>NC_091980.1:133440994-134048576 GCF_044704955.1 Pristiophorus japonicus | reverse complement strand
CAGTAAACCGCTTGTCAGACACGGCTCTGTCACACGGTGCTTCACGATTGATTGAGACAGCGCATGCAAATGCCGAATGAAACATTTATGCTCTGTGTTTTGGTCCGTATTTTTGCAATGACACAATAATAAAAAAAATAAAGAATTCTTACCAGAACACTGCATTAACCCTTTGAGAGCCAGCAGTGCTATTTTCCCTCGCTGGTGTTTAAGGAATGTTGAAGAGCTGGGAATAAGCACCCGGAGCTTACTTCAACTTTGAGAGGCATGGCTGATGTAAACCAAAGCTCACCTTTGCTGCATTTGGACAGAAATATTCCTCCTTCCTTCCTTCTTAAATGATGGAATAGACGGTTGGAGGGGAGTCAAGTCCGTGCTTTGTAACGAAGCACGAGGAAGTTTGGGATCCTGCACGTCTGTTGATGTCGGGTGAAGATCTGGCTTGGCTATGATGATGGAAGATACTGTCAGTGCTCATTGGGAAGGCTCGCACTCAAAGAACGTGATATGTTACCCAGAGGTTGTCCTTTCACCAGCGCAACTCAGCACCTCCAAGAGATAAAATGAAGGACAAAAAGAGTTATGTTAGCAGATCAGAAATTTGTTGACTTTTCACTTGTTCACCCAAGGCAACTGTCTTGCCATGCAATATCCCAATATTAGCAGCTGATTTTATAGAGCTATGAGGTGCAATGGATTCAACTTCATAATCACTTAAATAAAATGTTGATTAGAGATTGCAAGGAATGCAATATTTCAGCGGATCAAGTATTGAGTTGCTGCGAGAAGGAAATTGTATGGACAAAGCTGACAATGGGATATCTTCTCCGCCTAGGCCTCCAACAAGTTATCTCATTCTTGGGCTTGCAAATCCTGGAGTCAGCATAAAACCGCTCCGGAAGTTTGACCTGACGAGCCAATTTTGAACAATCCTTCTGACCTGCTGAACAAAGAGGTCTTTGGTGTCGGCTGTGGCTCAGTGGGTAGCACTCGTGCCTCTGAGTCAGAAGGTTGTGGGCAAAAGTCCCACTCTGGAGTCTGGAGCACGTGATCTACATAGTGTAATACTGAGGGAGCGCTGTGCTGTCGGAGGTATCAGCCTTCAGATGAAATATTAAACCGGGGCACCGTCTGCCCTCCCAGGCGGACGTAGAAGATCACAATACTATTTGAAGAATAACAGGGGAGTTCTTCCTAATATTTATCCTTCAACCAACACCTAAAGAAAAAAACAGATGCTCTGGGCATTTATTTCACTGCTGTTTGTGGCGCTTGTTTGCACAAGTTGGCTGCCACGTTACAATGGTGACTGCACTTCAAAAGTATTTTATTGGCTGCAAAGTAGTTTGGGGATGTCCTGAGGTTGTAAAAGGCACTATTTAATTGCAGTTTTCTAATTTCTTTGAAACGGTCTTTCAGCCAATCAGAGGACAAATTTATGCGACTTGTTCCTGGCCCTAAAAAATTAGGGGTAAGTAGAGGAGGGAGAAATGAAAGCTATGAAAAATGGACAAGAAATGGGGATAATTTCCTGAATCTGCACTGGGTTGGCACTGGGGAACCTTTTCTGCCCACGTTGTATGTTGGGAAATCAGAAAACTGTGGACAATAGGCCTGCGATTTTTCAAAATGTGGTGGCAGCGGACAAGGAGCCCTCTTCGGGAAAATGACCCCTAATATTCTGGGAAAGCAGAGAAATTATGGCAGGAAAAAATAGAGCTACGAAAGAGAAGAGAGTGGAGAAGATATAAAGACAAAGCAGATGTAAGAATATTTTTAATTTCTGATATTATTACATATTGCAGTGAGAAAGGCACTCCTGACATCAACGAAAACAGCCAGCCAACGAGTACTAAGTATCCAGAAATGATTCTGCACTGTGGGACAAATTTGATACTTTGCATAACAGTGTGCTAATTATATTTGTTATAGTTCTTGGGTCTTCAATACTGTGTTCTCTCTCTATGATCCAAAAGCATTTACTGTAAGCTGATCTTGTCTCCTCTGATCTGTAAATTGTACTTTTTTTATATTCTGCCCTTGTAGAGCTGTGTACACAAGGGGATAGTAATTACGCCACTTGAAATAATCTGCTTACTGAATTTAGTGTCGCCTTGTGTTATCCTACCAACCGCTCTTTGGAAAGTCCACATTACCACAAAGAAGCCAGTAGTTATTTATGCAGTAATCAATAAATACTAAAAGCAGAATAAACATACTTAAGGCAACTAGGTCTGCAGTAAGTCAATTACCCTCCAGAAGATTGACTTGGGATTGAGTATAAGAGTTTCTAAAACTTTGATAAACAAAGTCATGGTTACTGGCTGGGGGACATCAGCCTGTTTCATCTTCTAAGAAAACTAATTCATAAGCAAGAAGTCAAAATGAGTCTTTCGGCCTAATCATTAACCTCCCACACATCCAGTAATACTTCAAAATCTTCATTTAAGCCCTATCATACCAAAACCAACACCTCAGTTGATTACTCAGTTGATGAAGTGTTACCCAACCAACCTCAAAAATACGTCATACATACTTCAACAATAGTGAACGGCTGTCACAAATACAGTGATGAATATCTTGGAAGATAAGAACATTTTGCAAGTCCGTGTTGATCAAACAAAATCTTCACAATTGAACAAATGATCACTTCAAATGAAACAAGGAAACGTAGCAGTTTTATCTTTTGATCAAAGACTCAATATATCCTTTAAAAGAAATGAAACAAAGGTTGTGAAATTCTATGGGGGTGTTCCCCTGGATTCCTGCCATGAATCCAGTGGAAACCCACAAAAAGGCTATTGTTGGGGACTTCCATGTGAGCCTCCAGCCGCTGTTACAAAAGGGTAGGCTAGATGGACAAATGGAGTAAATCTTGGGCTAGACTTCCAGCTTCATTGTCGGCGATTTTCTCGGCATTACAGCTGCTTTTCTGCCTGGCGAGAGTTTCCACGTAAGTTTTTGAATGTTATCGCCCACATCTGAAGTCACCCGCCGGGACCAAACTGCCCAGGTGCAACACCGAGAACAACCGCGTAAGTTTGGCCTCAACTGCCAACATCCAGATCACCGAGAGACCTGCCCTGTAAAAGTTGCTTTTACAGAGTGATAAGGGGGTCCCTGCAAATAAAGGTAAGTTAAAGATTCTTTAATTATATTTTTTTAGGGTTAAAACTTTCTTGAGAATGCTTTATAGGTTCTTATTTTTTTTAATGAAATTTTTTTTAACGTTTTCCCACCTCCCTAGGCCCAAACGTAGCCCCAGACTAAAGTTTTGTACTTACCGTCCATTCCGGTTGCTAACTTTCCACTTACCCGCTGAGAAAACCGTTGACAATGAGTGTGCAATGCCCATTTTCTCGCCGGGCGATTAGTTTTACTTACTTTAAACTTTAAAATGGAAATTCTCGCCAGCTTTTCTCTACGAATGTTAGCGGTGCTTCTCAGCGGGCAATCGGGCATTGAGGGCCATTAGGGAAAATCTAGCCCCTTGACTTTATCCAATAGATCTCTCCCAATTGACCAACGCAGAGAAATATAAAACGGGTTACTGACTCGCTATTACCCATTTTACACTTTCGCACAAATTCAAGACCTACCCCGTGGTCTTCTCTTCTTACAATGCTTAACTTAAGAAGGAAAAGTCCGGATATTTACAGGGAGGCCGGGAGGGCTGGGGAGGGGAGAGGCTGGAGACCTGGGCTGGGGGAGGCCAAAGGCTTCCTTGAAGGGTCTGGGGAAGCACTCCTGCTCCTCCTGGCCCAACTCACCTTGTGGAGCAGGCAGCTCCAGCCTCCCTTTACTCCAAGTTTCCCAACCCCTGGGAAGCCCGTGCAACAGTAACTTTCAAATCGGACTCCCAATTATATCATGGGGCCCGATTTAAATATGTTGATTAAGCATCCCACCTCTTCACACCCGAATAATCCGCTCTCCGCTGGCGTAAATTGACGGTGGGTGAAGGGGCAGCAGGTGGGGCTCATGTTCCGTGCATTTTACTTTTTAAACCCAACCTTCGTGGGGGGTGTTAATATAGAGGTCAAAGTAATTCAAAGTCTGCTCTAATGGCATAACTGGCAGGAGATGGAAAGTCACATGGTTTATTGGCACTAAGTGTTCCTCAGAGGTGACCGACCCTAGCTTGTCAGCGATCGCAATGAGGTTAGGACTTTGGGCAAGCTAACGGCGAGGGGAATACAAGGCACTGATCAAAAACAGGTTCAAAACCCTCTGAAAGGAACCAGAGTATAACTGGTGGAACTGACATGTTTCCAAATGGAAGTTCAGTTTGAGGCTAATCAAGGCGCTAATGGCGGCGGGACAGTAAATTTTGCGCCGGGAAATGGTTTGCATCAAAATTCACCAGCTGGGCCCGGAGTGTGGAGCGGGGCACTAAAGGAAGCATTGCACATCTCTCTTAGGGCACTAGGCTGGCTGAGCAACTGAAAATCCCGAGCTAAAGAGCCGGCCTCGGAGCGCCCTAAGAGAGGCTTCCCTGGAAAAAAATAAATTCCCCCAAAAAACACAAAAAACATTCCCAATACTTTACAATAGCAAAAAACTGCAGATACTGGAATCTGGAATAAAAACAGAAAATGCTGGAAATCTGAGCGGGTCAGGCAGCATCAGTGGAGAGGAAGCAGAGTTAACGTTTTGGGTTGATGACCCTGCTGAGATTTCCAGCATTTTCTGTTTTTATTCCCAATACTTTGCTCAACCTACATAAATGTAAATCACAAAAATAAAAAGAAACAATCGCACTTACCTGATGTATTCATTCCTCTCCTCACTGCCACCGGAAAAGCTCGGTCCGTCCACTTTCCCAGGCGGTCCCACTAGGGGGGCGCTACACGGTCAGCGCCAAACAACAATCATTGCAATGTCAAAACCGGGGGCGTTGCACACCGGCTCAACGTCACCACCGCTGGCACCAGTACACTGAATGTACCGAGCGGTGCGAATGCCAGCGCTCACGGCTACAGGGGGCGCGAAGGGAACGAATTTCTACTCCAAGCTCTTTATTTTTGTACATCAGCCACAGGGTAGCTTTTTGTGACTCTACCTTTTTACAGTAAAGGGATTTAGGGTTGCCAACTCTGGTTGAATGTGTTCCTGGCGGTTTCATCACATGCCCCGCCGCCGTGCACTCGCCATTGGTCGCCTGACACGTCCATCCTCGCGACACATTGCCATCCCATGGCCAATTGGAAAGCAGGTAGGCTCTTCATTACCAAACTGGATCGGTCTTGACTGTCAGTCAAACAGCCTATTTTCCCCATCTCCTATATTTTCATAAATAATGAACAAAAATGTTCAAAGACAATTCTTTTAATGCTCCTGTGTTTGCTCACAGCAGTGTCGTGGAGATTAACCTTCAATTCCTGGAGACTCCAGGCCAATCCTGGAGGGTTGGCAACCCTAAATGGATTGGGTCAAGGAGCTAGGCCATGAATCTGTGAAAATGACTGACTATAATTCGAGACTTGCGCAACCTAGGAATGTGATAGTGAATGTGTTTTACCTTCCTTCAAGGAATGGCAGTAGAGTGGTAAGCCTGTTCCCAGTATAATGTTGCACAAGATATAACCTTGAATAACCATCTCCTAAGATAATGCTGAGTTAAGAATTGCATATTATCACTATATAGGAATGTTTCTGTTTGCACCAATTTGCACAGTGCATACTGTTACTCTCTACAAGGTTAAGCCAAGCATCGCTCTGCAAAAATCAGTTTAACAAATTACTCCCACTTGTGGGGTGTTTAAGAGATCACAACTTGCTGGAATGCATGCACATGTGTATCAGATGTTGACAAAACTTTAGCCTGATACAGTGGGTTTGAAGTATTGTACTGTTAAAAGTATGGTGATCATGTCACATCTGTTGGTCTGTCAGGTGTGAAAATCTGCGGCACAAGGCCACAGCCGGGGAGCAGAGAGGATGGAGGAAGGGAGAGAGAGATGGTGGAGGGTGCAAGATCATGGGAGGGGAGATCAAGAGGGAGAGATCGAGCTCAGGCTCTTCAGATGTAGGTCAGAGGGAGATCATGGAGGAGATCGTGCAGGTCAGTGGGGGGTGATCGTGATGGCCCCGGGAGAATTTGTCATTGGGGGAGTTCATGGAGGTCACGGGAGAGTTCGTGGAGGTCAGGGGAGATCGTGGAGGTCAGGGGGGAGTTTGTGGAGGTCAGGGGAAATCGTGAAGGTCGTGGAGGAGTTCGTGAAGGTCAGGGAAGATCATGGAGGTCACGGGGGAGTTTGTGGAGGTTGTGGGGGAGTTCATGGAGGTCGGGGGAGATTGTGGAGGTCGCGATGGAGTTTGTGGAGGTCGGGGGGAGATCATGGAGGTTGCAAGGGGATCACGGGTAGCTGGGGAGTTCGTGGATGTCGGGGGGAGAGTGGGAAGGTCGCAGGGAGATCGTGGGGGGGGTGTGGTCAGCCAATCGCAGGGTCTATAAAGAGTTTTTCTTGTTCGTCCTGGAGGAAACACTCCTGCTCCTCCTGACCCACAAGCAATGCTGTAAATTTTCATACCTGATGGATCCAGTCATTCTCACTTTTTACGTGCCAAGTTTCCCGCGGCCTGGATAACTCGGCTGACAGTAGTTAAAACATGTTTTTAACTTTTAAAATGGAGGGAACTTTCTTAAACGATTTCAGTGACCCACTGCCTCCTCAGAGTGGATTGGACACCGTAACCCGATCCGCCTACGTTAAAACCGATAGTAGTGGGGGTTAGGGTCAAGTTTGAAATGTTAAAGTATTTACATTTCCCTCACGATGTTAACACATCTGTTCTTGTGAGTTAAAATTGACCCATGTCTGGCATTCCATTAAAACCTGATCATAAAGGGGGAAATGAAAAAAATGAAGACTTACATTTATATAGCGCCTTTCACGACCACCATTTGTCCCAAAGTGCTATACAGCCAATTAAATACTTTTGGAGTGTAGTCACTGTTGTAATGTAGGAAATGCGGCAGCCAACTTGCGCACAGCAAGCTCCCACAAACAGCAATGTGATAATGACCAGATAAACTGTTTTTTTGTTATGGGAATTGAGGGATAAATATTGGCCAGGACACTAGGGATAACTCCCCTGCTCTTCTTCGAAATAGTGCCATGGTAATCCTTTACATCCACCTGAGACGGCAGACAGCGCCTTGGTTTAACATCTCATCCGAAAGACGGCACCTCTGACAGTGTAGCACTCCCTCAGCATTGCATTGGAGTGTCAACCTAGATTTATGTGCTCAAGTTCCTGAAGTGGGATTTGAACCCCCATCCTTCTGACTCAGAGGCGAGTGTGCCACAGCTGACAAAAGACTGTGAGCAGGGCTGAGTGACTCAAGTCTGCTCTTGGCTATAGATAATAACAATTTTCCATTATAGCTCTCCTTTTAACCTTTACACCTCAGTTCAGATCCAGTCCAAACTGATGAGAATGAAATCTCCTCTCTCTGATAAGGGTATTAATTAAGTGAATTTATATGAGAGGTGATTCTAAGGGAGCATGGGTTGCAGAGATAACACTGTAATCCGAACACTCTAGCGGAGGTCCTTGCTATAATCTCAATCCAGTCCATAATGGGCATGTTGCCAGTATAAAACTGACTGCAATTGAGCTCAAATTGTTGCTCTCATTCTGAAGTATCTTACTGAAAGAGAAACAGCATTGCCTGGAGTTTCTGCTGGGGTGCGTTAGTTTTTTCAGCGTAATTCGGCCGAAATCGGCGTAACCGATGTAAAAGATTGCAGAATTTTAAGCGCAAATTCCGTTCAGCACAACTTGAGTTTCAAGTGGGCCCTACCAACAAAACTGACCACACACCCTGGATGAACTAATCATCATTCGGAATTTCCACGTATTGCGCTCATTTGCAGGCCTTTGAGGAGGCTTTCAAAATTAAGCTCGTTCTTTTGGGTGCAAGTCACGTTTTAATAGCTTTTCAATGTAATTTGTTTTTAATTTACGAAGAAATTGACTACTGTACCCCAATATAACCAGGATTTGGTTCTGTATTTTTTTTAAGTCATTTTCAGCTATTTAAAATCAGGTTACGACCATGTGGTGGGCTAGACACTGAATAAAACTGTATTTTTTGTGATAAACCCACTTTCAGCTGTATTAATCAAACTGCTTCAAGTTACCACTCATGGGGCCCAAGTTTCAGGCCACGCCTAGAACGGCGCAGCCCCGACCTGGACGCCCATTTTTCACGCCGGAAAGTGCGCCTAAAAAATACTTACAGATTCTCCGGCTCCCTGCAGGTCCTCTGAAGCTGGACGCGGCGCAGCATAAGCTGTGGCGGGTGGAGCCAGGTCCCTGCGCTGAAAACAGTGCCGAGACCTCTGCACATGCGCGCATGTGCAGTAGCTCCAGGGACCCAAAACTGTGTGGGAGGGGCTCGAAGCACGCAGCCCCTAGCCCTTGCCGAATGGGCTCACTGGGACTGCGTGGATCAGGCTGCACCTCCCACGCCCAGCTCCTGCTTCCTCCCTTCAGCTGGCTCTCTCAACCCCACCCCCACCCAGTTCCCGCTCCAACTCCCCCATCGCCAGCTCCCCTCCCAACCCGACCTGCCTCCTCCCCCGCACCCGACTCGACTCCTCCCCCCAGACCCGAATCCCACTCCTCCCCGGGACCCGACTCCCGCCACCCCACCCCGGACCCAACCCCCGCTCCCCCCCCCAACCCGACCCGCCCCCGACCCGACCCGACTCCCCCCCCCCCGTACCCGACTCGACTCCCCCGGACCCGAATCGCGCTCCCTCCCGAGACCCGACTCCCGCCACCCCACCCCGGACCCGACCCCCGCTCCCCCCCCCGACCCGACCCGCATCCCACTCCCCCACCCCCCCGCCCCCCCAGGACCCGACCCAACCCCAGGCCACCTACCTTTAACTCCGGTGCTGGGAGCGGGCCCCGCCCGAAGTCTGGGCCCGGTCGGGCCCATTCAGCCTCCCTCTCCTCTCCTCTCTTCTCTCCCCCTCCCTTCTCCCCCTCCCTCCCTCCCTTCTTCCCCTCCCTCCCTCTTTCCTCCCTCCCTTCTCCCCTCCCTCCCTCCTCCCATTCTCCCCTCCCTCCCTCTCCCCCTCCCTCCCCCCATTTTCCCCTCCCTCTCTCTCCCACTCCCTCCCTATCCCTCCCCCTCCTCCTCCCCTCCACCCCCCTCCTCCCCCTCCCCTCACTGTCAGCAACACAGACACTGACAGACAGAGAGTGAGAGAGACACACACAGACAGACAGAGAGATAGAGACACTGACAGAGACACACTGTGGGAGGTGGGGGGGGGGACATCCCAGCATGCTGTTGGAGGGCTCCCGGTGCTGCAGTTAGTAAGTAGAAAATATTTTATTTATTGATTTTTTAATTATTTTTATTTTTCATTAATTTTTTTTGATTGATTTATTGGTTGATTTATTGATGTATTTATCATTTATTATTGATGATGACTCTTTATTTGTAAAACTGAAGTGTTTAATGTTTGTAAACTTCCCTTTAAATCCCCCCCCGCCATTCCCTATGCCTGATTGGTAACCTACGCCTGATTTTCTAAGTGTAGGCAAGGTTTTTCTGAGCGTACAAAAATCTACACTTACTCCATTCTAAGTTAGTTTGGAGTAAGTTTTCACTGCCTAAACTTTCAAAACGGGCTTAAGTGGCCGGACACGCCCCCTTTTGAAAAAAAAAATCTGTTCCAAACTGAAACTGTTCTAACTGACTAGAACTGGAGCAAACTAAATGCCGAGAATTGCAATTTCTAAAATACTCCATTCTAAACCAGTTGCTCCAAAAAAACAGGAGCAACTCAGGCCGAAACTTGGCCCCTTAAATCTATCAAGCAATATTTTTTAAGCAAAATTTTGTTTTTAAATTATGTTTTAAAACGCTGCCCGATTGCGCTGGTTCATGGCAGATTTTACGCTCGAAGATATGCAAATGTGTTTGAGTGGAAACTCGAGAAAAAAAAACACTTTTCACTTTTCAAAACAGGTGCAATTTTGGGCACAATTTGTGCCCGTTTTTCCGATTGCAGCCAAAGCTGAAACTCTACCCCACTACATTTACATGCAAACACCCCAATGGGCTCTCTACTGAACCTAAAGCCTCAATTTTAACATAACCCATCATTGCAGCGTAAAATAGAGCAGGATGTAAAATGCACAGCTGACCCTCCCAAGCAGCTTAGATTCAAATCGTGGCTAAAGTTTCAAAATTAAGATTTAGAGGAAACTACTCTGCATCTATAATGCCCATTTAAACCGGAGATGAGGAGGAATTTCTTTGTCAATCTTTGGAATTCTCTACCCCAGTGAGCTATGGAGGTTGAGTTATTGAATATATTTAAGGTGTAGATAGACAGATTATTGAACGATAAGGGAATCAAGGGTTATGGGGAATGGGCGAGGAAGTGGAGTTGAGGCCAAGATCAGATCAGCCATGATCTTATTGAATGGCGGAGCAGGATCGAGGGTCTAAATGGCCTACTCCTGCTCCTATTTCTTATGTTCTTATGTACTAACCTGTGCTATATCAGAGCTGGAATTGCTTGATACAAAAGGGGCTGTTCCCATACATTCAAGTATATACTTAAAAGAAAAAAACGCCTCCCTTTACTCGGTAATAAAGGCAAACATGACTATCCCCCAACTATGCTTGGCCATTCTCTCCCTACTAGCTCAACGATGACCACATAATTCCAATGCACTTTGCAAGGTATGAGACCTCACTCTGTTTCAGCCTGTGTATGATATGCACCATGGGGTGGGGTGGAGGAAGTTTTCCTCAGGCAGGGAGATGAGCAAATGAACAATTGATCCAATTCTCCAGTCAATGTGACACAGCCTGATTCCTCAAACTTAGATCGCGATCCATTGGAATTGCTCAACCAAGGAGAAGACATGGGCAACGTCAAGCCGTCCACAAGGTTACATTTTTCAATGAAAAAGTAAAAAGACTTATATTTATATAGCATCTATCACAGCCTCAGGATGTCCCAAAGCACGTTACAGCCAATGAAGTACTTTGGAAGTGTATTCACTGTTGTAATGTAGAAAACGCGGCAGCCAATCTATGCACAGCAAGGTCCCACAAACAGCAATGAGATATGAGCTGGATTTTCGGTCTTCTGCCGCCCCTGTTAGTGCTCCAGAGGGATGGCAATGGCGGCGGTAAGCACTTCCAGGTGGGCAGCCAGCTTCCAGGTACTGGTTTCAATGAGGCGCGGAGCATTATCACCTGGAAGAGGAGAGTCGGTGTTCAATGCCCCTGGTTGCGACACCGGTTCAATTTTTGGCTACCGCCCAATCCGCAGCGCGCCCTGTTGGGACTGCCTGTGAAAGCTGGTGACCTGAGCTGTAGCGGCTGCAGTGGGGTAAGTAATGTCGACCTCAGTGTGATTGTTTTTTATGTTATTTGTTTTGCGATTTATGTTGTGGTGGCATGAGTTATTTATTGAGAGTTTTTTTCGGGTCCCCTCCCTCCTGCCCCCTCCCCAGGCCTCTCATAGAGCGCTCCGTGGCTCGGGGTTTTCGCTTGTGCAGCTGACTGAGGCACAAACTGTTTCCGAGTGAAAATTTTACTACCCTACCGCCATTACCACCTTCGAAATGAGCAGAACTGAAAATCTAATCATTAATGATTTTTAGTGAGGGATAAATATTGGCCAAGACACCGTGGGAACTCCCATGCTCTTCTTTGAATAGTGCAGTAGAATCTTTTACAACCAACTGAAAGGGCAGACTTGGTTTGACATCTCATCCAAAAGACACACATGCCGTTTTATAGAAAACCCACAATTAGTTGATTGAAGGAGGCTTAGATGAGCCAGCACGACATTCTGCTTGAACTGGAAGCAAGAAAAAGCATAGAGAAAGCCTTACAAAAAATTTACCCGTTGGAATATTATAAAAATAGAGAAACACGCAGAACCAGAAAGCTTGAGATTACTGCAGAACTCAATAGGTTAAAAACATTTTGTTAAAAAGTAAGTTACATTAAACTAAAGCTGCTGCATCCTAAAATTATTTTCCTTCTCCAGGTGTAAATTCTAGCTGAAGAAGCTGTATGACAAATTAAACAAATAAATCATGTTCCAAATTCTGACCTGTTTACAAGACAATTGCTTTTTTTCCAGCAGGGATTGAGGTATTGGCCCAGAAATCCCGGTCGGCTGCTTCCCGCGGGCGGTCGAGGGAAAAACTTAAAAAAGAAGCGCACTTACCTGTTCCTGCTGCGCCCACGCGAGTTCCCGGTCCTGAGGCCTCCATCGACTGCGTTTCGCAGCGCGTGCATGTCAGGACGTGCGCAGGGCTGGAGCTGCAGTCACATGGCTCTGGGCAGCCAATCAAGGTAAAGTATGTTCTCATTCATAATAATGGGTACTCCATAAGTTGGAGTTCCCATTATTGTGAATGAGAAACACTCCCAAAACACCCAAAACACTAAAAAAAAAGAAAAAATACACTACATATTTTTATTAATTTAAATTAATGTTATTTATGTATTATAAAAATAAATATTTTTTTCCAATTTTTTTTAAAGTTTTTTTAGTTATAGTTTAAAATACACTTAACATAGTGGGGAGGGTTTTTAAACAATAAAATGTGTTTTTATAATTTTATTTAAAAATGTTTTTGTGTCTTTTAAAACACTTACGCCTGTAAAAGTAGGCTATGCACCTGCTTTTATCAGGCACAAGAGTTTTGAGGACACTTGCTGGGCAAGTTATGGGTAAGTATCGCAATCTTGCCCTTGCAAATGTCCTGTATGTGGAGATGCGTTGGATCTGTCAAATTCCAGCTCGACAAATCGGAAAAGCCGGTCTTCAGCGCATGCAAATTGTGCGCTGAAAACCGGCTTTTGTGATGCCTTCCCGGATCCGGAGACACTCCGTACGGAATCAGGAGGCTGAAATTTCTGGCCCATTATCTCCTGTATCTATGTCGCTGACCCCAGATCTTTAACCTAAGTTTCTACCAATCACAGTCATTAAACAGGAAAAAGTGAGTAAAGGTCATTGGTATAAGGACTCAAATCTATGCATTTCCACATCATGTGTACCAACCACAATCGCCACAAAGGTGTTCTAATTTTTCTGGTCACCATACAAGTCTTCTTTAACCACCGTGGAACACAGATTCATCCCACCACTGGACTACCAAGGGAAATGAATGCCTGCTTACAGCTGGACAGAAAAGGAAAATGAAGCAGTCTTTGCTACTAAACCTCTGGGAACTGGGAAGTTAGGTTAGAATGGGAATGGGACAATCTTTTAGTGGGAAGTGTAAGCCCAAGTGGTAAGCCCAACCCCTCAGCCAGAGCATGATTTCATGGATGTCAGCATCCTCTGGTACCCAACCCAAGTGTCTACATGTGAGCCTAGACAATTAGCAAGCCATTCCCCCAGGGGGCAACCTCACAAGTGAGCCTGTACTTGTCCATATTTGATGTCTACATACGCACACCTATTGGTAAGGGTCACTGGATGCTGATCACTGGCCAATTTTTCTGTACCCTATCCCAAGTACACTAGATTTTAGCACCCCTACTGCTTGGCTTAACTTGGCCTTTTAAGCACAAACAAGCATCAGTCCAGGGTCTTCCTATCCAAAGGATTCCATATCACATCCAGTGGTGCATTTCTCAAGGAAGGAAACCAGTGGATCTCTATTTGCAGATTTTGATTTACGTGGGAATACAAAGGATGAGTGAAATCTAGGCCGGAGCCTTGAATAGCAGATCCTTGGAACCTGTGACATGCTGAACAAGCAATAAAGCCCAACTCCTGTGCCAGTACCTTGCCTTCCCCCAGGGCTTCAAAATGGAGAAGATACAATTTCTCATTAGGCTTCCCCAGTTAAATAGCGTTTTAATAAATCAAATAAGAAGCATTTCTGGAATGGAACTATGCTGGTCACGATGAATTAAATATGGAAAGTTAACAGCTGGTACATCCGAACCAAACTTGCTGAGTCTTTTCCTTCTCCGACAGTGACAAAGCTGCTTTGTCATTGCGCTCATATTCAGCTCTTTACAACACAAACTTCTTTACCCTCATTGTCACATGACTAAGTATAAGGGCTTCACACTCTAGTTTCCAAACGATCTGGGTGCTCTGACTTAGGCCCTCTGGGCCTTTGATATCTCCCCAGTGCATGGTCGCCTTACATTTTTTTTTACATAAATTAGTTCATCACACATAAATCTCTATTAGGACCTGAAGTCACGTTAGTCCCCGTGTATTGTCTGCGCTATAGATTTATGGCTCAATATCACTTCACCCGACAAAACAAGGACAACAATTTCAAATGCATCACATTTAAATTCAGGCAGAACACCTTTCAGTTCAAACCAGTGTGCCTCGTAACAGATTGCTGATCCAATGAGAGACCATGGCACATTTGTATGACAACATTATAAGAGGATCATTGTAAATATCAATAGCTGCTTTGGTAATTCAATAGTTTAGAGTGCAGAAGGAAGTCACAGATGGTTTTGATAGGAATTGTAAAATGTCGAAATTCATAAGTAAAATTAGAATCATTCGGATAAATAATGACATGTAAGAATGGTTCCATCAGAGTGTAATTGTTCACTTGGTGATTTTTTTTTTCGTGTGATCTATCATCCAACACAGGTGTGAAAACAAAAGCTGGAACATGCTTATATAAAGTCTAGTGGAAGCATGCTAGTGGGATATCATAACGAGTGTTGGACATTTTGAGTCTCAAAGCCAGCATTCCATAATAAAATCACTGACATTCCAAAAACGCTGTGGTTTCAGACTGTTTTTTTTTGTAGGCCAGACTCATGCATGGGAAAGTCTTCAGTCTCCCAACCAGTTCTCAGAGTTGTACGTCTAATGAGTTTAGGAAGTTTCAACTCATTTCGTAGCGGTTCCAAATCCACCATACAAAGATGCTCACAGTTTCCCATTAAATTAGCGACCCTACTTGAAGAAGTCACAGGGATGGTAGGTGTGGCAGAGGTCAAAGGTCATTTTAGTGCATTAGTAAGTGTTGTTCTATGATTGAGGCTGAGGTACATTGTTGCAGCAGTGTAGAAACAGTTCTACTCTGCAGCTGGCCGCTGCGGCACCTCACCAGGGAGTACTGGAACCATATTTATTGTCCCAGTACAGGTTGGACCTCTCTGGTCTGGTGTTCTCTGGTCCGGAAACATTCGTGGCTTTGGCATCAGTTTCCCACGCTTCCTGGCTCTCATAGATCAGAGCGCAACCGCCAATTTGCATGTGTGGCGTCCAGATTTCCTGCGCTTCAGTGAGGTGGCCGGCCAAGGAAAGGGAAGGGAAGGCAGCTGACTGAGGCGCCGAAGCTGGGCCTAAGGGAGAGGAGTGTTTATAAATAAAAAGCACCAAACCAGCGCGTTAATTAACAAATGTGGCTGGGAGATTTCTACACGGAGAGAGAGAGAGTGAGGCCCGAGTTTCACAGCCTGTGACGGAGCCTGAGCGTGGTGGAGGCGTCCAGGAGCCTAAGCATTGTCTTCAGGTAGCGATAAGCCTAGGCTCAGCGTGACCTCCCGTGGTTCGGAAAATTCCCTGACCCGGCAATGGTCAGGTCCCAAGGGTGCCAGACCAGAGAGGTCCAACCTGTACCAACAGCACTCACCCAAAATAATACATTTATAAAGAAGAATATCACAGGAAAGATGTGGGAGGAGAGAAATTCTTCTTCGACATGAAGAAAAAACCGATAGGAAAATTTTCTTGATGGAAAGGATGAAGGAGAACAGCTCGATGATGAGGTGAAATGACTGATCTCCAGTGGCAAACATCAATACACCAAACAGTACAACAAACAACAAATTGTTCAATTTAGTATACTGTATTCACTGATCACGATGCGGTCTCCTCTACATTGGGGAGACCAAACACAGATTGTGTAATCGCTTTGGGGAGCACCTCCATTCAGTCCGTAAGCCTGACCCCGAGCTTCTGGTCACCTGTCACTTTAATTCCCCACTCCACTCCCACTCCAGCATCTCTGTCCTCGGCGTCCTACACTGTTCCAATGAAGCTCAATGCAAGCTCGAGGAACAACACCTCATCTTTTGTTTAGGCACTTTACAGCCTTCGGGACTCAACATCAAGTTCAACAATTTCAGACCTCTGCTCATATTTTACTCCTGTTCCTCCTTTTATTAACCCCCTCCTCCCGCCCCCTCCCCCTGCCCCCCCACCCCCCATCTTATGTAATTTTTTTCTCTCTGTTTCCCATAACAGCTGGTAATTATTCTGCCCTTCACACCCTATCTAGACTCATCTTTTTCTAACTTCTGCTATTACCATCTCAAGTCGGCCCATCATCCCTTTTGTCTCTTTAATCTCTCCTGTCTTCCACCCTATCACAGACCTTCCCTTTTGTTATTTCTTCCCCTCCCCCTTTCAGTGCTCCTTAAGAATCTGTTAATTTCGAACATTCGCCAGTTCATCGACCTGAAACGTTAATTCTCTTTCTCTCCACAGATGCTGCCTGTCCCGCTGAGATTTCCAGCATTTTCTGTTTTAGTACACATACCTCAGCTGAGATTGAGGCCTGGCCGAGAGTACAAGCCCATTCAAAGAATGTATGGCAATTTTACAATTGGGCAACAGCAGGTAATGTAGAATACAACATGGGATGAGTGTCAAATCAGATGGCTATCAAAATAGGTCAACAGCATGAGGCATGCATTAGTGAGCTGGAATCGATCATCTTTAGATGAAAATGGAGAGGTGGAAGACTACAGTGGATTAATTGTGGGATAAATTTTCTTTTTAAACTGATGTCTCACAAATATAAGAGTTCATTTGTAGTGGGTGGAGTGTAACCCTTACCCCAATATTTGGTTGAAGGAGAAAATACAGAAATTAGATTCCGGTTTACTCACAGTGATCTCTGCTCTTTGTTAGGTGAATCTCCTTGTAGGACCTACCTTCATCTTAGCTACTTTATTCTCTGCTTAGATTCTTCCTAAGTAGCAATCTCCATGCTCATTTGTCTCTAGCAGGCACTGCATAAGATCTAAACCCTCTGCCAAATGTATTCTGAATCAGGTGCTAATGTGCTGCTCAGAAACCCACGGCTACATTTTGCTTCATTTGTTAATTCACCCGAAAAAGTAGATCTGAGAACAAGATGGGGAACATCACTTTATATTTACACGACTTTCTCACTAAAGACTTCTCATATCTATATATAGTCTGTAGTATATTCAGAGTGCCAGTCCTCGGTGACATCATACTTTTTTTTATTCATTCCGGGATTTGGGCATCGCTGGCAAGGCCAGCATTTATTGCCCATCCCTAATTGCCCTTGAGAAGGTGGTAGTGAACCGCCTTTTTGAACTACTGCAGTCCATGTGATGAAGGTACTCCCACAGTGCTGTTAGGGAGGGGGTTCCAGGATTTTGACCCAGCGACGATGAAGGAATGGCGATATATTTCCAAGTCAGGATGGTGTGTGACTTGGAAGGGAACTTGCAGGTGATGGTGCTCCCATGCGCCTGCTGCCCTCGTCCTTCTAGGTGGTGAAGGTCGTGGGTTTGGGAGGTGCTGCCGAAGAAGCCATGGCGAGTTGCTACAGTGCATCTTGTAGATGGTACACAATGCTGCCACGGTGCGCCAGTGGTGGAGGGAGTGACTGTTGATGGTGGTGGATGGGGTGTCAATCAAGTGGGCATGTCTACATATCTACATTTAGTCTGTATTACAGAGTACCAGTCCTCGGTGACATCATGTCTACATTTAGTCAGTAGTATATTCAGAGTACCAGTCCTCGGTAACATCATGTCTACATTTAGTCGGTGGTATATTCAGAATACCAGTCCACAATTGACACCATATCTTAATTTAGTCGGTAGTATATTCAGAGTACCAGTCCTCGGTAACATCATGTCTACATTTAGTCTTGAGGATATTTGGAGTACCAGTCCTCAGTGAAATCAAGCGTAAATCTTGGCTATAGTTCTATTTGATAATTTTACATAGAATGTTCAACTGCTAAGGAAAAAACGCACTGTTTTAAAAGTAAAGTATCATACTGCAAAAGAAATGGGATGATTTTTATACAAAATGACAAACATTTTTAACTTGCCAAAATCTCTTTTGAGGGCTCTCTAAGTACCCCATTAACTTATTGTCTTCTCTCTAATTTACTTGAGTTGTTTCCCCCCCCAACATATAGGTCTATTTTAGCGCTGTGGCCATATTGACAGGGCTCATTGTACATTTTAAGGGGACTAGCACAGTAACAAATGGGTTCTGACTAGGCTGGCGTAAGGAAGCAAAAAAAAACAGTTAAGCGAAATAAATTAAAAGAAAATCAAACATGGAGGATTGTAATAGATGGGTTCGTGTTGCAGGGTAAGCATTATTTGATTGATGTCGTCGTGTAACGATAAATAGGTTCCAGGTGAGAGAGATTAACCGAAGTATTAAGATGCCAAACGCTCCTCCATTTATAGAATAATTGGACAGAATTATCATTGTTGACGGGTGATTTGGCTAATATCTCTCACCTGGAGCCCATTTATTGCTACACAATCTCCGACCATTGAGGAGACGCTCCCCCAGCAACACTAAGTAGCCTATTAGAGAAAACGCGAGCCAATGAGAGGGAAGCGACAGATTACCCGAGAGAATACAAAAAAAGTGAATGGAGCTTTTAGTTCGCCTACGACAAGGAAGAGGCTTCAATTCTCCATACAATCCCACTAGTGTTTGCCACTTTAATGAAAATTGTGTCCACTGATTGCAATAATTAGGAAAATATGGCTTTAAAAAGAGGTCTATTTTTGCATGCTAGATCTATACAATGGAAAAATTGTACAGTAAAATCAAATGGTGTAAGCTGTTGTGGTGTTACGAGTAACATTTACCCAGAACACACTTTGTGGTGGCACTGTGTACAATTACCCAGAATGCACTGCACGAAGGAGAAGCAATGGCATCTCCCAGGTGGCGATTTCCTAATTGGAAGGCTTCACAATACAGAAGTGCACTTAGCAGAATCCTCAGTTTATGAGTAAATTATTGAAATTTAAAAAAACACAGGGTTCAGCTTCTCCTTTAAATGTGCATTGCTTTATTTTATTATTAAAAACACATTTAGCATCAATTTCCATTTTTAAACATTAACGATCTGTTCCCTCAATGCTTGCAAGCATCTTATTATACGGAGTTCTAATACACAGTGTCTATTGGTGAATCCTAGTACACTGCACTGAAGGTAGCTCAATTAATACCCTTTTGAACACAGATCAAGGGCTGAAAGAATGCCACAGCCACAACCTGCAACAAAATAGCAAGAAAAAAATGGAATAAGGAGCCTATAAACAAATCACAGCAGTATCTTAGTGTGATTTGTATGTGCAAAAAATTTAATACCATGGGGTGATTTCCAGGTTTTATTCTAATCTGAAGCTTTGGGTGAAGGCAATTCAATGCTAAAACATCAGTTTCTGACGTCATTTTAAAGTTCACTCTTTTCTCTGATCGAATGTCGATCACAACCTAAAATCAAGCTTGCTGGGATTTGCTCGACTGTAGGCATGATAGCTCATTGTTACCAGGTCTTACTAGCATAGGAGAACAAAACAAAAACATTCCTTGGTGCCTGCAAAAGAGCCTCTTAAACCCCGAATCTTAACTATGAGCAACAAAAAAAAAGGTTAAAGTGAAAACAGGCTTTTGAAGTCCGTTCCTCTGGTGTTCTAATTCTCCTAGCCTGGCACCCAGCTGTGTGTTTTGAACGCCTCTACAGGGTGTGGGGGTGACTTTCGAGCTCCTGATTCCCGTAAGTCAAACCGATCGTGAAATCTCAGGCATGTTGCCCTCAATTGAAATGAATGGAAGGAAAATTATGAATCGCAATAAACATACTTGCTGGACAGGGTTCCCCCTATTCCAGACGTACAAACCTAAAATGAGCCCCTGCCTAGCAGATTATCTCAGACATTTCTCTCCCTTTGCGTGATAGCTGATTAAAATCTAATTTTCACTGGTTCACAGGCTCCGATTTTACTGCACTGCCCTACTTTAAAGTAATTATATGACCAAAAATACGATCATACAATTTAGCACCGCTTTAACTTCCTCAAATAATTTGTTTATTATTTTGTGTCAATGGTTCATAAACCCAAACTGAATTATATAAACCAGGTGAGTTTAAATGCATAGCATTAATACACACTAATGAAACATTTAAAAACTCTATTTTTAACTCAAAAATACTCAAACCAGGTTTAACTTGTTATTACAACTCGAACAAAAAATAAATAATCTGCAGCGTTCCAGCTGTGAGCCAAGTGCCCTACATAAAATAAGCTGGACTGTCTCTATCTGGCTCTGAGTGAGTGAGAGCCCACAGTAAGAAATGATCACCAATTCAGCATTAATTGAGTCCGAGTTGGCAATCTCATGCAAAGAGACCTCAGGATGGCTGGCTCTGCAATCACACAAAAAAATGCCATGCTGATGCAATAGGGGTATGAGGTACATTCACTGCTTTTTGCATTATGCTAAGATCCGTGGTAGTGAAGTCAGCTCTTGACACCAGGGTCTCACGCAGCTGATTGCAACCAGAACGTAAACGCGCTGGAATTTCCTAAGATGGTGGCCAAGTTTTACCAGGTCATATTTGTCTCACCAACACAGGTCTTAATGCAATATGTTGGGGCACAGAGAGGAAGTTTTATCTAACCTTGGAGCTACATCCGCCAGTCGTACACATAAGAAATCCGGGAGCAGCACTACTAGTGCCCAGGCTCCCTCCCAGTAATATAAAGATGGAACATTTGGGGATTTTAAGTTGTATCCAGTCCAATTGACCTTAAACTGCAAATCAAAACTTGTTTACTCACCGCTGACCATTTGATATTTTCACTGGATTCATTATAGAGCTGTATTTTACTCCATCCGTTAAATTTTAATTTAAAAACGTAGAGCTGAATATAAACTGAGAAAGACCATTCAAACAGGCTCATTATTTTAATGGGGAGGGAAAGATTTTGCGCCTTTGAGGGAGGGAGGTATGTTGAAAGTAAGTTGCCTACTGCAGCTCATAAGGGCTTTGCTCTTCTGTTCAACCAGTGATGAAAGGCTAAGGACACAACCAAGGTTGAAATAAGCAAAAAAAATGTTGAGATAAATCAAGAACTAGTGATTAGGTGATACCTAGAGTTTAAAATCCTGTGGATTTCAACAGGAAGAGAGGACTGAGGGGAGCTGAGGAGTTCCACAGTTTTGTAGTCCTGGGGATGAATAAGTTACAGACGATGCAATGTGTCATAAATCTTACAACACTCCACAGCTGGCGCAGGGCCTCACAGACACAGGTTATAGATAAAAGTTATTCTACTACAGCCCTGATTCTCTGACTTCTCTGCTTCTCAAAATTACCTTGATACTAATCTATTCTAATCTTGCTAATTCCAGTTTAGGCGGCAAAATCAGTTCGAAGATCAGAGGCGTCTCAAAGCACTTTACAGTCAATGAAGAACTTTTGGAGAGCACTACATTATCAGAAATATTGATTAGGGCACACAATTCATGTCCACAAACCTTACTTTCTGGTGTCATGATGTTTGTTCATATGTTTGTGTTCACATTTACCACTGTAAATTGCTACATGAACATTTCTCATTCGCTATGTCAATTGTCACAGTGTAATTGCATGCTCTGGACATTATATTGTTCTGTGGGGCAAGTTTATGAAGTCTCTCCCAACTCCATTAACAACATATGTATATATACATGTACATATATGTCAAAACATCTTATATTCATCATCTGGCCTGGGGCAACACCAAGGGAAATTTACTCGTAATATATTAATTTCTGTTTGTGCCCAATTAAACTGTCAAATCACAATAGGTTGATGTTTAGATTGAACTCTGGGCTCTAATTGCTTTGAGGTTAAGGGATTATGAAGCATACACTGTGACTGAAAATTAAAGTTTGTCTGATACATACTCAGAGGGTTGAACACAGACTGCACAAGATAAACCTCAGAAAAACAGTAAGACCTACTAAGGCAATTGCTAGATCCCAAAACACTGTTTTATCATATAACAAATGCAACATTCAACCTCCTGCACACTAACGGTTGGAATAATATTAATCACATTTTATAAATTTATCGTTGAACTATTTAAGTCAGAACACAACAGGCCCCAGAACACACGTAACACATAGCATGGCACTGCCCTAATTCCCTGTTTGAAATATCCCAAAATGCTGTTTACTAAATTGCAAATGTTACATTTTAAACCCCAACTCACTGATTCCTATCGAACATTACATATATATTAATGCGCCATTTAATTCCTCCAGACCACAATTCTCAAATAACGAGCAACACATATAAATGTACTCCTGCAAATCCCTGTATACATGATCCCCCAAACACTATTAATCACAAAGCCGATGCATTCCATTCTAAACCCCTTGTACAGTACAGTAGTTCCTGGAATACATATCACTGGTGGATTTTAAATCCCCAGTCAACCATTCTTCCACTGCTGATGGCACGCTGCAGCAAGGCAATCGTTTAAATTCCTACACACAAGCCCCAACACCACAAGGAATGATGGATGGGCTAGGGGGAGTTACAGTGGAGTAGCTTCTTCCTATCTATCCATTTTATTTTGCCACGAAGAGTGCTGAAAGTTCTGCTCTATTGATTGGTGATACATCAGTTGGAAAATTGAACCCACTAAATTACTCAAAGACGTGGTGCCAAACGATTTAAAGTGGAACGCCCATATTGATTAATTGTGCAGGAAAGCAAATAATAGACTACTACCTTTGCAGGCTAAAGAGTGATGGATCTAAGAAAATAGATTTCTTATGCATTTTTTTCAAAATTGTTAGTGGACCCAGACTAAGAACAGGGAGAGTCATTCTGAGAAGCTGAAAGAGGGATTGCATTTGTCTGAACTTTCTTGAGAGCAAGGACCAACATTGAGCTCATGAGTTCTGTTCCTCTTGCGGTGAGTGTCGCCACTAACTAATGACGTGAATGTCGTCACCAATTAATGGTTGAGAAAGAAAGAGTACACATTAAGGCTGTGTGACAGGGACAGTTCAAAAAACTAAAGTTATAAAATGGTCGAATGCACTGATCCTTGCCCCTAAGCGAAAGAGTCTATTGAACAGCAGACAGCCAACAGTGAGAGGTATGAAGAGAATTGGAGACCTGTTGTTTTGGCCACCAAAATCTTTCCCTCCCCATTAAAATAATGAGCCTGTCTGAATGGTCTTTCTCAGTTTATATTCAGCTCTACGTTTTTAAATTAAAATTTAACGGATGGAGTAAAATACAGCTCTATACTGAATCCAGTGAAAAATACAATTGAGAAATAATAAGGCAAATCATGACCACAAAAATAATTCATTTATATTAAATTAAATCTTAGAATCAAAACATCTGCAAATGTAGTTGACAGGCAACATCTTAAGTTTATAACTGCCACAAAAAATAGCCTTGGATAGTTTATCTCATCTCATGGATACATCTATATGTTTATTCTTTGCAGTACAAGTGAATAGATAAAGTAGTTTATACTATATCCTGAGATGATGCTATGGAGTCTGTTTCAATCTTGGTATGTTCAGCTAATAATACCAAACGTATTCCAAGAGTGAAGGTCTAGAAGGAGATGATGTAATGGCTTTTTAGTGAAGCTTAATGCAAGACCATTGTACTGTGTGGTAGGAGATAAAGAAGGAAATATTTGGAGGGCTAAGCTCACTGACTCTAATTGGTCTATTGTCCGCAACAACTTTTTATGTTATCTCAGTGTTGATCATGAGTAAATATGTAGCATTTAATCTTTAATAAAATTTCAAGTGATTGACTGTGTATTGAATTCATCCCTGGCGTATAGGCACAGGACAGCAGCCCTTGTCTATATTATGACAAAATTCACATTCCTAATAGACAAATCTGAAGAACTTTGGCTGAGATTTTTCAAGTGCTCAGCGGGCGCGTTTTGTAGTGGGTCAGGTGGAACGCCACTGTCAAGCCGCCGCCATGTTACTTTC
The DNA here is from genome assembly GCF_044704955.1 of Pristiophorus japonicus. NCBI lineage: Eukaryota > Metazoa > Chordata > Chondrichthyes > Pristiophoridae > Pristiophorus > Pristiophorus japonicus. The sequence continues at coordinate 134,024,523 of NC_091980.1, read as the reverse complement.
CCAGATGTCGGGTCTGTCAGGGCTGATCAGACCTGACACGCAGTGACAGGGAGGCAATTTAGGTCATTATGACCTTGTTAAGAGCCTATTGAAAAGAATTGTAAGCTGAACTTATCATTTTACCAGGTTGTCCACGAGGTTTACACTGCTCGGGGATCACGTCAGGTAAGGACGTGAGAAGTTGTGTGATCATGAATTAATTTCTTTACTTGACAGCTGTAATTGTGCTATAAAACTCCTATCACACAGCTGTTCACTTTCCAAGATCAAAAGCTGTTGCTTACTGCATTTGGAAGGCACATGGAGCTTTATACAGTTCCAAGTGTTTGGAGAAAACTCTCTATCCAGTGTCATCTCATTGGAACAACCTTCTCACCATTGACAGATCGCTTCTGACATCTCAAGTTCACCTGCTCTCTATTATATTAGCTTCGGTGGCTTTGAAACTATCTCACCTTGATCCTCAGAATTCCACCATGATCAGCCCCAACATGCATACTGGTAGCACCAACAACAACACCAACCTTCTCCATGATCAACTGATGCTTCACAGGAGATAGGGCATCAGCACCCAACCACATTGTTGCCTGGGTCACCAGGAATGGCCTCACCATGACCAGATTTACTTCACTTGATGCTGTACACTTTGGCTGCCACATGATGTGCCAAGTTGGCATCAGCCCATATCATCTCCATAAAGCATCCCTACAAACATCAACGTCTTGCTGACAGCGGAGGCAGCTCGAGCCTGGAGCAGCTGGAGGGAGATTTAAACATCAGCGTCTCCCTGACAATGGAGGCAGCGCAAGACTGGAGCAGCTGGAGGGAGATTTAAACATCAGCGTTTTCCAGACAATGGAGGCAGCACGAGCCTGGAGCTACAATAGGTCCTATCAAGAGAACAAAATGAGAAATAAAAAGTAATAAACTTATGACATCACAAGGATGGAGGGCAGTGATTGGTTCTTCCAGATTAATTGAATCACTGGACAGGGAATGAATCTTAAAGGCAGCTAATAACTGATATAATTTGATTCAATTGCTGATTTTCTATTTGTAACTTAATGTATAATTATGGTATTTAATATTAATTTTGTTTAATTATAATTAATCTTTATTATACTTTGTTATACTGATTTTATTATTGTATACTAGTTATTGTATTATTTACAATGTAATTTGAATTTCTTTTTTTTAAGTTTTTTCGCCTGTGTCTATCTGTGTGCGCATTTTGGCTGCCTCCTCGGACCCGAACCTTTAACCTCTTTTTACACTTCATTCTCCCGCCTTTTCACTCTTTCCCTCAATGGTCAATATCTAATATGTTGTGAAGCACCTTGGGATGTTTTATTATGTTAAAGGCGCTATATAAATAAAAGTTATTATTATTATGATTACAATGCCAAAGACATTCCTTTCACACTCATCACCATTGTGGGGAGTATGATTGTGTCTCATCATTCATTGCAACTCATTAATCCACTTCCAAAGGTGCACACAAATCTGTCCAAGAACACAAAGTATTGAAAATAAAAATTTCAATGTTTGACAGCACATTAATAGAAATGTTACATGAATATCGGCTACCCTTGTGTGTTGTTAGATGGTATGATTGCACTGGGATGAGGGTGAGTGTGAAGGGTAGCTAGTGAGATGGAGAAATGATAATGTAGATAGAGAGGGGAGGGACGTTGGTGTGAGTAAGGATGTGCAGGAGTAGGTTAGGAATGCAAGAACTTTGGGGATGTGATGAGTGGCACAGCAGGATGAGATTGAGTGTGACTTTGCAGGAACGTTTTGTGATCCATTGTGATCATTGAAAGGTTTGCGCCACTGCAACCAGGTCCTTCTGATGACATCCCTACTTGTGCCCTCTTGTGCAATGTCCAACCAGGTTATGTTAATTTCCTGGGAAGATCTCTTCTGGTAATTGGAGGGGAAGAGAACCTCCCTGAGTGCTGTAACGCCCTCCATAAGCATATGGAGAGAGGTCATTGGAGAGCCTGGGTGCAACCAATTCCACAGCTGGGTGCAGAACACAGACAGCCCAACTGTCAAAATCAATTTGCGCATGGTCCCTTTAAGGAAACCAGCTGAGGATTCATCATCAATTGACATTAACAAACCCGCTTCCTTCAATTGGCTAGCAAACACACTGGTCGGATTTAACGAGCCCAATCAGTGTAAAATAATTTCACAGAGCAGACTGGAGGCAGCAGCGAGGCTGGGACCCGTCACCAACACTGGGCACACCGGAACCACCGAGCTCGGGGAAGTCGCAGCCTATGAGGTTTTCTGTTGCTACTCCCTCTCCCAATAACTCAGACTACCCCGACATTGATAGGCCTTGACTATCGTTGCAGTGCCTGTCCTGATAGAGTTTGATTGGCAACGTATAGATCAGTATTCTAGGACAAACTATTTCCCTACCGTTTCCAGTGCATTAGCTGTCATTTGGCGTAGGAATGTATTTTAGCAGGGAAATTTCGATGGAAGTTGTTTCTGCAACTTGTGCACCTTTAAAACACTTTCCCCGGGTTTCCGCAAGCCTTCCTGAGATTTGCCTGTTGAGTTCTCTCTGGTCTCATTTGCATATGTCAGTGATGTAGCAGCTGTGAATTACTTGGATTGCACTGCAACATCAGCCAGGGAGCAGTGTTGGTATTCGTCAGGTCACTGACACCCTTTACAGCACAGCAACACAATTCACAAGATTTGGCATCAAAGCAAAGTTGCAGAGAAATGGGGGTGTAAAAAAGTTTTATGAAGTTGCTGGCATCCACAAGATCGAGGGTGCAATCGATGGCAGGCATATTGCTTTGAGGGTGCCCACACAACTACCATTCAGCTGCATGACCAGGAAGAGATTCCATTCCCTCAATGTCCAGATTGTGCGTGATAATATCAGAGTAGCCTCCATGTCAACCCTCCTAATTTACAGAACGTTGCCAAGATGCTTTGACATTTCCACTCCCTGACCTCTCCATGGATGACTTTTGGGGAACAAAACATACCATTGGTTGCCATGGCTAACGACCCCCATCAGAGTGGCCCCGAACAGCAGCAGTGTAATTTATTTTCAAGAAATTCTAGGCCACAATGTATAACTGATTGAACTGTTAAAAAGTGCCTGCCTCTTCCACACTTCAATCAGGGCTAAGCTTTTTTTCTCGCTGTCTTTCTCCCTGGTATAGGCAATTTTAGAGAAATAAATACATAAGAATATTACTCATAAAATAGTTTACCACAGCATTTCCAATTATTTATTATTGTCTATTATACAAGGAGCTAGCTAAGTGTAGCAACATATTGGGCCCGAAATTGGTCGACATACTGCCGCACACCAACCGCAGACTGCCAATGTACTGCCCAAAAATGCGATTTTGGTCAGAAAATATCTACATACCGCTGACATACCGCTTGACAGAATATTTATCAATGACATACCACCGAGTGGTATGCACACCGTCCGCTGTGCAGGACCGCCTAAAAAGTCCAATTTTCATCGCATACCACCGACTTACCACCGGAGCTGCATACCGTCCTGGAAAAGGTGGTTTTACGCGATGGTAAGTGGCCGAGAATGGACGGCGTGCACGGAGCCGCCATTTTGGAAATCGAGAACTGTCAGCTAAAGCAGCACCTCTGTATTTCTGAGGTGAAAAGTGATTTTAAAGTGTGCTTTTGATTGGAAAAGGTATATTTACTATCACTGAATAAATTATTAAGATAGAAAGGCATTTTATTAATATTTTTTTGATGGAAAAATATTGTGGAGATTTAAAAAGAATGGGGCCTGTGTTATCTCAGCCTGTATTGATGACAACCTGTCTAATGGAGGAACCGGATGTGAGGAAGTTTATTGAGCAGAGTTATAATGCTCATGGAAGAAGTTGCAAAATGATGAGGAGGAGAAGGAGGCCTTACCCACAAAGGATCTTTAGGGAGAAGCGCTCATACTTGGACCTGACCGATCGACAGTGTGTCCAAAGGCTGTGCTTCTGAAAAATGGTCATCACTGACATTTGCCAGTTCATTAAGGCAGACCTGCAGCCCAGTGCCACCAACATTATTGCATGTGGGTCTTTTCAATCATCAGCTGGAGATAGATGCTCTATTTCTCAGCACGCTACTCATTGCTACATTCGACAGGTAACCGAAGCACTGTATGCACGCCAGATGAAATATAAACTTCCCAATGACCATGGAGGCACAGAGTGACAGGGCTTTGGGATTTGCATGCATTGCCGGCTTCCCCAAGGTGCAGGGAGAAATTGGCTGTACCCATATTGCTCTGCGAGCACTACTACAGGAGGCGGTGTACCGAAACCGTAAGGGAATCCACTCCCTCAACGTTCAGCTGGTATGCGACCATACATAGCAGATAGTGGCAGTGAATGCCAACTTTCCAGGGAGCATTCATTATGTGCATATCTTGTGGAAGAGCACTGTGTCTGACCTGTTGAAGTCTGAGCCACAGATAAATGCTGGATGCTGGGGGTCAAAGGGTACGGCCTGACTCTTGACCCTGCCCCTGGGGAATTCTCAGACAGAAGTTGAGCAATGATATAATAAGAGCCAGAGAGCCACACATAATATTATTGAAAAGATAATTGGAGTGCTGAAGCAGCGCTTTCGATGCTTGGACCACTCGGGAGGCAGGCTGCAATACTACTCTGAACAAGTTGCTAAGTTCACAGTGTGTGCTGCATCTTGCATAATTTAGCAATCATGCGGGGACAGGAATTGCCACAGGGGACTGTGGGACCACCTGAGGAAAGAGTGCAGGAGACAGAGGAGGAAGAAGAAAACAATGAGGGGCTGGAGGATGCGGAGCAGCTTTGCAATGAACCCATGGCGTCATCCCCAACACCACAGCGGAGGGCACGCAGAGCATGTGCACTGCAAAATTGTAATGTCAACAGCTTATAAATGAACGCTTTACTTGAATGTGGAGAGCTGCGTTTTGGGATCCTCATGGCTGTTACCCCAAAAGTTTGACACTGTAAATTCAATTCACACGTTTATCTAAAAAAATTTAAAATATACAACAATGTCAAAACTTTGTAAAAATTAATAACTGTTACAACTTCAATAAAAACTTTAACAAAACTTACAAAACTTTAATACCAACTTTAACAAAATGTTTTTCCTCATGTCTCATCTGGTTCTGTCGCCAATAATCTTAAATCTGTACCCTCTTGTTATTGACCTTTCAACCACTGGAAACAGTTTATCTATATTTACTCTATCTAACCTCTTCATCATTTTAAACAATTCTATCAAATCTCCTTTTAGCCTTCTCTGCTCCAAGGAGACAATTGGATAAATATTTGAAGGGAAAAAAATTACAGGGCTATTGGGAAAGAGCAAGGGAGTGCAACTAATTGGAGAGCTCTTTCAAAGAGCCGGCACAGGCACCATGGGCCGAATGGCCTCCTTCTGAGCTGTGATACTATGAACAAATCCCTTCTTACAAGCCACATATGAGACTCTTACAGAGCAAGGCATGGGTTGATGCTAATGAGAGCACAAAACCACTGGGCTCCAACTGTACAGGTGGATTAACCCAATCGATCAACCCTGGAAAAGGTAGGAAAGCCCCTGTGCACCTGCAACTGCCTGTGCCACCACCACTCTTTTTTTCCACCCTGCTGAAGTGCGTTAAAGTGTTGTACAAACATGTAAAACTATTCTGTCAATCTGCCCTCCTCTAAGTGATGTGTTGAGAACATATGCCAGTATGAAAATCAATTGTTTTCTTTTGCAAAAAAAATTTCAAATTATTTCTACCTTGGCAATTAATTGTTAGCAGAGTCATTATTTCCTGGCCTCAATTTCTAACTATTTATTTGTAATGATTGGCTTCCCAAAATAAAATTTTGGTTTGAAGAAAAAGGCTTTAGGGGTGAAGTTCATTTTTAACAGAAAACAGGTGATTTCTGTGTTTTCTCTGCAGTTATCCACCCACGAACACAATTGTGGGAACGTGCAGCTTTGGAAGTACGACTTTGGGATGGATTATGTTAGTGAGTCATTAAATAGAGAGAAAAATAGGCGTTCTCCCGGGAATTTTTTGTTAATAAATGATATCACTCCCTTCTGCTGCTTTAAGATTCCCAGTATTGGTAATGATGCGTGCGATTTGCTGGAGCTTTTCCTACTGTGAAGTTTACTGTTCCCTACAGCTACCATTCCCCCTGCATAAAATCTGATTTTATTTTTCCGTATTTCATCCGGCAAGAAGGAAGATGGCTGCTCGCATTCTGCCATGTTTGTTCCAAATGGATCTAGGAACACAAACCTCCAACTATTCAATGGAGGAGCAGTCTGAGTGACAGTCTCAACAAGTCTGACTCTTCAACAATGAGTTCAAGAAAAAAAATGACAAGGTGGGCAAAAGGTGCTTACAGATCAGAAGCTAACGATCATTCTGTTTAGGAACAATAACGCAAGTATTATTTTTATTCTAGACAGGGACAATTTTCCAAATGACCAGTGCCAGCAGGGAACCTAATTTATCATCTGCGCATATAAAATCAGCCCTTAGATATATGCAATTTTTGAATACAATCAGACTTCCTATGGCATTATTCAAAGTGTGACAGAGAATATAGTTGTAAAGAATGCAGTAGAGCTATAATGCCATCCAGTGGCCATAGCCTGAATGACCGCATTACCAGTACCCGTTTACATAGGAATTGCCATTATGATTAATTGCATAAACATTTTCAATGTTAAAACGTTAGGAGAAAAAGTGAGACCAAAAATTGTGACAATAGGAAGTGAGGTTTGAGAACAATAAATGCGTCCACGCATAAAATATTCAATATAATGCAGATAGATATAAAAGCCAGTCTCAATCTAATGACGTCAATAACCATCACTGACTGCTCCAGTGTTAATCACTAACTTCATTACGGATTAATCAAAAAATCAAGATTTAACCTATTTTATAGATTATGAACAATTACTGGACTTAAAATGTATACAAACTAAGGGGTAAAAGTTTGGTTTCCTGTGTATACCAAGAGCACATATTGTGATACTGTGCATGTCCAGTTAATGATTTCCCATCCATTAAAAGTAATAAATGCAGGGGTTCAGAATGCGCAATTTTGTGGTATCTGCTCCCAATGTGAGCTGAGAGCACAGAAGCCAAACATTCACCCACAAGTGTCCTGCACTAAGAGCTGTCGCAGTAGAAAGATCTCTAGAACTCTGATTCTCTCTCAATCACTCTGACACAATTAGGATTTCATAATTTTATCTCAACAATAGTCGAGGTAAATAATATTCTCTGGCTTCTCACAAATCCCTGTGGTTCAAGTTAAGGGTACCGTTGGGATTATCATCTTTAGCACGCATTGAGAATTTCTGGACCCGCTATATTCCATCCGTTAAAATTAATTAGAGCAAATGGACAAAAAAATACCTGAAAATTTCTCCTCACTTGCTGTTAGAGATGAAAAATCTGTTAGTTTAAAGAAGTTGTATAGTTTTATTAAAATCTGTCATCACCCCCACCAACATGTTGCACACATATGTTATCCATCAACAAACACTTCGAAAGCGGGCTCCCTCAGTGGCTCCATTGGTTAATGCAGTGAGTAAATGAACCGCATAGAATTGAAAGGTCCCTGGCTTGAAGCCTGGTCAATGATGAGTCCGTTGATCTCAGCAGGGATGCTGTCTGTAATTGGCTTTAGCCCCACTGGGTGGAGCAGAGTATAATCAGCCAGGACGCCCGCTCCTGATTGCTGTGCAAAGGGCCCATGCTGGAGCTTGACAAGGGTTGAGATCAACTGAGCCAGCAGCATCTTTAAATAGCTTGCTGACACTCACTCTCCAGCCTTACACTGGCAGATTGACCAGTTGGACTGGAGGGCAACGGCATCAGCCCAACAAAAAGTCAACACCTTGAGGGAAAAGGAGGTGAGGGGAGGAAACTGGTGGAAAACAGAGGAAACAGAGGAAGAACTTGCATTTATATAGCACCTGTCACATCCTCAGCACATCCAAAAGCGCTTTACAACCAATGAGTTTGTTTTGAAGTGTCATCACTGTTGTCATCACAGTAGCCAATGGGCATGCAGCAAGGCTCTACAAACAGTAACGAGTTAAATGACCAGTTCATCTGTTTTTGGTGGTGTTGTTTAAAGGATAAATATTGGCCAGGACGAACTGTACAATGATTTATGCCTAAGGCACTCTGCCATCAGTATTGCACTGAAAAGGCAACCTAGATTATGTGCTGGAATGCAACTTCAACCCACGACTTTCTAACTCAGATGTGAGTGTGTTACCAGTTAGCCACGGTTACTATTCAGAGGAGACAGCGAAGCAGGATGAGTGAGGTCTCGGCTTCATCCAGTTTGCAGACTTCCCAAGGGTGCAAGGAGCCACATTGCCTTGTGTGCTCCCCAGCACCATCCTGGTATCGTTCTGAATAGATTATTAGGGGTCGGGACAGAGTAGATAGAGAGAAACTGTTCCCATTGGCAGAAGGATCGAGAACCAGAGGACACAGATTTAAGGTGATTGGCAAAAAAACCAAAGACGACGTAAGAAAAACCTTTTTACACAGTGAGTGGTTAGGATCTGAAATGCACTGCCTGAAAGGTTGGTGGCGGCAGTCTCAATGTTATCTTTCAAAATGGACTTGGATAAGTATCTGAAGGAAAACAAATTACAGGGCTACGTCAAAATAGCAGGGGAGTGGGACTAGCTGAGATTTGGCACGGGCTCGACGGGCCGAATGATCTTCTTCCGTGCTGTAACCATTCTAGGATTCTAGGATTCTATGAAAGGGATTCTGCTCCCTCAACTTCCAGCTTGGTTAATCCCACTGTCAGGGCACCATGCCAGTCTGTGCCCGGTTTCTTGGCAGCCACAATGATTCCTTTACCTTGCAGCACTCCTCTGTGCCGGCTTTGTTCCAACCAGGCCAACAGGTTACAGGCTGGCTACTTGCCTCATGACTCCTGTCAGGAACCCAGGCACAGCTACAAAGCTGGCCTACAACAAGAGCCAGGCTGCCACCTGAAGTGCCATCGAGCAGTAGTTGGGGTGCTGAAGAACCTCTTCAGCCGCCTGGACCATTCAAGAGGAGCTTTGCAGTACAGCCCTGAGCCAGTGTCCAGATTTGTGGTTGTCTGCTGCATGTTACATAAGTTTGCCATCCTGAGGGGCCAGCCCCTATACCATCTAGAGAGCAAGAAGTGCAGTAGGAGGAGGAGCAGCATGAGGAGGAGGTAGAGTAGGAGCCGTATCAACTATCAGTGTCTCTAGCTGCCAGATCTCTCAGAGAGCAGCTCATCAGAGAGTAGCTCATCGCAGAGCACTTTACATGAACCATAGCTCCCATCCCCAATACACCGACAGTTCCACAGTCCGTATCATCATCGTCCTTCCTACCACCATCCGATTACCTTCCTTCAGCTCAGTCTTATGAGTTTTGCCCTCACTTGACTACAAATGTAAACACCAAATCCAGAACAAAAAATACATTGTTCAAATAACTGAATTCCATCTGTATCTAATAGTTAACAGAATTAATTATGAATCACCAATGTCAAGCTCTTAGATCCTGGGGCCGAAATTGCCCCTCTCCTTAAGGCCTGTTACCACCGCAAATCGGTGGCCACGCTGCGGAGTGGAGTGGCCGCTGACTTTTGGTGAAATAGCCGCCGATAACCCAATTGCCCTCCCGCGTTTTCCCGACGGTGCCCCGATCCCCGCCTTACTGCTCTGCGGTTATGCACGCTATCACTGAGGGCACCGCCGATCTAACCCCCCCCCCAACTGGCGACAGCAACATTCCCTCCGAAAATCTTCGACCCGCCCGGCGGTTCCAAAACAAGCTTTCAACCGGTGGTCCAGTGAGTCTGTGGCCTTCTGCAGCAGTGGTGTGGCTTCCCTTAAAGGAGAGGGCGCACTGCCGTTGCCGCCATGTTTTTTCTTGTTGGTTGACTGCCGGGTTGGCCCAACAAATATGCCCCCGGGTTCAGCCGAGCCGCCAACAGGCAGTATGACACGCCCTCTTGGGTGATAGGCCGCTGGCCTGGTCAAAACGCTCTGTGGTGGCCCAGTGGGCCGAAGTTTTAAAAGCACGCAAGCTCTTCCCTTTAAGTGAAGGGGAGAGCCGTGGTGACACGGCACCGTGATGACGTCATCGCGGCGGTGACTCTGCTCCACTCCCAAATTCTGCCCCTCAGTTGTTGTCACCACCGAGTCTTTGCCTCTCAGGTGTAGTCATCATTATGACCGACTTCCGGATCAAAGCAAAAAACAAAAACCTAAGATTTGAACCGCAGATGCAGTAAAAAAACACCAAAACGCCCCATATCGGGCGGAGGGCAATTTGTACCCCCACCCCTCCATCGCCTATCTTCTGTGCTTGTTTACTTATCCCAGTGCTTCTATGACGTACTCCCCCAGTGGCTACAGCTTGGGAGGTGCAGTCTACTGAGCTTGCATTGAAGACACTTCTTTTGGCCCTGGTGGACAACCCACAGCAGCTCTGGGACTTGAGGGCCCAGCTACAGACTGCAGCACCTTGGCGTGGACCGGAGCAGTCTGGGCCGGCTGGCTGTGGGCCACTAACAAGGGCACTGGCGGAGTGGGTGACGGGCGAGCAGGCATGGCAAGAGAAAGCAGAGGGTTGCTCTCCTGGGACCGTGCCTCAGTACTCCGGCTCTGTCGAAGAACAGAGTGCAGGAGTGATGTGACTCTCAGGAAGCATCTAGCAACACTGACCACTGAAGCCAAGATGGCAGTCGTCTGAGCTTTCATGATAATAGTGTTAGCCATCATGGAAGCTATCTGAGCTATCAGCAGAGGCTCTATTGGGGTGGGCACCATAGTTGCATTCATGAAGCTGACCGCTCAGTCCTTGTGGACAGACTAGTCTCCCTGCTCTGCGCAAAGTCTTGACACAGTTTGGAGCTGGACTCCTCCACGCTCTGAGGCATTGTGCACAAGCTCGCTGGATGTCTTCCCAATGCACCTATCATTTCCTGGTGTATGCCTGTCAGTTTTCTTTGGTAGCCTGGGTCGTCAAAGTCAGCCTTAGAGTCCTCTGCAACAGAGCTCGTATCCGATCCCATCCTCTGATGAGCTGGTACAGATGGCAGCCTATCCCCCTGTACACTTGTGACTGGTGATTCACCATGTAAAGACCTGTCCTCTAGAAAAGCCTCTAAAGTATGCATGGCACCAATCTCTGAGCTGGTGCTTGCAAGGATCAGGTCAGGTAACAATGCATCTTCAGGAAGGTTGACCTCTTCTTTCTGAAGCCTCGGAGAACCTGGGTGCCCTGGTCTGGACTTCTTCCAACCATCTTCTTCAATCTGGTAAGTTTCCCTGCTGCCTGCAGCCACCTTTAACTCAGAGACCCCAGATTTCCTGCCCCCCACACCAAGCAGGCGTGCTGCCAATGAATAACCCAAGTAGCGCTAGCTGCATGCCAGAACCATTTTAATGAGATCCCTGCATGATTTAATGCGCTGCCTGGGAACACTTGAACAGGCGCGTGCACAGCGGGTCCGATCGAATTTCAACGACAAACATTTTCTACATAAATGGAAGCATATGCTGTTGGTATCTACACCACATCCTTAGTTTATGATCCACATTATATTCATGATTGTTTCCTACAACCGTGACTACACTTCAAAAGTTCGTCTTTGGCTATGAAGCACATTGGGACGTCCTGAGGTTGTGACAGGCAAATGCAGGTCAATCTTTCTTTTATAAATCTGGGATTATTTCAGTGAATTCTATTTTGCATTCACCACTATGATTATTAGCTTTTTGCCAAGTCCAAAGCAGGATAGAGTAAGAAGTTGGAGTGGGATCTGTAGCTTGAGTTCTGATACCTGCTTGACTGGATAGAAATTCAGTGAAGACCTTAATTAATAATACCTCTACATCATAACGCACAATAGAAAAATGGAAATTAAAAGTTCTATTCTTAAAAAACAAACTTTCAGAGGGCTAGATTTTTGACAGGTTTGCGACTGGTTTTTCCGCCTGGGCGAAAAGGAAAAACGACTTTTTTTGGCGTTAAACCAGTTGCACAACATTTTGCGCCCAGGTGGAAATTTTGGCAGTGGTTTTACGGCGGTGCTAAAACTTTCAGGCAGTGCATTCCAGATTTTAACCACTCGCTACATCAAAAAGTTTCTTCTTACATCGCCTTTGGTTCTTTTGCCAATCAACTTAAATCTGTGTCCTCTGGTTCTCAACCTTTCTGCCAATGGGAACAGTTTCTCTCTATCTACTCTGTCCAGACACCTCATGATTTTGAACACCTCTATCAAATCTCTTCTCAAACTTCTCTGCTCCAAGGAGAACAACCCCAACTTCTCCAGTCTATCCACGTAACTGAAGTCCCTCATTCCTGGAATCATTCTCATAAATCTTTTCTGCACCAATAGGTATCTGCACAGATATCTCCAATACATGGAGATATCTGTGCACTTCGCAGTGTCTCTCAGCCACTTGTTACTCTGAGTTCTGGTTTCACACTGTGGTCAGAGGCAACCTGGAAAAACATTCGCCTCCTGTGACATCATCAAGTTCTGCCCAGTGACATCATGAAGAGCGACAGGGACAGTGGATCATGGGCAGTGGGCAGGATCTCATGATGTCACAGGAAGTACAGATCTAGACATTTCTTCTCTCAGGCTGCCTCTAGCCAAAAGTTTTAAAGTTTCTCCTAACTCTATAAAATGGCACATCTAAGAGGAACAGAGAGTTCCAGGGGAAGAGGTGGGTGTAGGGATAAAGGAGATTACAGAGGTGGTGGCAGTGGGGGTGGGTGGGGGCAAGGGGTATGAAGGGGTATAAGCACAAGGATGATCATTATAAATTTGCGGCATTTGGAGACTGGGAATTGATGTAGGTCAGTGAACACAAGGTAATGGGTGAGCAGGACTTAACGCAGGAAAGGATACGGGCGGCAGATTATCTATCTCCCATATTTCAGCTCTTAAAACTTTCAAACATTCTGTTGTGTAACAATATGATACACTGCTTATGTTGTTCCACAGTGCACCAAACTTGAAAAGAAAATGTTTGCGTCAATGCTGTAATGTAACTTTTGCGTGTTTTGGAGCAGGTAGAAGATACAAGTTGGCAGCAATCTGAATCACTCAGGAAGTGAAAGTAATTTCATACCTTGGCTCTCACAAAACCTTCTCCTCAATGGCAAGTTTGGCAGTGTAAACCTTTGACCTCTACAACTGACCACATTTTATCCTGGAGGACAGTGGTCTAATTCACAACAACATTTCTGTAGCTACCGATCTGCTCAACCACACCCTCCACACACTTGATGCCTGAGTCCCTACTAAAACAATTCCCCTCTCTCACTCTCACCATTCCCCCTGGTACATTCCTGATCTTTTCTCCATTAAGTCCAAGGGATGCAGACTTGAATGGATGTGGCAGACAACTGGTTTAGCCATTCACCGCCTGCTCTGGCTGGACCACATAAAGCATTATCAGGCCTGCTCTCGTCTGCTAAAATCGCTCACTATTCCAGGATCATTCTGGAATGCAAAGATAAAGGTTGGCTTCTATTCTCCATAGCTAAGCATCGTCTTAAACCGCTCTCCTCTGTCTCCTTCAAAATCACCTCCGACAGCAATTGTGAGGAGCTCATGGACTTCTTTGTCTCTAAGATTGAGACCATCTGTTCAGCTGCCTCTGCCATTTCCCTTCCTTCCCCTAGCCCACCGGGCCAAACTTCCTGTAAGGTTAAGCCCCCCCCCACCCTAGCCCTGAACTCACATCTTTCTTCTGTTTCTCTCCAAACTCCCCTCATGACCTCTCCAAGTTCATCCTGTCCATGAGACCCCCTTCCTGATCCCTTGACCTTTTTGCCACCAAATTGCTAACCACCCAACTTCCTTTTCAGGCTCCCATGTTAGCTGACGTTGTTAATGTTCTGTTTCCTCAGGTACTGTCTCCCCTCCCTCAAATCTGCCGTCATCACTCCTCTCCTCATAAAAACAACCCTCGATCCCTCTGTCCTTGCAAACTACCATCCCATCTCCAACCTCCCTTTCCTCTCCAAACTCCTTGAACATGTTGTCGTCTCCCAAACCTATGCCTAGCTTTCCCGCAACTCCATGATTGAATCCCTCAATCAGTTTTCCACCCCTGCCACAATACCGAAACAGCTTTCATCAAAGTCACAAATGACATCCTTTGTGAATGTGACAATGGCAAACTATCCCTCCTCATCCTTCTTGACTTGTCTGCAGCTTTTGGCATGGTTGACCACTCTATCCGTCTCCAACGTCTCCTCCAGGTCGTCCATCTGGGTGGGACTGCACTCGCCTGGTTCCATTCTTATCTATCTAACTGTAGCCAGAGAATCATCTGCAACGGTTTCTCTTCCCACTCTTGCATCATTATCTCTGGTGTCCCCCAAGGATCTATCCTTTCCCCCCTTCCTATTTCTCATCTACATGCTGCCCCTCGGCGACATCATCTGAAAACACAGCGTCAGTTTCCACATGTACGCTGATGACACCCAGCTCTACCTCACCATCACTTCTCTTGACCCCTCTACAGTCTCTAAATTTTCACACTGCTTGTCCGACATCCAGTTCTGAATGAGAAGTCATTGTCTCCAATTAAATATTGGGAAGACCGAAGCCATTGTTTTCGGTCCCCACCACAAATTCCGTTCCCTAGCTATTGACTCCATCCCTCTCCCCAGCATCTGTTTGAGGCTGAACCAGACTGTTCGCAACCTTGGTGTCATATTTGACCCTGAAATCAGCTTCTAATGACATATCCATGGCATAACTAAGACTTGCTATTTCCACCTCCGTAACATCGCCAGTCTCCGCCCTTGCCTCATCTGCTGCTGTGACCCTCATCCATGCCTTTGTTACCTCTAGACTTGACTATTCCAATGCACTCCTCGTTAGCCTCCCATGTTCTACCCTACATAAACTAGAGGTGATCCAAAACTCGGCTGCCCATGACTTAATTCGCACCAAATCCCGTTCACCCATCTCCTCTGTACTCGCTGACTTACATTGGCTTCTGGTTAAGTAACGCCTCGATTTCAAAATTCTCATCCTTGTTTTCAAATCCCTCCACAGCCTTGCCCCTCCCTATCTCTGTAACCTCCTCCAGCCCCACAACCCCCCAAGATATCCGCACTCCTCTAATTCTGCCCTCTTGAGTATCCCTGATTATAATCACTCAACCATTGGTGGCCGTGCCTTCTGTTGCATAGGCCCTAAGTTCTGGAACTCCCTCCCTAAACCTTTCCGCCTCTCTACCTCTCTTTCCTCCTTTAAGATGCTCCTTAAAACCTACCTCTTTGACCAAGCTTTTGTTCATCTGTCGTAATTTCTCCTAATGTGGCTCAGTGTCAAATTTATTTTGTCTTATAACACTCCTGTGATGCGGCTTGGGACGTTTTACTACATTGGAGATGCTACCTAAATACAAGTTGTTGCTGTAATGAGATACAATTGGCCTGATATTTGCTCAGTGTTTTTCTCATGCAGATCACTTAAACAGTTGTCATGTGAAAGTGGCCTGAGATAGAATATTTAATTTTGTCATCTGACTTTCTTGTTTCTGCGGGTCTGAATCATAACCGCAGTTTATCTTAAAGTACATCGATCAAGACTGCGGATAAATCGATAGTACAGGTAAGTAGCTGTATTTTAAATTGCGTGATCTCCCATCGAGTCCAAACACCGTGTGATTCCAGAAATGTTAAACGTTGCTTATTTCCCCCCAGCTCAGCAGCACCAGTTCAAGCTTGGCCCATTTCCCTGTCACCATTCGATCACTGAACAATAATCCCAACTGAATTAACATTCATTTTCTCTGAGACTACAAATCCTGCACAAAACAGAAAGATTTGGATATCAGGACTTACATGCACTTATCTCAAATATTTATTATGGTTTTCACCCAATTAACCAGCTGGATGTTACATCTTGTAAAACGAGTACTGTGTTGATTTTAGGCTACCATGTGGGGTGCCATCTTCTAATCACAAAGGTATGTTTAGGCTCTGACATCAAAAATCCTAGCCATTAACATTAAGGCATTGGCATCAGATATCACACTGGCATCATTGAGGCTTTGGCATCAAAAGTTGTCCAGTCACATTGGCACTATTGTGTACTGGCATCAGAATCCCATGGCAGGACAAACCACATAAATTGGCAACACGAAATACTGCCTTCCGAATTTACTACAACTTAAACACAGTCACAGCTACTGTATATATATATATTGGTTTGAGATACTGGACAGGCATGTTGTCACGTATATGTACTGGTATCAGATATTGGACAGTCGCATTGCTTGCTTTTTATTCATTCATGGGTTGTGGTCATCACTACCAAAGCCAACATTAGTTGCGCATCCCTAATGGCACGTGAGAAGGTGGTGATGAGTTGCCTTATTGAACCGCTGCAGTGCATGTAGTGAAGGCACTCCCACAGTGCTGTGAGAAAGGGAGCTCCAGGATTTTGACCTCAGATAATGAGGCAGACCACGTCCACATGCAGCAAGATGTGGCCAGCATTCAGGCTTGGGCTGTTAAGTAGTAAGTAACATTAACGCCACACAAGTGCCTGGTAATGACCATCTCCAACAAAAGAAAGTCTAAACACCTCTCCATGACATTCAATGAAATTACCATCATCAAAGGAATGGCAGTATATTTCCAACTTGTGGCTGGTGGTGTTCCCATGCGCCCTCTGCCCTTGTCCTTCTAGGTGGTAGAGGTCACACGTTTGGGAGGTGCTGTCGAAGAAGCCTTGGTGAGTTGCTACAGTGCATCATGTAGATGGTACACACTGTAGCCATGGTGCGCCGGTGGTGGAGGGAGTGAGGGGTCAAAATTCGGTACCGCTGTTTTTGAGGCAGTGTCACTGCCTGAGTGCTGATTTTAGCGCCGGACGTTAGGTGCAGCCTCAAAGTTCTAAATTAGTTTTTAACGTCCAAAGATGAGAGAACAGCGCTAAAAAGTGGCATTGCACACTCATCCTCGGGCGGGAGTTCAGGAGGCCAACTGAATTTCCCGAAGGGAGGCTATCGCCATGCTAGAAAAAAAAGGGAAGAAAAAAATAACCAGAACTTCTCCGATCCATACACTCACTTCCCCGCTCTTAAAACTAATGAATATATGCAGAAATAATTAAAGAGAAAAACTTACCTTCCTTCCTCAACGATTCCACCCGAGATCGCTCTGTTAGGCTAACTTTTTCCTGGCTGTACAGCCGCCTGTTTGTACGGCAACCGTACAAAGCAAATGTCCAACAGAGGTGTCAAAGAGGCATTGTACACTGGATGACGTCGCACCATGGGTGGCGTTAGCTGGCGCAGCATTGCCTCTTGGCGCGTATGCCAAAGAGCCGACTTAATTTAGGGCGAGGCGTCGACGCCGCTTACCGATGGCGGTAAGCATTTGCCGCCCGTTAGCCGCTTCCCGCGCAAATTTCGACCCCTGAATGTTTAAGTTGGTGAATGCGGTGCCAATCAAGCGGACCACTTTGGCCTGGATGGTGTCGAGCCGCTTGACTGTTGTTGGAGCTGCACTCATCCAGGCAAGTGGAGAGTATTCCATCACACTCTTGGCTTGTGCCTTGTAGGTGGTGGAAAGGCTTTGGGGAGTTAGGAGGTGAGTTACTTGCCTCACAATACCTCGCTTCTGGTTGATTCTTGTAGCCACAGTATTTATGTGGCTGGTCTTGTTAGGTTTCTGATGAATAGTAACCCGCCAGGATGTTGTTGATGGGGGATTCAATGATAGTAATGCCTTTGAAAGTCATGGGGAGGTGGTTAGACTCTCTATTGTTGGAGATGGTCATTGCATGGCACTTGTGTGGTGCAAATGTTATTTGCCACTTATCAGCCCAAGTCTGGATGTAGTCCAGGTCATGCGGCATATGGGCATGGACTGCTTCATTATCTGAGGAGTTGCAAATGGAATTGAACACTGTGCAATCATCAGCGAACATCCCCACTTTCGACCTTAGTATCATTGGCCCCAGATTTCCCCAGCCGCTTAGAGCGACATAGTTAGATGTTGGGCGCCAACTTTGTGAGGGAGAAAATGCGCCGAAAACTTATCTGGATAATTTGGCCGTTCCTGGATCACTGTGGGCTCGTGGCGTGGCGCGGAGAAAGCTGCAGGGGGTGGAGCTTGGGCCGCACTTGTTCAGCGCAGATGGCAGTGGGGGCGGGGCTTGGGCCCGGCGTGTCCTCGAGTGCCAGCAGAGGGACGCATGACCGTTTGTGCCTGTGCGCATGCGCAATGCGCGTTAATGCATGTACGCATGCGCAATGGGGCAGTAACATTTCCAATCGGTCATTTAAGGGGAGAGCATCCTCAGTGCCTCAGCAGCATTGGCAATGGGCCATATTAGAAGGTAAGGTGTGAATTGTGATTTTTGGGTGGCTGAGGGAGTGGAAAGGAGTGCTACATAAATGCATGCAAGGTCAGGACTGTGTGCTTTCAAGATTACCTGAGTGTAAATCCAATATACCAATGACGCAAGAGCGTGCAACAAGGACATAGAAACATAGAAACATAGAAAATAGGTGCAGGAGTAGGCCATTCGAACCTTCGAGCCTGCACCGCCATTCAATGAGTTCATGGCTGAACATGCAACTTCAGTACCCCATTCCTGCTTTCTCGCCATACCCATTGATTCCCCCTAGTAGTAAGGACTACATCTAACTCCTTTTTTATTATATTTAGTGAATTGGCCTCAACAACTTTCTGTGGTAGAGAATTCCACAGGTTCACCACTCTCTGGGTGAAGAAGTTTCTCCTCATCTCGGTCCTAAATGGCTTACCCTTTATCCTTAGACTGTGACCCTTGCTTTTGCACTTCCCCAACATTGGGAACATTCTTCCTGCATCTAACCTGTCCAAACACATCAGAATTTTAAACGTTTCTATGAGATCCCCTCTCATTCTTCTGAACTCCAGTGAATACAAGCCCAGTTGATCCAGTCTTTCTTGATATGTCAGTCCTGCCATCCCGGGAATCAGTCTGGTGAACCTTCACTGCACTCCCTCAATAGCAAGAATGTCCTTCCTCAAGTTAGGAGACAAAACTGTACACAATACTCCAGGTGTGGCCTCACCAAGGCCCAGTACAACTGTAGCAACACCTCCCTGCCCCTGTACTCAAATCCCCTCGCTATGAAGGCCAACATGCCATTTGCTTTCTTAACCGCCTGCTGTACCTGCATGCCAACCTTCAATGACTGATGCACCATGACACCCAGGTCTCGTTGCACCTCCCCTTTTCCTAATCTGTCACCATTCAGATAATAGTCTGTCTCTCTGTTTTTACCACCAAAGTGGATAACCTCACATTTATCCACATTATACTTCATCTGCCATGCATTTGCCCATTCACCTAACCTATCCAAGTCACTCTGCAGCCTCATAGCATCCTCCTCGCAGCTCACACTGCCACCCAACTTAGTGTCATCTGCAAATTTGGAGATACTACATTTAATCCTCTCGTCTAAATCATTAATGTACAATGTAAACAGCTGGGGCCCCAGCATAGAACCTTGCGGTACCCCACTAGTCACTGCCTGCCATTCTGAAAAGTACCCATTTACTCCTACACTTTGCTTCCTGTCTGACAACCAGTTCTCAATCCATGTCAGCACACTACCCCCAATCCCATGTGCTTTAACTTTGCACATTAATCTCTTGTGTGGGACCTTGTCGAAAGCCTTCTGAAAGTCCAAGTATACCACATCAACTGGTTCTCCCTTGTCCACTCTACTGGAAACATCCTCAAAAAATTCCAGAAGATTTGTCAAGCATGATTTCCCTTTCACAAATCCATGCTGACTTGGACCTATCATGTCACCTCTTTCCAAATGCGTTGCTATGACATCCTTAATAATTGATTCCATCATTTTACCCACTACTGATGTCAGGCTGACCGGTCTATAATTCCCTGTTTTCTCTCTCCCTCCTTTTTTAAAAAGTGGGGTTACATTGGCTACCCTCCACTCCATAGGAACTGATCCAGAGGCTATGGAATGTTGGAAAATGACTGTCAATGCATCCGCTATTTCTAAGGCCACCTCCTTATATGCTCGGGGATGCAGTCCATCAGGCCCTGGGGATTTATCGGCCTTCAATCCCATCAATTTCCCCAACACAATTTCCCAACTAATAAGGATTTCCCTCAGTTCCTCCTTCTTACTAGACCCTCTGACCACTTTTATATCCGGAAGGTTGTTTGTGTCCTTCTTAGTGAATACCGAACAAAAGTACTTGTTCAATTGGTCTGCCATTTCTTTGTTCCCCGTTATGACTTCCCCTGATTCTGACTGCAGGGGACCTACGTTTGTCTTTACTAACCTTTTTCTCTTTACATATCTATAGAAATTTCTTGCATGAGTCACTGTTATTGAGGACAGATGGCAGGAGCTGGATATCAGTAAGAGTGATTCCACAAAAGTTCCACCCAAAGAAATGAGGAGACGCTGGAACCTAATTGCAGAAGAATTCTCCAAAGGGGTGAAGACCTCAAGATCTGGAAGCCAGTGTAAAATGAAATGGCAGGATGTTGGTCAAGTAGTGAGTGTAAGTATTATCTTGAGTTTTAAATGGAATTGCAATTGTTATTGTGACCATCTGTATATGTCCCATCCATCAGAAGCTCACCATGTGGCAAAAATTATATTTTTATCTTTGCAGAAGATATTGGCCCACAACAAAAGGGAGAGAACTAGAACAGGAGGAGGGCTGTCAAATCTGCACCAACTATCACCATTGGAACCCAGGGTTGCTGCCTTGCTGAGTCGCACCCGCAGAAAAAGAATCAGCTCTGCACAAGCTGGGCCCACATGCGAGGGTGAGGGTCAATCATGAAAATGCATCGTCGCCCTTCAAATCAACCTGATGACTGGCCTGCTACACGTGAGATGACTCATTTCACCCATTCTGCTCCCTCCTTTCCTGCTAACCATTTGACTGATCTGTTGTATTTTGCAGAACAAGAAGATAATCCTGAATATCCTGAAGATCAACAAGAAGATCCAGATGCGCCCGTTCCATACCAAGGCAGGTGGGTGGAGGAGGCGTCCATGGATCTGTATTCACGGGAGAATGCTGATCGTGATATGGATCAGTCCATGGTACAGGGCATCACTTTTCCAAACACCTCCATGAGCTCTGCCACGACATTTCATGGTTTCACACCTTCCGAGGTTGCAGGTCCCAGTGGCGGTGGTGGAATGCAGGTTGGAACTTCCAGTGCTCCACCGTCCCAGCCTGCGCCTCACACTGGAGGGGTGTTGCTATGCAGACCCACGGCGAGAGGAAGGAGAAGCCGACCAGTCTCTCCTGAGATGCTGCCTTCATCAGATATACATCAGGTTATGTCATTGGGTGAGGAGACCAATGTCCTTACCCGATCACTCATGGCCGCCGTCAGTGGGGTGCGTGATGAGGTTGCGACACTGTCGGGAGAAATATCAGCACTGAGGCGGGAACTGAGGGCGGGCATGTCAGAGGGAGTGCAAATGATGGCAGAGGCCATGAGGGAGCTAGCTGCTGCAATAAGGGCACACAGGCCTGACAATCAAATGCTACTCCCACTGCAATCCACGCACCAGTCTCTGTTGAGATCCAAGCCGGGCCCCCTGCACCCCTCCGCATCACCATCACCACTCCTATGAGGAAGTGCACATTCCCCGATATGTGGGTGAGAGATGGGTGCAGCCTTTCTTTGTTGTTGTTGTTGCTGTTGTTGTTGTTGAAGTGCATTGCAAACTTTCCAATAAAAGATGTTTTGCGTTAAAACTGAATCATGTTCCATTATCACCACACAACATTTAGGAACAACTGTAAAAAAAGAAAATCCCTCACCCCTACAGTCATGCGTGCCTGCCACCCCGAGCCCTGGCAGGAAGGCTAGCCGGTGCGTTCTGCAGTCGGCAAGGCAGGACTGCTTTATTTTCTGTAGCTGATTTATCTTTCATTTATTTTTGATGATGTCGTGAAGATGTTGTGCTGAAGTTGTTTTGATGTTGTGCTGATGCTGCAAAGGTGTTTAGTGCTTTAGAATCCTCTATCTTACCTTCCCCCCACTGCCCCCCGCCTCCCAACCTATCTATGGCTACCTGCGCTGATTTCTTAAATATAGGTAAGGTTTTTCTGTGCCTACAAAAGTGGCCGCATACACTGGCCTAAGTTAGTTTGGAGTAACTATTAGCTGGCCAAATTTGCTTCCATGGCCAAAACAGGTGTCAGTGGCTGGTCATACCACTTTCTGGAGAAAAAAAAACTAACCTAAAAAAAACCCTAACTAACTGACTTGCACTGGAGCAAGTTAAATCGGGAAATTTGCGATTTTTAAGTTACTCCAAAAAAATCTACTTACTCCAAAAAAAGCGGGGCAACTCCTGGGGAAATTTGAGCCCAATGCATTTATATCAGTATCAGACACTGGTAGTCACATTGTCACTGTATACATATATCAGTATCAGACACTTGACATTCGCATTGTCGCTGTATATGTACTGGTATCAGATACTGCACAGGCAAGTTGTCATTGTATGTGTACTGGTATCAAACACTCGACAGTGGCATTGTCACCGTGTTTGTATTGGTTTGAGACACTAGATAGTCACATTGTCACAATCAGTATCAGACACTGGACAGGCATGTTGTCACTGTATATATACTGGTATCAAAAACTGGACAGTGGCATTGCTTGCTTTTTATTCATTCATGGGTTGTGGTCATCACTGCCAAGGCCAGTATTTATTGCCCATCCCTAATGGCACATGAGAATGTGGTGGTGAGTCGCCTTCTTGAACCGCTGCAGTGCGTGTAGTGAAGGCACTCTCACAGTGCTGATGGAAAGGAGTTCCAGGATTTTGATCTCAGATAATGAAGGAGTCTTTGCCCACATGCAGCAAGACGTGGATGGCAGTCAGGCTTGGGCTGATAAGTAGGAAGGGACTTTCCTCTTTGCCGATGTTTGGCGCTCAGGAGGATGTACAGCCAATTTTTTGTGCCCGTTTACACTGGAAAAAAAATGCAATTTTTGCCAAAGTAAAATTTAATTTTGCCGCTGCAGTAGCTGAAGTTAAATCTGCGGATGGAGCTTCAAGTGCCAAAAAGTCAGTGAGCATGCGCCGAAAATGTTTTTTCTTTTTTCCACGTAATGGGTGTGCCCACGCATCCACAGTGAACTTCCTAGTCTGGATCAGCAGCTTGTGAGAACACATTGGGATCGGAGCTGGATCTGGACATTTAAATTCTAGCTGCAAAAGATGGATCCAAGGGAAGGGGAAGGACCAGGAGAAGGACAAGGAGAAGGGGAAAGAGAAAGGGGAAGGGCCAAGAGATTTCTAGCAGAAGAAATTGAGCCCCTGGTAGACATCATTGAGAGGAGATGGAATGTGCTTGAGAACAAAGGAAGAATGGGACAAAAGAAACTGAAATCCTCTCTACCAGCAAAACTTAGGAACCAAGTTGCAGAAGAGTTCAATGCAGTGGCCATGACCCCGAGAAGCAGCATGCAGGTCAAAAGAAGTGGCAGGTCCTTGGCCATGCAGTTACCGTAAGTATTTATGCACTGCAAGTACATTTATAAATGTGACTAATATGTGTGTGTGTCTGTGGATGTGGCCACCACAGCAGAAGGACCCTCTCTGAAAAAGTTCTATTTTCATTTTTGCAGAGGAAGGTATCACTGATGAACTGAGAAAGGTCAAAAACTGGAGGAGGTGCACCAAGTAAGCTGTAACTATCAGCCATGGAACAGAGGATCGCTGATATGATTCAATCTCGCAAGAGAAGATCAACCACCAATGTGGACGCTGGGCCAAGATTACCGACAGAGGGTAAGCACTGTGGCATACTCATGTCACCCTGCCCCCTCTGCCCCCTCCCCTGCTGCGAACCAAACATCTGCTCTGTTATATTTTGCAGATGTTGTGCATCAGGAAGAGACAGAAGCTGAAGCAGAAGATCAGGAAGCCGTCAGTCCAGATATTATTCATTAACATCAGGACGAGGATGAGCTGGAGAATGAAGGGCAGCAGGAAGACCCCAATGATGAGATGGTTACATTGGAATTGGAGCCAGTGAACCCCCTGAGGGCGCCAAGCCCTTTGCTGACGACACAACCGATGCGATATTTCATGGGGTAAAGTCTGAGTCTGCGGGTCCCAGTGGGTTGCAGCAAGCCACATCTGGGAGACAGCCGAGGAGGGTGGGAAGGAGAACTCAACCTGAAATGCAGGATGCAGGGGACATAGGACAGATCATGGGAATGAGTGGGGAGAGCAGTGAGCTAACCAGATCACTCATGGGTGCGGTGAGGGTAGAATTTGTGAGACTGTCAGTAGAAGTAGCAACACTGTCTGTAGGAATGGGAGCAGTGTTGGGAGAGATGAGGGAGGGGATATCAGAGATTAGGGAGGGAATGTCGGACATTAGGGAGGGAGTGTCAGAGGCAGCTGATGCAGTGTCGGTACAGATTAGGGAGGGAATGTCAGAGATAGCTGCTGCATTGAGTGGACACACCCAGGCTGCCATTGCCCAACAGCAATTGGCAGCATCAACTGCTGACACTCACTTTCCAATCTCCAGACCAACCTCAGGTAGTGTGCCGGGGGTTCATCCACAGGCTGAAGAAGAGTCTGACGAGAACCCAGGCCTTCCACAATGCTGTCTGCTAAGTCTGTCCCTGTCCAACCCCACCAACAACAAATGCGCTTTCGCGCAGAAAGCACAAACACCCTTGGGGTGATGGTGACGAAGCAGAAGTGTGAGACAATGGGCATGAGTAGGGGTAGAGGCGGCAAGACGGGCGTACAGCGCAAAGGACTTTGAATAAGAGGGAGGAGAGATGGCTGCAGCTAGAGTTTGTTTGTTTGTTGCTCTTACTTGTTATTTTCTTCAATGAAAAGTTAAAAGTTTGATATAAATGTTTTTATTAAAGTTAATTAAAACTGTACAAATGTTTAATAAACCTAATTATTTTTAAAATTTAAGCAGAATTTTGCACTTTATTTTTTGAATTAAAGCAACATAAACCAACACAACATTACGGGCCCGAAATTCATCGACATACCGCCCACTACCGCCTGCCTACCGCCCAAAAGCACAAGTTTCGTCCAAAAACAGGTACATACCGCCGACATATCGCCAGGCAGTATGCACACGACCCGCGCATGTATACCGCCCACATACCGCCAAAAGTGCAAGTTTCATGACATACCGCTGACAATTCGCAGGAACGGCACACCGTCTTGGAGAAGGTGCATTTAAGTGGATTTTAAGTGGGCGGTATGGACACAGAGCTGACAGATTTGTTTGACATTACACAGATCTTTATAGTTCTGCACAGGTTGATATATTTTTAAATGGATTGCAGTATTTTCTAGTGTTAGGCAATAATATAAATGGTCGAATAAAGCCTTATTTACTTCTTTCTCTAGCCCCCAGTCTCTCTCACCCCCCAGCCTCTCCACCCCCCCAGGAATCTTCCACCCCCCCACCCCCGCCGCCCACAGCGACCTCTTGCCCCCCCATCCCACAACAATCTCTCCCCTCCCCGTTCAGCAATCTCTCCCCTCTCCCCCATAGCGATCTCTCCCCTCCCCCCTGATACGTCCTTACTACACAGTATAAATGCACACGAGGCCCATGCTTGAGAGAAGGTCAGTCTGTGACCTGTCCTTTATTCCTCAGCACTCAAGTGATGGAAGTGGGTGGAGCTTCCCCTTTTATATCTGAAGGTCCAGGTTAGGAATGCCTCCCACAAGTTCACCACCTAGTGGTCATTGTTCTTACAGTGTACAACTTAGGTCAGATTAAACATGGGTTACAATGCTGGTTGAATACATGACACCCCCCATCCCCCCTCAGCGATCTCTCCCCTCCCCCCCATCCCCCCACAGTGATCTCTCCCCTCCCCCCTCCCCCCACAGCGATCTCTCCCCTCCCCCCCATCCCCCCACTGCGATCTCTTCCCTATCCCCCTCCCCCCACAGTGATCTCTCCCCTCCCCTCCCCACAGCGATCTCTCCTCTCTCCCACTCCCCCGACAGCGATCTCTCCACTCCCCTTCCCCCCCCACAGCAATCTCCCCACTCCTCCCACAGCAATCTCTTCCCCTCCCCCATAGTGATCTCTTCCCTCTCCCCATTCCCCCACAGCGATCTCTCCACTCCCCTTCCCCCCCCCCACAGCGATCTCTCCCCTCTCCCCACAGCGATCTCTCCACTCCCCTTCCCCCCCCACAGCGATCTCTCCCCCCCCGCACAGCGATCTCTCCCCCCCATTCCCCCACAGCGATCTCTCCACTCCCCTTCCCCCCCCCACAGTGATCTCTCTCCCCCCCCATTCCCCCACAGCGATCTCGCCACTCCCCTTCCCCCCGCCACAGCGATCTCTCCCCTCCCCCCAAAGCGATCTCTCTCCCCCCCCCACAGCGATCTCTCCCCTCCCCCCACAGCGATATCTCCCCCCCTCCACAGTGATCTATTCCCCACCCTCACAGCAATCTCCCCTCTCCATCACCCCACAGTGATCTCTCCTGCCCCGCTATAACCCCACTGCGATCTCTCCCCCCCCCCGTCACCACAGCAATCTCTCCCCTCCCCCCACAGCGATCTCTCCCCCCCCATCACCCCACAGAGATCTCTCCCCCCCCCGCACAGCGATCTCTCCCCTCCCCCCACAGAGATCTCTCGCCGCCCCCCCCCCCCACAGTGATCTCTCCCCTCCCATCACCCCACAGAGATCTCTCCGCGCCCCACAGCGATCTCTCCCCTCCTTCCACAGAGATCTCTTCGCCCCCCCGCCCACAGCAATCTCTTCCCCCCCCCTCACTGCGATCTCAGGCCGGCAGTCTCTGGCCCCTCGTTGGTGCCTCTTGGGGGGTGGAGCTTGACAGTTGCCTGCGTGAGCACACATATCGTGAGTCGAAGATTCCCGAGTCGATAGCCGCCACCGCTCACTGCACTCCGCTCCCGCTATCGCCGAGAAAAGCAGGATGAAACTCCCGCCCACTCGGTCCCAGCGGTACCGGTCGGTAAAAAATTACACATCGCCCGGGGACTGCCGAAAATATGTGTTTCACCAAATTCGAGCCCTACGTACATTATCATGTACGTTATTTTTTGAATTAAAGCAATATAAACCAACACGACATTACGTGCATATGATGCACATTATTTTTTCTCACTAACAGGTGCAAAGAGTCAACACTTTTGGGCTGTTTAGCCTTCAGGCAGGAAAGCGATCACGAATTAGCCGCAGACACAAATCTCTAGTTATGACTATAGGTGCACGAGGCTGCCTCCTCCGCCATCGTCCTGCGGTTTGAGGTGGTGGCATGGGTTCATTGTCCTCCTCCTCCTGCTGGTCCTCCTCGTCTTCCTGCTGCTGCTGCTGCTGCTCCTCCTCATCCTTGTTGTCAGTCTGCTCGTCCTCCATCTCACCCCTGATACGTCCTTACTACACAGTATAAATGCACACAAGGCCCATGCTTGAGAGAAGGTCAGTCTGTGACCTGTCCTTTATTCCTTAGCACTCAAGTGATGAAGGTGGGTGGAGCTTCCCCTTTTATACCTGAAGGTCCAGGTTAGGAGTGTCTCCCACCTAGTGGTCAGTGTTCTCATGGTGTACAACTTAGGTCAGATTATACATGGGTTACAATGCTGGTTGAATACATGACATCACCTCCCCCCCAAAGTCTTATTGGGATCACAGGTTGAGTCTCTCTGGTGGTTTACGCTCCCTTGTAGAGCGCCTGAGTTGGGGCTCCGGTTGTTGGTCGCTGGCCTGAGTGTCTGCTGTTTTCAGTGCCTCAGGCCTGTCCGGACTGCCCACAGAGACTGGGCTCTCCTCCCTTTGGTTGCGGTGTTCGGTCACCTGTGGTGGAGTGAACTCTATATCGTGTTCTTCCTCTGCTTCTTCTATGGGGTTGCTGAACCTCCTTTTTGTTTGATCCACATGTTTGCGGCAGATTTGTCCATTGGTAAGTTTAACTACCAGAATCCTATTTCCCTCTTTGGCAACCACAGTGTCTGCCAGCCATTTGGGCCCTGCAGCGTAGTTGAGGACAAAAACAGGATCATTTACATCAATACATCGCGCCCTCGCATTCCTGTCATGGTAGTGATATTGTGACAGGTGCCTGCTCTCGACAATTTCTTTCATGGTGGGGTGTATAAGGGATAATCGGGTTTTGAGTGTCCTTTTCATTAGTAGCTCTGCAGGTGGAACCCCTGTGAGCGAGTGTGGTCGGGATCTATAGGCCAACAGGAGGCGTGATAAGCGGGTTTGTACGGAACCCCCTTGGAATCTGAGCATCCCCTGTTTGATTGTCTGCACTGTTCGTTCTGCCTGGCCGTTTGAGGCCGGCTTGAACGGTGCCGTTCTAACATGGTTAATTCCATTGCCTGCCATGAAGTCCTGGAATTCAGTGCTTGTGAAGCACGGGCCATTGTCGCTGACCAAGATGTCCGGTAGACCGTGGGCGGCAAACATTGCTCGTAGACTTTCTACCGTGGCAGAGGATGTGCTTGAATTTAAAATGTCATACTCGATCCATTTGGAGTAGGCGTCTACTACAACCAAAAACATTTTCCCCATGAAAGGACCTGCATAGTCCACATGGATGCGTGACCAAGACTTGGTGGGCCATGGCCAGGGGCTAAGGGGGGCTTCCCTGGGCGCATGACCCAGCTGGGCACACGTGTTGCACCTGCGAACACAAAGTTCCAAATCTGCGTCTATCCCTGGCCACCAAACGTGTGACCTGGCAATTGCCTTCATCGTGACAATGCCCGGGTGCCCATTGTGGAGTTCTCTGATGAACACCTCTCTGCCCATCTGGGGCATGACTACGCGGTTTCCCCACAGTAGGCAATCGGCCTGAATCGAGAGTTCATCCTTGCGCCTGTGAAATGGTTTAAATTTCTCAGGGCATGCCCTGTACGTGGCTGCCCAGTCCCCATTCAGGACACATTTCTTGACTAGAGACAATAGCGGGTCTCTATTTGTCCAGACTTTAATCTGACGGGCTGTCACGTGTGAGTCTTCGCTTCCGAAAGCTTCAACAGCCATGACCATCTCAGCACCATGCTCGGTAGCCCCCTCAGTGGTGGCTAGTGGGAGTCTGCTGAGTGCATTGGCGCAGTTTGCGGTGCCCGGTCTGTGCCGAATTGTGTAGTCATAGGCAGCTAACGTGAGTGCCCACCTCTGTATGCAGGCCGATGCATTGCATTTATGGCCTTGTTGTCGGCCAAAAGGGACGTTAGGGGTTTGTGATCTGTCTCCAGCTCAAATTTCCTGCCAAACAGGTACTGGTGCATTTTCTTTACCGCATATACACATGCGAGCGCCTCCTTTTCTACCATCCCGTAGCCCCTTTCTGCCTGGGACAGACTCCTGGAGCCATAAGCTACCGGCTGTAACTGAACCTTGGCATTGACATGCTGCAACACACACCCGACTCCATAGGACGACGCATCGCACGTTAACACAAGTTTCTTACATGGGTCATATAGCGTTAACAGATTGTTGGAACATAACAATTTGCATGCTCTATTAAAAGCCCTTTCCTGGCTGTCCCCCCAGACCCATTCGCGACCTTTGCATAGGAGCATGTGTAGCGGCTCTAGCAGCGTGCTCAATTTGGGAAGAAAGTTACCAAAATAGTTTAGGAGCCCCAGGAACGAACGCAGCTCCATCGTGTTACGGGGTCTGGGTGCTCTCTGGATCGCTTCCATCTTGGATGCAGTAGGGCTGATCCCGTCTGCTGCTACCCTCATCCCCAGAAATTTTACCTCTGGAGCTAGGAAGACGCACTTCACCTTTTTCAGTCGCAGACCTACCCGGTCCAGTCTGCGTAGCACCTCCTCCAGGTTGTGGAGGTGGTCTTCAGTATCGTAACCCGTAATGAGGATGTCTTCCTGAAAAACCACCGTCCCTGGAATCGACTTGAGGAGGCTTTCCATATTTCGTTGGAAGATCGCGGCAGCCGAGCGAATCCCGAACGGACATCTGTTGTACTCAAACAACCGCTTGTGTGTCGTGATGGTGGTCAGCTTCTTCGACTCACTCGCCAGCTCCTGGGTCATGTAAGCTGAGGTCAGGTCCAATTTTGTAAAAAGCTTGCCACCGGATAGCGTCGCAAAGAGGTCCTCCGCTCTCGGTAGCGGGTACTGGTCTTGGAGTGACACCCGATTGATGGTGGCCTTGTAATCGCCACATATCCTGACCGACCCATCCGCCTTGAGCACCGGCACAATCAGGCTCGCCCAGTCACTGAATTCGACTGGCGAGATGATGCCTTCCCTCAACAGGCGGTCCAATTCTCCTTCTATCTTTTCCCGCATCATGTACGGCACCGCTCTGGCCTTGTGGTGTACTGGTCTGGCGTCCGGGTTTATGTGAATCACTACCTTGGCCCCCATGAAAGTGCCAATGCCAGGTTGAAATAATGAGTCAAATTTGTCCAGGACCTGTGAGCATGATACTCGCTCCATAGAGGAAATTGCATTGACATCGCCCCATTTCCAGTTCATGACAGCAAGCCAACTCCTCCCCAGTAGTGCGGGACCGTCCCCTGGGACAATCCAGAGTGGCAACCTGTTCTCCGAATCTTTGTGGGTCACGACTACCATGGCGCTGCCGAGCACCGGAATGATCTGCTTTGTGTAAGTCCGTAGCTGTGCGTCAATCGGTGATAATTTTGGCCTCCTGGCCTTGGATGCCCACAACTTTTCGAGCTGTTTGATACCCATCAGGGACTGGCTGGCACCCGTGTCTAACTCCATTGATACTGGGATGCCATTGAGGAGCACTTTCATCATTATCGATGGCATCCTGGTGTATGAACTGTATACGTGCTCTACATGAACTCGCTGAACTTCAGCTTCCAGCGATTTCCCCCAGTATCCATTTCTGCAATTTCTGCAGGTATTTTGCTCATCTCTGCAAACTCCGGCTGAATGTATGCCTCCATGCCTCCAGCATGAGTTGCGGATTGAAACAAAAGGTCCCTTGCCAGTCGATTGTCCCTGACTGCCCCTGTTATTGTCCTTGTGTGCACCATTAACAGGTGTTGATGGCCCCATTACTGGCCGCATTGTCCCTTGCAATGGCGTGAATCGCTGTTCAGCTTGCCATTGTCTCTGTCGAACTCCCCCTCTGGGTTCGACTACATGTTGGGGCATGCCTGACTGCCCTTGTCTGCCTGGAGAACTGTGTGCTGCTTTAACAATGTTGAATCTCTGTCCCAACCATTCCTTAACACAGTACCTCTCGTCTGTTCTGCTAGTGGCCATGCTCGCGTGGTTTAAATCCCAGTTTCTTGTCGCCATTGATACGTCCTTACTACACAGTATAAATGCACACGAGGCCCATGCTTGAGAGAAGGTCAGTCTGTGACCTGTCCTTTATTCCTTAGCACTCAAGTGATGAAGGTGGGTGGAGCTTCCCCTTTTATACCTGAAGGTCCAGGTTAGGAGTGTTCTCACGGTGTACAACTTAGGTCAGTTTATACATGGGTTACAATGCTGGTTGAATACATGACAATCCCCACCCCGCCCCCCCACCCCCCCACCCCCCCACCCCCCCCGGCGCTTCTTCCCTCAGGAGGATCTTCAATGTCCAGGGCCTGGCACCTCATGATGGCCAAGCTGTGCACTGACCGACGTGGTGAGGGGCATATTACAGGTAGCCTCAGGAGTGGTCCAGGCTTCGGAAACGCTGCTTCAGTATGGCAATTGTCCACTCTATGATGCTTCATGTTCTTATGTGCAACATGTTGTACTGACGCTCTGGATATTTGGCATCGACTGCCATGATCCGATGCAGATCGTCGCAGACGAGTTGCACATTTAGGGAATGGAACCCTTTCCTGTTCCGATAAACTTTGGAGTCGTCCTAAGGTGCTCTCAAGGCGATGTGGGTACAGTCGATCGCACCCTGTACCTTTGGGAAGCCAGCAATTCTGGAGAACCCCACAGGCCTGTCTCGCATTGCCTGTGTGGTCGTAGGAATATTGATGAACGGGTCCCTTTTAGCATACACCTGTCGAATGCAGCAATGTGTGGTGTGCTGCGAGATGCAGCATATGTCCCCAGTTGCTGCTTGAAATGAGCCAGAAGCATAGAAGGCAAGTGCTGCAGGGACCTTCACTTCAACAGGTAGGGCAGTCCTCCTGCCACTTCTTGGCTGTATGTCTGTCTTGACTAGCTGGCAGATCTCAGTGATGACCTCCTTTCTAAATCGCAGACTGCGATAGTGGCATATTATTATCCATCGCCTCTGCAAGCCATGCATGTAAAGCAACCTTACTACATGAGGAGTAGTAAAATGTGCATCCATAATTATTATTCTTAACTTTATTATTCTTGTTATTGTGAGACTTACTGAATCACAGCACACACACCTTTGCTGGGTGACGCCTAGTAGAATGGACCACACCCTGGTCTGCGCGTATGTGCAACACTAAGCTCTGTCTCTATAGAAACGCGATGCACAGTGATTTATGGCACTTTAATTATAGCTTGTGCCAAAATGCATATGTTTGCTGCTGTATTGTGCCATCTCCAGTGCACAGTTCGGAGTGCATGCCGGCAGGACCATTCCCTCGGCCAGAGAGAAACACAGGCGCTTGTATTCCACCAACCACCCCCCTGCCCCCACCCCCCGCCCCACCCCCCAACCCCGGGCTTCTTTCCAAGCTGAGCTCCGGGGGGGGGAGGTGGAGGGGGAGTGAGGGGTGGAATCCAAGTGCCGAGCACCTGTGCTTATGTCCGATCAAGGGAGCGATCCTTCGGCAGGCCGGCACTCCTCCGACCCGTGCCTGGAGCCCTGTGAGCAGAGATTCTGTGGTGGGGTGGAATCGCAATTTGCCCATTCTCAAAAACATTCTGTGGGAAAAATGAACTTTCGGAGTTATTTTCCGAGTTCCCTCTGCAAAAGTCATCATGAATTTGTGTTTTATATTGTCTTCTTCTCTCAGTCCAAAAACTCAGAAATGTACTCAGCTCCGATTTCCTTACGTTAACGTAGGGTTTTTCTAATCGGTACTTAAGGCCACTGTGCACCTGTGTCCCGAAAAAAATCATTGTTGCCGAAAATCGGTTAAATGGTCAAAAACAGCACGGAAATCAGTTTTCAACCAGACCTGCACCAAAAAATCTTGTGTAAAACAAAACCAGCGCTGACAGTCGCCAGCGGTGTACAAACTTTGAGGAAAAATGCAAAATCATGATTGCTCCAAAAAAATCAGCAGACGCCAAAAAGACGGCGCCCAATGGTGGCGAAAATAGAGTCCATTAACACCACATAACTGCCAGGCAATGACCACCTCCAACAAAAGAAAGTCTAACCACCTCTCTATGACATTCAATGAAATTATCATCGTCAAAGGAATGGCGATATATTTCCAATTTGTGGCTGGTAGTGTTCCCATACACCCTCTGCCCTTGTCCTTCTAGGTGGTAGATGTCACAGGTTTGGGAGGTGCTATTGAAGAAGCCTTGGTGAGTAGCTGCAGTGCATCATGTAGATGGTACACACTGCAGCTGCTGTGTGCCAGTGGTGGAGGAAGCGAATGTTTAAGGTGGTGGATGGGATCCCAATCAAGCAAGTTCCTTTGCCCTGGATGGTGTCGAACTTCTTGAATGTTGGAGGCAAGTAGATCCAGGCAAGTGGAGAGTATTCCATCACATTCCTGACTTGTGCCTTGTAGATGCTGGAAAGACTGGGGAGTCAGAAGATGAGTTATTCACCGCATAATACCCAGCTACTGATAGGTTCTTATAGCCACAGTATTTATGTGGCTGGCCCAGTTAAGTTTCTGGACCCCCAAGATATTGATGTTGGGGGATTCGATGCTGGTAATGCCATTGAATGTCATGGGGAGGTGGTGAGACTCTTTTTGGGGATGGTCATTGCCTGGCACTTGTGTGGCGCGAATGTTATTTGCCACTTATCAGCCCAAGCCTGAATGTAATCCAGGCCTTGCAGCATGCGGGCATGGACTGCTTCATTATCTGAGGAGTTGAGAATGGAACTGACAATTAATATAAACTATTTACAATCTATATTAATGACTTGGATGAAGGGACTGAGTGTAATGTAGCCAAGTTTGTTGATGATACAAAGATCAGTGGGAAAGCAAATTGTGAGGAGGACACAAATAATCTGCATAGGGATATAGACAGGCTAAGTGAGCGGGCAAAAATTTGGCAGATGGAGATAATGTGGGAAAATGTGAGGTTATCCACTTTGGCAGAAAAAATAGAAAAGCAAATTCTAATTTAAATGGAGAAAAATTGCAAAGTGCTGCAGTACAGAGGGACCTGGGGGTCCTTGTGCATGATACACAAAAAGTGAGTATGCAGGATACACAAGTAATCAGGAAGGTAATCAGGAATGTTGGCCTTTATTGCAAGGGGGATAGAGTATAAAAGCAGAGAAGTCCTGTTACAACTGTACAGGGTGTTGGTGAGGCCACACCTGGAATACTGCATACAGTTTTGGTCTCAGTATTTAAGTAAGGATATACTTGCATAGGAGGCTGTTCAGAGAAGGTTCACTAGGTTGATTCCCAGAGATGAGGGGTTTGACTTATGAAGATAGGTTGAGTAGGTTGGACCTAGACACATTGGAGTTTAGCAGAATGAGAGGTGATCTTATCAAAAAGTATAAGATAATGAGGAGGCTTGACAAGGTGGATGCAGAGAGGATGTTTCCACTCATAGGGGACATAGTCTCAGAATAAGGGGCTGCCCATTTAAAACTGAAATGAGGAGGAATTTCTTCTCTCAGAATTCTCTGCCCCAGAGATCTGTGGAGACTAGGTCATTGAATATATTGAATGCAGAGATAGACAGATTTTTGAGCGATAAGGGAGTAAAGGGTTATGGGGAGCGGGCAGGGAAGTGGAGCTGAGTCCATGATCAGATCAGCCATAATCTTATTGAATGGTGGAGCAGGCTCGATGGGCCAAATGACCTACTCCTGCTCCTATTTCTTATGTTCTAACACTGTTCAATCATCATTGAACATCCCCACTTCTGACCTTAGCATCATTGTTATTATCAGTATCAGACACTGAACATTCACATTGTCGCTATAGTTGTTTTGGCCATAGAAATCAGTTACTCCTGCATTTGGGATCAAACAAGTACTGGCATGAGACCGTTAATAATCTCAATGGTTTCATGGATGTATTTGATAGGCCATATAGTGCTTTTTCCCCCATCATAATGCTGCTGAAAGTCACACAGGAGACATCCCAGAAGCCTAACCTACTTACGAACTAGTTGGTCTCATGTCTAAATCCTCGAGTTGCCTATCACTCAGAGTGAAAGGAGCTTCTTCAGATCCTAATGAGTCTGGCAGATGTAATATGCTGCAGAGGGAGACATTTGATCTCTTCATCAGAAGGAAAAACTGACGCAGCAATCTCACCTCTCTTTGATCAAATCAAGAACTCACTCTGATGGTGGCCATGGGGATATCTATAGTCTTGATCTTGACCACTCAGCTCTCTAGGTTGTGTGGCACAGAGATAAACAGGAAACAAATCAAGGGCTGTAAAAGAGCCCCAAAGGAATTCTCAATCCAATCCAGTCAGATAATGAAGAAATTCATGAATGTGAGCCATTGTGATGGTGAAAAGATACCATGGGAAAAATTAGGGACAGCCAAATGCATGACTACATCCTTTGGCTTTGAGGAGCTTTCATGTTCTAAAAAGATAAAGATAAGAACAACCAGCATATTTACTGATACAGTTGCCCTAAGAATTCTCCTGCACCCAGCTCTGCAAAACGAGCCTGGATTATTGTAGTATGCCTTTTCGATTCTTCCAGTAATTTATAAACTTGATTGTTTATGGTATCTTTTCCAAGGTATTTGTATTAAAATGCATTGTTATGCTGAGTGGTCTGGTGTGTTGTGTGACACATAGCAATTTACCCTCTGTACTCCAGAGGCTGAAAATATCCCTTAATCATGGTAGATAATAGGACCCACCCAGCTCTTAATCATTCATTAGTGTGAATTCTGCAGGGGAACAATCAGTTTATGAGGTAATGATGTTGTTATGGTGGGACTGCACACTGTGCTGTTTATGATCAAACTAACGATAAAACTTTGTATAATTCTGCTGAAATATTAACTCGTTCACCACCGTACATACCAACGCACCATCATCAAGATGGCCCATATGTACTTTGGTTTTCTTTTTACCAATTTTCCCCTCTCCTCTTCTGAAGGTTCCAAGTTATGTCACCACACCATTCTGCAGGTGCAAATAAGAGGTTCATGTGTCAGGCTGGACAGTTAATGTTGGCAAGCTATTGAATGGCAGAGGACATCAGTGGCACATCCAATCTGGCTCTCACCCCGACACAAGTACACAGAAATTCATCTGGGGCAGCGGTACAAAATTAGCACTATCGGATCGCCTGCCCTTTATACGCAACGCTTGATATTCAGTTCCATTGACTGCAAGAACTGAGTATCAGGTGCTGCGTGTAATGGGCAGTCGATCCAATACCACCAGTTTTACACCACTGCCTGAGACGAATTTCTAGTCTGTATGACATACAATGTCTCACAGTTTTCATTAGGGAATCACTCAATAGGAATCAGGAGCAGGAAACGTTGGCTGATTTTTCTTTGCCCCTTCCCAGTGTCCAGCTGTGCCAAGGTCAACGGTAGCTCCTCTACCACTTTCCAGACTGAGATCAGAAACTGGGACCTTCCTGGTCTGCAGGCCTCAGACTAGGGTTTGGATCCTCCCCCGTGGTCCCTGCCAATATCGGGCAACGTAGTGTCGAAAATGATAGAAAGTTCAAGCGGTGAGACCTACCACTATTTTACTGCCCCTACCAGGATTTCTCTCTCCTGCCCCCGGTAAACAGGCAGAGTCTGCTCCTTCCCAGCCCACCACGTTGATGGTAATTGGGGCAGGGTCCAGGTCCCCAGGTGGTTTCACTCCCATAAGTCCCACTTACCACTACTTCCCAGGGCTGCTCTGTGGAAGATGGCTGAAGTCCCTGGGAAACACCAATAAAGGTTCTGAATTTGCCGGTCGAAGGAGAGGGCTTTGTCCGATTTGGACCCATCATTTACCTGCTGAAGACCTTGATTTCGAAAGCTTGTCATTGAAAACCCAACTGGTTCACTAATGTACTTCAGGGAAGGGAACCTGCCCATACCTTACATGATCTGGCCATGGGTGATACCAGTCTCACAACAACAACAACTTGCATTTATATAGTGCCTCTAATGTAGTAAGACGTCCCAAGGCACTTCACAGGAGTGTTATCGCACAAAATTTGTCATAAATCCACATAAAGGGATATTAGGAGATCAAAATCTTAGTCAAAGAGATAGATTTTAAGGAGCAACTTTAAGGAAGAGGGAGAGGTAGGCAGAGAGGCTTAGGCGGTGAATTCCAGAGCCTAGGGCCAAGCAGCTAAGGCACGACCGCCAATGGTCAAGCGATTAAAATTGGGGATGCGCAAGAGGCCAGAATTGGAGGAGCGCAGAGATCCGGAGGGTTGTGAGGCTCTGGAAGGATTTGAAAACAAGGATGAGAATTTTAAAATCGAGGCGCTGCCGGAGCGGGAATCAATGTAGGTCAGCGAGCGCAAGGGTGATGGGTGAACGGAACTTAATACAAGTTAGGAATTTTGGATGAGTTCAAGTTTATGCAGGGTGGAAGTGGTTGACTCTTACTGCCCTCGGGTCATTTAGGGATGGGCAATCAATACTGCCCATGTCATCCACACCCCGAGAACAAATTGAAAAAAATCCACCTAGATCAAGCTGTGCATTGAAAATGACCCTGCCCCAGATTCAGAGGGCACGGTGTAAGTCCTGCCCCACTGGAACTCCGCTCCAAAAAGGAGACTCCCAGTACAAGTTGTTTTTTG
This sequence comes from Pristiophorus japonicus, assembly GCF_044704955.1. NCBI lineage: Eukaryota > Metazoa > Chordata > Chondrichthyes > Pristiophoridae > Pristiophorus > Pristiophorus japonicus. The sequence continues at coordinate 133,986,546 of NC_091980.1, read as the reverse complement.
GGGATTTCAAAAGTAGAGTTCTGAGTCCACATGAAAATCACTGAATCAGTAGAGAAAGTGACAGGAGAAATAGGCCATTGTTAATGAGTTCAAGTAACGTGCCAATCAACACGTTAAAAAATGTTGGGTTATGGGAAAGGTTGAAGGACTTGAAATTGTGCCATGACATCATCATAGGCAGACCCTCGAATCGAGGATGACTTGCTTCCACACAACTCTTTTGGGGGGGGAACAAAATAAACATTAGATCAAGTGCCCCCCAAATCTGGGGGACACTCCAGACACTTTTAACTGCCCTCTTTTTTCATTTTTTTCATTTTTTTTTTGTTTTTTTGTGTGGTTTATTTTGAGGTTTTTTTTTGCTTCCACACAAAAAGGGGATGAGTTCACATGTGTTTCAATGAAGGACCTAATATTCATGTTGAAGGGTGTAAAATGCCTGTACATTTAACGTGTGGTGGCCATTGCACACCAGCTCGGTCTTGGTCCAGTGGCAAGGATTAACCAAGATGACTGGAGACCACCGTGACATACCAGTGTCCAAACACACGGTTCTGATGAAAGGTCATCAAACTGAAACGTTAGCTCTGTTTCTATCTCCACAGATGCTGCCTGACCTGCTGAGTATTTCCAGCATTTTCTGTTTTTATTCCAAATATACAAGGTGTTCCTCTGAAATTCCTCTCTGTCTGTTTTTTTAGTGGGGGCATCAATTTATTTAATGGATCCACTAAAATAGTGAGAAACAAATTTCAGATGATTCTTTGATACTTTTGTGTACTATTATTCCATGGTTTCATTTAATACAAATTCATGTTTCACTTAAGCGACATTTCTACTGTCAATCTTATCAGAATGTAGACATGCCAGTAGGATCTGGATAAATCCAGGCTTGACAGGTAACATTCGTGGCATATAAATGCCAGATAATGACCATCTCGAACAAGTGAATCCCATCCATTTTCCCATGGCCTCCAACTACCACCATCAACACCTTGGGTCTCACCATTGTCTAAATGCTTAACTGGACCAACCTTGTCAACATTGTGGCTACAAGAGCAGGGCAAAGACTGAGTACTCTGCAATGAGTGACTCACCTCATGACTCCTCAAAACCTCTCCATCAATTACAAGCCTCAATTCCAGAGTGTGATGCAATACTCATCACATAACTGGATGGCTTCAGCCACAACAACACTCAAGGAGCTCAACGCCATCAACGACAGAGGAGTCCACTTGATTGGACACCAGGCTCAATCTCCATACCTTCTATCAGCGGTCTATCAGCAATGCAGCAACTCACCAAGGTTGCTTCAACAGCACCTCCCTCCCCTGCTACCTCTACCATCGAGAATGACAAGAGAAGCAATGTCATGGAAACAAGATCACTTCCAAGTTCCCCTCCGAGTCACACACCATCCTGACATGGATATATATCACCATTCCTTCATCATCACTGGGTCAAAATCCTTGTATTCCCCACCTAACTCCATTGTGAGAATTCCCATTAGCACAAGGAGTGAAGCATCTTCTCAAGGCAACTAGGGATGGACAATCAATCCGGCCTTGCTAGCATGGCCCACAATCTGAGAAAAAATAGATTTTAAAAACTAAACCGTAAGATGATTTACATAAGACTCTCAATCTTTCAGTAAAATTAAATATTCAAAAGATCTTCCACCGTGCCCGCCCCCCGAGGATAACGGACATGGAAAAACTCCCAAAAAAGAAGTTTCCACATGAATGTGTTTTCTATATCTCTCTTAACTGTCACAAGATATAAGCATCGTTATACAGAAGAAATTACATACAAAATCTTCTATTCTATGGGAAGGTACGAAGAACAGCTCATATAAAGTGCAGATGACTGGGAGATGTGTTAGAAAGCAGTGATTATAAATAGATAAGAAAGTCTGCAGCTGAGAAAAGGCCATTCCACCTATCATGCCCAGTCCATCATGAGTCCATCATGTCTATTATTCTATCATGGACTTCCCGCCCACATCACCAATTGATTCCCTACTTTAAGGAATATGAGCACTTAGTTCCTTTCCCCGACAGCCTCTGAAAAAAGTCAAGTGGTGCTATTAATATCTTGATTCATAGTTTAAAGGCCCTTAGTAAGCAGGACTGGCTTAGAGAGCTGGGGTTTTATATTTTGGAAAAAGTATAAATTTCAAAGAGATATGACTGAAGTCTTTAAAATAGTGAAGGAGTTCAACTCTGTCAATGTGGATAGGTTAGTTGAGAAGGATAATTTCGGGAGGATCCAGGGACTTAAGTACAAATTACGAAAGCATGGAACTAAGTTAGATGCTAGGCGGTACTTCTTTTCGAGAGTTGATGACGTTTGGAATAAATAGCAGGCTCGTGTGGTGACTGTGCATTTACTGCAAGCATTCAAAAGAGAGCTGGTGAAGTTTCTGCGGCTGGTAAACATCTCTACATAGAGAAGGTTGGTGAGTGATTGGGGACGAATGTCACAAGTCACCGTGATCTCCTGGAGGTAGCTTGATCGCCTTTGTGAGTCGGAGTTTATTCCTCAATTGGCATAATGTATTTTTTTCTCTGTTTTTTGCCTTGCCCAGGAGATTCCATGACTGCAGGGGGAGAAGTGATGGAGTGACTTTGTGTATAAATTATACCATGCCTGGCTGGGACAGGCTGTTCCTTTGTGCATGCTCATATGTCTTTCTAACCCTCAATCTTCTTGTTCAGCCGATATCAACCCTTTTAAAAGGTGCCAACTGACCCTGAATCAACTACCTTCTCTGGGACTCTGTTCCACATGTCCACTTCCCTGTGTGAGGAAAAGGGACTTTCATTTTACTTGAGGCGTCTGAGTTTTACGTGCATAATCTCAGGATTTAGATGTGAGGTTTTATGGCAACCCAATTCTTCCCCTTAACAAGGGCTATGTCAGCAAAGACCTTGAATGAGATTAATTTGCATCTTCACTGCATGGACAGTAATCTGGAAGAACGATCGCTTGCCCAGTGTAGAACCCGTCTGATTTTACATTGAATTTCATAGAATTTACAGCACAGAAACAGGCTCCTCCCACTCTATCTACTTCATTTCACTCTGTCGGCATTCCCTTCTATCCTTTCTTCCTTCTGTTCTTATCTAGCTTCCCCTTAAATACATCCATATTACTCGCCTCAACCACTCCTTGATAGCGAGTTCCACATTCTCACCACTCTCTGTGTAAAGAGGTTTCTCCTCTATTCCCTATTGGATTTTCATTCCATGGCTCAGTACAGATGGCACCAAAAGTAGACTTCTCATGATTGTCAATTGTGGCTTTGCCTTCAGGGAAACAGTGGAGGACTGATCAACCCCATAGACTGGAAGGAATGGAAAACTTGGCAAGTGACATTGCCAAAGCCTTGGGAGTAAGTTCCTTCCTAACCATCTGAGAAAGGGAGTACACAAGAGAGAGAGAGAAAGAACATTAAAAGAGATGGAAAACAAAAGTAGAAGTTCTGGAAGTGCACAGCAAGCTCACAAATCTCTGAGTGAGTCAACATGGAAATAAATTTTTGTTGCAACAGATTGTTCTACTTTTATGTATTTGCAATTTGTTAAAGAAGAGCCTAAAATGACTACTGTCAATATTAGCAGATTTAGCACATTTATGTTATACTCCTCTGCCTACTGTTTTAATCATTGAATCACACAGCAGTTCACAGCACAGAAGGAGACCATTCAGCCCCTTCCATCTGTATCGGCACTTGCTAGAGAAGATTAATCCAAGATTAATCCCACTGCCACACTCGCTCCCCATAGTCATGTATCTTCATCTGCTTCAAATATTTATTCATTTGCCCCTTAAAAGATATGGGGGGGCTAAATTGAGCCATGTACCGATTGTTTTTTAGACACTATGGCCGTGATTTCATCTACCAAGGAGGAGGGCGACGTCCGTAGTGATGATTGGGCTTGTTAAGCCCGCCCAGCGAGGTTTACGGCCAATTAAAAGGAAGAGGGTCTGATTTGATCATTTGATGACGCGTCATCAGCCAGTTTCCTTAAAGGGACCATGTCCACATTGATTTTGACAGATATACTGTCAGTGTTCTACGGCATTCAGCTGCTGCAAACATGCTTATAGAGGGAGTCACAGAATTCAGGAAGGTTCTCTTCCCTTCCAATGGGTGGAAGAGACCTCCGCAGGAGACCAACGTGGCCTGGTTGCACATTGCACAGGAGGACACAATAAGAACATAAGGACATAAGAATTAGGAGCAGGAGTAGGCCATACTGCCTCTCGAGCCTGCTCCGCCATTTAATATGATCATGGCTGATCCGATCATGGACTCAGGTCCACTTACCTGCCCGCTCCGCTAAAGGGGAATAACCCCTTAGTCTCTTATCATTTAAGAAACTATCTCTGTCTTAAATTTATTCCATGTCCTCTCTTCCACAGCTCTCTGAGGCAGCGAATTCCACAGATTTACAACCCTCTGAGAGAAGAAATTCCTCCTCATCTCTGTTTTAAATGGGCAGCCCCTTATTCTAAGATTATGCCCCCTAGTTCTAGTCTCCCCCATCAGTGGAAACATCGTCTCTGCATCCACGTTGTCAAGCCCCCTCATAATCTTACACATTTCGATAAGATCATCTCTCATTCTTCTGAATTCCAATGAGTAGAGGCCCAACCTCCTCAATCTTTCCTCATAAGTCAACCCCCTCATCTCCACAAGCATGGACGTCATCAGTAGTACCTGGCTGCAGTGGCACAAATCTTTCAATGATCTCAATGGATCACGAAAGGTTACTGCAAAGCCACATTCATCCTCATCCTGCTGTGCCACTCAACACATCCCCAATCACTTTGCCTTCCCTACACTACTCCTGCACATCCTTACTCACAGCAACTTACCTTGCACCTCCACCCATCCCTCTCTATCTACATTATCACTTCCTCATCTCACTAGCTACCCGTCACATTCACCCACATCATAGTCCAATCATACCAACTAACAACACACAAGGGTAGGCAATGTTCATGTAAAGTTCCTGTTAATGTGTTGTCAAACATTGAAATCTTTATTTTGAACACTTTGAGTTCTTAGGCAGATTTGTGTGCACCTTTGGAAGTAGCTTAGTGAGTTGTAGTGAATGGTGAGACATAAGAGTACCCTCGTAATGGCGATGTGTGTGAAAGGAATGGCTTGGGCATTGTAGGGATGCTTTATGGTGCTTTATGGGGTAGTGCCAACCTGGCGCATCATGTGGCAGCCAGGGTGTACAGCATTGAAGTAAATCTGGCCATGGTGAGGCCACTCCTGGCTATCCGGGCAGCACTGTGGTCGGGTGCTGATGCGCTGTGTCCTGTGCAGCATCAGTTGATTGTGGAGAAGTTTGGTGTTGTTGTTGGTGATTCTGGTATGCCTGGTGATGCTGATGTGCCTGGTGATTTTGGTGTTGGGGATGATCGTGGTGGGATTCTGAAGATCATGGTGCGATAGTTTCAAGGTCACCGATGCTGATGGAATAGATGGCAGGTGAGGTTGAGATGACAGAAACGATCTGTCAATGGTGAGAGAGGTTGTTCCAATAAGGTGACATAGAAACATAGAAAACATGGAAAAATAGGTGCAGGAGTAGGACATTCGGCCCATGGAGCCTGCACCACCATTCAATAAGATCATGGCTGATAATTCACCTCAGCACCCCTTTCCCGCTTTCTCTCCATACCCCTTAGCCGTAAGGTCCATATCTAACTCCCTCTTGAATATATCCAATGAACTGGCATCAACAACTCTCTGCGGTAGCGAATTCCACACGTTAACAACTCTCTGAGTGAAGAAGTTCCTCCTCATCTCAGTGCTAAATGGCTTACCCCTTATCCTCAGATTATGTCCCCTGGTTCTGGACTTTCCCAACATCTGGAACATTCTTCCTGCATCTAACCTGTCCAGTCCCGTAGGAATTTTATATGTTTCTATGAGATCCCCTCTCATCCTTCTAAACTCCAGTGAATATAGGCCCAGTTGATTCAGTCTCTCCTCATATGTCAGTCCTGCCATCCCGGGAATCAATCTGGTGAACCTTCGCTGCACTCCTTCAATAGCAAGAACATCCTTCCTCAGATTAGGAGACCAAATCTGAACACAATATTCCAGGTGAGGCCTCACCACGGCCCTGTACAGCTGCAGTAAGACCTCCCTGCTCCTATACTCAAATCCCCTCGCTATGAAGGCCAATATACCATTTGCCTTCTTCACCGCCTGCTGTACCTGCATGTCAACTTTCAATAACTGATGTACCATGACACCCAGGTCTCGTTGCACCTCCTCTTTTCCTCATCTGTCACCATTCAGATAATAGTCTGTCTCTCTGTTTTTACCACCAAAGTGGATAACCTCACATTTATCCACATTATACTTCATCTGCCATGCATTTGCCCACTCATCTAACCTATCCAAGTCACTCTGCAGCCTCATAGCATCCTCCTCGCAGCTCACACTGCCACCCAACTCTGTGTCATCCGCAAATTTGGAGATACTACATTTAATCCCCTCGTCTAAATCATTAATGTACAATATAAACAGCTGAGGCCCCAGCACAGAACCTTGCGGTACCCCACTAGTCACTGCCTGCCATTCTGAAAAGTACCTATTTACTCCTACTCTTTGCTTCCTGTCTGCCAACCAGTTCTCAATCCACATCAGCACACTACTCCCAATCCCATGTGCTTTAACTTTGCACATTAATCTCTTGTGTGGGACCTTGTCGAAAGCCTTCTGAAAGTCCAAATACACCACATCAACTGGTTCTCCCTTGTCCACTCGACTGGAAACATCCTCAAAAAATTCCAGAAGACTTGTCAAGCATGATTTCCCTTTCACAAATACAAGCTGACTTGGACCTATCATGTCACCTCTTTCCAAATGCGCTGCTATGACATCCTTAATAATTGATTCCATCATTTTACCCACTACTGAGGTCAGGCTGACCGGTCTATAATTCCCTGTTTTCTCTCTCCCTCCTTTTTTCAAAAGTGGGATTACATTGGCTACCCTCCACTCCATAGGAACTGATCCAGAGTCTATGGAATGTTGGAAATAGGGGGAGAGGAGTGTGTGTGGGGGAGAGGGAGAGCAGTGGGGTTAGATGCCTGCTGACATTCAATTGAGGAGTCTGCAGATGGCCTTGGAGGATGTCCTTGAGCAGCTTTGGGCCTAAAGGGCTCGGCTTCAGACTGCACCATCTCGACCTGGGCTACAGCAGGTGGGCTAGCTGGCTGACAGGCAACTGCAAGGTACTGGCAGAGTGGCAGGGGTGGGAGCAGGAATGCTGTCACCGAGAGATGACAGCAGTTTCCTAGTCCATGGAGCCACTGCCACTGTCGCGGGGCAGCACCTCAGTTATCTGCTGATCAGCTACAGCACAGATTGATGGACTGCTGTGATGCTCTGGAAGATCCTTTGAACAGTGGTATCCAAAGCCACAACAATGACAGTCTGAGCTTGCAAGGGAGCATGCTGAGATTCCAATGCAGCAGTCAGACCTTTGATGGAAGATGTTTGTACTGCAATGAAAGCTGTGACATCAGCCAACAGACGTTGCATCATGGTGGGTTTCACAGCTGTGCTGCTAGAGGTGACCGCCCATTCCATGTGGAAAGGGCAGACTCCAATCTCTGCGCAAAGCCCTGTGCCAAGTAGAAACTGGACTCCTTCATGCTCCTTGACATTGTGCATCATCATCATCATCATAGGCAGTCCCTCGGAATCGAGGAAGACTTGCTTCCACTCTTAGCATGAGTTCTTAGGTGACTGTACAGTCCAATACGAGAACCACAGTCTCTGTCACAAGTGGGACAGACAATGGTTGAAGGAAAGGGTGGGCAGGGAGTCTGGTTTGCCGCACTCTCCGTCCGCTGCCTGCGCCTGACCTCTTCACGCTCTCGGCGACAAGACTCGAGGAGCTCAGCACCCTCCCGGATGCACTTCTTCCACTTAGAGCGGTCTTTGGCCAGGGACTCCCAGGTGTCAGTGGGGATGTTGCACTTTATCAGGGAGGCTTTGAGGGTATCCTTGTAAAGTTACCGCCGCCCACCTTTGGCTCATTTGCCGTGGGCGAGTTCCGAGTAGAGCGCTTGCTTTGGGAGTCTCGTGTCTGGCATGCGAACTATGTGGCCTGCCCAGCGAAGCTGATCAAGTATGGTCAGTGCTTCAATGCTGGGGGTGTTGGCCTGGACGAGGACGCTAATGTTGGTGCGCCTGTCCTCCCAGGGGATTTATCGGATCTTGCGGAGGCATCGTTGGTGGTATTTCTCCAGTGAAAGCCTGTGGACATTGTGTACAGGCTTTCTGGCAGGCTTTCCAGTGCACCAAGCTTATGGGTGTGTACACCCGGAGCCGCCTTCTCTCATCTGGCCCATCGTAGTCGTCATCTGACTCGCCTGCAATAGAACCAGTGTGCGAGCTCATCCACTGGTGAGCTGGCTATTCTTTCCCCCACCCTGGCTCCTGTGTGCTTGTGCTCGGTGCCTCACCATGTTCAGATCCCTCCTCTATCCTAGCCTTTAAAGTAGGCGCAGTGTCAGTCTGTGAGCTGCGAGTGTCAGATCCACTGACGGTGTTTATTCATCTTCACTGTCTTCTTCCTTTTTATCCTCTGACTGGGGAGGTTCCAGTTCTTGGGTATCTGAAATGAAAAAGGGACAAGGGTTGGGTTCTGATGAGGGGAGAGGAGAAAGTAAGGCGTGCGTGCTTACATCATCTGCAGCTTGTGAGTCAGACGAGATTGCGGGATAAGAGAAAAGGAGGATTAGGTGTGCAGGGACTCTCATCATCAATCCCTCCAGCGCCGTCAGTGGTCACAGCCTCAGCAATACCTCTTCCCATGTTGCCCAGCACTGTCTCCTCCATGGGAGCTAAAATGTGCACGTGTACCGTCCTCCTCCAGGTCTTTCTGGCAGCCTCCTGTTAAGCCTCACCTTCTCCTATAAGAAAGCAGGAAGTATGTCAGTGAGTGTTCTGCAATATGTTTGGCTAATGTGGCTGTCATAACAACAACAACCATCTCAAAGCGCTTCACGGGAGTATTAAAGGAGGAAAGAGAGGTGGAGAGGTTTCGGCAGGGAATTCCAGAGCTTAGGGCCTAGGCAACAGAAGGCACGGCCACCAATGGTGGAGCAATTACAATCAGGGATGCTCAAGAGGGCAAAATTAGAGGAGCGCAGATATCTCGGCGGGTTCGGTGCCGGGACCACAACTGTTTACAAGAAACATAGATGACCTGGAAGAGGGGACAAAGTGTAGTGTAACAAAATTTGCAGATTAACACAAAGATTAGTGGGAAAGCAGGTTGTGTAGAGGACACAGAGAGGCTGCAAAGAGATTTAGATAGGTTAAGCGAATGGGCTAAGGTTTGGCAGATGGAATACAATGTCAGAAAATGTGAGGTCATCCACCTTGGGAAAAAAAACAGTAAAAGGGAATATTATTTGAATGGGGAGAAATTACAACATACTGTGGTGCAGAGGGACCTGGGGGTCCTTGTGCATTAATCCCAAAAAGTTAGTTTGCAGGTGCAGCAGGTAATCAGGAAGACGAATGGAATGTTGGCCTTCATTGCGAGAGGGATGGAGTACAAAAGCAGGGAGGTCCTGCTGCAACTGTACAGGGTATTGGTGAGGCCGCACCTGGAGTACTGCATGCAGTTTTGGTCACCTTACTTAAGGAAGGATATACTAGCCTTGGAGAGGGTACAGAGACGATTCACTAGGCTGATTCCGGTAATGAGGGGGTTACCTTATGATGATAGATTGAGTAGACTGGGTCTTTACTCGTTGGAGTTCAGAAGGATGAGGGGTGATCTTATAGAAACATTTAAAATAATGAAAGGGATAGACAAGATAGAGGCAGAGAGGTTGTTTCCACTGGTCGGGGAGACTAGAACTAGGGGGCACAGCCTCAAAATATGGGGGAGCCAATTTAAAACCGAGTTCAATTTCTTCTCCCAGAGGGTTGTGAATCTGTGGAATTCTCTGCCCAGGGAAGCAGTTGAGGCTAGCTCATTGAATGTATTCAAATCACAGATAGATAGATTTTTAACCAATAAGGGAATTAAGGGTTATGGGGAGCGGGTGGGTAAGTGGAGCTGAGTCCACGGCCAGATCAGCCATGATCTTGTTGAGTGGCAGAGCAGGCTCGAGGGGCTAGATGGCCTACTCCTGTTCCTAATTCTTATATTGTGGAGCTGGGAGAGATTACAGAGATAGGGAGGGGTGAGGCCAAGGAAGGATTTGAAAACAAGGATGAGAATTTTAAATTTTAAATTTGAGGTGTTGCTTAACCGGAGCCAATGTAGGTCAGCGAGCACAGGGGTGATGGGTGAACAGGACTTGGTGAGAGTTAGGACATGGGTTGCCGAGTTTTGGTTGACCTCAAGTTTACATCGGGTAGAATGTGGGAGGTCAACTAGGTGTGCATTGGAATAGTCAAGTCTAGAGGTAACAAAGGCATGGGTGACGGTTTCAGCAACAGATGAGCTGATGCAAGAGCAGAGACGAGCAATGTTACAGAGGTGGAAATAGGCGATCTTAGTTATGCTGCGGATATGTAGTCGAAAGCTCATTTCAGGGTCAAATATGACAAGAAAGTTACAAACAGTCTGGTTCAACCTCAGACAGAAGTTAGGGAGAGGGATGGAGTCAATATCTAGGGAATGGAGTTTGTGGCAGGGACCGAAACAATGGCTTTGGACTTCCCAATATTTAATTGGAGAAAAAGTGCCAGAGAAATCAGGCGAAAGACCAAGGTGTGATTTGGTGAGAGTCACACCGCCACCACGGCGGTCTGAGCAGGGCAAGTGATGGAAGGAATAGCCCAGTAGGGAGGCTTCATTTAAGGGTAAGGTGTCATCGCCCCGCAACCAAGTTTCCGTCAGGGCCATGATCTCCATGTAATCATCCAAAATAAGCTCATGATGACAAGGGCCTTGTTCACAAGAGAATGGACATTCTGGAGGGAGATGTGGAGAGGGTCGGTGATGGCACCCACTGACAGTGTCCACAGTCAGCGCTGGGAGGGGTGAGTTGGACGGAGAGGAGATTGGCAAGATTAGTCCCAATGGGAGCACTGGATGGGAAGGTCGGCGAGAGAGTAGGATGGGACAGATGTGGCTGTCATGGTTGAGTAGGTGTCCATGTGTAAAAAGTTGAGGGAAACCATATCAACTGAGTTAACTACAGATTGATAGAAATTGTTGGTCGGTGGATGATGGGGGTGTATTGAATCTAGCAGTGTATGAGGCTAGTGGTGCAGTTGGTAGGATATGCCATTTGAAGATTGAACTCACCTTGACAACTAGTGTCAGATCATCAAACTTCTTCCTACACACTGCATCCATGTTCTTGAGCTGCACTCCTGGCATTGACCTCTGCCATATTTCATCCCACAGCCTCCTGAGCATATGTCTGGAAGGCCTCCTGCACCCCCTCACCGCGCCCCTCCCCCCCCCCATGCAGCTACAGTGTGTCTCTCTTTCTCTCCACGTCTCGAGGGCATTATCAGAAAAACTTGGTGCATGCTCTCTTGCAGTTTGAGCTATCTTGGTAAATTCTTCAAAAGCAATTCACTCCCTGACACCACTTCCAAAAGCCACAATGCACCTCGCCTTTTAGAGGTGCAGGCAACCTTTAAGTAGCACTAGCCACATTTATGATTTTGGGTGCCCTTGCTGATGCATGCAGCAATCATGAAAATCAATAGGCAGCATGAATTTAATGTCCGGCCTACAGCACAATGAACAGGCGCGGGTTAAACGCATACCGTGATTCCCACACCTGTTTTCGAGCCTCGCCAATTTAACTCCCATAGGCAGTAACCTGTTTGTTTTGAATGGGTCAACGCTCCAACTAAAAAGTGGATAAAGGAATGTCATACAAACACGTTAAATGCTTGCCTGCTAAAATCTCCAACAGTCACTTCAAGTTTTAGAGGCCAATAATCCTACTCAACACAGGACTTAAAAAACTCCCAAAGTCCAACATGCTGTTTCCCTTATTGGGAAACATTTACAAATCATAATGTCACTCTCAGCTAATGAGGGCTGACTTTTATTTGCAGGAGAAGACTTGGCCCAATGTTACACAGATGCTGCTCGTGATGTGCCTCTCACAGCCCTCTGCTGCCAGAATCCACTCGGGATGACTTGAATATCAACACTTGGGTTCAGTGTTTAAAAATGCATCCAACAGTTCATAACTCTAAATATTTCTAAAGGGGCAAAAAAAATAGAATTCTAAATAAACTTTCTAATGTGTCACTCTCAGTCTTGTGCCTCAAAGTTCTACAGAGAATCTGGAGAACACAGGACTAAGAGACTTTGACTTATATATAGAATGAAAGGTACCTATGAGACACTTACAGGGCTGCAACCTACTCAAAGTCAGATGACAGGAGAAACCCTGAGTGGTTTATGAATGCCATCTGAACTCCCAAGCTGATTACAACCTTTAACCACTGCAGGTAGTGGTTATTTTACTTAAGGTACACTGCTTTAAACTGGAGGAAAAAAGCATGAAGTGTTTGAGTTTCAGCTGGGTTGCTACTGACTGACAGCTCTCCACAATATGCTGTCGGTTATAATCAGAGGGACTCGGAGGAGAGCATCATCATTCTTCATGATGTAACCACTAAAGGATTACAGCACCACGTGACTGACAGAAGGCTACTCCAAGCTCTTTTTTTTTGTGTGACTGCACTGTGCTGATGTTACATAGCACCAGAAGCATTACCAAAAGGTACTTCTAAGCATACATGACCCGATATGTGGCTGTTTAAAAAGCATCAAATTGTTGGCTCACTGATGCCAAGCTTGGGTTTTCAAAGCAGTTTTTTACAAGATAATCATCAAACTGAGGGACTTTGTAACCAGCCAGGGGAAAGTTTAAGTAACTTGTTACTTCACTTACTTTGGGCTCAATTTTCCCCAGTGATTTGCGGCGTTTTTTTGGCGCGCGGCGCTTTTTATGGCCAAAATGTTTAAATCCAAGCTTCACCAATCTTTGTGTGCCAGCTAGTTACTATTAGTTAGTTACTATTTTTTTAGGTTAGTTATTTTTTGCGACATAGCGTAACTTGATTTCTGCACCAATTTTTCACAACTATGGAAGTTTGGCCAATTTACATTTCTCCCAGGGCGGCTTATGTGACCACTCCCGAAAAACCTTCTGGGCACTTAAGGAAAACCAGCGGACATTAAAAAATCAGTGCAGAAAGACCCCATTGTTTTTAGGCCAAGTTTTGGAGAGAGTCAAGAATACATAAATATGCTTAATCAAGCTTAAATTTTTAAAACTTAAAACGCAGGAAATGGAAGTTTAATGGAATTTTTTACGTTTTGATTTTTATTTAAAACTGACACGCCACCACCAAATGTCTCCAAACCGGGCTCAAGGGTCGGAGCGTCGGCCGGACACAGGGGCTCAGGGCTCGGCTTGAAAAGAAGCCCGGGGTGAGTGGGGTGGGCGGGGAGCTGTCGAAGGCGAATGGAAGTCATGAGAAACTTTATACTATGCATCAAATGAAGTCCGGAGGGGGCGGTGGAGTTCCCGATCATTGCACCTACTCAGACCTGGGTATGGTCCATACTAGGGCGTCGACCTTGGGGAGTGAGAGAACAAAGAAGCTTGTCCTGCCTGCCATTTTGAGCTTCTTGCAAAGGTACAATTTAATCATGGGGGCAATACTGACAATGCCATACCTGGTGCAAGCCTTCTGCATCTTGGTGCTGCGAAGGAAACAGTTGACTCGACGTCATCACAGGACAAACCGCAGAGCCCATAGGGTGATGGGCAGGAGGCCTTACCCACGTCGGATATATCGAGACAGGTGTTCGTACCCGCACCTAAGTGATGCAGACTGTGTCAGAAGGCTGCGTTTCTGCAAAGAAGTTGTAAGTGAGATCTGTGAGTTGGTAAAAGCAGACTTGCAACCTAAAAGCATCAGGCGGACTGCTTTGTCAGTTGAAGTGAAGGTTACAGCTGCACTTTCATTCTATGCATCTGGATCGTTCTCGGCCACAACTGGGGATGTGTGCTCCATTTCTCAACATGCAACACATGTCTGCATTCAGCAGGGGACAGCTGAACTATATGCTCGGAGGAATGACTACATAAAGTTCCCCATGACCCCCCAGGCAATGCGTGAAAGGGCTATGGGTTTCTCCAGGATTGCAGGGCTGCATTGAATGCACCCACATCGCCTTGCAAGCACCTTTGGAGGATTCTGAGATGTACAGGAACAGAAAAGGCTTCCACTCCGTTAATGTGCAGCTCGTGTGTGACGACATGCATTGCATCATGTCAGTTGATGCAAGATATCCTGGGAACACCCATGATGCATTCATCCTATGGGAGTGGATTATATCTGCCATGTTTCAGCAGTAGCCAGAAGGGAAGAGCTGGTTGCTGGGGGACAAAGGGTACGGCCTCACCACCTGTCTCATGACGCTCCTACACGTAATCCGGATGGAAGCTGACCGAGAATACAACATGTCTCACATTGTGATGCGCAGCATAATAGAGAGGACCATTGGCATCTTGAAACAGTGTTTCTGATGCCTGGACCATTCCGGAGGCTACTTGCGATACTCCCCTAAGATTGTCGGTTAGCTAACTGTTGTGTGCTGCATGCTGCATAACTTAGCCATCATGAGGCATCAGCAGCTGGTAGTAGAAGACCCAGCTGAGGTGAGAGTGGCTGATGATAATGATGAGGAAGATGCAGATGATGAAGAGGAGGAGGGGGACGAGGAAGCCATGCAACTACCTGAACCCAGAGCACAACGGCAGAGGAGGGCGGGCTGTCGTGCCCATTTAACGATTTACTCGAGCCTTGTGCCAGCAGTTCATCTGTGAACGCTTTGCTGCCTGAAGGCTCAGCGGCAACTATTCCACATGGACCATGTTTACTGTTTGGAACTGTTCCGTAATGTTGTGTTGTGTTAATGGAACAAATGAAGGAAATTCTTTACTTCAAAAGTTGTGTTAATAATGGAACAAATAATGTAAAGGATGCAGTTTAATTTAAAATATATTTTATTCAAAAGTTTAACACACATTTGTTTGTACTTAACTTAACTTTAATAAAAAAATATTCTTGAATCAAACTTTAAAATTTTCAGTTAAGATCACTTTCAAACTTCAACATCACTTTAAGATCACTTAAAAACGTTAAGATCACTTACAAGCTTTTAAACTTGTAAATTTACCTAACTTACAAAAAAAATGTAATTTGAGAACAGTTGCAACAGTAACAACAATAATAATAACAACAACAGCAGCAAAGAAAGGCTGCACCCATCTCTCCTCCACCTTATTCTAAAACCGCCCGCTGTGCTTCGTCTTGGTGACTCCACCCCTATCCACAGGCAGTGGCGCAGCGTTTCTCTGGTTGGCACCAAGCTTACTCTTTCCAACGTCTCGGGTAATGTGTACTTCTTGATGGGGGGGTGGCGTGGGGAGGCTTGTTGGCTAGGGCCTCTTCAGAGGCTGCTCTGGGGATTGGAGTGGGAGTGGCAGTTGATTCTGTCAATGGGTGCGGGGTCTGGGTGTGTTCCCTATTACAGCAGCTAACTCCGACATTCCCTCTCTCATGTTCACTGACAGTGTTTCAACTACCTGAAACATTCCCTCCCTCACGTTCACTGACAGCGCATCAACTACCGCGGCATTCCCGCCCTCATGTTCACCGACATTGATTCCACTGACTGAGACATTCCCTCCCTCATGTGCCCGGATAGTGTTCCCATTTCTCGTGAGAGTATTGTTACTTCTCCCGACAGTCCCGATACCTCTTCACCCATCCCGCTAATGGTGCCCAGGAGTGATCGCGTAAGGTCAATGCTCTCCGCACTCATTGCCATTATCTGAACCACACCTGTTAGATCCTGCACCTCAGGAGAGAGCTGTCGAGCTCTCCTTCCACCCCTCACCCTGGATGTACCTCGCTGCATCCCACTGGAATTCCCAACCTTGGACGGTGGGAAACCATGGAATGTTCCACCAACACTCATACCACTCAGGGAAGGGGCTGGCACCTCTGTGGGCGGCACCTGCATCTCCTCTAATAGTGGGGGCTTCATCCATCCCCTCCCCCTCCCTTCAGCCCCATACTCTTGGTCTGGAAGGTGGATTGGAAGATGTTCTCCTCTTCAGGCTCGTCCACATCTGAATCTTCTTCTGCATCATCAGGGTTGGCCTCAAGTTCTGAAAAATGTAACAGAACAGACAAATGGTTAGCAGCAGAGGAAGGGGCAGGATGGATAGCATGAGTAGGCTCACACAGCACAGGTAGCAGGCTGATTTAAAGGACCATGATGAATGATAGCACATTGCATCAACTGAAGCATAGCTGACGGGGACATCCCCATGAACTGAAGCATGGCTAGCCCATGCGGCATTCAACATTTAACAAAGCCAAACTGTAGAATTTGCAGTACTTACCCTTTCCCTCGAGTGTGGGCCCAGCTTGTGCAGTGGTGATTGTTTTTCTCCAGGCAGGACCCATCAAAGCAGCGACCCTCTCTTCCAAGGGTGTCAGTGGCTACCGATTTGCCAGGCCTCCTCTGTTCAATTTCTTTCTCATTTGTTGTGTGCCACCTTCCTCTGCAAAGATGAAAATATAACATTTTAGAGAGGGTGGGCACATGGGACTAGGCTCGTGTGGATTGGTTGAACTGCTATATTTTCCATATATATATATTCCTATCCCTCAATAACATATCTCAGGACAACCTCAGAAGAGTGCGCTCTACTGCATTTTTTTTCATTTTCTCCACTAGCTGTCCTGTGAGCTCTCTGAGCGGGATGACCAATTAGTGTTGAATTAGGTCAGCTCTACATGCATTGCTGTTCTTCCGATGAGAAGTCTATAAATAAATATTGCAGTGAAAAAGTTACGTCAGAGAATTGTCGGTGAAATTTTGGAGAGAAGAATGTTTGAATAGCAACCGGGTTTTCTTGAATATTGACACCGGGTTTCCTTTGAAAAATGAGTATGCTCAGCTTATCGATGCGCCCTATCATCAGGCCTGGAAACTACACAGACTAAAAATTTGTTGTTTTGATTTTTCATCAAACTTGGCAAGTGATTACTTCATAATTTTCTTCACTCCTATCAAATTGCTACCAGCTAAGAACTGTCAGTGCATTGACATATTGTCTGTTGTTACTTGGTACCTGGTACCAAACCAAAAAACTGAATAACTTGAAAAGTTTAAATGAAGTTCCTCCACGACTCAATTGGTAAACGCACAGCCTGGTGTGGTCCTGAGCCATAAAGTGCAGATTCCAGGTTCAACCCTTGGTGTACTGACAAAACTGATCCCCAAACTCAAGGCAGCACCTTTCTGAGCGAAGAAGGGGAAAGATCAACTACAGTTCCTGTTCCAGATCACTGCCCAATGATCCCAGTGGAAACTGCATGAAAGTGGACTTCAGGCGAATACTGATGTATGCCACACATTTCACAACCTCAGTACATCCTGAAGCATGTTATAGCCAATAAGAAGTCACTGTTATATAGGTAAACGCTGGAGTCAATTTGTGCACAGCAAGGTCCCACAAGCAACAAAGGAGATGAATGACCAGTTAATCTGTTTTGACAGTGTTGGTTGAGCAATAGATGTTGAGCAGAACACTGGAAAAACTCCCGATATTGAAGTCAATGAGAATCAGAGGGAAAACACTACACTGGCTGGAGTCATACCGAGCATAAAGGAAGATGGTTGTGGTTGTTGGAGGTCAATCATCCCAGCCCCAGAACATCGTTACAGGAGTTCCTCTGGGCAGTGTCATAGGCTCAACCATCTTCAGCTGCTTCATCAATGACCTTCCCTCCATCATAAGGTCAGAAGTGGGGATGATCGCTGATGATTGCAGTGTTCAGTTCTTTTCGCATCTCCTCAGATAATGAACCAGCCCGTGCCCGCACGTAGCAAGACTTGGATGATATTCAGGCTTAGGCTGATAAGTGGCAAGTAATATTCGCGCAACATGAGTGCCAGGCAGTGACCATCTCCAACAAGCGAGATTCTAGCCCCCTCCCCTTGATATTCAATGGCATTATCGCAGCACCTTCAACATTCTGGGCGTCATCATTGACTAGAAACTTAACTGGACCAGCCACATAAATACTTTGGCAAAAAGAGCGGGTCAGAGGCTGGATATTCTGTGGTGAGTGTCTCACTTCCTGACTCCCCAAAGCCTTTCCACCATCTACAAAGCACAAGTCAGGAGTGTGATAGAATACTCTCCACTTGCCTGGATGAGTGCAGCTCCAACAACACTCAAGAAGCTCAACACCATCCAGGACAAAGCAGCCCGCATGATTGGCACTCCATCCACTACCTTCAACATTCACTCCCTCCACCACCAGTGCACTGTGGCTGCAGTGTGTACCATCTATAACATGCACTGCAGCAACTCACCATGGCTTCTTCGGCAGCACCTCCCAAACCCATGACTTCTATCACCTAGAAGGACAAGGGCAACAGGCGCATGGGAATACCATCATATGCAAATTCCCCTCCAAGTTACACAACATCCAGTCTAGGACATATATTGCCAATCTTTCATCGTCACTGTGTCAAAATCCTGGAACTCCTTCCCTAACTGCACTGTGGGAGTACCTTTAGCACAAGGACTACAGCAGTTCAAGAAGACAGCTCACCACAACCTTCTCAAGGGCAATTAGGGATGGGCAATAAATGCTGGCCTTGCCAACAGTGCCCACATCCTGCACAAATTTAAAAAAAACTCTTCTTCATGAGATCTTTGACATCCACCTGAACAAGCAGGCTGGACCTGAGGTTAACGTTTCAAAATTGGCACCTCCCACAATGCAGCACTCCCTCAGTACTGCACTGACGCGTCAACCTAAGATTTATGTGCTCAGGTCCTGACTGGGGCTTGAACCCATGACCTTCTGGCTACTTTAAATAGCTTGGCAACACTCGCTGCTTAGGCTCACACATGAAGAATTGTCATTTAGGCGAGATAGCAAAGAGGTGCACTGACATAGTTTCTATTATTCCTTTGGAACTGGTATATGAGACGTTAAACCACCTTCTCAGGTAGATGTAAAAGATCCCATGACACTATTCGAAGAAGAGCAGGCAAGTTCCCCCGGTGACTTGGCCAATGTTTATCTCTCAACCAACACCTACAATCGGTGATCTGATCATTAATCTCATTGCTGTTCGTGGAAGCTTGCTGGTGCAAATTGATTGCCTTGTTCCCTAAATTACAACTCTGACTAATTTTTTTTTCGTACTTCATTGGGTGTAAAGTGTTTTGAGGTAACCTGAGATTGTGACAGGAGCTATATAAGTCCTTTCTTTAAGGAGAGAATGGGATAAAATTACAGACAAAAATTAACATCTTAGTGAATGTGCATCAAACATGATGAGAAATGTCTTCCTGTCACTGTTTTGGAATAGAGCTGTCAGAAACAAACCACAACAGGCTACGTCATTCAATTGGTGAGGCACAAATAGGGAAAGCCGTTACAAGCAGGGCGGATCTGGCTCATCTCTACTTCCTCTCCCCTTCCTCATAATACAAGTACTGGCTTTGCAAGCATTGATACAATTGCAAAGCATCTTCCATACATTAATTATCATGATCTATGAACTCAATAGAGTTAAAAACTTCATCTGATTTTATAAACTTCTGAACAGACACTGGATTATCACAGGGATACCTTGCATTTCTGGCTAAAGGGCAAGGGAGGGACATTGATTAATAACTCACCCCTGTAAAATGAATGTGAAATTGCTGTCACATCAAAAGCTTCTAAGCAATTGCTGTCACAGGACACAAATTAAGAAGAACACACAAAGCCGTAAAGTAATATTATCGCTCTAACTGAAATGACACAATTGGAAACCATTCTGCCGATTATTGTTTTGTTCGATTTTATAAATTAGAACAGAAAATCAGAAACCCTATAGAGACACATCTAAAAATCTATTAACTCTAATTTGCCAATCATTAATAGATGTTTTAGGAGGTATCAGCAGATTTAATGCATCCTTATTTTATGTGCATGCTCGGAGATCTGGGGTCTGAGGCAGGTTTTAAGGTCACTGTGAAAGGACTCCCTGTGGGAATTTATTTAATTGTAGCTGCTTATAAATTGGTGTAAATTGCTAGTAAATTTCAGGCTCCATCTCACAGCAATTCTGGATGAAATGGCTGCCTTCCTTTTTCTTTTAAGATCGTTTGGCATCTGTACCAAAGTGTGACGTCTAGAGAGTGACGTACGGAGAACCATCAGTGGAATATAATGTCTAGAATTTGGATGATGCACAATACAACGAAGACTTTTATATAGGTAGGTAGATAGTCGTGTGAGACCTAGAAAAAGTTTCTAAGTACATAAATAAGATGATCTCTCAACGTTGCTCCTAGACAAGAGAAAGTGGGCTAGATGTTCAATTTTCCATCAGTGCGTAAAACAAGCGGATTGGCTGCCTGTTAATAGAAACCACCTGATTTTTATTTCCACTGGTGTTGCTTGAGCGTATAAATATTGGCCAGGACAGTGCGAGAACTGCCTGCTCTTTGAATGGGACCTTTAATGGCCACCTGAGCAGGCGGACTGGGTCTCATCTGAAATGCAGCCCCCAACGATGCATCCTTCCTCGGTACCGCACTCAAGCGTCAGCCTAGGTTATGAACTGAAGTCCCTGAAGTGGGGCTTGAACCCATTCCGGGGAGGACTGGGGTCTGGCAACAATGGGAGTGGCAGCAGGACTGGGAACAGAAAGGACAGCAGCAATAGTGGAAAAGGAGCAGATTCCTTTGTGCACACGCAGGAACTAAAGCATGTGGGCGGATTCTGGGAATTCCAATCTCTTACACAACAGGAGCACTTCTAGAGCTTTAGATCAGGAAGCGAAGGGGTACAAATTAGTCTTTGGCAGTAGATCAAAGTAAGTTGTATCCCATTAGCTGCCCATTCTACGCACCTCCCCGTATTCAGTTTTATTGACATTTTATGTGGTCAAGATAATCTGGAGGTTCACGTGCTAAATGCTTAGAAGTTCGATCTCCATTTTATGCTCATTTAACGTCTCAGCCAGGCCTGTGGGAGCGCAGTTCCTCTAGGATAGGGAGATATGGGGGAAATCAACCAGCATCTCCATCCCCTTCTGCCTCACCATTCCTACCCATTTAATTCTGCTGGAAAACACTTAAAGCTTAGAGTATGGTAGCGTCATGGTTATGTTACTAGAATAGTTATCCAGATGCCTTGACTAATAATCCAGTTAAACATGAGTCCTAAATCCCACCATGGTAATTTCTGAATTTAAACTCAGTTTCAAAAAATCTGGAAATTAAAGGCTGGTATCAGTAAAAGTAATCATGAAGCTGTCAGATTGTCGTAAAAAACAATTGGTTCACTAATGCTCTTTATGGAAGGAAACCTGCCGTCCTTACCGATCAGGCCTATATGTGACTCCAGACACACATCAACGTGTTGATTCTTAACTGCCCTCTGAAGTGGCCTCGCAATCCACTCAAGTGCAACTAGGGATAGACAATAAATGCCGGCCTTGCCAGCAACTTACTTAGAATGAAGTTACAAAAAAGAGAATAAGATCAGAAGTTGGATATTCGAGCCTGTTGCATTTTGTTCCAATTTGTAATTACACTTAACATAGGAACAGGAGTAGGCCATTCAGCTCCTTAAGCCGGTTCCGCCATTCAATGAGATCATGGCTGATTTGCGACCTAACTCCATATACCTGCCTTTGGCCCATATCCCTTAATACCTTTGATTAACAAAAAGTTAGCAATCTCAGACTTAAAATTAACAAGTGATCACGCACCAATTGCCATTTGCGGAAGAGAGTTCCAAACTTCTACCACCCTTTGAGTGTAGAAGTGTTTCCTAATTTCACTCCTGAAAGATCTGGCTCTAATTTTTAGACTATGCCCCGAGTCCTAGAATCCCCAACCAGTTTCTCTCTATCTACCCTATCTGTTCCCCTTAATATCCCGAAAACTTCGATCAGATCACCCCTTAACCTTCTAAATTCAAGGAAATGCAACCCTAGTTTGTATAATCACTCCTCCTAACTTAACCCTGGAAGTCTGGATATAATTCTGGTAAACCTACGCTACGCTCTCTCTAAGGCCAATATATCCTTCCTAAGGTGTGATGCCCAGAACTGCTCACAGTACTCCAGGTATGGTCTAACCAGGGTTTTGTACACCTGCAGCATAACTCCTACCCCCTTTTATTCTAGTCATCTCAATATAAAGGCCAGCATTTCATTAGCCTTTTTGATTATTTTCTGTACCTGTTCATGATATTTTAATGATCTTAGGGAGAGAAATCCCATATTGAAAAATAGCTCAGATTTTTGGCGCTATTTGTGAATAATGGACGATTTTTTATGCCAAAATAGCGCCAAAAAAATAAGGCCAAAGTTTCGCCAAAAGTTTTTAAAATTTTGGTGTAGCCTTGAAATACCACTGTTTTTAAGGATGGAGCTAAATTTTTTCACCTTAAAAATAACACCCATTCTGCACATGCCCAATACAGCATATACTTGAGGCTCTAAAATTAAAATGCAGGCGGCGAGATTACTCTGACCGAATAATTCCTTATTCTCTTTGTTGCTGGTGAATGAATATTTTGGCATCTTTTAGTGAAACTTGTTCTGTAAAATAAACATCGCCTGACCACATAGAGTTTTGAGTTTAATCTCTCTCTGTCTCGTTTCATTCTCTCTCTCTGTCTCTTTCCATTTTCTCTCTTTCTCTCTCTCTGTCTCGTTTCATTCTCTCTCCTCTCTCCCTCTCTCATAACTGTCATGTATTTCACCATCTTGCAATGACTATAAGTATGTAACTGTAACTCATGCATACTGTACCTGTACCCTTGTAATGCACACCCTGACCACAGGGAGTGAGCTCCTCACTTGGGCTTCCAGGTATAAAATGGGAGGTCCCACCCAGGGTCAGGACTCTTCAGTCCTGGAAATAAAGTGAAGGTCACAGAGTGACCGTGTCTGATATACCCATGCCTCGTATGAGTTTGTAACAAGGTGCAGAGACACTACAATAACCACGGCCCCTAAATCCCTTCAACAATTCTGCCTCGGTTGGAAATGAGACTGAAATGTCCGTGTAGTTTCATGTCCGTGGGCTGCTGCTCTTTATCTCTCCGCTGCCAGTGGTGATGTTCTCTCCCAGTTCGGGTCGGGATGGTGTGCTGACTCCTTGGGCTGCTGCTCTTTATCTCCCTGCTGCCGGTGGTGGTGTTCCCTCCCAGGTTGGGTACTGAGGCCAGTTACGGCCAGTGTACCTGCTTTGGGGAGGAGGGCAGGGAAATTGCTGCAGTGCAGTGTGGCTGACAGTGCAGGCTGAAGAATAAACAAAATTACCGAAAAGTTTACATTTTGAAATTGCTGCTTCGTGGTCAAAGTAGTCCTTTAGCATTGAAAACCTCAGATGTTCAGCGCATTTTTAAGTAATTTTTATATAAAATATAGGTTTTGTTCCCTCCAAAAGCTTTAACTTTTAGCTCGTTTCCCAAGATAACAGCGATTTCAATCAGACTCGACTAGGTAAGGCAAACTGTTTAAAAGTGGTATTTATTACTGTCCTTAAAAATATCCTTATTGGGGAAACACGCAAAAACGGCGTTATCGTTGGGCTTGACCCCGAGTGACGTCACAAAAACGGTTCTCAAAAAATTCGGCCTTTATTTTTTCAGGACGGTGTTACACCACTGGCGAAACTAGCAAAATGGGCCGAAACTTATTTAGCTCCAAATAAACCTCTTAGCTCCAATAAATAGAGCTAAATCAATCCTGACAGAAGCAAATCTCAGGCCTTTTGTTTCACACTTTGATTTTCCCTTTCTGTTGATTATTTTTGCTTGTTTCATGGTCTCTGGTCTCTTTTTATTTTGTTCTTTTCTTTTCTCGTTCTTTGTGAATGTTTGTTTTTCTGTTTTTTGAACTGACTCAGTCCATCTCTCATTCTCACATATTCTCTTTCTTGAACCCACAATCTTACTCTGCGTGTTTTTTTTCTCTCCCTTATTCTGTGTTCCTTTCTCTCTCTTTCTGCATGAATGTTTATCTCGCTTTGTGTTTCTGTCTTCACCTTGTGTGTGTGTGTATGCTCTCTTGCTCTTTCGCGCTGTCTCTTTCTCCTCTCATGCCCTTGTCTCTCTTCCCCTCCCTGTATCTCTACCTCTCTGTCTCTCTTTTGCTTCTTCACTTACTCTGTCCCCATTTCCATTACTTTTACTCTGTCTCCTCCTCTTTCCACATGGGTGCGTAACTCTCAGTTTATCTGTCTTTCTCCATTTTTAATGCGCCTCTTATTCTTACTCAGTTTCTCATTATCTCTTTCTTTCCTTCTTTGCATCTTTCTATCTCTCTCTCTCCACTTTCTGTTGGAATATTCCCATTAACAACCAGTGGGTTTGGAGTGTGGGGGCAGTTAAATTGTTAAAAATGGGATTCCCGACATGATCCCACCTCCAAACTACCCACCTGGTTTTGCCGGGGTCGGGACAGGGGCAGGTGACCAACCCCCTCCCAGGAGGTGATACCTCAATTTAAATATTGTAATGGGGCTGGAAGCCTCTATTTTCCCCATCCATTTTGTGTTTAACTGCGTGCGGATGGGCTTCATGCTATTTGTGAAACCAGGCCGTCAAACAGAGGCGGGGACAGATGCATCCAGGAGATAAGTGGTTTTATACCTACCTCCTGGATCCAGGGTCCCTGCCTAACCCATCCCCCGTGATCGTAGATCTCCTCATGAGGCTCCCGATCACCTTCCCAGGCCTCACTCCCCCGCCCCCATCCCCAACGATGATTATGAGGCCAGCCACAATCCTCCAGCGATGGACATCCCCAATCCTCCGGGCCCCCTGCCGATCCTTCACCCTCCCCCCAAATCCCTGACTGACTCACCCGGCGATCCTCAACCAACCCCCATTGCCTGCTGATCTCCGATCCCCTTGCCGATCCTTCTTCCCCCTCCCGATTGCCAACCCCCTCCTGACTGTCAACCACCCCCCCCTCCCGATTGCCGATCTCCCTCCCACGATCCCTCTCCCAGACTAACCCCTCACAACTGAGACCTAACCACCTAGCCTCTCAAGCTAGCTGGCTGTGCGTGGGAAACCCGAGGCCTCATCCATGCGTTTGTCACCTCAAGACTTGACTATTCCAATGCACTGCTGGTCAGACTCACATCTTCCACCCTCCATAAACTTAAGATAATCCAAAACTCTGTTGCCTGTATTCTAACTCGCATCAAGACCCATACACCCATCACCCCTGTGCTTGTTGACCTAAATTGGCTCCTGGTTGAGCAAAAGCCATCGATTATAAAATTCCTATCCTTGTTTTCAAATCACTCTCCCCTCCCTATGTCTGTAACCTCCTCCGGCTCTAAAACCTCCAAGATATCTGCGTTTCTCCAATTCTGGCCTCTTGTGCATCCCCGATTTTAACCCCGTGCCTTCTGTTGCCTCGGCTCTAGGTTCTGGAATTCCCTTGCTAAACATCTCAGCCTCTCTACCTCTCTCTCCTCCTTTAAGAAACTCTACCTCTATGAACAAGCTTTTAGACATCTGCCCTACTATCTCGGTGTCAAATTTTGTCTAATAACGCTGCTGTGAGGCGCCTTAGTATGTTTTACTATGTTAAAGGCACTATATAAATGCAAGTTGTAGTTGTTGTCGATCTCTGCCTCTCCCCAAAATTGGCCGCTCAGCCCTCCACGATCTCTCCCTCCCTCCATCTTTGCTACTGCACTCCGAGCCCCTCCTCACCCCTCAACCAATCACATATATTCTCCGGTTACCAGGGACCATCCCCAGCGGTCCCCAGCTGTGGCTTCCTACTTTTGGCTTTCCCGCCCGGAAGCCAGCCAGCCTCTCAACCTGACCGGCTGCCGGGTGTTAAACAGAGAAAATTAATGTAAACTAATGAGGTCCTGCCGCTAAATTCGTCAGGATCTCCATCTTCCCGGGATTTCTGAATTTCCCGGCAACAGACACACGCCCCACTCCGCTCCCTCCCCGTAAATATCAAGGGCCTATGTGTGCATGGGTCTCTCTCTCTATCTTCTGCTCTATCCCTTTCCGTGTGCATCTCTCTCTTTTAACAACAATAACTTTTATTTATATAGCGCCTTTAACGGAGTAAAATGTCCCAAGGCACTTCACAGCAGTGTTAAAAGACAAAAACAGATAAATTTGACACCGAGCCACATAAAAAGAAATTACGGCAGATGACCAAAAGCTTGGTTAAAGAGGTAGGTTTTAAAGAGCATCTTGAAGGAGAAAAGAGAGGTAGCGAGGTGGAGAGGTTTAGGGAGGGAGTTCCAGAACTTAGGACCCGGGCAACTGAAGGCACGGTCACCGAAGGTTGAGCAAGTTATAATCAGGGATGCTCAAGAGGGCAGAATTAGAGGAGCACAGACATCTCGTATGGTTGTGAGGCCAAAATATATAACAGAGATAGGGAGGGGGCGAGTCCATGGAGAGATTTGTAAACAAGGATGAGAATTTTGAAAACGAGGCGTTGTTTAATCGGGAGCCAATATAGATCAGCGAGCACAGAGGTGATGGGTGTGTAGTGCTGTCTCTCTTTCCTCCTCTATGTGTACGTCTCTCTCTTCCCCGCGACGTGAGGTTGTCTCTCCTCATCTTCTGTTTACGTGTCCGGCTGCCTCCCTTTCTTCCCCTCTGTGTGTGGGTCTCTCTCTTTCTCTCTCCGTACTCTGTGTGTAGGTATGTCTTCCTCCCGCTATCCTTTCTCTCTCCCACCGCCAGCAAGAACTGTACATATTTTTTCATCTGACGAATGTGGAATTTTCCAACGTACACAGCTGAGAGGTTTGAGACCGACAGCATTGCTGGTATTTTTTCTATTCGAATTGAATTATTCAAACAACCTTCTTCCCTTTCATTTTGCTTCAGGAAAGCAAGTATCAGGAAAGCTTGTCAGCTCTGAAGAAGCTCCTGACAGAAGATGCTGCACATCAGCAAGAACAACTGAGTGACTGATTACCATAAACGAGCTTTAAAAGTAATGTGAAGAAGATCCTGGCTGTAGGCGGTTTGAGCAGCCTGCAGCCATTGACATTCCTACAGGGAGATGGGAGCAGATGGTAGTTTCAACAGCCTTGACAGAAAGGGCTGATGTAGCATCCAAAAAGTCACTCTTTGAAAAAGTAACAGGTGCATATGCACATTATCCTCTCTCTTTCGTGTTTATGTTCAAGCAACTAGTCTGCATGCTGTGTTAATTGTACTTCAATACCTCTGGGCCCTTTCAATTTTAGCTGCTTCATAGCAACTGAAATTTTCTTCTCAAATTTTTTTGCTTTGAATATTCAAACTATTCAAGGTAATAATTGTCTTTTAATTCTCGGCAAAGCTTAGTTGAAATAATTCCCGTGCTCAGCATTGTGTGGAGAATACAATTGAGACCCCTTCGAAAATGCTATGCCATATTAACCATGGTCGACTTAGCAATTTCCCAATGTGCATTAAAAATAGTAAATCCCTGAAATGCACGGCATGTCGAGCACGCTTTCATAGACGGAGCGAGAGAGAAGTTAGCACTTCGGCTCAAACGCTTTGCCGGATTTCATCCCGGGTCATTTGCACATCTTTCCCTATCAGATGAATGGCCTCCTTCTGCGCTGTAAATTTCTATGACTCTATGATTCTATACTGGCTGACCTGCAGCTAATTAACATAAGAACTTCAGAATTAGGAGCAGGAGTAGGCCATTTGGCTTCTCGAGCCTGCTCCGTCATTCAAT
Organism: Pristiophorus japonicus; assembly: GCF_044704955.1. NCBI lineage: Eukaryota > Metazoa > Chordata > Chondrichthyes > Pristiophoridae > Pristiophorus > Pristiophorus japonicus. The sequence goes on along the minus strand of NC_091980.1, from coordinate 133,958,704 downwards.
ATGATCATGGCTGATCATCTATCTCAACTCCACTTTCCTGCACTATCCCCATATTCCTTGATTTCCTTAATGTCCAAAAATCTATCGATCTCTGTCTTGAATATACTCAATGACTGAGCCTCCACAGCCAACTGCTGTCGAGAATTTCAGAGATTCACCACTCTGTGAGTGAAGACATTTCTCTTCATCTCAGTCCTAATGGTTTACCCCTTGTTCTGAGACTGTGATCCCTGTGTTTCTAGACTCCCCAGTCAGGGGAAACATCCTCCCTGCATCTACCCTGTCCAGCCCTGTAAGAATTATGTATGTTTCAATGAGATCATCGCTCATTCTTCTAAACTCTAGAGAATATAGGCCTAGTCTACTCAATCTCTCCTAATAGGACAATCCCCCCCATTCCAGGAATCAGTCTGGTGAACCTTCGTTGCACTCCCTCTATGGCAAGTATATCCTTCCTTAGGTAAGGAGACCATAACTGTGCACAATATTCCAGGTGTGGTCTCACTAGGGCCCTATATAATTCCAGTAAGACATCTTGGGCTGGATTTTTGGTCTTCTGCCACCCCTGTTAGCTCCCCAGAGAAACGACAATGGCGGCGGTAAGCACTTCGAGGTGGGCTTCTAGCGCCCCGTCGAGACATTCAGTGCCGGTTCCAACAGGGCGCAGAACATGACCGCCTGGAAGAGGAGAGCCGGTGTGCAATGCCCCTGGTTGCGACATCGGCTCAATTTTTGGCTGCCGCCCGATCAATAGCGCTCTGTAGAGCGCCCTGTGAAAGCCGCAGGTCCGAGCTATGGCGGCCGCAGTGAGGTAAGTAATGTCGACCTCAGATAAGTGCGAGTGTTTCTTATTTAAATTGCGATTTATGTTGTGGTTGCGTGACTTATTTATTGGGAATGTTTTTGGTGGTTTTTTTTCAGGTTTTTTTTTCTCCCCAGGCCTCTCTTAGATCGCTCCGAGGCCAGCTGTTTAGCTCGGGATTTTCGCACGCTCAGCCAGCCTAGCGTCCTAAGAGAGGTGCGTAACGCCTCCCTTAGCGTTCCGTCCCACACTCAGGGCACAGCTGATGAATTTTGCTGACTGAGGCACAAACTGTTCCCGAGCGCAAACTTTACCGCCCCGTCGTCATTACCGCCCCGAAATGAGCAGAACCGAAAATCCAGCCCCGCTACTCTAATGCTCAAATCCTCTTGTAATTTACACAGTTTGCTATTTGACTTTCCAACCTTTGCAGTTTTCCTTGTTCTTTTCGTCTCTCATTTTTCCGAGCGGCTTTCTTTCCTCCGACAACCTTCCTCCCTCAACCAACGGCGGCTAAAACTGATTGGCCGGTCACACGTCTTGCCGCTGTTTGTGGGATCTTGCTGTTCCCCAAATGGCGGTGGTGTGTACCACAGAACAAGAGTAGCTGGAATTCAAAGTGATTCACTTTGAGATGTTTCTGAGAGACGTGATAATCTGTACCGTTAATGCAAGTTCGTTCTTTCCGTACAATATAACATTCAGTGCGAGGCCATTTCCTCTGCATCTACCTAGGAGAACAGCTTTTGTTACACACAGTGTAGATTGAAATGCTACTCCCAGCTAGCTCCCTCCGGCTCCGACTTGAAAATCACATAAATACAAACCCTGCAATTGCCATGTTCTATTGATTAACTTTACGAAGACGACAGATATCCCATTGTGCCATCACTGGTTAGTGGAATGAGCTCTTCTTGCTATCCCATGCGACCTGCCCAATGGACAGGGTGCTAAGCCGTACAGACCCAAGGGGGCTGTCGGTTCCATTGCCAGACTGTGCTGGGTCGGCTCATCTCAGCCATGCTACCAGTTGGAACTGATCTCAACACCCCTGGGCTATGGAGGGTGGGCAAGACCAACCAGGTTTCCTCAAGGGTGCACATGTTGGGCAAGATTAGAATATAAGATCGGGCTTGGCTGAAGGAAACCCCCATAGTTCAATGTTAAAAATGTGTGAGGGCATCTGGGGAGGAGGGGAGAACAATGGGAACGTAGGAACAGAATGAGGCTGTTCAGCCCTTCGAGCTTGTTCTGTCATTCAATTAGATTGTGGCTGATCTATATCTCAACTCCATTCACCCGCCTTTCCTCCATATCCCCTGATGCCCTGACCTAACATAAGTCTATTGATCGCGGTCTGAAAGCTACAATTGTTCCCCAGCATCCACAGCCTTTTTCGGGGAGGGGGTTCCAGGTTTCTACTACCATTTGTGCGAAGACGTGCTTTCTGACATCACTGCTGAATGGACTAGCTCTAATTTCAAGGTTATGCCCCCTTGTTCTGGACTCCCCACCAGAGAAAATAGTTTATTTTTCTACCCTACAAAGTCCTTCAATGGAAATGAAAATGTGAAAATAATAAACATAAAACCTTCCCTCATTAGACGCAAGTAAAATAGCCTGTAATCAGGATCTCATGCCGACACAAACGGCTAATGGATGCTGAAAGCATCTGTACACTCAAACCATTATATTTTGTTAACTAGATCCGAATAAAATGAAACGCATATTAACAGAAAAGGGCTTGAGTTGCTTGCTATCATTCACAGCATGAAACATGTGTAAAGCTTCAAGCTCTCCCATCCCAGTGAGATATTTGTTAAACTCGCTCTCGGATGGAACATTTACAGAAACAGATATGGGAACACGAGCAGTAATTTGCGCCTTTGCAGATCTCCTGTAGCATTGCTCACGCTGAGTCGGAAGGTCCACTGTTTAAAAGAGAAGGATGCTATGCCACATAACCTGCATTGTATAACTGGACCCACTGATTTTCAGTGACTGAATAAGTCAAACTGTTTTTATTACATGGCGCCTGGGATTTTTATTGATTGTTTTGGAATCGAGATCTGCTTTTCGGTCCATTTTTCCATAAAAACTAAATGAGTGGCCATAATTATTATGTGTTCCTTTGGCTAAGTAATTAACTTTTAGCTAATTTGTTTAATGCTCATTAATGTGAGTGTGAGGGATGTTTGTTAGAGCTAGCGAATGGAACACTTTCTATTTCCGACACCCCATGCTGGATGCAAAGTAATATTCCCTTTACTCTGCCCCAATTAAGGGCCTCTGTCCCAATTTCAGAAGTAGCATCTTTTTCTGTTTCTCACGCTGACCATCATTAAGCCTGTTTGAGTTTTACTGGTGCTGAATTAGTGCAGTAATCTACTCCAGGCCCATACCCACTAGGAACAAGACTGTGACAGCCCAAACCCATTTCATGTAGGTGTAATTTCATCACCTGAGTCTGAAGGTTGTGGGTTCAAGCCTCACTCCAGAGACATGAGCACATAATCTAGGTTGTCAATTCAATGCAGTGCTGAGGGAGTGCTGCACTGTCGGAGGTGTCGTCTTTCAGATGAAACATTAAACTGTGGACCCTTCTGACCGCTCAGATGCAGGTAAAAGGTCCCATGGCACTATTTTGAAGAAAAAAACAGGGGTGTTCTCCCCAGTGTTCTGGCCAATATTTATCCCTCAGCCAACATCCCTAAAACAGAGTACCTGGTCATGATCACATTGCTGTTTGTGGGACCTTGCTGTGCGCAAATTGGCTGCTGTTTTCTACAGTACAACAGTGACTACACTTCAAAAAGCACTTTATTGGTTCTAAATGCTTTTGGACACCCTTAGGCTGTGAAAGCTGCAACAAAAAAGCTGCTTCTTTCTATAGGACACTTATAATTAGCAGGCAGAGGAGACTTTCATCCTATCAAGCAACGCTGAATTTGAACCCAGGTCCGAGAGGTAGAAAGTGTCTTGCCCACTGCACCACCTACTTCTTTTCTATCTTATGCTTTTAAAGCCAAGCATACACAACAAGAAGATAGGTGAGTAATATTAGATTGGATGTAAGTTCTTGACATGTAACAGCATTGGTTGGTTTATTGTTTAGCATCACCAGAGTGGCATCCTGAGGTTCGGTAACACTGCTATGTGGGGCATTTTTGCAGCATTGGTGGTGGTGGTTGAGGGTGGGTGGGGGGGGGGAGGTTTGGGACTATTGGAGATCACCCCGATGTTTCACAGAAATGTAGAGGTGTCTAGCAGCACTGGACTCAGATCAGCCATGATCTTATTGAATGACGGAGCAGGCTCGAGGAGCCAAATGGCCTACTCCTGTTCCTATTTCTTATGTTCTTATGTTCTTATAGACTAGGAGGGATAGAGGCATTTGGTGGGGAAGCATTTGGAAAGAAGTTTGTAAGAGGTCTCGGCAGAAATAACGAAGATATTAACAGCAGTCAAGCTTTTTGTGTATGTGAGTCAGATGCTTACCATGGAGCCTCACGGACCACATATAAAGGTTAAATCATAATTCCCATTAATTTACATCTATCTCCAGTTATGGGTACCAGCAGAGTTTGGTGTTCAGATTCAAGATTTATCCACCACTGAGGCAACAACTCGAACGACAGCCTTTTCCAAAACTCCAGCTGCCTCAAAGATTTGAACAGGACAAGCTAGTGTGTAAAAAATATCGGTACAAATAGAAACTTGGTTGCCTCGGCTTTGTCGACAGATTGTAAGGAGTTGAGGAACAGAATTGGCCCATGCCTGCACTTTGGACAACACATGAGTGTACGCATGGACACTCTGTTGGAGTTAGGGGGTGGGGAGGGTGCGGGGGGGTGGAGGGAGGAAAGAGACAGACTTTGTTGAGTAGGGTGCAAGAAGAGGGGGGAGGGATACATTGTTGTAGCGAGAAAATCACTTGGGAGGGAAGACTTGTCAAAGGGAGGAGAGGCAGAAGGAGAGAGACTGTTTTGTGAGGCAGAGGGAACATCTGTCACTCCGCCGCGAGCAAGAGAAACGATTGCTGTTGAGGGTTAATGGGCCCACATTATACAGCAGCATATCCTCCGACTCCCCGTATCTATCAATAATCAATAGGCTAACTTCATATCCTCCGACTCCCCGTATCTACCAATAATCAATAGTTAACTTCATGTGAAAATAAACCAAGTGACTGCTGGGCCAAATGGTTTAAACGCAATACATCAAATTTGATAAATGTTAATATAATGCTATTACTCTAAGTGCAGAGGGCAATCAGTTTGATAAAGAAAAGCATATTTAAGTGCTTTGTAAGATAAACAACATGTGGAGCTAAAGTGCTTCATAAACTTAAGATGCTTTATATATCAATATTTCTGCTGCATAACTGAAACTCTCTGCTTCAATCTCTAGCTCATTGAAATGATTTAAGTTCCATAATGTGCCAGCTAAAACTCTGAGTGGCTCTCATCAGTAACTGACAGTCTACTAATCCCTGGAAAGTACTTTCCGTTTTATATACTGGGGCCTTGAAAGTAGGATAATAGCGTCCAAATGCTTAATGAGTTTGCCTGAAATTCCTTCCCCTGATATTTTAGCGCAGGTGTTAATGCCTCTACTAATATGACGGAGAGAGGAATTTCAGACAAACACATCATGAATTTGGGCCCTATTACCCCGAAGTGTAATTTTAAGGCTTGTGTGCTATTTCTCACTTTTTTTCGTTCAATGTACTTGTAATTTGTCACATTAAATATAGAGTATGAATGCTTTGCATAGTCATATGAAATCCCTTTGTCCACTATATTAATGGTAGCATTAATGTGTTCAAACCTTTATTAAAACAGTGGAAAGAAGAACCAAGATTCAAAGCAATTGGGTTTCGTTGCGATAGAGTTTCATCAAGGTTTTTTAGTTTTTAAGTGGAGCCTGTCAACAACAACAACTTACATTTATATAGTGCCTTTAACATAGTAAAACATCCCAAGGCGCATCGAGGGAACGTTATCAGACAAAGATTGACATTGAGCCATAGAAGAAGAAATTAGGGCAGGTGACCAAAAGCTTGGTCAAAAACGTAGGTATTAAGGAGTGCTTTAAAGGAGGAGAGAGTTTGGTGGCAGTTTTGAGGGCCTGGTCAAACATCCTTTTCCTCAGGCGGCCGAAGGCTGCACTGGCGCACTGGAGGCAGTGTTGGATTTCGTCGTCGATGTCTGCTTTAGTTGATAGGAGGCTCCAGAACTATGGGAAGTGGTCCACGTTGTCCAGGGCCGCGCAGTGGATCTAGATGACTGGGAGGCAGTGCTGTGCGGCGAGGACAGGCTGGTGGAGGACCTTTGTCTTATGGATGTTTAGCGTAAGGCCCATGCTTTCACATGCCTCAGTAAATACGTCGACTATGTCCTGGAGTTCAGCCTCTATGTGCACAGACGCAGGCATTGTCCACATACTGTAGCTCAACGACAGAAGTTGAGGTGGTCTTAGACCTGGCCTGGAGACGGCGAAGGTTGTATAGCTTCCCACTGGTTCTGTAGTTTAGTTCCACTCCAGCAGGGAGTTTTTCGACTGTGAGGTGGAGCATGGCAGCGAGGAAGATTGAAAAGAGAGTTGGAGTGATGACGCAGCCCTGTTGAACCCCAGTCCAGATGTGGATTAGGTCTGTAATGGATCCGTTGGTAAGGATCACGGCCTGCATGTCGTCGTGGAGCAGGCGGAGGATGGTGACAAACTTTTGATGGCATCCAAAACGGAGAAGGACGCTCCATAGACCCTCGTGGTTGACAGTGTCAAAGCCTTTGTAAGGTCGAAGAAGGCCATGTATAAGGGCTGCTGCTGTTCCCTGAATTTTTCCTGCAGCTATCGTGCTGCAAAAATCAACATATATGTAAACAAGATGGCCGCCCCTAGGGAGCTCCCCTGCTGAACAACCATCATCTACTACCATCCGGCAACTTTACACCCTCAACCTCCTCCCTCCCACTGTCTAAACTTCCCCTAGCCCTAATAGACCGTAATAGGGGGTCTTAAACACTTAAACACCTACGCTAAACCCAATCCTGCGACTCCCACAAGATCGGGCTTCCCACCACACCACCCATCAGCAACGACGACCGGGGTCCTCAATCCATGACGACGCCCGGTGAGCATGTGAGCCTCCGACCAACCCTAACTATATGTGTGACCTGGAGTATCTTACACTATTCATTATCTCTACAGTGGCAGAATGTTTCATGAATTCACCACTGGAATCACAGAATGATACAGCACAGAAGAAGGCCATTCAGCCTGGCTTGCCTGTGCTGGCTCTTCGAAAGAGCTTTCTAGTTAGACCTACTCCCCTGCACTTTCCCCCTAGCTCAGCAATTTGTTCCTTTTTAAGTGAATATCCAATTCTCCATTGAAAGTTACAATTGAATTTGCTTAGAGCAGCCTTTCACGCAATGCGTAACTGACTATTAACAAGATCGTATCAAATTAAAATTGGATTATGTCTCCCGTTTGTCCGCATTTTAATTGCCCATGTTAGAGGGGCATGAATGCTTGATTCAATATTAAACAAGGAATTTAATTGTTCGTCCTTCCTCCAGAATATCTTTTGCAATTTTTAACCTATGTTCACTTTTTTTGTTAAAATGAATGCACAATTGCTGGCCCTACATTGACCTTTAATCACTATAAACAAACCAATGAGTTTAAAACAAAACCATTTATCCCAAAGTCATGTGTAATTGTGCTATTTTAAAGAGGAGCGAAGCTAATGCTTCCCACATGAGAGCATGGGGTTAATGAGCAGACTTCAGCACAGGGAGTGAGTGACAGATCCCAGCACAGGGAGTGAGTGACAGATCCCAGCACAGGGAGTGAGTGACAGATCCCAGCACAGGGTGAGTGACAGATCCCAGCACAGGGAGTGAGTGACGGATCCCAGCACTGGGTGTGAGTGACAGATCCCAGCACAGGGAGTGAGTGACGGATCCCAGCACTGGGAGTGAGTGACAGATCCCAGCACTGGGAGTGAGTGACAGATCCCAGCACTGGGAGTGAGTGACGGATCCCAGCACAGGGAGTGAGTGACAGATCCCAGCACTGGGAGTGAGTGACAGATCCCAGCACAGGGTGAGTGACAGATCCCAGCACAGAGAGTGAGTGACAGATCCCAGCACAGGGTGAGTGACAGATCCCAGCACAGGGAGTGAGTGACAGATCCCAGCACAGGGAGTGAGTGACGGATCCCAGCACAGGGAGTGAGTGACGTATCCCAGCACAGGGAGTGACTGATAGATCCCAGCACAGGGAGTGAGTGACGGATCCCAGCACAGGGAGTGAGTGACAGATCCCAGCACAGGGAGTGAGTGACAGATCCCAGCACAGGGAGTGAGTGACAGATCCCAGCACAGGGAGTGAGTGACAGATCCCAGCACTGGGAGTGAGTGACAGATCCCAGCACTGGGAGTGACAGACCCCAGCACAGGAATGAGTGACAGATTCCAGCACAGGGAGTGACAGATCCCAGCACAGGAAGTGAGTAACAGAACCCAGCACAGGGAGTGAGTGACAGATCCCAGCACAGGGAGTGAGTGACAGATCCCAGCACAGGGTGAGTGACAGATCCCAGCACAGGGAGTGAGTAACAGATCCCAGCACAGGGAGTGAATGACAGATCCCAGCACAGGGAGTGAGTGACAGATCCCAGCACTGGGGGTGAGTGACAGACCCCAGCACTGGGGGTGAGTGACAGACCCCAGCACAGGGAGTGAGTGACAGATCCCAGCACCGGGAGTGAGTGACAGATCCCAGCACAGGGAGTGAGTGACAGATGCCAGCACCGGGAGTGAGTGATAGATCCCAGCACCGGGAGTGACAGACCCCAGCACAGGGAGTGAGTGACAGATCCCAGCACAGGGAGTGAGTGACAGATCCCAGCACAGGGAGTGAGTGATAGATCCCAGCACAGGGAGTGAATGACAGATCCCAGCACAGGGAATGAGTGATAGATCCCAGCACTGGGAGTGACAGACCCCAGCACCGGGAGTGAGTGACAGATCCCAGCACTGGGAGTGAGTGACAGATCCCAGCACTGGGAGTGAGTGACAGATCCCAGCACAGGGTGAGTGACAGATCCCAGCACCGGGAGTGAGTGATAGACCCCAGCACAGGGAGTGAGTGACAGACCCCAGCACAGGGAGTGAGTGACAGATCCCAGCACAGGGAGTGAGTGACAGATCCCAGCACAGGGAGTGAGTGACAGACCCCAGCACCGGGGGTGAGTGACAGACCCCAGCACAGGGAGTGAGTGACAGATCCCAGCACCGGGAGTGAGTGATAGATCCCAGCACCGGGAGTGACGGACCCCAGCACAGGGAGTGAGTGACAGATCCCAGCACAGGGAGTGAGTGACAGATCCCAGCACAGGGAGTGAGTGACAGATCCCAGCACAGGGAGTGAATGACAGATCCCAGCACAGGGAATGAGTGATAGATCCCAGCACCGGGAGTGACAGACCCCAGCACCGGGAGTGAGTGACAGATCCCAGCACCGGGAGTGAGTGACAGATCCCAGCACTGGAAGTGAGTGACAGATCCCAGCACTGGGAGTGAGTGACAGATCCCAGCACTGGTAGTGAGTGACAGATCCCAGCACCGGGAGTGACAGATCCCAGCGCAGGGAGTGAGTGACAGATCCCAGCACAGGGTGAGTGACAAATCCCAGCACAGGGAGTGACAGATCCCAGCACAGGGAGTGAGTGACAGATCCCAGCTCAGGGTGAGTGACAAATCCCAGCACAGGGAGTGACAGATCCCAGCACAGGGTGAGTGACAGATCCCAGCACAGGGTGAGTGACAGATCCCAGCACAGGGTGAGTGACAGACCCCAGCACAGGGTGAGTGACAGATCCCAGCACAGGGTGAGTGACAGATCCCATCACAGGGAGTGAGTGACAGACCCCAGCACAGGGACTGAGAGACAGATCCCAGCACAGGGAGTGAGTGACAGATCCCAGCACAGGGAGTGAGTGACAGATCCCAGCACAGGGTGAGTGACAGACTCCCACACCGGGAGTGAAGGCCATCGGGATGGGGGTGGTGGGGGGATGTGGGGCGCGGGTAAATTGTGGCTGACATTGGCTCATGTATTAATGTGGAGCTGACAGGAGCACTCCTACTGCTGCTCTGAGCTCCACAATAAGGTAAGTAATAACATTAAAACCATTTTTTCATTGGCAGCCTCCAGCAGTCCCTGTTTTGGCTGCCAAGTGCGTGAGACTACTGTGTGTGGTCATGTGCTGTCCAGTTTTGCAAGCCGTGCCTCAAACAGGCATTAGGCCCCATTTTGAAAATGTAAAGGGACTAATACCTGCTTGAGGCATGCACCTTGGACACCTACGGAGGAGCCTTTACAAAAATGGCGGGAGGCGCTCTTCCTGCCCAGAATGAGCACCGTCCTGCGGCACCCATTTTACACCTTACAGCCAAACTGTCCGGGTAAATCAGTTAGTAAATGCACCATCCAGAGTGATGCTGAGCCACCCAGACCAGGAGAGTGCCAGGTTTAGTTGCTGGTCTCTGCTCCGTTAGCTGACCCCAGTCACATCAGGGCTGAGGATGCAACATTTGGACGTTAGGGTCGGGAATAGTGCTAAAGGTTCCAAATTCTATTCGCTGTCTGCCCGCTGCATCGGGAAAGAACAGAACTGGGGTCACTACAGATTTAAACAAATCACCAATACTCACTCAGACCGCACATGAAGAACTGACAGGCTGCAGGCAGGCATGAACTGTATCCCGAGCATGTGCCAGCATCTTCAGAGCAGAAGCAGTAAAGGAAGATGGTCAAGGAAAAATACAGAAATAATATTGCAATGTAGTGCTGTATTGCAGATAAATAGCATGTGTTAGTAAAACTGATGCTGTATACCATGAATATTATATAGAAAATTAATAGCGCGGGTTGATAAAACTCATGCTGTATACCATGATTATTGTGTGCGTTTGTAAAACTAATTGTTATATACCAGGGGCTAGAAATTCGGTGTTGCCCATATTGAGGCGGTAATCCTGGCTGGTTGGTAAGTGTAACGCCGTAAAAGTTAGTGCCATCTACCGTGAAAGTCGGCTTCAGCGCCTCAAGAGGGAAATCAGTCGTTGCACAATTGCGATAACTTCCCTGAGCGAAAATGGATAAGGCGCTGGACGTCGGACATTCCAGCGTGAACCGTTCCTTCAAGGGGAGGTAAGATGACTCTGCGCAGGTGTAGTTTCACTATCGCAGTCTGGCCAGAGCGGCAACTTGGCTGAGGGTGCAGCTCGCCAGCGTACCCACCGCTGTTCAAACCCGGCCCTGGAGGCTTTGATGGAGGCTGTGGAGAGACGAGAGTGGCAGCAGGCCATCGCCGAGAGTTTTCAGATGTTTGTGGAGGGAGGAGGCACAGCACGTGTCTGCACGGAACACGGTGCCCAGAACTGCGACACAATGTCACAAGACGTTGAACGACCTCATTCGGGTCGTCAGGGTGAGTACCTTTTCTATCAACCTTACAATGCCACAATGTGAACCTCACTGCCTCCCACAATGTACTGTCTGTACAGTACTTGCTCCTTCACTATGTGCGCCAGCCCATGCTCTTCGTTGCTGAAGAGAGCTGCAAAGTTCCCCCTCAGTTCAGCAGCCATATCCTGGGCCTCCATGCGTAGCTCTCCTTCTTGGTCCCTACTCAGCCCCACCCCTCCTCTCACTACCTTTTCACTCTTTACATGCGTTTGAAAAACTTTAGCCTTGCTGGTAGCCGCCAAATCCCACCATTCACACAGCCACTCTGCACAGCTACTGAGAGTTAAATGGACATCTGCACACTTCCATACATTAGAAGCTATTCAACTCTGCAAGGCACATGTGGCAGATGATTAGGGGGACACTTACTCACACCACCTTCTGTTTGTTATTGCAGCTGAAACTCGCTCATAATATGCAACAGCAAATGCGGACTGGAGGAGGAGAGCCTGAACTGCACGCCCTCACGGAGGTGGAAGAGCGAGTGGCCGCCCTCATGGGCACACAGGTGGGTGTGGTAGCAGTCGGGGAAGCCGAGCCCCCTGGGGACAGTGATGGTATGTTCATCCCCTTTCCCTCTTACATGAGACCATTTACCCCTGAAACCACCTGCCTTTCCCACTTTACATATAAATGTCCTCTGTCACCTCCTTCTTCCCTTCCTGCCCCCTCCCCTGCTGCTAACCACACTTCTGTCGCTTTGTGCTACAGATGATGAGCCAGAAACGCAACAGTCTGTCCATGAGGCGTCCACCACCAATGTCGGGGGAGACAAGGAGGAAGGGGGGGGTGACACTTCTGCGCCAGTCCAACAAGACCCATCTGCTGCAGACAGTGGGGACACCACCTCGGTGGACGAGCCGATCTTCCTGGGGTTTGATGAGCCTGAGATTCCTGGACCCAGTGGCCTGCAGCAATGCCCAGCGCGAAGGGAAGCTCGGGGCCAGCTCCTTGGAGGATGAGTCAGCGCCTGAGTCCTGCTGAGCCTGACTCAGATGTGTACCTGGATTTTGAGGGTATGGCAACAGAGACTCAGGGGCTGCACTGCCAGCTTATGGGTACATTGGCAAGGGTCCCGCAGAGCATGATGCACTTGCTGTGAGGTTGGGGAGGCCGCCTCAAGCATTGCCCATGCCTCTGAGCAGCCCATTGAGCCCATCCTTGGCAAGTACCAAAGGATGTTGGAATCAATGAGCGACAGTGGGGACCCAGAGGTGATAGCGCGTGCCATGGCTGACGTGGCAGCAGCTATCACAGCACAGGCGGAAGTTATACTTTCGTGATGTGATGCAGTCATTGGTTGGTGGCATCAATTCACAGTCTGCTGCATTGCAGACTCAGTCTGCTCTCGTGCAGACTCAGATGGATGCCATGCATGCACTGACTGCTGCCATCCTCTCTGGATCCCCCAACAGATTGCTCCGGATGATGAGGCTCTGCCCCGGGGGAGTGTCAGTGTGTCAATAGAAATGGAATGTACTGTCCTCTCTCACAATGACAGCATTCCAGCTCCCACCATTGCCACTCCGGCTTTACAACCGCCACGGTCTGCACCCCACCCATCCCAGACCGCTGCCACCCATGCTGAGGTGATGCAGTCCGCAGCTGGTCCATGGCGTCCTGCGACACAGACACAGCAGCCTTCAAGCAGCCTTGTTGCAGGCACTGTGGCCACATTAAAGGCGTGGAGGGTGGGGGGGGAAAGGGAAGGGCTGGGAAATATGTGAGTAAATCTCAGTAAGGATCTTTCTGACCATGACCAGATGTCCACATCTTGTAAATATAATTGTACATATTTCTGCTGTTTGACGCCTGTTATTTGTGGAATGGTCTTGGCATAATATGGTTCATGGGAGCTGGTCTTGCATTTCAGATGGGAGGGTCATTTGTATATGTAATCATGAAGTTGCTTGTGTGTTTCAAGGGGCATTTGTTACATTCTTTCTTAGTTGCTGGTGAAGGGTTATTGGTGTACTGCTTGAGGGCACACTCTTGTAAGAGACAGTAAAATATTGAATTGACTATTTGCATTGCTATCATGTGTAATATTGAGAATTTCACGAAGCTGCACCACGGGCTTAGCATGTAGCGATGTGACTATGAGGCCCAGTTGTCATCTGGTCGTTGATTTATCGGAACCGATGCAGGATGAGGCGCTGCCCTTGCAGCGGCAGCATTGGCACGGTGCCTCCTTCGTGGCTGCTGATCCTCCTCCTGGTCTGCCTCGCCATGCCGTGTATCGTCATGCTATTCTTCCTCTTCCTCCTCCTGAGGTGGAGCTGCAATCCCCAGTGGCAATGCCTGGGCCCTCCTGATGGCCACGTTGTGCAGCATGCAGTAGACCACAATAAAGAGCGGGACTTGATCAGGGGAGTACTCCACAGCAGTCAAGACATCGGAAACATTGCTTTAGCAACCCGATAGTCTGCTCTATGAGGTTCTGGGTGGCCGCATGGCTCTCGTTGCACCAATGCTCAGCATGGATGTTGGGGTGACAGAGGGGTGTCATGAACCATGAGGGATGGTTAGACCATAGCCTTTGTCGCTGAGCAGCCAGCCGTGACCTTCATCTGGTGACTGGAAGAGTCGTGGCACAATGCTCTCCCACAGAATGATAGCACCGTGTGTGCTGCCAGGATAGCGGGATTCACAGCGAGGATGCACTGCCAGGATAGCAGGCATTCACAGCGAGGATGAGCTGTCAGGATAGCGGGATTCACAGCGAGGGTGCACTGCCAGGATAGCGGGATTCACAGCGAGGATGCACTGCCAGGATACCAGTTATTCACAGCAAGGATGAGCTGTCAGGATAGCGGGATTCACAGCGAGGATACACTGCCAGGATAGCAGGATTCACAGCGAGGGTGCACTGCCAGGATAGCGGGATTCACAGCGAGGGTGCACTGCCAGGATAGAGGGATTCACAGCGAGGGTGCACTGCCAGGATAGCGGGATTCACAGCGAGGATGTGCTGTGTGTGGTCACACACTGACTGTACATTGAGAGAGTGGCAAGCCTTGCGGTTGTGAAATACCTCCACATTCTGGTGTGGTGCACACAATACCACGTGGGTTCACTTAATGGCACCCGGAACCGTCGGAAATCCCGCTATCCTGGCGAACCCACATGACCATTCCTTTTGTTTCTCCCTTGTCATGGGAAACCTTATGTAGTCCATTCCGCTGCGGTACAGAGTATCTGTGACCTTGTGGATGCAGCAGTAAGCAACAATTTGCGATGCACTGCTGATGTCAGAGCCGAAGGCATAGAAACTGAGCGCCACAGTTACCTTCACTGCGACGGACAGTGAAGTTCTGGTCTGGCTGCAGAAGATGGCATAGCTCGGTGACTACCTCCTTGTGGAACCACAGACTTCTAACGCACTGCTCCACAGACATGGCTAGGTATGAAGAGTGGTCCCGATAAACCCGTGGGGAGTAAGGCCTCTTGCCCCGATGTCTACAGGGCCTCCTCATTCGTGGCCCCACATTCTCAATCTCCCTTCTCTATAGACGTTGCCTACCAATAGCTTGGAGGAGGCAAAGGTGGCATGTTAGCACTGCTCCCATCTAAATTCACATCTGGAATCGCTATTTAACTGTAACTTTGAAGACAATCTACCATAGCAATCCTAGAGATACATGCACTGTGCTATGTGGAAACGTAGCACTCACTGTGACCTCTGAGTAACCCGGTTGCTCATCCCTTTAAATACCCTCCCGGCATCGCCCAAAGTAGCTGGGACCACCTATTTCCTCTGGCGTATTCAGTGGCTGTCGGTAAGTGAGGCGCACAAACCGAAGTACGCGTCTGGGGGCTAGTGGGACGTTGCATGCGTACTGATGTCATGATGTGGCTGGCGTTAGAGGGAGAGGCAATAACTGTTAGCGACGACGGTTAAAGTGAACTGAATTTCGCGGGCGCCGCTATAATATCTATGGCCGGGCGTTAAGCCATGAGCGACGCTTTATCGCCACTCCTGGGCGCTAACTGGAGGCGATACACAACCGAATTTTGCGCCCCATGAATGGTATATAGCACATTTTATGTGTCAGTAAAACTAATGCTAGATATCAAGTTATTGGAGTGTTAATTAAAGTGTAAATGTGAATGATGCACCTGTAGAAGAGGCAGTATCATCTATTTTGAGGGGTGTGCAGGAACCGAGGGACCTGGGGGTGCATATGCATGGATCCTTGAAAGTTGATAAGGCAGTTAAGAATATGTATGGGAAAGTTGGCTTTGTAAATAGGGGCACATAATACAAAAATAAAGAATTTCTGATAAAACATTGGCCTCAGTTGGAGTATTGTGTTCAATTCTGGGCACCACACGTTCGGAAGGATGTCAAGGTCTTGGAGAGAGTACAGAAGAGGTTTACCAGGATGATAACAGGAATGAGGGACTTCGGTTTTTTGGAGAGATTGGAGAAGCTGGGATTGTTCAAAGCAGGTAAAGAATCTAATAGAGATATTCAACATTATGAGGGGTTTTGAGAGAGCAAATAGAGAGAAACTGTTTCCTCTGGCAAGTGGGTCGGTAACAAGGGGGCATGGATGTAAAATAATTGGCAAACAAACTACAGGGAAAATGAGGAGAAATGATTTCACGTACTGAATTGTTATGATCTGGAACGCACTACCTGAAAGGGTGAAGGAATCAGATTCCACAGCAACTTTCAAAAGCCAAATGGATATGTATTTGAAGAGAACTAATTTGCCGGATTATGGGGGAAAAGCTGGGTTTTGGTACTAAATTACAGAGCTCTTTCAAAAAACCAGCACAGGCCCAATGGACCGAATGATCCCCTCTATGCTGTATGATTCCAGGATTACCACCATCATCATCATAGGCAGTCCCATGGAATCGAGGAGGACTTGCTTCCACTCCCAAAGTGAGTTCTTTGATGGCTGAACAGTCCGATACGAGAGTCACAGACCCTGTTACAGGTGGGACAGACATTCGTCCGGGGAAGGAGTCGGTAGGGCTGGTTTGCCGCGCACTCCTTCCGCT
This sequence comes from Pristiophorus japonicus, assembly GCF_044704955.1. Classification (NCBI taxonomy): domain Eukaryota; kingdom Metazoa; phylum Chordata; class Chondrichthyes; family Pristiophoridae; genus Pristiophorus; species Pristiophorus japonicus. The sequence continues at coordinate 133,942,344 of NC_091980.1, read as the reverse complement.
GCCTGCGCCTGGCATCTTCATGCTCCTTGCGTCGAGACTCAAAGAGCTCAACGCTCTCCCGGATGGACTTTCTCGGGTGGTCTTCGGCCAGGGCTTCCAGGTGTCAGTGGTGATGTTGCACTTTACCAGGGAGGCTTTGAGGTTGTCCTTATAACGTTTCTGCTATCCTCCTTTGGCTCGTTTACCATGAAGGAGCTCCGCATAAAGCATTTGCTTACGGAGTCTCGTGTCTGGCATGCGTACTATGTGGCATGCCCAGCGAAGCTGATCGAGTGTGGTCAGTGCTTCAATACTAGGGATGTTAGCCTGGTCGAGGACACTGATGTTGGTGCGCCTGTCCTCCCAGGAGATTTTCAGGATCTTGTGGAGACATCGTTGGTGATATATCTCCAGCGACTTGAGGTGCCTTCTGTACATTGTCCATGCCTCAGACCCATACAGGAGGGCGGGTATTACTACAGCCCTGTAGACCATGAGTTTGGTGGTGGATTTGAGGGCCTGGTCTTCAAACACTCTTTTCCGCAGGCGGCCAAAGGCTGTGCTGGCACACTGGAGGCGATGCTGAATCTCCGCATCAATGTCTGCCTTTGTCCAGGATTACCATATAACAGATAAAGGGATAGAAATTAGGTTGGAGGCTAATCAGGGCGCTAATGGTGGCCGTGCGGTAAATTTTGCGCCGAAAAATAGTTTGCGTCTGCAGCCACAAAATTCATCAGCTGGGCCCTGAGTGTGGAATGGAGCACTAAGGGAGGAGTTCCACACCTCGTTGAGAGCGCTAGGCCGGCTGAGCAACTGAAAATCCCGAGCTAAAGAGCCAGCTTCGGAACGCCCGAAGAGAGGCTTCCCTGGTGAATAAAAAAAATCGGCAAAAAAAACATTCCCAATACCTTGCTCACCCCACATAAACATAAATAGCAAACATTTTTTAAAAAACAATCACACATACCTTATGTAGTCATTCCTCCCCTCACCGCCACCGGAACAGCTCGGACCACCCGCTTTCCCAGGCGGTCCCACTAGTGCGGGCTACGAAGTGCTACAGGTCCCGCTGCAAATAAATTTCAGAATGGTGTCACAACCGGGGATGTTGCACACCGGCTCGACTCTCCCGGGCAGTATGGCTCCGCGCCCCACAAAACTGGCACCAAATGTCCTGGCGGGACGCTGGAAGCTGGCCGCCCAGCCGGAAGTCATTTCCACGGCCATTACCACCCCCTCCGGGGTGCGAACAGAGGTGGCAACAGACTGAAAATCCAGCCCATCTATTAGTGTGTTAGTAAAACAATCCTAGATAACAGATTATTCGTGTGTATTAATTAAAGTAATTAATAGAGCATATTACTAAAGTGTGCTAATAAAATTAATGCTGCATAATACCAGATTGTTAATGTCTTGATTTAACGTAATGCTATTTACCAGATTATTAGTGTGTATTAAAGAAAAACTATTTACCAGATTATTAAAAACATATTACTAAAAGCAAAGCTATTTAGTGCTACCTGTCAGATTATTACCACATGATAATAAAAGTAATTTAAAAGTGGTGGACAGATAGCAAATATTAGTTATTCTAAAGTTAAGATTTTTTTATATAAATACACTCATAATCACATCAAGTGATTTGTGATCACTCAGATTCACATGGGAACTGGCTCTGGGTCATTTTATGCAAAATTTTTGTTCCTGAGCAGTAGCTTGCACTACACGTGATAAGTGCAGAAATCTGTGTAAATTTATTTCAAGAAGTCCCCTGGCCTTGACATTAACTAAAATAATTCTACTTCTTCCATGTGGAATTTCAATGGTGAACAGAACACATCAAATCACACAATAAAGCAGAGGAAGAGGATAGCAAGCCGAACATCCGAAGGCAACTAATATTGAATCAGGGACAGGGCCTCACAAAATTAAGGTAGGCAAGATAACAGAAATGAAGAAAATAATAACACTAAAGAGTGCCAAATCCCCAGGACTAGATGATTTCCATCCCAGGGTTTAAAGGAAGCAGGTGAGCACATTGCATATCCCTAACTATAATCTTCCAACGTTCTCTCGATTCAGGAACCGTTCCTTTAGTTTGGAAAATTGCACGTCACGCCACTGTTTAAGAAAGGTAAGAGAGGGAAACCAGGGAATTATAGACCGGTTAGTCTAATATCTAGGGCCCAAGTTTCCCCACACGCCTAGAACGGTGCAGTCCCGACCTGGACGCCCGTTTTTCGCACCACAAAGTGCGCCTAAAAAAATCCTCCATATTCTCCACCTACCTGCAGGTCCTCTGCCCCTCGGCGCAGCGCAGCAGGAGCTGTAGGGGGGCGGAGCCAGGTCCCTGCACTGAAAACAGTGCCGGGACCTCTGCACATGCGCGCTACAGTGGGCACGCAAGTGCAGTAGCTCCAGGCGGCGAACTGTGAGGGAGGGGCCCGAAGCACGCAGCCCCTAGCCCTGGCTGAATGGCCTCACTGGGGCTGTGGGAATAAGGCTCCTCCCACGGCCAGCTCCTGCTTTTCCCCCCCGCCCAACGCCCAGACCTGACACCCGCTCCCCACCCCCCCCCCCCGGCCTCCGGACCAGACCCGACACCCGCCCCCCCACCCCCCCACCCCCCGGCCTCCGGACCAGACCCGACACCCGCCCCCCGCCCCTCCCCCCCCCCCCGCCTCCGGACCAGACCCGACACCCGCCCCCCGCCCCCCCCCACCCCCCCGCCTCCGGACCAGACCCGACACCCGCTCCCCGCCCCCCCCCCCCCGCCTCCGGACCAGACCTGACACCCGCTCCCCGCCCCCCCCCCACTGCCTCCGGACCAGACCCGACACCCGCTCCCCGCCCCCCCACCCCCCCTGCCTCCGGACCAGACCCGACACCCGCTCCCCGCCCCCCCCCCCCTGCCTCCGGACCAGACCCGACACCCGCCCCCCCACCCCCCCGCCCCCCCCGCCTCCGGACCAGACCCGACACCCGCTCCCCGCCCCCCCACCCCCCCCGCCTCCGGACCAGACCCGACACCCGCCCCCCCACCCCCCCACCCCCCCCACCTCCGGACCAGACCCGACACCCGCCCCCCCACCCCCCCACCCCCCCCGCCTCCGGACCAGACCCAACACCCGCCCCCCCACCCCGCCCCCCCCCCCGCCTCCGGAACAGACCCGACACCCGCCCCCCGCCCCCCCACCCCCCCACCCCCCCGCCTCCGGACCAGACCCGACACCCGCCCCCCCACCCCCCCACCCCCCCGCCTCCGGACCAGACCCGACACCCGCCCCCCCACCCCCCCACCCCCCCGCCTCCGGACCAGACCCGACACCCGCCCCCCCACCCCCCCACCCCCCCGCCTCCGGACCAGACCCGACACCCGCCCCCCCCGTCCCCCCGCCCCCCCCGTCCCCCCGCCCCCCCCGCCTCCGGACCAGACCCGACACCCGCCCCCCCCGTCCCCCCGCCCCCCCCGCCTCCGGACCAGACCCGACACCCGCCCCCCCACCCCCCCACCCCCCCCGCCTCCGGACCAGACCCGACACCCGCCCCCCCGCCCCCCCACCCCCCCCGCCTCCGGACCAGACCCGACACCCGCACCCCCGTCCCCCCGCCCCCCCCGCCTCCGGACCAGACCCGACACCCGCCCCCCCGTCCCCCCGCCCCCCCCGTCCCCCCGCCCCCCCCCCGCCTCCGGAACAGACCCGACACCCGCCCCCGCCCCCCCACCCCCCCACCCCCCGCCTCCGGACCAGACCCGACACCCGCCCCCCCACCCCCCCCACCCCCCCCGCCTCCGGACCAGACCCAACACCCGCCCCCCCACCCCGCCCCCCCCCCCGCCTCCGGAACAGACCCGACACCCGCCCCCCGCCCCCCCACCCCCCCACCCCCCCGCCTCCGGACCAGACCCGACACCCGCCCCCCCACCCCCCCCGCCTCCGGACCAGACCCGACACCCGCCCCCCCCGTCCCCCCGCCCCCCCCGCCTCCGGACCAGACCCGACACCCGCCCCCCCACCCCCCCACCCCCCCGCCTCCGGACCAGACCCGACACCCGCCCCCCCCGTCCCCCCGCCCCCCCCGCCTCCGGACCAGACCCAACACCCGCCCCCCCGCCCCCCCCACCCCCCCGCCTCCGGACCAGACCCGACACCCGCTCCCCGCCCCCCCCACCCCCCCGCCTGACCAGACCCGACACCCGCCCCCCCACCCCCCCACCCCCCCGCCTCCGGACCAGACCCGACACCCGCTCCCCGCCCCCCCCACCCCCCCGCCTCCGGACCAGACCCGACACCCGCTCCCCGCCCCCCCCACCCCCCCGCCTCCGGACCAGACCCGACACCCGCTCCCCGCCCCCCCCACCCCCCCGCCTCCGGACCAGACCCGACACCCGCCCCCCCCGTCCCCCCGCCCCCCCCGCCTCCGGACCAGACCCGACACCCGCCCCCCCACCCCCCCCGCCCCCCCCGCCTCCGGACCAGACCCGACACCCGCCCCCCCACCCCCCCACCCCCCCGCCTCCGGACCAGACCCGACACCCGCCCCCCCACCCCCCCACCCCCCCGCCTCCGGACCAGACCCGACACCCGCCCCCCCACCCCCCCACCCCCCCCCGCCTCCGGACCAGACCCGACACCCGCCCCCCCACCCCCCCACCCCCCCGCCTCCGGACCAGACCCGACACCCGCCCCCCCACCCCCCCACCCCCCCGCCTCCGGACCAGACCCGACACCCGCCCCCCCACCCCCCCGCCCCCCCCGCCTCCGGACCAGACCCGACACCCGCCCCCCCACCCCCCCCGCCTCCGGAACAGACCCGACACCCGCCCCCCGCCCCCCCGCCCCCCCACCCCCCCCGCCTCCGGACCAGACCCGACACCCGCCCCCCCACCCCCCCCGCCTCCGGACCAGACCCGACACCCGCCCCCCCCGTCCCCCCGCCCCCCCCGCCTCCGGACCAGACCCGACACCCGCTCCCCCACCCCCCCACCCCCCCGCCTCCGGACCAGACCCGACACCCGCCCCCCCCGTCCCCCCGCCCCCCCCGCCTCCGGACCAGACCCGACACCCGCCCCCCCCGTCCCCCCACCCCCCCGCCTCCGGACCAGACCCGACACCCGCCCCCCGCCCCCCCCGCCTCCGGAACAGACCCGACACCCGCCCCCCGCCCCCCCCGTCCCCCCACCCCCCCGCCTCCGGACCAGACCCGACACCCGCCCCCCGCCCCCCCCGCCTCCGGACCAGACCCGACACCCGCCCCCCACCCCCCCACCCCCCCCCGCCTCCGGACCAGACCCAACACCCGCTCCCCGCCCCCCCTGCCTCCGGAACAGACGCGACACCCGCTCCCCCACCCCCCCCCGACCCGACCCGCGCTCCTGTTCCCGCTCCGCCTCCCCCCCCCCCCTCGACTGGACCCGACCCGACCCGAGCGCCTGTTCCCGCTCCCCCCCCCGGCCTCCCCCCGACCCGACCCGACCCGAGCGCCTGTTCCCGCTCCCCCTCCCCCCGACCCGACCCGACCCGCGCTCCTGTTCCCGCTCCCCGCCCCCCCGTCTGGACTCGACCCAACCCGACCCCCCCCCCCCCCCCCCCCCGCACTGGACCCGACCCGACCCGACTCCCACTCACGGACTGGATCCGACCTGACCTCCCCCCCCCCCCTCCCTCCCTCTCTCCCCCACTCCCTCTCTCCCCCCCCTCTCTCCCACCCCCCCTCCCCCCTCCCTCTCTCCCCCATCTCTCCACCCCCCTCCCTCTCTACCCACCCTCCCTCTCTCCCCCCCCTCTCTCCCCCCTCCCTCTCTTCCCCCCCTCCCTCTCTACCCACCCACCCTCTCTCCCCCCCTCCCTCTCTCCCCCTCTCCCCTCCCTCTCTCCCCCTCTCCCCCCCTCCCTCTCTCTCCTCCTTCCCTCTCTCCCCCTCCCCTCTCACCCCCTCCCTCTCTCCCCCCTCCCTCTCTCCCCCCCTCCCTCTCTCCCCCTCCCTCTCTCCCCCCCGCTCTCTCTCTCTCCCCCCTCCCTCTCTCTCTCCCCCCCTCCCTCTCTCTCTCCCCCCTCCCTCTCTCTCTCCCCCCCCTCCCTCTCTCTCTCCCCCCTCCCTCTCTCTCTCCCCCCTCCCTCTCTCTCTCCCTCCCCCTCCCTCTCTCTCCCTCCCCCCCCCTCTCTCTCTCCCTCCCTCCCCCATCCCCCGACCCGACCCGACCCGACCCGACCCAACCCAACCCAACGCCACCTACCTGTAAATCTGGTGCTGGGGACGGGCCCTGCCCGGTCTCGGGCTGGCCCGTTCAGCCTTCAGTCCCGAAAGGCCTGCCTGAAGCACTTTCACGCAGGTAGGAAGATGGTTTCTTTAATCTTTTCTTTGCTTATAAATGGTTATTCAGGTTGGATTTATTTGTATAATATTTGTATAAGTATAAATAAGAATTTATTATAGAATTTAATGACTTCCCTTCTCCCCCCCCCCACCTCGTTCTGGACGCCTAATTTGTAACCTGCGCCTGATTTTTTAATGTGTAGAACAGGTTTTTTCAGTTCTACAAAAATCTTCACTTTAATTTGGAGTACGTTTTCACTGTGGAAACTTTGAAATCAGGCGTCAGTCACCGGACACGCCCCCTTTTGAAGAAAAAATTCTGTTCCAAAGTAGAACTGTTCTACCTGACTAGAACTGCAGAAAAAAAATGTGGAGAATTGCGATTTCTAAGATAGTCTGTTCTCCACCAGTTGCTCCTAAAAAATCAGGCGCAAATCATGTGGAAACTTGGGCCCCTACTGTTGGGAAATTACTAATCATTAATAAGGATAGAGTGACTGGACACTTTGAAACATTTCAGCTGATCTGAGAGAGCCAGCATGGATTTGTAAAGCATATGCCTATGGATGTTATTTATATTGATTTCCAGAAGGCATTTGATAAAGTCCCTCATAAGGGACTGTTAGCTATTGAAGCTCATGGAATTGAAGACAAATTATTGACCTGGTTAGAAAATTGAATGAGCAGCAGGAAACAGAGTAGGGATAATGGGTAGGTACTCTAATTGGCAGGAAGTGACGACTTGTGTCTCGCAAGGATCTGTGTTGGGGCCACAACTATTAGAAACATTGGGCCCAAGTTTCCACAGGATAAAAAACGGGCGCCCCTCCGAGCTGGGCGCCCGTTTTTCGCGCCTAAAACGGCGCCAGAAAAAAAACGCGCTATTCTCGAGCGCTTTGCAGCTCCTTGTCTGTTTGGCGCAGCGCCCAGGGGGGCGGAGCCTACACTCGCACCGATTTTGTAAGTGGGAGGGGGCGGGTACTATTTAAATTAGTTTTTTTCCTGCCGGCAACGCTGCGCGTGCGCGTTGGAGCGTTTGCGCATGCTCAGTGTGAAAAAATACGTTGGCACTCGCCCATTTTTGTAGTTCTTTGTAGCTGTTTAATTTTTGAAAATTTTTTAATAAAATCATATCGCCATCAGCACATCAGCACTGAGGCTACCCTTCTCACTGTCTCCTTCCCCTCCCTCCCCTCTGCGGCAATAAACGGCTGTCTCCTTCCCCTCCCTCCCCTCCACAACAACAACCCGCTGTCTCCTTCCCCTCCCTCCCCTCCCCGGCAACAACCCGCTGTCTCCTTCCCCTCCCTCCCCTCCACAACAACAAACCGCTTTCTACCACCCCCCACCGGCCTCCCGCTCAGCAGCACGAACGGCTGCAGAATTCTCCCTTTGCTGAAGCACATTCACACAGGTAGGAAGATGATTTATTTAATCTTTTCTTTGCTTATAAATGTTTCTTCAGGTTGGATTTATTTGTATAATATTTGTAGAAGTACAAATAAGGATTTATTGTAGAATTTAATGAGTTCCCTTCCGCCCCCCCCCCCCCCCACCTCGTTCTGGACGCCTAATTTGTAACCTGCGCCTGATTTTTTAATGTGCAGAACAGGTTTTTTCAGTTCTACAAAAATCTTCACTTGCTCCATTCTACTTTAGTTTGGAGTACGTTTTCACTGTGGAAACTTTGAAATCAGGCGTCAGTGGCCGGACACGCCCCCTTTTGAAGAAAAAATTCTGTTCCAAAGGAGAACTGTTCTACCTGACTAGAACTGCAGAAAAAAAAATGTGGAGAATTGCGATTTCTAAGATAGTCCGTTCTCCACCAGTTGCTCCTAAAAATCAGGTGCAAATCATGTGGAAACTTGGGCCCATTGAAACATAGAAAATAGGTGCAGGAGTAGGCCATTTGGCCCTTCGAGCCTGCACCGCCATTCAATGAGTTCATGGCTGAACATGCAACTTCAGTACCCCATTCCTGCTTTCTCGCCATACCCCTTGATCCCCCTAGTAGTAAGGACTACATCTAACTCCTTTTTGAATATATTTAGTGAACTGGCCTCAACAACTTTCTGTGGTAGAGAATTCCACAGGTTCACCACTCTCTGCGTGAAGAAGTTTCTCCTCATCTCGGTCCTAAATGGCTTACCCTTTATCCTTAGACTGTGACTCCTAGTTCTGGACTTCCCCAACATTTGGAACATTCTTCCTGCATCGAACCTGACTAAACCCGTCAGAATTTTAAACGTTTCTATGAGATCCCCTCTCATTCTTCTGAACTCCAATGAATACAAGCCTAGTTGATCCAGTCTTTCTTGATATGTCAGTCCCGCCATCCCGTGAATCAGTCTGGTGAACCTTCGCTGCACTCCCTCAATAGCAAGAATGTCCTTCCTCAAATTAGGAGACCAAAACTGTACACAATACTCCAGGTGTGGCCTCACCAAGGTCCTGCACAACTATAGTAACACATCCCTGCCCTTGTACTCAAATCCCCTCACTATGAAGGCCAACATGCCATTTGCCGCCTTAACCGCCTGCTATACCTGCATGCCAACCTTCAATGACTGATGTACCATGACACCCAGGTCTCGTTGCAGCTCCCCTTTTCCTAATCTGTCACCATTCAGATAATAGTCTGTCTCTCTGTTTTTACAACCAAAGTGGATAACCTCACATTTATCCACATTATACTTCATCTGCCATGCATTTGCCCACTTACCTAACCTATCCAGGTCACTCAGCAGCCTCATAGCATCCTCCTCGCAGCTCACACTGCCACCCAATTTAGTGTCATCCGCAAATTTGGAGATACTACATTTAATCCCCTCGTCTAAATCATTAATGTACAATGTAAACAGCTGGGGCCCCAGCACAGAACCTTGCGGTACCCCACGAGTCACTGCCTGCCATTCTCAAAAGTACCCATTTCCTCCTACTCTTTGCTTCCTGTCTGACAACCAGTTCTCAATCCATGTCAGCACACTACCCCCAATCCCATGTGCTTTAACTTTGCAATTAATCTCTTATGTGGGACCTTGTCGAAAGCCTTCTGAAAGTCCAAATACACCACATCAACTGGTTCTCCCTTGTCCACTCTACTGGAAACATCCTCAAAAAATTCCAGAAGATTTGTCAAGCATGATTTCCCTTCCACAAATCCATGCTGACTTGGACTGATCATGTCACTTCTTTCTAAATGAGCTGCTATGACATCCTCAATAATTGATTCCATCATTTTACCCACTACCGATGTCAGGCTGACCGGTCTATAATTCCCTGTTTTCTCTCTCCCTCCTTTTTCAAAAAGTGGTTACATTGGCTACCCTCCAATTCATAGGAACTGATCCAGAGTCAATGGAATGTTGGAAAATCACTGTCAATGCATCCACTATTTCCACCTCCTTAATACTCTGGGATGCAGACCATCAGGCCCTGGGGATTTATCGGCCTTCAATCCCATCAATTTCCCCAACACAATTTCCCGACTAATAAGGACTTCCCTCAGTTCCTCCTTCTTACTAGACCCTCTGACCCCTTTTATATCCGGAAGGTTGTTTGTGTCCTCCTTAGTGAATACCGAACCAACTTGTACAATTGGTCTGCCATTTCTTTGTTCCCAGTTATAACTTCCCCTGATTCTGACTGCAGGGGACCTACGTGTTTACTAACCTTTTTCTCTTTACATATCTATAGAAGCTTTTGCAGTCTATTTTAATGTTCCCTGCAAGCTTCCTCTCATACTCTATTTTTCCTGCCCTAATCAAACCCTTTGTCCTCCTCTGCTGAGTTCTAAACTTCTCCCAGTCCCCAGGTTCGCTGCTATTTCTGGCCAATTTGTATGCCACTTCCTTGGCTTTAATACTATCCCTGATTTCCCTTGATAGCCACGGTTGAGCCACCTTCCCTTTTTTATTTTTAAGCCAGACAGGGATGTGCAATTTTTGTTGTTCATCCATGCGGTCTCTAAATGACTGCCATTGTCATTCACTGTCAACCCCTTAAGTATCATTCGCCAATCTATCCTAGCCAATTCACGCCTCATAGCTTCAAAGTTATCCTTCTTTAAGTTCTGGACCATGGTCACTGAATTAACTGTTTCCTTCTTCATCCTAATGTAGAATTCCACCATATTATGGTCACTCTTCTCCAAGGGGCCTCGCACAATGAGATTGCTAATTAATCCTCTCTCATTACACAACAGCCAGTCTAAGATGACCTCCCCCCAGTTGGTTCCTCGACATATTGGTCTAGAAAACCATCCCTTATGCACTCCAGGAAATCCTCCTCCACCGTACTGTTTCCAGTTTGGTTAGCCCAATCTATTAGCATATTAAAGTTACCCATGATAACTGCTGCATCTTTATTGCTTGCACCCCTAATTTCCTGTTTGATGCCCTCCCCAACATCACTACTACTGTTTGGAGGTCTGTACACAACTTCCACTAGCGTTTTCTGCCCTTTGGTATTCCGTAGCTCCACCCATACCGATTCCACATCATCCAAGCTAATGTCTTTCCTTACAATTGCATTAATTTCCTCTTTAACCAGCAACGCCACCCCGTCTCCTTTTCCTTTCTGTCGATCTTTCCTAAATGTTGAATACCCTTGGATGTTGAGTTCCCAGTCTTGGTCACCCTGGAGCCATGTCTCTGTGATGCCAACCACATCATATCAATTAACTGCTATCTGCACAGTTAATTCATCCGCCTTATTCCGAATATTCCTCGCATTGAGGGACAGAGTCTTCAGGCTTGCCTTTTTAATACACTTTGACCCTTTAGAATTTTGCTGTAAAGTGGCCCTTTTTGTTTTTTGCCTTGGGTTTCTCTGCCCTCCCGTGTTACTCATCTCCTTTCTGTCTTTTGCTTCTGTCTCCATTTTGCTTCCCTCTGTCTCCCTGTATTGGTTCCCATCCCCCTGCCATATTAGTTTAACTCCTCCCCAACAGCATTAGCCAACACTCCCCCTGGGACATTGGTTCCGGTCCTGCCTAGCGGCAGACCGTCCGCTTTGTACTGGTCCCACCTCCCCCAGAACCGGTTCCAATGCCCCAGGAATTTGAATCCCTCCCTGCTGCACCACTGCTCAAGCCACGTATTCATCTGAGCTATCCTGCGATTCCTATTCTGACTAGCACGTGGCACTGGTAGCAATCCCAAGATTACTACTTTTGAGGTCCTACTTTTTAATTTAGCTTCTAGCTCTTTAAATTCGTCTCGTAGGACCTCATCCCGTTTTTTACCTATATCGTTGGTGGCAATGTGCACCACGACAACTGGCTGTTCACCCTCTCTTTTCAGAATGTCCTGCACTCGCTCGAAGACATCCTTGACCCTTGCACCAGGGAGGCAACATACCATCCTAGAGTCTTGGTTGCGGCCGCAGAAATGCCTATCTATTCCCCTTACAATTGAATCCCCTATCACTATCGCTCGCCCACTCTTTTTCCTGCCCTCCTGTGCAGCAGAGCCAGCCACAGTGCCTTGAACTTGGCTGCTGCTGCCCTCCTCTGATGAGTCATCCCCCCCAACAGTACTCAAAGCGTTGTATCTGTTTTGCAGGGGGATGACCACAGGGGATCCTGCACTACCTTCCTTGCAGTGCTCTTCCTGCTGGTCTTCCATTCCCTATCTGGCTGTGGACCCTTCTCCTGCGGTAAGACCAACTCGCTACACGTTCTACTCACGTCATTCTCAGCATTGTGGATGCTTCAGAGTGAATCCACCCTCAGCTCCAATTCCGCAACGCGGTCCGTCAGGAGCTGGAGGCAGATACACTTCCCGCACACGTAGTCGTCAGGGACACCGGAAGTATCCCTGAGTTCCCACATGGTACAGGAGGAGCATATCACATGTCCGAGCTCTCCTGCCATGACTTAACCCTTAGGTACACTTGATTTGGCGACAACAATGTTAACAGGTTACTTACTGATATAAAAAAGAAAAAGAAAAGCTACTCACCAATCACCAGCCAATCACTTACCCCTTTGGCTGTGACGTCACCTTTAGATTTCTTTCTTCTTTTTTGCTTTTGCTTTTTCTCCCGGCTGGAGCTGTACATAATGGCCTTTTGTAGGCCTCACCAACGCCACGAACTCCCGCCTCTGACTGCCGCCGCCTCTCGCTGCCGCTGGGCCTTTTGTAGGCCTCACCAATGCCACGAACTCCCGCCTCTGACTCGTATTTATTAACAACTTATATGATGGCATAGAAAGTCACATATCCAATGACACAACGATAGGCGGCATTGTAAGCAGTGCAGATGGAAGCATAAAATTACGAAGAAATAATAATAGATTAAGAGAATGGGCTAAAAGGCTAAACTGTGGCAAATGGATTTCAATGTAGGCAAATATGAGTTAATTCCACTTTGGACCTGAAAAGGATAGAACAGAGTACTTTTAAAATGGTGAAAAGCTAGAAACAGTGAATGTTCAAAGAGACTTGGGGGTCCATGTACATAGATCATTAAAATGTCTTGGACAGGTACAGAATGTAGTCAAAAAGGCTGGCCTTTATATCTACAAGACGAAAATATAATTGGGTAGAAGTTATGCTGCAGCTTTACAAAGCCATGTTGGACCACTCATGAAGTACCATGAGCAGTTCTGGGCATCACACCTTGGGAAGGATATATTGACCGTGGAGGCAGTGCAGCATAGACTTACCAGAATGATACCTGGACTCCAAGCGTTAAGTTACGAGGAGAGATCACACAAATTAGGGTTGTATTCCCTGGAATTTAGAAGGTTACAGAGTGATTTGATCACATTTTTCAAAATATTAAAATATAGGTCGATTGAGATAAACTATTTCCACTTGGAAGTCTAGGATTGGGGGCACAGCCTAAAAACTAAAGCCAAGCCTTTCAGGACTGAAGTTAAGAAACACTTCTACACGCAATGAGTGGTAAAATTTTGGAACTCTCTTCTGCAAACGGCAATTAACGCTAAGTCAATGCTAATTTTAAATCTGAGATTGATAGCTTTTTGTTAACCAAAGGTATTAAGTGTATGGGGCAAAGTCGGGTGTAATGTATTTGCTTCATGGGTTCTTTGCTTAAGAATTAATAGCAACACATTGCAATTAAGAACTAGTTAATTTATTAGCAAAGGTTTAATAATCGCACTACATATTACAGTTTATCCACCAGGCTCACAACCACATGCCTCATCGTGGATCTCCTAAACTCAACTGGCTGGGGTTTTATTGAGTCTTGTGAGCATCACGTGACTGGCTAAGCCACTCCCAACTCAACAGCTCTGCAGCACTTGCAAGAGCTCCACCAGCTCACACAAACCTGTGAGCATACTTACAGGTTCATACATTACAGCGGGTATATGGAGTTAAGTCACAGATCAGCCATGATTTCATTAAATGGCGGAACAGGCTCTAGACGATAAATAGCCTACTCCTGTTCCTACGTTCCTAAAGATAAAGGGACGTGCTGTCTACATGAAGTCAGAGCTTTAAGAACTCCATGGTTTCGGTTGCCTATTCTCAGTCCAACCTATGCTTACTCAGTGACATAATTTCCCCACAACCAGCTAGTTAAAGTAAGCAGAGTAAACTGCAATTTTGTTCATTTAGAAGCAGTACAGAGTTTTAAACAGCTATTATCTGGCCAATGTTGTGTCCACCTTTCCTGAATGCACTGACTTTTGTTGGCCTACACTCCACAGGTTCTGGGAGCCCTCGAACACCTGGTTCAGGTATCCATTCTTCGTGTGTGTGCCTCGATGGTGAGTGTGCAACAGTTGAATTCAGGCATTTAAAGGTTGTTTAGTCTCCGGAATGTTGTGGCCATAAAAATTAGTAACATTTTTATTCTCACAACATATCAAAGTGCTACACTAGACTGAGGTTCTGCAGCATCAATGAACCACCCCTTTAAAACTGGGAATAGCCTGTGGTAATGATGACTTGCGATTAGACTGTATCTGATATTGCTGAGGGCTCTGAGTGTAATGTCACTGAGATAGGCAATTAGTGCTTCATTTAATGCTCCAATCCTTTCTTTGAGCAATGAAACTTAATTTTGCGTGTAGCATGATTCATTAGCGCCTGACGCTAAATCTCAAACTTTTCTAAAGTTACCGCCCATTCCTGGGCTATAATGAATTTCTCCCCCGATGTGTTTAAAATGACTAAAAGATTTAGGATAGTTAATGAAGAATTATTTGCTCTGGTAGAGGGGTCTAGAACAAGGCCTCTGTCCCCAAAAAGCTATTCAGGTTAGATCAATTGAAAATTTCAAAACTGAAATTGATAGATTTTTGTTCGGTAAGGGTATTAATGGTAACAGAACCAAGGCAGGTAGATATACTTAAGATACAGATCAGCCATGATCTAATTGAATGATGTGGAACAGGCTCGTGGCAGTGAATGGCCTACACCTGTTCCTACGTATAGGGGGCACTTGTAAAATGTATGATTTTAAAGCCCAAAAAAAACACACCTGTTCCTACATTCTACCTTGAGTAAGTGGTCTCTAACCATTTATACTGCACACAGTGAAGCCTCAATTAAAAGGTGCGCAGGTGACTCATTGGGCATTCTGTGAATTTTATACATTTATTTTTCAATGCTATGAGAAGAGCCGCTCCCAGCCTTACTCCCCCAACGTTAGGAATTAACTGCACACTGACTGACGCTGCTCACATGAGTTCAAAGGCAAATGTGGAAAGCTCCTCTGTTACTAAGCTCAGTATGATCAACAGTCAGCTGTATAACTCGGGTCTACTACCTGCAGGTCACACTCTACAGATATCGGTGACTGCAGTATAACTGCCTCACTACTGCATCAGGGGAGCACGTCACCACAATTTTAATAAGATTGTTACCCTTAAAAAACACCGATATTTTTTCCTGATTCAAAATTCCTTGTTCTGCTCATGACTTTTGCACTGTCAACCCAATCACGTTTTAATTCCCACTACTTACACTAAATCGCAGTTTTTGTTTTATCTCAAAGCCAATCTCAAAAACTGACTACAAATTGGACTTAAGTGGCACAGAATGCTAAATATCAGTACTAAGACTAGTTGCACTTGGAATCAGATCATCTAATCGTAGTTTGTGCTGTTGGCATTCACCCAAAGGTAAAAATGAACGAGTCACAATGACCTGTATAATTACGCAAATGTTGTGTAAAACATGCTTGTATGTCAAGGATTGTGCTGGAGTTTTCTTTCCCCTGAATGTTGGACTGGCAGTTCCTAACTGCAGTCGTGACCTAGAATGTAATATGTGGAATGTGTGTTCTTTTACAGACCTGATTCTATGTGACAGGTGAACAATCAGGACAGAGGTTTTAATGTTTGGCCTGAAGGCACAATCCAATTTTCAACTGTTTCAAATCCGCTGTGTCAGAGTTTATTTGCACAGGATAAGTAATGTCAATTGTAATCAAGCTGTGGAGAGAGTGGAGCAGTCTGCCCTCTTGTGCTGCGCTCGCAAAGTACAAAACAAGAGGAGATTACAGGTAGGGAAAAGTTACAGGCAAATGAACGTTTAGGCTCTATAGTTCCCAAATCTGGGAAGTCTTCTAACACCTCTCATACCTATGGACAAGACTCAAGAGCAAGGCTTGCCATCTGACTGGCACTCCTGCTCTCAGCTGTACTCTCCAACATCTCACTGTCACAACAGCAACCACAACTTGCATTTACGTTGTGCCTTCAACGTCTCAAATTGCTTTGCAGGAGCATTATGAAGGAAAATTTGACACCAAGCCACACAAGGAGATATTAGGACAGGTGACCAAAAGCTTGATAGGTTTTAAGTAGTGTCTTAAGGAGGAGAGAGAGGTTGAGAGGCTGAGAGATTTAGGGAGGGATTTTCAGAGCTTAGGACTTAGGCAACTGAGGGCATGGCCACCAACTAACTTTCTTGTCTTGCCCTGTTTTATAGAAGGCTGGTAATTCCCTGAACTTTCTTCTCTTGTTGCTTCTGAACTCCAAATGTGACTCTTCCTCCTCCCTATGTCCTTGCTAAGTTGAAATCAAAAGACACGACACTAAGTCATTCTTTCTCAGGACTTCAAAAGCACGGAACTCCTTGACTTCCTCAACCTTTCCTTCCTCCTACAATCTGCAAACTGTTAAAACCCATGCTTGGCAGGATCTAATCACGACTTGCTGATTTACCTCCCTTCCTCTATATTTTGTTCAGTCTCAGGACCATGGGTCTTAGCCTTACATTTAGGAAAAAACAATGCATATTAAATAGATTTTCGCCAGCATTACCACTCGGAGCCAGAGAGAGCCACAAAAAAGTGCGACTAATGGCCTCAGCAACGGTAATAACAACTTGCATTTCTATCACATCTATACTGTAGAAATATGTCTCAAGGTGCTTCACAGAAGAGTAAGAGAAATAGAGTTCCCAAGGGTCCCAGCTGTTCTACTAGAAGCAGTGAATTGCAACAATCACATTAAAAAGGCCATCCC
This sequence comes from Pristiophorus japonicus, assembly GCF_044704955.1. Taxonomy (NCBI): domain Eukaryota; kingdom Metazoa; phylum Chordata; class Chondrichthyes; family Pristiophoridae; genus Pristiophorus; species Pristiophorus japonicus. The sequence goes on along the minus strand of NC_091980.1, from coordinate 133,925,591 downwards.
TCTTTAAAATTGAAATAGCACCATCAGGATTTCCTATCAAAGGGAAATCTTGCTATTAGACCAAGCACACTCTATCCTTTAAAGATCTCTGCTCCATCCATTTAGTGGAGACCCTTTATCTCAGTAGATAGGGTAATCAAAATACTAAGCAGTCTGGAGATATCCATATCTCCCGGAGAGGGTTTTTGGTCTTGGTAACTTTCCTCAATTACATTATTGCTGATAATCATAAGTTAGTTGCATCAGAAGCTACGATAGGTCATGTATGCAAGATTGCCAACAGAGAAAGAAGATGAAACATTTTTAGGGGAACTTCAACCACCAACAAGGAGTGGGTTTGGGTTGGAATGGAAATTATAATGTTAAAATTTCAAATCCGAATCCAAACTGCCCAAGTTCGGATTTAACAGAGGCGGGACGCGGGACAGGCGACCAACTTGCTCTCAGGAGGCAGGTCGGTCGGTGAAACCTTTTCAAGAGACTTCATGCCTCCATTTTAACAATATTACTATCTTTAACTTCTGGCCTTGGGAAACCCAGCAGGTAAAAGTAGGCGAGAAGGGTTGGATCCATTAGGTAAGTGCATTCACAGCACTGCTTGAGGGCCAGGAAGAGAGGAGTGTTCCCTCCAGGATCAACAAAATACTCTGCAAAACTATCCCCCCCATGATCTGTCCAACACCAATCTCACCCACACCCCCTGACCCCCACCCCTGCAAAACTATCCCCCCCACGATCTGTCCAACACCACTGTAAAGTCCTTACATAATACCACAAATCCACACGAGGCACATTTTATGGACAAGGTCACTCCATGACCTGAAGCTTTATTCACAGGACCAAGAAGTGCTGACCCTGCGTGGGACCTCCCTTTATATACCTGGATGACCAGGTAAAGAGTGTCTCCCACAAGTTCACCCCCTGTGGTCAAGGTGTGCATTTCTTACGTATATACAGTATTGCAGTGTTGTTACATAAAGGTTACATACATGACATCATCTCCCCCTCAATATCTTATTGGGATCATAGCTTAAGTCTCTCAGGTGGTCTGCGCTCTCTCATGGAGCGCCGCAGTTGGGGCTCTGGTTGTTGAGCCTTGGTATGCGCGTCTGTCACCTGTGGTGATTCTGGCCTATCCGGGCTGATCGCAGGAACTGTGCATGCTGCTGAATGTTCTTGTTGCTCGTTCACTGGCGGTGGTGTGAATACCATCTCATGATCTTCCTCAGATTCCTCACTGTCCATGCTGAACCTTTTTTTAACTTGGTCCAGATGCTTGGGGCATATCTGCCCATTGTTAAGTTTAACCACTATGACCCTATTCCCCTCTTTGTCTATTACAGTACTCTCAAGCCATTTGGGCCCCAAAGTGTGATTGAGATCAATTTCTATACATCTCCCCCTTGAATTTCGGTCATGGTACTTGTTTTGGGACTGGCGTTTGCCCTCAACAATGTTGGACAGGACAGGATGAATGAGGGCCAAGTTTTGAGTGTTCGTTTCATGAGTAGCTCCGTGGGCGGGACCCCCGTGAGCGAGTGCGGTCGGGACCTATAGGTCAGCAGGAGGCACGATCGGTGGCATTGAAGGGAGAGTCCTTGAATCCGGACCATGCCTTGTTTTATGATTTAGACCGCACGTTCCGCCTGGCCATTGGAGGCCGGCTTGAACGGTGCTGTCCTTACATGGTTAATGCCATTACCCGACATGAACTCCCGGAATTCGTAGCTTGTGAAACATGGGCCATTATCGCTAACAAGGGTGTCTGCCAAGCCTTGGGTCGCAAAGACCGCGCGCAGACTCTCCACGGTGGTGGATGTCGTGCACGAATTCAAAATGATGCACTCGATCCATTTCGAGTACGCATCAACCACAATGAGAAACATTTTTCCCATGAACTGGCCCGCATAGTCTACGTGAATATGTGACCATGGCCTGGTCGGCCAGGGCCACGGGCTGAGCGGGGCCTCCCTGGGGGCATTACCTAGCTGGGAACACGTCGTGCACCTGCGAACACAGTGTTCCATGTCTGAATCAATTCCCGGCCACCACACATGTGACCGGGCAATGGCCTTCATCAGCAGATTGCCTGGATGTCTGCTGTGAAGTTCCCTGATGAATGCTTCCCTGCCCCTCTGGGGCATGACTACCCGGCTGCCCCATAGTAGGCAGTCGGCTTGGATGGAGAGCTCATTCATCCGTCTGTGAAACGGTCTGATCCCCTCAAGGCATGCTCCGTGTGCGGGCGCCCAATCCCCAGTCAGGACACATTTCTTAATCAAGGATAGGAGGGGATCTCTGTTGGTCCAGATTTTGATCTGGCGGGCTGTGATGGGGGAGCCTGCGCTGTCAAAGGCATCGACAGCCATGACCATTTCAGAGTTTTGCTCCGCTGCCCCCTCGGTGGTTGCCAGTGGAAGCCTGCTGAGCGCGTCAACGCAATTTTCGGTACCGGGCCGGTGCCGGATGGTGTCGTCATATGCAGCGAGCGTGAGAGCCCATCGTTGTATGCGAGCTGACGCATTGGCATTGATGGCCTTGCTGTCTGACAGCAGGGATGTTAACGGCTTGTGGTCCGTTTCTGATTCGAACCTCCTGCCAAAAAGGTACTGATGCATCTTTTTCACCCCATAGACACATGCGAGTGCTTCCTTCTCAACCATCCCATATCCCCGTTCAGCTTGAGAGAGCGACCTGGAGGAACAAGCCACCGGTTATAGTTGGCCCTCAGCGTTACCCTGCTGCAACACACACCCAATCCTTTAGGACGATGCATCACATGTCAGAACCCATTTCTTACGGGGGTCGTACAGGGTCAACAACTTATTTGAACAGAGTAGGTTCCACGCCCGATTGAAAGCCCATTCCTGACAGTCCCCCCAAAACCAATCATAACCCTTAAGCAGCAGCACGTGTAGCGGCTCCAACAATATGCTTAAGTTCGGTAGAAAGTTCCAGAAATAGTTCAAAAGTACCAGAAATGAACGCAACTCCGATGTGTTGCCAGGTCTGGGCGCTCGGTGAATCGCCTCAGTTTTGGATTCAGTAGGCCAAATCCTGTCTGCAGCAATCCCCCTGCCCAGAAACTCGACCTCGGAAGCCAAAAACACACACTTAGACTTCTTGAGTCACAGGCCTACCCGGTCCAGTCGGCGTAGCACCTCCTCCAGGTTGTGGAGGTATTCTTCGGTGTCACGACCGGTGATGAGGATGTCATCCTGAAATACGATTGTTCCCGGAATGGATTTGAGCAGGCTTTCCATGTTTCTTTGAAAAATCGCGGCTGCTGATCAAATGCCAAATGGACACCTGTTGTAAACAAACAGTCCCTTGTGCGTGGTGATGGTGGTCAGTAGTTTAGATTCGTCAGCCAGTTCCTGGATCATGTAGACTGAAGTGAGGTCCAACTTGGTGAACAGCTTGCCACCTGCAAGCGTGGCAAAAAGGTCCTCCGCTCTCGGGAGAGGGTATTGATCTTGTAGGGACACCTGGTTGATAGTGGCCTTGTAGTCGCCACAGATCCTAACCGAGCCATCTGCTTTTAGGACGGGAACGATGAGGCTTGCCCAGTCGCTGAATTCAACGGGTGAGATGATGCCCCCTCTCAGCAAATGGTCCAACTCGCTCTCAATTTTCTCCCGCATCACATACGGCACAGCTTTGGCTTTGTGGCACACTGGTCTGGCGCCCGTGTGATGCGTATCACTAATTTGGTACCTTTGAACGTCCCGACGCCAGGTTGAAAAAGTGACTCAAATTGCTGTAGGATCTGTGAGCATGAGCTTCGCTCCACAGATGACATTGCGTGCACATCCCCCCATTTCCAGTTCATCTCTGCTAACCAGCTCCTTCCCAACAGAGCGGGACCATTGCCCGGGACAATCCAGAGCGGCAGCCGGTTCACCGATCCATTGTGTGTGACCGCCAACATTGCACTGCCTAGCACTGGAATGATTTCTTTGGTGTACGTCCGTAATTGTGTCTCAATGCGTTCTAGTTTGGGTCTGCTGGCTTTGAGTGGCCACAGCTTTTCAAATTGTTGAACACTCATGAGTGACTGGCTGGCCCCCGTGCCCAGCTCCATGCGTACAGGATGCCTTTTAATAGGACTTTCATCATCATAGGTGGCATTTTGGTATATGAGCTGTGAATGTTTGCCACATGAACCCGCTGAACTTCAGCGTTCATTGATTTGCCCCAAGCGTTAGCCTGCCTCGCAGACCCCTCATCTGGTTCATCCGCCTTGTACATTAGCCTGGTTACATGCTTTCTGCACATTCTGGCTAAATGGCCACTGAGGTTACAATTTCAAACCTGCAAGTCCTGGCAGCATGTCTGCCCCCACACCTCCAGCATGAACTGAGATTCCCATTATTGTGAACAAAAGAGCTGTTGCAAGACATTCCTTGCTGATTGTCCCTTTGACTGCTCTTGAGCACCCTGTTAGTGGATGTAAATGGCCCCATCCCGGGCCGCATTGTCCACTGGGGGGGGGGCGTAAATGTCCGTTCAGCTTGCCATTGTCTCTGTTGGAGACTTACTCTTGGGTCTATTGCTGCCTGGGGTGTCTCGAACTGCACTTGCCTGTTTGCGGGGCTCTGTGTCGTGTTTATGATATTGATCCCTGATCCATCGTTGGAGGCAGAATGGCGCGTGTATATTATCTTGGTTTCCTCCTCCCCGCCATAAAAGTCTGAGCCATCAACGCCACCGCTTCCAAGGTCAAGTTCTTGGTTTCAATTAGCTTTCTGAAAATCCCAGCATGACCGATGCCCTCAATAAAGAAATCCCTTAGCATCTTCCCCCTGCAGGCATCTGTGAACTTACAGAGGCTGGCCAAGCGCCAGAGGTCCGCAACGAAATCCGGTATGCTCTGTCTTCCCAACGTCGATGTGTATAGAATCTGTGTCGGACCATGTGTACACTGCTCGCTGGTTTGAGGTGCTCACCGATTAGTTTGCTGAGCTCTTCAAAGGTTTTGTCTGCTGACTTCTCGGGTGCTCGCAGGTCTTTCATGAGCGCGTAAGTCTTAGGTCCACAGCTGGTCAGCAGATGAGCCCTTCGCTTGTCGGTCGCTGCATCTCCCAGTCAGTCCTTCGTGACAAAACTCTGCTGGAGCCTCTCAATGAGATCGTCCCAGTCCTCACCACAGTACCGTTCATCTGTGCTGCTGGTGGCCATTCTCGTGGATCGCTGATTTCCGTTTCTCTTCACCAATGTAAAGTCCTTACACAATACCACAAATCCACATGAGGCACATTCTATGGACAAGGTCACTCCATGACCTGAACCTTTATTCACAGGACCAAGAAGTGCTGACCCTGCGTGGGATCTCCCTTTATATACCTGGATGACCAGGTAAGGAGTGTCTCCCACAAGTTCACCCCCTGTGGTCAAGGTGTGCATTTCTTATGTATATACAGTATTGCAGTGTTGTTACATAAAGGTTACATACATGACAATCTCCCCCCTCCCCTGCAATCACAGAACCCCGTCCCCATGATCACCTCACCATAGCCTCTTCATTTCCACCATCCCCCCCCCCACCCCCACCCACAATCTTTTCACTCCCTGTCACGTTCTCTTCAATGCACCCCCTCCCCACCATGATCTCTCCACTCCCCCCACCCACCACGATCACTGCTACCCGCCACCATTAGACCTACCTGCTCCGCGGCTGCGGCCTTGTGTCACAGGATTTCACGCCCAACAGGCCAACAGACTGTCTGTCGGGCGGAAAACCTAGAGAAACAAATTAAAGAAACAAATTAGAGAAACATGGCATTCGTAAAAACCGTACTTCCAGGTTTCCCGACCACAATTCCTCCTCCCCGCTCCACACTCACCCATCGGTAAATATCGGCAAATATCGGGGCCTTTGATTCTTAAAGCATTAAGCAGTTTTATCCCAGTCAAAATTCCCGTACACATGGTTTTATGCCCTGAGCAAGCACGATGAAGTAAACAGCTCAATAGACAGCCAAATACATGTTGTTTATGCTGAATTGGTTTGATGCTAGGATATATAATGAGTATCTGTCTATTAAGAAAGAATCTATTTGATCTTGTGTGTTGGAGTTCCCCATTTGGAAACTCAGATCAATTGAGTGAGAGCGATTGGGTTTTCCCAGTAACTCCAGTTCCCTGGTCCACTGCTTGTTTCCACAGTGAGGCAGCGAGGGAGGGCTCCATGGAACATATTTGCTGTGAAAGATGTCATCAAACACTCTTAAAAATAACTAATAAAATTCATTAACTTTTTGGAACAGTTTAAGAAATGTGTAAATCAATTATTATACTGCCCAACTATTTGATTCTGTGCAATTATTTTTTGGAAATAAATGTGACTATTAGTTTTAGCCTGAATGCAACAGTCTAACTGGCTTTTGACGCAGGCAGGAAAATACAATGGGTAACCTATGAAATCAGAGAGCAAATATTCTGAGGTAAAGCCTAATTGTTCGTACTGTGTCCTTTTGCTTTAAAAGAGAAACAATTCTATCAAACTGTTGCATTCAGTCCTAAATTAATTGTCATGCATTAGAGAACAAGTTTCAACTCATAGGAGACATGGGCCTGTTTATTGAAATTACACTTACTTGAGCAAGAAATTTGGGATGCGTGCAATAAAGGTACAGCAGTTATCATGGGCGACGTTAATCTACATATAGATTGGGCTAACCAAACTCGTAGCAGTACGGTGGAGGATGATTTCCTGGAGTATATTAGGGATGGTTTTCTAAACCAATATGTCGAGGAACCAACTAGAGGGCTGGCCATCCTAGACTGGGTGATGTGTAACGAGAAAGGACTAATTAGCAATCTTGTGCGAGGCCCCTTGCAGAAGAATGACCATAATATGGCAGAATTCTTTATTAATATAGAGAGTGACACAGTTAATTCAGAGACTCGGGTCCTGAACTTAAAGAAAGGTAACTTCGATGGTATGAGACGTGAATTGGCTAGAATAGACTGGATAAGGATACTTAAAGGGTTGACGGTGGATAGACAATGGAAAACATTTAAAGATCACATGGATGAACTTCAACAATTGTACATTCCTGTCTTGAGTAAAAATAAACGGGGAAGGTGGCTCAACCGTGGCTAACAAGGAAAATTAGGGATAGTGTTAAATCCAAGGAACTGGCATATAAATTGGCCAGACAAAGCAGCAAACCTGAGGACTGGGAGAAATTTAGAATTCAACACAGGAAGTCAAAGGGTTTAATTAGGAGGGGGAAAATAAAGTATGAGAGGAAGATTGCTGGGAACATAAAAACTGACTGCAAAAGCTTCTATAGATATGTGAAGAGAAAAAGATTAGTGAAGACAACCATAGGTCCCTTGCAGTCAGAATCAGGTGAATTTATAATGGGGAACAAAGAAATGGCAGACCAATTGAACAAATACTTTGGTTCTGTCGTCACGAAGGAAGACACAAATACCATTCCGGAAATGCTAGGGAACCGAGGGTCTAGTGAGAAGGAGGAACTGAAGGAAATCATTATTAGTCAGGAAATTGTGTCAGGGAAATTGATGGGATTGAAGGTCGATAAATCCCCAGGGCCTGATAGTCTGCATCCCAGAGTACTTAAGGAAGAGGCCCTAGAAATAGTGGATGCGTTGGTGATCATTTTCCAACAGTCTTTCGACTCTGGATCAGTTCCTGTGGACTGGAGAGTAGCTATTGTATCACCACTTTTGAAAAAAGGAAGGAGAGAGAAAATGGGGAATTATCGACTGGTTGGCTTGATATCAGTAGTGGAGAAAATGTTGAAATCAATCATTAAGGATGAAATAGCAGCGCATTTGGAAAGCAGTGACAGGATCGGTCCAAGTCAGCATGGATTTATGAAAGGGAAATCATGCTTGACAAATCTTCTTGAATTTTTTGTGGATGTAACTAGTAGAGTGGACAAGGGAGAACCAGTAGATGTGGTGTATTTGGACTTTCAAAAGGCTTTTGACAAGGTCCCACACAAGAGATTGGTGTGCAAAATTAAAGCACATGGTATTTGGGGTAATGTTTTGACGTGGATAGAGAACTCGTTCGCAGACAGGAAGCAGAGAGTCGGGATAAACGGGTCTTGTTCTGCAGTGACTAGTGGGGTGCCGCAGGGCTCAGTGCTGGGATCCCAGCTATTTACAATATACATCAATGATTTAGATGAAGGAATTGAGAGTAATATCTCCAAATTTGCAGATGACACTAAGCTGGGTGGCGGTGTGAGCTGTGGAGAGGATGCTAGGAGGTCGCATGGTGACTCGGACAGGTTAGGTGAGTGGGCAAATGCATGGCAAATGCAGTATAATGTAGATAAATGTGAGGTTATCCACTTTGGTGGCAAAAACACGAAGGCAGAATATTATCTGAATGGCGGCAGATTATGAAAAGGGGAGTGCAATGAGACCTGGGTGTCATGGTACATCAGTCATTGAAGGCTGGCTTGCAGGTGCAGCAGGTGGTGAAGAAGGCAAATGGCATGTTGGCCTTCATAGCTAGGGGATTTGAGTATAGGAGCAGGGAGGTCTTGCTGCAGCTGTACAGGGCCTTGGTGAGGCCTCACCTGGAATATTGTGTTCAGTTTGGTCTCCTAATCTGAGGAAGGACATTCTTGCCATTGAGGGAGTGCAGTGAAGGTTCACCAGACTGATTCCTGGGATGGCAGGACTGACATATGAGGAGAGACTGGATCAACTGGGCCTGTATTCACTGGAGTTTAGAAGAATGAGAGGGGATCTCATAGAAACAAATAAAATTCTGATGGATTGGACAGGTTAGATGCAGGAAGAATGTTCCCGATGTTGGGGGAGTCCAGAACGAGGGGACAAGGGGTAAGCCATTTAGGACCGAGATAAGGAGAAACTTCTTCACTCAGAGAGTTGTTAACCTGTGGAATTCTCTTCCGCAGAGAGTTGTTGATGTCATTTCGTTAGATATATTCAAGGGGGAGTTGGATATGGCCTTTACGGCTAAAGGGATCAAGGGATATGGAGAGAAAGCAGGAAAGGGGTACTGAGGTGAATGATCAGCCATGATCTAATTGAATGGTGCTGCAGGCTAGAAGGGTCGAATGGCCTACTCCTACACCTATTTTCTATGTTTCTATGTTTTGAGCAAAGAGTACTGGGAGAAAACAAAAATGTGCTTATATAGTGCCTTTGATGTAGAAAAATATCCAAAGGTATTTCATAGAGTTGTAATAAAAAATGGATCCTAAGCCAAAGGAAGCAAAGGGTGACCAAAAGCTTGATCAAAGAGATGGGTTTTAAGAAGGTTCATGAAGGAGGAGAGGGCGTAAGAGAGGCAGAGGAGATTAGGGAGCAAAGTCTAGAATGTGTGCCGAGACAGCTGCAAGCTTGGCCAAAAATGGTGGGACCAAAGAAAATGGGGATTCAGAGGAGTTTGGAAACAAAAGAAAGGAGAAATTGCTGGGGGAGCATGGTTGTAGGGATGTGAAAGGTTACATTACATTACATAGAATTACATTGAATTTGAAGCACAGAAACAGGCCACTAGGCCCAATTGGACTATGCTGGTGTTTATGCTCCACACAAGCCTCCTCCCACCCTATTTCATTTTACCCTATCGGCATAACCTTCTTTTCCTTTCTGCTTCATGTACTTATCTGGATTCAACAACAACAACTTGTATTCCCCTTAATTGCATCGATACTCCAAGTTATTATTTAAATGGAGAAAGATTGCAAAGTGCCGCAGTACAGCGGGACCTGGGGGTACTTGTGCATGAAACACAAAAGGATAGTATGCAGGTACAGCAAGTGATCAGGAAGGTCAATGGTATCTTGGCCTTTACTGCAAAGGGGATGGATTATAAAAGAGAGAAGTCTTGCTACAGTTATACAGGGTATTGGTGAGGCCACACCTGCATGCCTGCATGCAGTTTTGTTTTCCATATTTACAAAAGGATATACTTGCTATTAAGCAGTTCAGAGAAGGTTCACTAGGTTGATTCCAGGGATGAGGGGGTTGACTTGTGAGGAAAGGTTGAGTAGGTTGGGCCTCTACTCATTGGAATTCAGAAGAATGAGAGGTGATCTTATCAAAACGTATAAGATTTTGAAGGGGCTTGACAAGGTGGATGCAGAGAGGATGTTTCCATGATGGGGGAGACTAGAACTAGAGGGCATGATCTTAGGATATGGAGCCGCCCATTTAAAACTGAGAGGAGGAGAAATTTCTTCTCTCAGAGGGTTGTAAATCTGTGGAATTTGCTGCCTCAGAGAGCTGTGGAAGCTGGGACATTGAATAAATTTAAGACAGAAACAGACAGTTTCTTAAACGATAAGGGGATAAGGGGTTATGGGGAGCGGGCAGGGAAGTGGAGCTGAGTCCATGATCAGATCAGCCATAATCTTATTAAATGGCGGAGCCGGATCAAGGTTCCGTATGGCCTACTCCTGCTCCTATTTCTTAAGTTCTTATGTTTTTATTCTAACCATTCTCTGGGTCGAGAAGTTTCTCCTGAATTCCTTATTGGATTTATTAGTGACTATCTTATATTTGTGACCACAAATGGAAACATCTTCTTTACGTCTACCCTATCGAACCCCTTCACACTTTTAAAGATCTCTATCAGGTCACCTGTCAGCCTTCTCTTTTCGAGGGAAAAGAGCCCCAGCCAGTTCAGTCTTTCTTGATAGTTATAACCTCTCAGTTCTGGAGATAGAGGTTACAGAGATATGGAAGGATGTATTTTAACATTGAGTGACATCCCAAACCGTAACATTCACATTCCCCGAAAGTCTGAAAATTCGGGCCATTTTTTCAATCAAAAAGTCTGAATTAACCAGTACTTTGAATTAGGTAGTGTAAATCACAAAGCAAAGCAAACATAGTGCTAGAAAATTGAATTCGCAAATAATATGAATTAAGCAGATTTGAACTGAGTCAACTGTATTCAGTTCTAGCCTACTACCCTCTGTCACTTCCTATTAGAAAGCGTTTTAAAGAAGGAATCTAACCAGAAGTACTCATTTGTGAAAAATATAACAAGAATTCGTTTTACCATCTGATTTTTTATTTTTTATATCTACTTCTGTTGATTTTTGCCCTAGTGGTGGAAACTGATGACATCACTTGCGGCCATCAGTTTGAAGGACCCGTTGAGCTTGAGGGAGCCAGGAAGCTGAATTAACCGACACAGCTGAAATAGCAAAAATCTCAGAAGGAGCCCAGGTGAATGGCGATAAGTGCAGATGTTAACTCAGCTCCTTCATATTGTCAAGTTCAATAATTCATCCAAGCCAGTCCCTTGTTGATGACATCAGCACTTAATGTTGAAACAATAACATTCAAAGAAATAGACAAAGAAAAACAAACAAAATGAAGTAAAAGTTAATCGTCGCTTTTCCAATGTGGTTCAGATGGCTCGATTCCCTCTTGAACTCTTCAATAATACAATTTAATCCCAGAATTTTAACAATTACAGAACAGGATGTCTGACATACAGTAACAGAAACAAGGCAGCCCAATTGCACTGACATGTTAGAAGTTGACCCAAAGTGGAATTACTTTTACAAATATGTATGTTTCCATTTCTAATTTTTTCCCCTCCTCTCCTAAAGGTGCTGGGCGCAAAATTGGGCCCAGTAGCGCCCATTGTTTGGACGCTGTGGGTGTCATTTGGAGACCAAAATGGCTTCCGGTGCGCATGCGCACACCTCTGCTGCAAATCGCGCTGGCTGCCATATTGGTGAAGGTGTTAGCGCACGCAGCTAACATTCTCCAGGAGAGCAGGCAGATCATGATGATTTGATGTCAATGCTACCATTTTGAAGCTCAACTCTCCAATCGATGCCTTCTCTTTACCTCGCATGACACATTAAGCAGCAGGAAAAAAATGTTCCCCAACCCCACCCCACCTCCCACCACCAGTGCTATTTAAAGGGATCATCAACTACTTACAGGTTAGTTACTGGTTGCTTTCTTCTGGCTGTTACTGTAATTCTATGAGAATTTGATGCTTTCTATAGTTGTTTCATGTTGCAAAAGTCTACAGGGAATGGTGTGGCAGATGCTGAAGGACTTTTTCCTGACTTCAAGGCTTCAGCACTAACCAGTTGCTGCCTGGCATGGGTGCATTAGTAGGCATTCCCCTTGGAATAGAGCATGACTGGAAGAATGAGCTGAGGCCACATCTGCCCAGGTGTTCAAGGAGCAAGGAACAACCTGTGAGACATCTGTGCTTCAATAAGGATGTCCTCACTGAAATGTGCCACCTGCTGAAGCCACAATGCACCTCTCCTTTAAGAGGTGCTGGCTAGCTTTAAGCAGTGCAGGCTAGCTTTAAGTATTGCTAGCAAGTAGCGATTTTGGGCCCCCTGCTGATCAGTGCAGCCAATCAATAGTGCTGGTTGCACACAGAAATCATGACAATGAGCAGGCAGCACAAAGTTGGCATGCTACCTGCATTACATTGAACGGTGCAGGTTAATCGCTTATCATGATCCTCGCGGCCATCTTCAGTGGTTATCCAATATAGCCCACTTTTCTTGCTAGGGTACAGTTCCACGAGTATCTCTTACTCCGGTACCCTACCCACCTAGCCATTCTTGATATGTAACTTACTGATCCTGCCCTTACCTGATGTCATACACATAGCAGCAGAGATCAATGAATAGAAATTCGGAGCAGGAATTCTGACTGATATTTTTCATCCACATAGTCCAGGTGCACTGAGACAACTTCTAGTGTCTCAGTTGTTGCCCTGGCTGAGATCAGCTACTTCAGCACAGAAAGTCTAGTCTGTATGGCTCAATACTACCCTGGGTACTGTTTTTATCTGCGAGTACATGTTCTGTGGCAGTACTCTTTCTTATGGTCAGAAGGTTGTGGGTTCAAGCCCCAATCCAGAGACGTGAGATCATAATCTTGGTTCACACTTCAGCGCAGTACTGAGAGAGTGCTGCATGGTTGGAGGTGCCTGTTTTACGATGAGATGTTAAACTGTCAACTCTAAAATCTACCGCCAAAACAATAAAACCTGCATGCACTGTAAATCGAAAATTAAAGCAGAAAATGTTGGAAATACACAACAGGCCCATCAGTATCCATAGAGGGATTAATGTTTCATATGTGTTCCTTTCATCAGAACTCCTACCACTGACAGACCAGAGCAAAGCTCTGTAGCCCTACCATGTCCAGTTGTGAATGGTGGTGGACAACCAGGCAACTAACAGGAGGAGAAGGTTCCTTGAACATCCCCATCCTCAACATGGCAGAACCTAGCATGTGAGTGCAAAAGACAAGACTGAATGTTCGTGCCATAAGCAAAAAGTGCCAAGTAGAAAATCCTATTTGACCTGCTCCTGAGGTTCCCATCAGAGATGCCAATGTTTGGTCAATTTCCTGCAATCCTCATGACATTAAGAAGTGACTGAGTACAATGGATACAGCAAAGGCTATGGGCCCCAGAGATTTGTATATCGCAACTAGCCAGCCTCCTAGTCAAGCTATTTCAGTGCCTCTATGACAGTGACATCTATCCAAAAATGTGGAACGTTGCCCAGGTATACCCCATTCACAAAAGGCAGGACGATTCTAATCTGGTCAGTTACCATGTTATCAGTCTCCTCCCAAGCATCAGCAAAGTGATGGGAGGAGTCATCATTGGTGCCATCGTGGCAGTTACTCACTAATAACCTGTTCAGTGGTGCTCAGTTTGGGTTCCATCAGAACTACTCAACTGAAGACCCCATCACAGCCTTGCTCCAGACAGAGACGCAAGAACTAAATGCGAGAGGAGAAGTGAGAGTAGCCGCCCCCAATATCAAGGCAGCCTTCAACTGAGTGTGGCACCAAGGAGCATAGCGTAAGATCAATGGGATTCAATGGGAAATACCCTCCATGGCCGAAGTCATACCTAATACAAAGGAAAATAATCATGCTTGTTGGAGGCCAATCATCGCACCGCCAGAACATGATTGATGGACTTCCTCAGGGCACTGTCCTAGCGTCTTCAACTGTTTCATCAATGGCCTTTCCTTTGTCATAGGCCAGGAATGCAGCTGTTCATTTTCATTACTACAATGCTCAACTTCGATAACCCATGAACATCCCAATGCCAGCCTATAACATGATCTGGACAATATCCATGCTTGGGCTGACAAGTTTCAGGTAACATTTGTGTCACATACGTGCAACACATGGGCAGTAATCACCAGGGCCCCCCACTATCAATTGACCAGAGACCAATTCAGGAGTGTGATGAAACACTCACCATTCGCCTGGATGTGTGCAGCCGCAACAACCATCAAGAAGTTCAGCAGGACAAAATGTTCACTTGATCAGTGCTGCTGTCATGGACTCAATATTCACCCCCTCCATCACTGGCACATTGTGGCTGCAGTATATACTAACTGCAGGATGCACAGGAACAACTCACCAGGCTTACTTACAGCCCAGTGACCTCGATCATTAAGAAGACCAAGAGCAGAAACATCATGGGAACACAATCACCTTCCACTCCCCTCCAAGACATAAGGCATCCTGATTCGTCACTGAGTCAAAACCATGGACATTCCTACCTAAAACCATTGTGAATACACGGTCATCACAAAGACTGCAGCGGTTCAAGGTAAAGACCCACCACCACCATTTCAAGCCAACAAGGGATTAGCAAAAGTTGTGGCCTTGCCAGTGTTGCCCAGACCCTGATGGCAAATTTAAGAAAATCTTCCAATGAAGAAGCTATACCCAAAAGGTTAACTTCTCTTTTTTATAGATACTGAAAAAAACAGTAATTTATGGAAATGTCGTAAACAGTGAAGACGATAGTAGCAGACCTCAGGAGGACATAGACAGTCTGGTAAAATGGGAAGACACATGGATGATGATGTTTATTGTGGAGAAGTACGAAGTTATACATTTTGGAAGAAAAAATGAGGAGAGGCAATACAAACTAAGTGGTGCAATTTTAAAGGTGGTGCAGGAACAGAGACACAAGGGTTCACACACACAAATCTTTGAAGGTGGCAAGAAATCGTGCAGGATTCTTGGTTTTATTAACAGAGGCATAAATCACAAAAGCAAGGAAGTTATGCTAAACCGTTATAAATCACTGGCGAGGCCTCAGCGAGAGTATTGTGTCTAATTCTGGGCACTACACTTTAGGAAGGATGTCAAGGCCTTGGAGAGAGGGTGCAGAGACGATTTACCAGAATGATACCAGGGATGAGGGACTTCAGTTATGTGGAGAGACTAGAGAAGCTGAGGTTGTTCTCCTTGGAGAAGAAAAGATTAAGGGGAGATTTAATAGAGATGTTCAAAATCATTAAGAGTTTTGATGGAGTAGATAGGGAGAAACTGTTTCCACTGGCAGGAGGGTCGGTAACCAGAGGACTGATTTAAGTTAATTGGCAAAAAATCTGGGGTGGCAAGTTGGAGAATTTTTTTTGCACAGCAAGTTGTTGCAAACTGGAATGCACTACTTACATAACAACAGTGTCCTCACTTCAAAAGTAGTTCTTTGGCTGTGAAGTGCTTTGGGATGTTTTGAGGTATGAAAGGTGCTATATACATGCATTCCTTTCTTTTTTTACCTAAAAGGGTGATGGAAGCATATTCAATGGTAACTTTGAAAAGGAAATTGGATATATAATTGAAAAGGAGAAATTTACGGGGCTATGGGGAAAGAGCAGGGGAGTGGGACGAACTGGATCACTCTTTCAAAGAGCCTGCACAGGCACAATGGGCCGAATGCCCTCCTTCTGTGCTGTATAATATTATGATTCCTATTTCCAGCATTTTCAATTTTGGTTTCAGTTACATTGTTTTCTTGATATCTATCACATCATATGACAATCTCGTATCCCACCCTGGACAACAGCATTGAATAAAACGGCAAACTGTGCATCTGTGAAATGCACTTATGCTGCTCACGGTTTCTGGTGTGAGTTTATGTTACCCTGCTCTTGATTTCTTCTGCCCTTTTGCGTTGTGGAACTGTGCCTACTTGGAACTCTTGGAGTATGGAGTACGGGGGCTTCCTGTGCTGTGGAATATACCACATTAAGCCGATTTCAGAGCTCTAACACACTGGAGAAAAACAATTGCTTGTACGCATGGTTGTTCACAAGTCCTGATAAAGGTCATCATCTGGCCACAAACCATTTTCAATCTTGGAGGGAAACCAGCAGTGTGAAAATCACATGCTGGGCCTACACCGTGCATTGAGACAAAAACTAAACGGCGGCCAATGGTACCAGTGACACCTTTGTAAGCTCTGCTGCCTCTGCCTCTCTGCTCCTCCAGTGGACTCACTGTCATTTTACCTTAGCAGCTTATCATCTGACAACATCTGAAAGTAGTTTTTGCGGAGATCATCGACTTGTTCTTATGTGGGCAAAATGTGGCAGCCATACTGCAATTTCCCACAATCAGCAGCAAGAGTAACAGTTAGTCAACCTTATTTTATTTTGGTGATGTTGATGGAGCAAAGAATGTTGGCCAGGCACCAGGTAATTCCTGGACTTCTATCAATAGTGACATGGGGTTTTTAAACATCCATCAGAACCATCGGAATAGGCAGATGGTGCATTGGTTTAGTGCTTCATCTGAAAGACGACATCCCCAAAACGCAGCACCTTCACCATGCTGCATTACAGTCGCAGTCTCGATGATGTGTTCCTAGATTGAGTCCTGGTATGGAACTTGAACCTGAAACTTCTGACCCAGGTGTGACTACTACCAACTGAGCCAAGGTGACATATGACCCAGCCTTGCTGATGAAGTCACAGCTCCAATTGGCAGCAGCACAGCTCTATGAAGGCTGTATTAATCTCACTGCACAACTGCTCTTTGTTCTGCCATTGAATAAGTGGAAGGCATCTAAATGTCATCTAAAGTGAAACCAATCAATAGCATTGGGTTTTCAGCATGTTACTCAAGGAGCAGGCACTTAAATAAAATAAACCAGAGTCCTCCAATGGCTCAGTTGGTAAATGGAGTGCCCATATAGAAGCTCGAAAGCAAGAGAGACTTTGCACCTTATCACACATCACAGAAACAAAGTGCTTCACATAAAAATGATTACTGTTATGTAGGCAAATCTGATAGGCATTTTGTGCACAGCAAGGTACCACAAATGGCAATGATGTGAATGAGCAGCTAATCTGTTTTTGGGCAAGGGAGGAATGATGGCCAGCAGAAGAACTCCTTGCCCTTCCTTGAATAATGCCATGGGATCTTTACGGTTCACCTGAACAGGCAGACTAAAAACTGACTGGGAAGGTTGCAATCTGGACTGAGTCAGTTAACTTTGGAGAGGTGTTGCCATTAGTCTTAGCACCCATGGGCTACACTCCCATTTCTTGCTTGCTCCACTAATCCCACTGGAAAGCATGCGCATGTGGAAATTTGGTGGGGAAAATATTGAAACAAAAACAGAGAATGCTGGAAATCTCAGTGGGTCAGGCAGCGTCTGTGGAGAGAAAAACAAAGTTAACGTTTCGAGACAACAAACCTTCGTCAGAACGTTGAGCTTGGCTGTGTTACCCCTCCACAGCTGCACTGTCTACCTCAATGGGACTGCCCTTATTTTGTTCGACTTGTACCTATCCCATTGTAGCCAGTGCGTCTCCAGCAATGGCTTCTCTTCTTGCCCCTGCACTGTTACCCCTGTGGAGTTGCCCAAGAATGTATCCTTGGCTCGAATGTCTTCCTCATCTACGTGCCCCTCGGCGACATCATCTGAATACACGACTTCAGGTTCCATATGTACGCTGACGGCAACAAATTCTACCTCACCACTACAACTTTTAAACCCTCCGTTGCCTTTGTGTTGTCAGATTACTTGTCTGACATCCAGTCTTGGATAAACGGCAATTTCTTTCAGTTAAACATTCAGAAAACCAAAGCTATCGTCCCCCGGCATAAACTCCATTCCCTTGCCACCAATTCCATCGTCCTTCCAGATCATTGTCTCAGCTTGAATCAGACTGTTCACAACCTCAGCATTCTATTTGACTGACTTCCCATCCACTGTAACCTTCAGCTTATCCAAAGCTCTGCTGTAGCTATCCCATCCCACACCAAGTCCTGTTCACCCATCGCCCTTGTCCACACTGACCATTTGGCCTCCAATTTTTTATTCGCATCCTCATGTTTAAATTCATTCATGGCCTCACTCCTGTCACCCCGTCCAGCCCCACAATCCCCTGAGAACTTTGCATACCCCTGGCTCTGGCCTTTGTGCAGCCCTCCCTTCCTTCATCCTACCATTGGTGGCCATGCCAACAGCTGTCTAGGCTCTGACATTACCTCCCGAAACCTCTCTGCCACTCCACCTCTCTCCTCCTTTAAGATCCTCCTCAAAACTCATCTTTTTGACGAAGCTTTTAATCACCCCTCCTAATATCTCCCTCTTTGGCTCAGCATCCATTTTTGTCTCATTATGCTTCTACGAAGCATCTTGGGATGTTTTTCTTCATTAAAGGCTTCATTAAATGAAAATTGTTCTTCTTGTTTATAAAGTCCTACTCCAGGAATTTACAAAATCTAGGCTGACACTCCGGGGGCTCCAGTTCAGTGGCAGGTCGGGCAGGGAAAAATATTCTGACAGTGGGTCGGGAACCCGCTGTCAACCAGCCGCCACATTACTTTCCCAGATGTCGGGTCAGTCAGCGCTGAACAGACCCCACGCGCAGCAGTGGGGAGACAATTTAGGTCACCATGACATTGTTAACAGCCCATTAAATAATATTTTGAGCTCACCTTACCATTTTACGAGGTCGCACATGGGATCCACGCTGCTCGTGGATCACAACAGATGAGGACGTCAGGAGTTGAATCAGCATAGGAACATTTCTTTGCTTGACAGCTGCAAATGTGCTATAAAAACTCCCATCTCAGAGCTGTTCACTTTCCAAGCTCGGAAGCTGTTGCTTACTGCAGTTGGAAGATATATTTGAGCTTTATACGGTTCCAAGTGTTTGGAGCAAGCTCTCTATCCAGTGTCATCTCAGTGGAATAACCTCTCTCACCATTGAGAAATCACTTCTGTCATCTCAGGTTCATCTGCCATCTATTACATCAGTGCCCTTGAAACTATCTCACCTCAGTCCTCAGAATCCCACCACGATCATCCCCAACACCACCAGCACCAGGCACACCAGCAGCAGCAACAACAACACCAAGCTTCTCTGCAATCAACTGATGCTGCACAGGACACAGGGCATCAGCACCTGACCACACTGCTGCCCGAGATGCCAGGGAAGGCCTCACCATGGCCAGATTTACTTCACTTGATGCTGTACACATGATGCGTCAGGTTGATACTACCCCAGGGAATCACCATAAAGCATCCCTGCAATGCCCAAGTCATTCCTTTCACACTCATCACCATTGTGGGGGGTAACAAGCCCAATCAACTTAAAATAATTCTACACAGTGGGCTGGAGCCAGCAGCGAGGTCGGGACCCACCACTGACCCCGGCCGCACCAGATCTGCCAAGATAGGGGAAATCACGGAGATGCTGTCTTTCAGATGAGACGTTAAACCGATGCCCCGTCTGCCCTCTCAGCTGGACGTAAAAGATCCCATGGCAGTATAGTGAATAAGAGCAGCGGAGTTATCCCTGATGGCCTGGCCAATATTTATCTCTCGATCAACATAACAAAAAACGATTATCTGGTCATTATCACGTTGTTGTTTGTGGGACCTTGCTGTGCACAAGTTGGTTGCCGCGCTTCCCACATTACAACAGTGGCTACACTTCAAAAGTATTTTGTTAGCTGTAATGTGCTTTGGGATGACCTGTGGTTGTGAAAGGCGCTATGTAAATGCAAGTCTTTCTTCGACTCAACATTCACCATTTAGGCTCACACACAAAGAAAGACCATTTGGGTGAGATAGTGAGGGACAGCTGGTGCCAACCTTCTCTATAGGGCAATATTTTCATGCGCAAAACTGTAAATGGGTCATGCAGCCCCTTAAAGGGGTCGCGCACCCAATAAACAATAAGAGAGAGCATTGGCTGGTGCCCATGGAATTTAATCCTAGGATTCAGGAGAAGAATGGAGTGCGGAAGTGGGGGGCGGAGCGGCGGAGGGTGGGGAATGGGACAACATTGTTAAAGAAAACTCTATACATCTTTGCTGTATTTGGAAGGCAGTGTAAGCTGGTAATTCTGTCTGTCTTTCTCTAATGACAAGCAGGCTGCCAAACATCTTCAGCACCAGTTAGGAGTGAAATGTACTCAGCTTCAGGAGAACTGCCGCAAATGACATGCATTAAGAGAATTTGCCAGTCAGTATCCTGTTTTCACAACCTCTCTTGCTCAACTCCTCCACTTTTCTCATATGTTTTATCTGAAAGATGTTCCTACCAAACATTTCAGCTACAGATTTTCTGCCTGTGACAGCCCTTCAAACAACAGCTGAAATTCATTTTGCCTTCCACCACATCCTGTTTTAAGAAACTTCAGAAATGTTCTAATGTGATTGGCTCATGATTGTAAGTTTAACCATTTGAGGTCTTCAACGAAGTGTGACCCTCGACTCCACATGTCCCATTTAAAATACAAATGACTGCATTACATTATCAATGTGTGGTATTAATGAATAAAGTATGTCCAGTATGAAATTTATGGGGAGCGGGCAGGGAAGTGGAGCTGAGCCCAAGATCAGATCAGCCATGATCTTATTAAAGATCACCCTAAGTGGAGGAAGAGCATCCAGGAGGGCGCTGAGCACCTCGCATCTCGTCGCCGAGAGCATGCAGAAAACAAGCGCAGGCAGCGGAAGGAGCGTGCAGCAAACCGGACTCCCACCCACCCTTTCCTTCCACCACTGTCTGTCCCACCTTTAACAGAGACTGTAATTCCCGTATTGGATTGTTCAGTCACCTTTTGGAGTGGAAGCAAGTCTTCCTCGATTTCGAGGATTGCCTATGATGATGAAATGATGGAGCAGGCTCGAGGGGCCTAATAGCCTATTCCTGCTCCAAATTCTTATGTTCTTATGTTCTTTTGAAATGGGTTCATATCTTGCAATGTCTTTGTGCATCTATTAGAAATTTCTACAGGTTGAACATGCGATGTATCATCAAATCAAAATTCAAACTTAGCTGGTGTACCACATCATTGTTGGTAGGTAGCAAATTTGCATTTATGATAGGTATTTACTACTGGAATGTTTGCAATGGTGATCTCAAATTATGGTCATTATAGGTCAGGACCTCTCATTCTCCCCTCTCTCCATTGGTAAATGCATTGTACGATGTATAACCCAGTCCTAAAGAGGAGGCAGTCTGTGCTGAATTAGCTGATCACAGTCAGAGTGGCAGCAGTCAGGCAACAAGTGGTCCCAGTATCTCTGGGCTCGAGAGCGGGAAAGTCAGCCAGGGTTACAGCTCCTGATCCCCATCCAGTCGCTCCAACGGGAAAGTGTGCACATTTGGATGGAGCAGGCTCGAGGGGCCCCATTGGACTCACCGTGATGCCCCTTATGGTTGAATAGCCAGCTGACAGACACTATGACGAAAGACCAGCTTTGGTGAGGTTTCAGAGGGTAGGAGGTGGCCGTAGAAGCACGAGTCAGAATGCGAAGGAAGAAAAATCGGCTGATGGGAAAAATAAAGTTAAGTAAAAGCGGTAAAGCAGAGCCAGCACATCGAATGTTAATGAGCACGGTGTCTTTTCCCATAGTTAAAAAGAAAATAGCTGGGAACAAAATGTCAGAGAGTGGTTTCCCGCAGAATGCATTACAAAGCCAAAAATTAATTTGTGGATTACAACAAATGCACTATCATGTAAAAATTCATGTGAAAATTCCAGCAAAGGTTCTAAATGAGCTGGCAAACTATACATATTGAGTAGTGCCAGCAGTGAAGAATGGAGAGATGCCAGGAAATGAATTCATTTTTAAGTTCCGTTAATCAAGACCATACCTCATAAATATTTAACATGACTCGCACAAATCATGTTTACTCTACCTTCAGCAGTGTCAGTGATGGAAACCTTTGCTATAGCTCCCCCACTCATGTCGAGGGTAAAGGCACCATTTAGTCTGACGCTGAGCCATAGGAACTAGAAGGTCCCCAGATCTGACTACCATTCCGTGCTAAGTTAGCTGATCTCAGGATTGGGACACTGCATTTGAACTCAATGTCCCAGGGCTACAGAGGAGAAAAAAAATCAAGCCAGCTTTTATGCTCCCAATTGCTGCCAAATGGCTCCTGCTGGAAAGTGCACATGTGCAGATTCCAGCTGAGGATAGGATTGGGCTCTGTTGCTGTAGGACCTTTTCTGATATTGGCCTGCCCCAGCGCTGGACTTGCCATGTGATAAACTAGCCCAGCAACTCGTGCTTCTCTGAGTTACTTGGCTGGTTTTCTGATGGTGAAAGCAGAATTCTGACTGCTGAGAAGAAGATTTTGCTGGTGTCGTGATTTTTTTTGGCTGCTGTCTAAATGGTCGTAATGCAGTCATGGGTGGTTTGGTAGTGCTGCCTTTAGGCTGGATGACAAGCGGGAGCAGCAAGAAAGACAGGAGAGGGCAGGAGCAGCTAGCAGAAGAGGGAGGAGGATGGTGATGCGCAGGAGGCCATATCCACAGTGGTTCTTCAGGGAGCACCTCCTACATGAACTCCTCGGAGGGACAACGTCTCAGGTGCCTTCGCTTCACAAAGGAGGCTGCCACTGAGCTAAGTCACCTGCTGCAGCCACAACTCGAGCCTTGTGCCAAACCATGGCCAGAATTGCCTGTGGTTCCCAAGATAGCTTCCCTGCCACAGGCTCTTTTCAGGCAGCAGAAGGTCACATCACCTAACTTGCAGTCCAACGATGCATCAAGGAGGTCACCGAGGCTCTCGACACAAGGAGGAAGGAACCCCGACATCTCTTTCCCCATGGACAGAACGAAGCACTAGGCTTCGCCTGCATTGCATGCACTGGAGATATATTCCCTGTCATGGCCAACTCCAAATGAAGTAATACAACCACCTCAAGGAGAGTCTGATTGCAACCGGAATCAGCCGTTGTTTGGGTAAATGGCCCCAGACTCCTTGCCAATCGTGGAAATCAGACTACAAGATCAGCACACCCGATATGAGCTGCTTCTGATCTTCCAACTATTAAGGCTAAAATCATCAGTGCCACCAGCTGAGCAGGCTGACATCTCTGCCCTGCTCTCTGGCCAGCAGTCCTGCTGAGTGGGACTCCATGCCAGGAATAGAGTATGGGAACATTTACCGTACTCTGCCACTTTTACACTGCTGTGAAATTAAAATAGCTTTGCAGTAACACAAAAGCGGCACTGGATATATACTCGAACACATAGAGGATAATTGTGACACTATGCTCATAGGGCACTGTCTAATTTGTGTGGCAACCTAGCTACTGACCCATTTCTTTGTCAGAGAATATGTTTCCACTTTAAAAAAATGTCAATAGCTGTGGTTCCTTTAGCATCTCACTGTAGTGTGGTCTATTTCACTCCTAATGCTCGATTTTATTGTAGTAAATCATCACTGGTGCCCAGGACAAGACTTTTAGATACCAAAATATATCGCTCGTAATCCTGTTATTTTTCCCTCTTATTTTCGGATGTTTTTATTAGCCTGCGGTATCATTCCAAGCTCTCTTTTTCCCAAGCCAGATTGACTCCTACACATGCCTGACATCATGAATCTTTGCATTTATGACAACAATCTTTGTATCCCTGTAGTTTTCCAAAGTGTTTAAATAGTGATGAGGTTACAGGCTAGCAGGAAAAGCCATTATTTGCAGTTGCTTGCTAGACTACATATTAGTGTTGTAACATGAATAATCATAAACAGCCTGGCCAACATTCATTCATCAACAAACAGCACCAAAGCAGATGAATTGGAAATCACTGTTTCTGGGCTCTTGCTGTGAGCAAAATGGCTGCCCATCTAAACATAATCTGACACGGCACTTCAAAATTATTCATTGTAGATGAAGCACTTTGAAATGCAATGCTTTCATTGTAATTATATTAGTCTTCCTTTGTCAGTTATATTACTATAACTGAAATAAATTACCCAAGTCCTAAAATTATATAACTTATGCTAATATCTGTTGGGGACTCTCTCAAAATATGCCACAGGATGACATACCCAAAATATAAGGGGTTGCTCGATGTTAAGGGGATGATTTTGGCCGGAGGGGGGATTGGTGTGGGGAGGGGGCTGGGTCGAGCGGCATGCCGAGGCCCGCAACCAACTGGTTCACAAACATCCTTTAGGGAAGGAAACCTGCCAACCTGAATTGGTCTGGGCTATAGGTGACTCCAGTCCCACACCAAAGTAGCTGACTCGTAACTGTCCTCTGGAGTAGCCTAGCAATCACTGAGTTGTATCAATCACTCAAGGGATGTCCAACAAATGCTAGCCTTGCCAGCAATGTCCACATCCCATAAAAACACACACACACATATACACTGTAAATTAATTTATTGGTCAAGAATTTCCAAGGTATCGGTAAGCCTGCTGCAATGGTGGCACAAATCGTTAATATCCTTGTACAATCACTGTTATATATGTTAACATGGTTTTACCTGCCACCAGAGGGCGCGACTGTCGGAGTCCTAATGGTCACTGGCAGACACGTGCAAGCCGTGTATAGAATGTTGGCAGCCATGTTGAATCCTCACTTTGAGAATAAATAAACTGGAGTACGGTCATGCCTAAACTAGCTCACCGTACTTAGCCTCATGGAGTTATTCGATACATAACCATTGGTGACGAGTTAAAAATATGAACTTTCACGCAACCATGTCTGTTGGAATTTTGGAGAGATTCATGAAAGGGGAAGATAGGGAAGATTTCACTGATTGAATGGGGAGAAATTACAACATGCTGCTGTGCAGAGGGACCTGGGGGTCCTTGTGCATGAATCCCAAAAAGTTAGTTTGCAGGTGCAGCAGGTAATCAGGAAGTCGAATTGAATGTTGGCCTTCATTGCGAGAGGGATGGAGTACAAAAGCAGGGAGGTCCTGCTGCAACTGTACAGGGTATTGGTGAGGCCACACCTAGAGTACTGCGTGCAGTTTTGGTCACCTTACTTAAGGAAGGATATACTAGCCTTGGAGGGGGTACAGAGATGATTCACGAGGCTGATTCCAGAGATGAGGGGGTTACCTTATGATGATAGATTGAGTAGACTGGGTCTTTACTCATTGGAGTTCAGAAGGATGAGGGGTGATCTTATAGAAACATTTAAAATAATGAAAGGGATAGACAAGATAGAGGCAGAGAGGTTGTTTCCACTGGTCGGGGAGACTAGAACTAGGGGGCACAGCCTCAAAATACGGGGGAGCCAATTTAAAACCGAGTTGAGAAGCAATTTCTTCTCCCAGAGGGTTGTGAATCTGTGGAATTCTCTGCCCAAGGAAGCAGTTGAGGCTAGCTCATTGAATATATTCAAATCACAGATGGATAGATTTTTAACCAATAAGGGAATTAAGGGTTACGGGGAGAGGGCGGGTAAGTGGAGCTGAGTCCACGGCCAGATCAGCCATGATCTTTTTGAATGGTGGAGCAGGCTCGAGGGGTTAGATGGCCTACTCCTGTTCCTAATTCTTATGTTCTTATGTTCTTATGTTCACCCGTAGCCAATGGATTGGAAGGAACCGATAACACAATTAAGCACAGGGCGGTTCTCCTCACCGTTTGTGGGTCAAAAATTTATGGCCTTATCAAGAATCTCCTCTCACCGACTCGACCAATGGATAAGACTTACGATAAATTGTGTACGCTGGTTCGGTACCACTTTAAACCGAAGGAAAGCATCCTCATGGCGAGGTATTGTTTCTATACGCACAATCGCTCCAAGGGCCAGGACGTGGCGGAATTTGTGGCTGACCTGAGATGTCTCGCTGAGCCGTGCAACTTCAGAGCTGTATTGGAGGAAATGCTGTGGGTCTCTTTCGTGCTTGGCATTGGCCACAAGGTCATCCTTCGAAAGCTGCTGGCTACTGAATCTCTAGACCTGAGCAGGGCCATCACGATCGCCCAGGCATGCATGTCCACGAACAAAAACTCAAAACAGATATCTTCACAGCATCGAAACTCACCGGCAAATACTGTGCATAAAATAATATCGTCGGCAGGCAGAGCTGCACATGGCAGGGCCTACTCGTCCGCGTTCATACGACCTGTAATTGCTCAACATCCGCCATCGGGGGTGAATCAAATCTTGCCTTGTTGGCATTGTGAGGGCTATCATTGGGCCCATCAATGCCGATTCAAGCAATATGTGTTAAAACGCTGTGCAGCAATGGGGCACCTTCAGCGAATGTGTCCACAACCGAGCAACTCGTGCTGTGACACACCACGTGGCTGAGGATGATCGATCCAGCATAGATCAAGCGGCACAGGCAACTCAACCTGAGATACAGGATAAAGAAGTGTATGGGGTACATTCTTTTACCAAAAGTCCTCCGATAATGCTGGAAGTTAAATTAAATGGGGTTCCAGTATCCATGGAATTGGACACGTTTGAGAGTCAGTCAATAATGTGTCAGAGGGCTTTCGAAAAGCTGTGGGACACTAAGGCAAAAAGACCCAAACTGAGCCCAATCGATGCAAAGTACCTACACCAAAGAGCTCATACCAAGCATTGGCAGCGCAGCAGTAACGGTATCGTACGATGGAGCTGTGCATGATTTATCGTTGTGGATCGTTCCAGACAATAGCCCAGTGCTGTTCGGCAGGAGTTGGCTTGAGAAAATGAAATGGAACTGGAATGATATTAAAGCCTTATCCTCAGTGGATGACGCTTCGTGTGCTCAAGTGCTGAGCAAGTTTCCCTCGTTGTTCGAACCAGGCATCGGCAACTTCGCGGGAGACAAGGTGCAGATCCACCTCGGCCCAGATGCAAGACCCATCCATCACAAGGCTCGGGCGATTCCGTACATTATGAGGGAGAAGGTCGAGATTGAACTGGACAGACTTCAACGGGAAGGAATCATATCACCAGTCGAGTTCAACGAATGGGTCAGTCCAATTGTCCCGATGTTGAAAAGTGATGGCACGGGAAGGATCTGTGGCGAATACAAGGTAACGATCAACCGAGTCTCGATACAGGATCAGTACCCATTACCCAAGGCTGACGACCTGTTTGCAATGCAAGCGGGGGGGAAGTCGTTCACCAAATTGGACCTGAACTCCGCTTACATGACACAGGAGCTGGTCGAATCATTGAAAAAACTGACGTGCATCAACATGCACAAAGGGTTGTTTATATACCACAGATGCCCTTTCGGAATTCGCTCGGTGGCAGCCATATTTCAGAGAAACATGGAGAGTTTGCTGAAGTCCGTCCCGAGAACTGTCGTGTTCCAAGAGGATATACCGATCACCGGTCGCAACGTCACTGAACACCTGCACAACCTGGAAGAGGTTCTATGTCATCTGGATAGAAGTGGGACTCAGGCTAAAATGCTTCAAGTGTGTTTTCATGGCACCAGAAGTTGAATTCCTGGGGAGAAAGATTGCAGCAGATGGCATCAGGCCTACGGACTCAATGACAGAAGCCATCAAGAATGCACCCAGACCCCAGAGTGTGATGGAGCTGCGTTTGTTCCTGGGTCTTCTCAACTATTTTGGTAACTTTCTACCTAGTTTGAGCACATTGCTAGAGCCCTTGCACATGTTGCTGAGAAAGGATAATGACTGGGTTTGGGGCAAGTCTGAAGACAGAGCCTTTGAGAAGGCTAGGAACCTGCTATGTTCCAATAAATTACTGGTACACTATGACCCATGTAAGCGGTTAGTGCTGGTCTGCGACGCTTCATCGTATGGGGTCAGTTGTGTGCTCCAGCAAGCCAACCAGTTACATACTCATCCAGAAGTCTGTCTAAGGCTGAAAGAGCCTAGAGTATGTAGAGAAAGAGGCTATAGCATGTGCATATAGGGTTAGGAAAATGCACCAATACCTGTCTGGGCTTCGGTTTGAGCTTGAAACAGACCACAAGCTGCTCTTTTCATTGTTTTCTGAGAGCAAAGGTATAAACACCAATGCCTCATCTTGCATCCAAAGATGGGCACTGACATTATCCGTTTATGATTATGTCATCCGCCACAGACCAGACACTGAAAACTGTGCTGATGCACTTAGCCAGCTGGACATACATTCCTGGGCGATCGTGATGGCCCTGCTCAGGTCTAGAGATTCAGCAGCCAGCAGCTTTTGAAGGATGACCTCATGGCCAATGTTAAGCATGAAAAAGTCCCGCAGCATTTCCTTCAATGCAGCTCCAGCGAGATGTCTCAGGTCGACGACAAATTCCGCCATGTCCTGGCCCTTGGAGTGGTTGTGTGTTTAGAAACGATACCTCGCCATGATGATGCGTTCCTTTGGTTTAAAGTGGTTCCAAACCAACGTACACAATTCATCGTAAGTCTTATCCATTTGGTGGGAGTAGATTCTTGATAAGACCATAAATTTTTGACCTACAAACAGTGAGGAGAACCGCCCTGCACTTAATTGCATTATCGGTTCCTTCCAATCCGTTGGCTACGGTCGAGGCGATCAGTGAAATCCTCCCAGTCTTCCCCTTCCATGAATCTCTCCAAAATTCCAACAGACATGGTTGCGTGAAAGTTCATATTTTTAACTCGTCGCCAATTGTTATGTATCGAATAACTCCACGAGGCTAAGTATGGTGAGCTAGTTCTGGCATGACCTGACTCCAGTTTATTTATTCTCAAAGTGAGGAATCAACATGGCTGCCAACATTATAGACACAGCTTGCACGTATCTGCCAGTGACCATTAGGACTCCGACAGTCGTGCCCTCCGGTGGCTGGTAAAACCCAGTTAACATACATAACATAATTCCCCCCAAAGTCCTTGGTACAGGTTGTATTTACAAGTTGAGACGGTCCAGGGCCTTCCGCTCCCTGGTTGATCTTCTCAGTTTGAACCCAAGCTTGGGTGAGTTAGTAGGATCTTTGCTGCATTATGGAGCAGTCGGTCTGACAGGACTGTTGGGAATGGTAGGTTCGTCTTCGTGAATGACACAAGGGTCAACTGATGGTTGGATATGTGTTGCTTGGTCGATGATGATGTCATCTTCAATTTGTCCTGGGTTGTCTGTGAATCACAGTTTGGTTTGGTCGATGTGCCTCTTGCACGTTTGGCCATTTAACAGTTTGACTACAAACACCCTGTTCCCCTCCTTGGCCAAAACCGTGCCAGCAACCCACTTTGGACCATGGCCATAATTCAGGACAAACACAGGGTCATGAACAGCAATGTCACATGATACGGCCACACAATCCTGGTACCATTGCTGCCATTGCCTTCTGGTTTCGACGTGATCCTTGAGATCCGAGTGTACAAGGGAGAGCCTGATTTTGAGGCCTCTCTTCATTAACAGCTCGGCAGGAGGGACCCGGTGAGCGAGTGGGGTCTCGTCCGGCAACAGCTTTTCGAATCATCGAAAAAACTGACGTGCATCAACACGCACAGAGGATTGTTTATATTCCACAGATGCCTTTCGGAATTCGCTCGGCGGCAGCCATATTTCAGAGAAACATGGAGAGTTTGCTGAAGTCCGTCCTGAGAACCGTCATGTTCCAGAAGAACATTCTGATCACCAGTCGCGACGTCACCGAACACCTGCACAACCTGGAAGAGGTTCTACATCGTCTGGACAGAAGGGGGCTCAGGCTAAAATGCTCCAAGTGTGTTTTCATGGCACCAGAAGTCAAATTCCTGGGGAGAAAGATTGCAGCAGACGGAATCAGCCCTACGGACTCGAAGACAGAGGCCATCAAGAATGCACCCAGACCCCAGAGTGTGACGGAGCTGCGTTCGTTCCTGGGTCTTCTCAACTATTTTGGTAACTTTCTACCTAGTTTGAGCACATTGCTAGAGCCCTTGCATATGTTGCTGAGAAAGGGTAATGACTGGGTTTGGGGCAAATCTCAAGACAGAGCCTTGAGAAGGCTAGGAACCTGCTATGTTCCAA
The DNA here is from genome assembly GCF_044704955.1 of Pristiophorus japonicus. Lineage (NCBI taxonomy): Eukaryota > Metazoa > Chordata > Chondrichthyes > Pristiophoridae > Pristiophorus > Pristiophorus japonicus. Next base: position 133,895,632 of record NC_091980.1, on the reverse strand, counting down.
TAAATTACTGATACACTATGACTCACGTAAGCAGTTAGTGCTGGCCTGTGACGCTTCATCATGTGGGTCAGTTGTATGCTCCAGTAAGCCAATATATCAGGCAAACTCCAACCAGTTGCTTACGCGTCCAGAAGTCTGTCTAAGACTGAAAGAGCTATAGTATGTGGAATGCGCATATAGGGTTAGAAAATGCATCAATACCTGTTTGGGCTTCAGTTTGAGCTTGAAACAGACCACAAGCCGCTCATTTCATTGTTTTCTGAGAGCTAAAGGTATAAACACCAATGCCTCGTCTTGTATCCAAGGATGGGCACTGACATTATCCGCCACAGACAAGGCACTGAAAACTGTGCTGATGCGCTTAGCCGCCTACCATTGCCCACAACCAGGGTGGAAATGCTGCAGCCGGTGAATTGTTGCTGATCATGGATGCCTTCGAGAGCGAGGGGTCACCCATCATGACTCGCCAAATTAGGACTTGGACCAGCCAGGATCCTGTACTGTCAAGCGTAAAAAGGGGTGTCCTAAATGGAAATTGGTCTGCCAATCCCAGGGAAATGCAGGATGAAATTAAGCCTTATAGCCGCCGCAAAGATGAATTGTCTATTCAGTCTGATTGTCTGTTATGGGGTAATCTTGCTGTTATGCCAAAAAAAGTCAGGGAAACTTTTGTGCGAGATTTACACAGTACCCACCCAGGCATTGTCATGATGAAGGCCATTGCCAAGTCTCACATTTGGTGGCCCGGCATTGACTCAGACTTGGAGTCATGCGTGCATCAGTGCAACACTTGCATGCAACTGAGTAATGCACCTTTGGAGGCTCCGCTGAGTCTGTGGTCATGGGCATCCAAACCGTGGTCAAGGATCCACATAGACTTTGCCGGCCCCTTTTTCGGCAAAATGTTTTTAGTGGTAGTGGACGCTTACTCCAAATGGATTGAATGCGTAATAATGTCATCCAGCATGTCCACAGTCACTTTTGAAAGCCTCCGGGCCATTTTCGCCACCCATGGCCTGCCCGACATCCTTGTCAGCGACAACGGACTATGTTTCACCAATTTAGAGTTCCACGAGTTTATGACCCGTAATGGCATCAAGCATGTCAGGTCTGCCCCTTTCAAACCCGTGTCTAAGGGTCAAGCGGAGCGGGTTGTCCAAACCATTAAGTAGAGCCTAATGACCCGCTTGTCCCACATTCTGCTCAGTTACCGGATGAGACCCCACTCGCTCACCGGGGTCCCCCCTGCCGAGCTGTTAATGAAGAGAGGCCTCAGAACCAGACTCTCACTTGTACACCCGAATCTCAAGGATCACGCCGAAACCAGAAGGCAACAGCAGCAATGGTACCACGATCGTGCGGCCATATCAGGTGACATTGCTGTTTATGACCCTGTGTTTGTCCTGAATTATGGTCATGGTCCAAAGTGAGTTGCTGGCATGGTTTTGGCCAAGGAGGGGAACAGGGTGTTTATAGTCAAACTGTTAAATTGCCAAACATGCAAGAGGCACATTGACCAAACCAAACTGCGATTCACAGACAACCCAGAACAAATTGAAGATGACATCATCATCGACCAACCAACACACATCCAACCATCAGTTGACCCTTGTGTCATTCACGAAGACGAACCTACCATCCCCGACAGTCCTGTCAGACCGACTGCTCTGCAATGCAGCAATGCTCCTACTAACTCACCCAAGCTTGGGTTCGAACTGAGACGATCAACCAGGAACAGAATGCCCTGGTTGTAAATACAACCTGTACCAAGGACTGTGGGGGGGAATGATGTTATGTATGTTAACTGGGTTTTACCTGTCACCGGAGGGCGCGACTGTCGGAGTCCTAATTGTCACTGGCAGACAGGTGCAAGCTGTGTATAGAATGTTGGCAGCCATGTTGAATCCTCACTTTGAGAATAAATAAACTGGAGTAAGGTCATGGCTGAACTTGCTCACCATACTTAGCCTCGTGGAGTTATTCGATACATAACAGTCACCTATACGATGTCCTACAGTAGCGACCTGCTGGCTTTTACTCTTAACTTTTCTTGATTCATTCTTCTGGACATTCTATTGAACTTCTTGCAGGCTTTTAAAATCCACACTTGGCATTGCCATTGCTACCTCACCTTCTCTTCTACCTTGGGCTTCCTGCATTATGGGCCTCAGCTCTTCACCGAGGTTTCTCATTAATCACTAAAAGTTCGAGTGCCAGGAACGTTTGCGCAGTAGAGCCTCAGAGCTGCGGAAAATTCAGTGTAAGAGACACCAGCCATGAAAGTGCACCATAGCCCTGTCGATTGGCGGAATACCTGGAGAAATGGTTGCCATATATGATGTTTCTCTGGGGGTCTGCCAGTCTCCCAGCGAAGTTACGGCAGGAAATCAGGAGAATCTTTGTGGAATTTTATGGCCGCCATTTTGGGTCACAACGGTCATTTATTCCTCAGAAGCTTTTACAGTGATGCGCAGTATTATACTTTATTGCGTGTTACCATGTATTTTTGTTTAGTTGATGTTTTGGCATTTACTGTATCTTAAGGCACATTGTTTTACAAAAAAATGCTTTCAATATGTTCTCATCATTTCTGCATTCTAAAAGCTTTAATTTCAGGGTTACAGAAACGATTCAATCTGAGGTGTCTATGACTTTGAGATTCTGCAGATTAAAATAAGAAAAATGAAGGAACTACCTTATATTATATGTGGTGTCATGGGGGAATTTGCTGTGATTCAATCAAATAAGGTTCAGTTCCTGCAGTGTGTGAACTTTCCAGAAGCTGAGGAACAGGGTAGGCCTCTAGCCTAGGGCTAGAGTTTGGGTACTTTTGAAATTCTATTGCTGAAAGTCAGGTTTGAGAAACCTAGTTGTAAGTTTAAGTTACTTTGTTTACTTACTTTAAAGATTTGCCAGTGTTTATTGACCTTCTGCCCGACATTTCCTTGTGAATGGTATGTGGTGTGGTTGCTATGGTAATATTAGTCTGGACATTGTACGGTGTGTGGGATTGTAGGTAGTTAATATGTGGCCTACGAGGAATGGACTTTGATTTTTTGGTATTTTTTGAGGCTTTTGATATATTTGATATATTTCCACACATACATATATATATTCATTAAAATGTTGCTGTATTTGAATGGTAGTATTTTGTCATTTAATTGATATTTAATGCTTTTTTTGCTGAAATTTGGAAGATGCAATTAGCCATCCTACCAATGCTCCTACACACAGCAGGGAGCTTGTGGTTTCAGGCAAATATTCAAACCAAGCGGAGGTACAACTAATTTTCTTGCAACAAATTCCTGATGCTCTGGAGCAAAATCATTAATTATTTTCATTTTTTTTGACCCGTCTTCATTCATCCTTGGCAGTAATTATAACCAAAACCTGTCTCATTTAGTGGAACACAAACTTTTTCAACCTCAGCTCTGCCATTTCAAGCTTTCTTACAAAAGCTGAATCCCACAAAAGAACTCTCAGCTTCTCACGGCCTTCTGGCTCAGGTTGGTGCCATTAAATAAACACAACAATTCTTCTCTCTTGTTCTCTCCCCTTCACGCGTTGCACTTTGCTCTCCTCTTTCACATTTGCTATCTCTACCTCCATCATTTCTATCAGTTCTCCTTCATTTCTGCTTTCTTATCTCATTGCTGTGTCTCACATCTCCTCCTTCACTTAAATCTCTCTCCCCTTCCTTCTTTCAATTTTCTCCTCAACCTTCTTGCCTCTCTGCCCTCTCTGTATCTGCACAGAGAATCTTTGCAGTTGGGAAGGGAGCAGGCTGCTTTGGCTCCTGAAGAGTGGAAGAGATTGTGCCAATGCTGCAGAAGCAGTACGCAAGGAATTGCCTGCCCGAATTTCAGAAGCTGTCGGAGTTGGTGATGCGGCCCTAAAAACACAACATATGGACAGTTCTTCTGATTGAAGGAACTTACTGTGATTGACATCAGCTGCAGCCAATCGGGTAGAACCGAGGCATCACTGCCATCAGCATAATTTATTTTCAGAATGCAATGGCTCCAATATTCCAAATTCACATTTTCAATTTGCAAATTCACAAATAAAACAATGCAAATTGTTGCAGAATGCCAAACTAGACGTGGTCAGCTTTGGTGCTATATCAATTACAAACCATAAGGCAGCAGGAGAAGTGTCTCCATCTCTGGGACAAGCACATTAAATGACCATTATTCAATTTCACAACATACAGGGGTTTGGGAATGAAGACAATTGTAGTTAGTCAATTAGAAAGGGACAATTTAACCCACTTGAAATTGTTATGTCTTTCTGAATCTGACAACACTTCAACTTCAAATTTAACTGGGACAAGTGATGCCTTCCTTGTTTCTGTCCCCAGGGCCTGTGTTATTCTGTAAAATATTTCTATCCCTGTATTTGGAAACCAGCAAACGTGTGTTATCAACACAGGCACAACAATACAAAAAATGTCACAAGGCGCCGTGAGAAAGCAGACTCGAAGATTGATGGGAAGAGTCACATTTCTCGTGGAAATCACAATTTTGGGGATGAATTATCCTGGCGCCAGTCAGCAGGTGGGATGTAAAAGATTGCCACTCGCCATTCTAGTGTGATAAAGCACTGCTTCCCACTCACTTCAGTGCTGTATTTATATTACAATTGTTGCTTGAGGCAGCCTCAGCTCCTGAGGCAGTGCTGTAAGCAACATTTCCTCGGAGCTGTGTGGAAGTGCAGACACGCAGCTCTCCGCCGGTCGGTCCCGCGCAGCCCGGGACCGGCCGCAAAATTGTGAATGGGCCGCGCAGCCCCTTTAAGAGGGCCGCCCAACCACCCAAATATTAGGGGGAACATTGACTGTAATGTCAATGAGGAGCAATTAGTGTGTCTTGGATAATCCTTGCCACTGGACCAAGACCTAGCTCTGTCAAGCCTGTGTGCAACGGCCACCCCACGTTAATAAAATCCACGCACAGGCATCTTCCACCTTTCAGGATACAGTTCAGGACCTGGAATATCAGGTCCTTCATTGAAACACCTGTGAACTCATCCTTTTTTGGCGTGGAAGCAAGTCATCCTCGATTTGAGGGACTGCCTATGATGATGATGGTAGCAAGAAGACCCCTTTCTGAGAGATACAATTGGCGCCGTTTCACCAAGTTAAGGAAGGGCTCCTGTTCCTGATCGCTGTTCAATGGCCACTACTGGAAGTGTACGTGTGTCTGGCCGCCAGCTGCAGACAGGATGGGAGTTGGATTCCATAACTATATAGTCTGCTGTCTAAGTTCACACATGAAGAACTTTACTCTCCTGAAGCTACTGAAGGCCGACTGACGCCAGTACACCACTGAGGGAGTCTAACCTTTCAGGAGAGGAAAACTGGTGGGAAGATTTGAATGAAGAGCTTGTTAGAGCAGAGAAGGGGTGGTGGTTGGGAGTGAGCACATGTCCAAGCTTTTGTGAAATTTGGGCGGCCAAATAGCACTGAGCTTTGCTGATGTTCCAGATTGGATTTATTTTTTTTAGCACAATGGAAACCTGGATCAGAGCCGAAGGAGAGAACAGGGTTTTTTTTTCCTCTGCAGTTCTTTTTTGGCCTGGATTCCATGGGAGGTAATTCACTCAGCCTTACCACTCAGGCCAACAAAAACAAAAGAGTGACAAGAAATACATGCTTGTTTTTTTTTCTTTCTCTCAGAAAATCACCCAGTATTCCGTGTAGCATAGAGCCTGTCTTTAACAGCCGCACGGAAAGCATCTTGTGTAGAGGAGGTGCAGGCTTTTCTATTTAAAGAGGATAAAGGGCTACTCAAATGTCTTCACCGATGAATGAACAGCCTAGTGTAGGGCTGAACAATACAAGACCAGGCTGGCCCCAGGTTCGAGAGCTGATCTATTGCTGAGTCAGCTCTTGTATTAGTAAAGGTGCCACGATTAGCCTGTGTTTTGGAAGGGGAAAATCAACCAGAGTTTCCACTCCCGAGTGTCAGCTTGGCTCAAAGGTAGTACTTTCACCCCTGCAGTCAGAGGCTCGAGGCCCAAGCTCCCATCCAGGAATTGAGCACGTAATCTAGGCTGGCTCTTCACTGCTGCACTGTTGGAGGTGCCGTCTTTCAGATGAGACGTTAAACCGAGGCCCCGCCGATGTTAAAGATCCAGCAACATTGTTTTGCAGAAGGAGAAGTTCTCCTGGGATCCTGGCCAACAATGATCCTTCAATCAACATCTGCAATAACAGATAAACCGGCCATTCACCTTGTTGCTGTTTGTGGGTCCGTGCATTGTGCAATTTGGCTGCTGTGTGTTACCTACAAAAGAATGACTGCAATTAAAAAATGTACTCATAGGCTGAGAAGCACTTTGGGATGTCACAAGATTGTGAAAGGCGCTATATAAATGCAACCTTCTTCTTTAGATACAGTGACCCGAGATGGAAAGTGAGGGTCCATGGTTGATGAGCGATGGCACAATCAGGCTCACTGTCTCGGTTCACACATGAAAAATGGGCACTTGGATGACGTAACAGAGGATTACACGTCCCCGTGGAACTGTAACCCCTGCAAGAGTCAGTGCATTCTTGTGGGGCAAGAAAATGAAAAAGTGCAACTTAAAAAGATAGAGTTTAAGCTTCATTAACCCTTCCAAGTGTAGTGTAAAAGGCCAGGGAAATGAGAAGGGGTTAGAAAAGCTTCGAAGGCGGAATTTTAACTCTTCCCGATTGAGCAGAGAGGAGAGGCGGAGCAGTCAGAATGGATCAGCTCTATTTGCCGCTCCATTATTGGTTTGCCATAGTTCAGTTAGCAGCACTCCAAGTCAGAAGGTCATCGATTCAAGTCTGTTTCCAGTGACTTGAGCACAAAATCTCGGCTGACACTCTAGTGCAGTACAGAGGGAGTTCTGTCAGAGGTGCTGTCTTTCGGATGAGACGTTAAACCGAGGCTCTGTCTGTCCACTTGAGTGGATGTAAAAGATTCCTTGGCACTATTCGAGGAAGAGCAGGGGAATTCTCCCAGTGTCCTGACCAATATTTATCCCTCAACCAACAGATGAAAACAGGTTATCTGGTCATTGATCTCATGACTGTTTATGGGACCTTGCTACATATACATTGGCTGCTGAGTTAGTAGGTATTACGGCACTGAGAACAGTTCAAACGTACTTGGTGGTGAAGCGCTATGGGACATCATGAGGATGTGAAAGGCATGATATAAATGCAGTTTCTTTCTTCTGTACTGATTTCAATTCTAAAACTGACACCTCTGCTATGTCGTATCCGCAGAGTGTCAACATTTCACAACTCCTCATGTGAGATTCTCATTGGTGAGCTGTACGACTGAGGGATACACTCACACTCAAGGCAGAAACATGGCTGAAAGGCCTCTATTGAAACTATAGTTTAATAGAGGGCTTTAACTATTGCTATGAATGTTGGGATAGCATTACCTCCATTATGATCATTTATTTTCTGTTGCCCTCCAGCATGACGAGAGGCAGGGGAGCACGTTCCTCAGGCAAGATGATGGTAGATGATGCGACACGCACTGAGTGCAGGATGGTTAGTAAGCCTGCTTTACCCAATAGAAAGCAGATCTGTGCAGGAGCTGACATGCTTACACATAAAGGAGCTAGAGGGCATCATATTTGTACAAGCCATCTGCTTTCCCTCAGTAGAAATGCTTGAAGTCTATCTAAGCAACTCCTCCTCCCTATTCTCTCAAGCACTTTTAAAAATTGCGTTCATTTGAGATCATCAAGCAGAAATATGTTAATGCTGGGAACTGGATATCCAGAGTCAGCATCAAACACTTGCAGGTTAGCTATCGCATGGTAAGATGCACAATCCCAATGTTGTGCCTCATCCTCGATAAGCATCCCCTACTACTGGCCGAGTGTGACATTTTCCGTTTTTCTTACACTCGCCATCCTGCAGCCTCTCTAATTGGTCATTTGTGCCACATTAGAAGCAGATTCTTGCACACCATGAACCCAATTTCATTTCCCACTGAGCCCTTACAGCCATCGGTTATAGAAAGACAAGAGTGAAAGAACTTGCGATTGTATAGTAGCACCTTTCACATCCTCAGGGCACCCCAAAGTGCTATGCACCCAATAAATCACTCCTGAAGTGTTGACTCAACAGTCAATTTATGTACGGTGAGGTCTGTCAAACAGCAAAATGAAATGAATGACCATTTAATCTGTTTTGGGTGATGTTGGTTGAGGGATAAATACTGGTCAGGACACACGGAAGAACTCCCCAGCTCTTCCTCAAAGACCTGCCATGGGGTCTCTTAAATCCACCTGAGACATCAGACTGGGCCTTGGTTTTAATGTCCCATCTAAAAATAGCATCTCCGACAATGCAGCACTCCCTCACTACTGCACTGAATTGCTAGCCTAGATTATTGGCTCAAATCTGCGGAGTGGAGCTTGAACCCAGAATATTCTGACTCAGAGTCAAGAGTTCTACCTCTGAGCTAAGGCTGACACATTTCCAAGAAAGTTTTCTCCCATCAGTCTGGGCTACTTTCGAACCCAAGTCGCAGAGGTCAGAGATCAGTGTCTAACCCACTACATTATCTAGTTTCCCTCTCTCGCTTTCCCAACCCCCACCCACCCCTCTCCCCCACCCACTATATATATTTTTTTGCTTCTTCAACTAAGATTTCCAGGCCACAGCTCCTGGAAAGAGACCAAGATGTTTTCATGTGCAATGTGATTAGATTCTCATGGATTCTGGATGTGCACCTGATGCAGCCACAGAGAATCAGAACATTATGTCATCCACATCTGCCGTAAAATAAACCACTGCCAAAAAGCAATCAGCTGTAACAAATATTCAAACAGAAAAAATATTACTCATCCACCACAAATGATTAGCTAGCACACCCTGAACAGTTCAGTCAGACTTTATTATATTAATCATCTCATTTTTTGACAAACTGCAGCATTTAGAATGATAGAATATTCAGTTGCTATAAATATTTAGCATAACATAATTAGCATCGGACTGGGTATGCAGTGAAAGGCCTTACCATGTAGGCTTTGTCTATCCCTCCTCCCGACTGGAGGCCTGTTTGCCATCTATTTTGAAGTCAACTCAAGCAAAAGTAAAAGTAAGTGCATTTTGAAAAAATTGTTTACAATTGCCATTGGCATCTCTCGAGAAGGGCACGTTCAAATAATTTAGTCATACTGGAGGAATTTTAATCCACCAGGCCCAGCGAGTACAGTGCGCGAGATCTTTAACATGGAGCGTTCCGCCTTACTCCCATTGGCCACCATTTTAACTCCTCACTGCAGTTTGCTGACCGAAGCAGGCCAGAGCCTCATAAATTTATGCAATAGGGGTCCCATTATGTCAACGGGATTTTAAGCCTGGCCTGGGCAGGGAATCCGCTGAGTCAAACTTCCGACAGCAGCACAGCTCTACCAGCAGGAAGTGACTTAAGACCTACTCTGCTGCTGGTGGAATAGTCAGGGTGAAAAGTTTCTCCTGACTATTGATCAAGTTTGCTTTGAATGGCCTGCCATCCTCAATAGTCTGCCATTCTGTCTGTGACCACATGGCGCCGAATTAGCCTCTTTGAAAAAACAAATGTTGGTTGCGGTAATAGGGCGTCCGCGCGGCGCTCGCAGACGCAATGCCCAGCGCCATGCTCAGCACATCAGTGCGGCGCTAATTAAGTCATGCTGACATGTCACAATGCCCCTCCCCCGCTGTGAACTCTGTAGCCACTTCAGTGGCGCCCACTGGGCCACCAGGGAGAGTGTCAGCCAGGCCATCAGCCTGGCACCCAAGAGGAGGTGCCAGGCAGCATGTTGGCAGCCCGGCCACATCAGTGTCCGGCATTATCGGGCCCACTGAAAATTTGTCCGACAGAAAAAAGATGGTGGCCGCCGCACTACCACCTTTCTTTTAAGGGCGGCCAGGGTGCCCCGGGAAGCTGTCTGTGGCATGGCCTCGTGCCGACCTCATGTCCCATGTGGCAATTTTCCTGCGGGAAAGGGATCAGAATGGGGCGAAAAGAGGCTGGCACGCACAGCGATGATGTCATCGCCGTGTGCACTCCACATGGGGCACGCCACAAACCACTTTTTGCCAGCATAGCCCCAGGGGCAATTCCGGGGGGGTGGGGGAAATGCTCTGGCACATGTGCCGGGGCAAAAACGCTTCAGCGCCGCGTTAGCACCTCCCGAGGCGCTAATGGTCCTATCTGAGAGGGGCAATTTCAGCCCCAACATTTTGATGCATTTTCTGTGAATTGAGTGAAATCTATCAAATCCAATTTCACAGCTAAACTCAGAAACAAAGTAGAAGTGTAGAGACGGAAATACAGTTCTTCCAGTTATACTGTGTTTTATTGCATCATCAGTATGATTCACATAAAGAATTGATTTTGGAGCACGGTGATTGCTGTTCCGTAGGCAACATCCGATGAACAACATTGTGAAGAAGACCCAGTTACTGCTACTTTGTTCGTGCTGCTTGAAGGAAGAGTGTTGGGAAAGGCACCGGGAGAACTACCTGCTCTGCTTTTGATGAGACATTAATTTAACAAGATACTGTACTGGAATATCAGCCTATTTTATGTGCTCAAGCCTTTCCGATGCAAAGGTGAGAGTGCTGAGCCAAGCTAAGACTAGCAAGGCATCCAATGTGCATATCTGTTTCAGCAGCATGTAGAGTTTTTATTCGAATGCCAACTTTTGTTTTTTGACAGAAACTCATCAATCAATATGTTCAAACTAATCAAAATTGGACAAGTTTGCTTCAACACACGACCAAGGCAAGGCTGCTGCGGGCCGTGGAGTCCAGTCTATAGATTAGGCATAAAGCACAACTGGGGCCCCATCCCTCCTAACCTCGGTAAGGTCAATGAATGGAGTAAAGGGGCTTTATCTCAAGGCATCTGGGTCCCCTGGTTTGGGCTCGCACATGAAGAATGCTCGCTTGCCTGTGGATCTGTAGCTCAGCAAGTCAGTGCCTTCAGCCGGTGAACAGACACATCCCATTAGGAATGAAGATCATACAAATGTTGTGAAAAATTGTACTAGGTTGTAAAATCTTCTGGTTCAACATGGTTTAGGTTAAGCAGCAATCACTCACTGTACACTTTGAGAAAATGAATAATGAAACTTGAAAGGTGAAATTAAGAATCACTTTCCCCACAGGCCCAGTTTGTAACCATGTACTGTGCACAGCGCAGTATCAAACAGGACTGAACAAAGGAACCAGGTCAATATGAAACAAGTCAAAAGGTCATTCATTCAAACTTATTACATTTAATGTCAACATTCTGTGACACATAAAACAACTGTGACACGAAAGCTTGTCACTCAAGGCCCCGACAGTTAATATCAATGATCTGCTTGTCCTGACAGCAGTCTTACAGTTTCTAAATTTAAATTGCGCCCCCTTGCACATCTGCTTAAAGGTTCCACTACCTGCTGTACGGTGAATTATCGCACTCAGTTTAAAGTCCATTAAGAAAATGTTCAGCTCCGTATATTAATGGTTTTGGCAGGTTCACATCCTGTAACAGTAATTAAATTTTACTTACAGTTCAGTGAATGGGTCACAGGAGATAATCGTGTTAATGAACTTAAACCTGTGCATATAATCAGGGTTTTTACATTGCCTTATGACAAAGCAAATAAATTTCCCATGCTATCTTTTCTTATGCTCTCCCTTTCTCACTGTCATTCCCCTACGTTTGTTTCTATCTCCTTTTCACCCTTCATCCCCTCTGTCTCTCTTTCCCACATTGTCCCCACTCTCAGTCTCTCACCTCCAATTTATTTCTTTTTTTGCTGTTGCTCTCTCCTCCTTTCCCTCTATTCTCTATCTCTTCACTTTCTCATCCTGTTTTCGCCTTTCACTTCATTTTTATTTTCATTGTGACAATGTGGGAAACGCGGCAGGCACTTTGCACACAGCAAGGTCGCACAAACAGCAAAGTGATAATGAGCAGATAATTTGCTTAAGGTGTTGGTTGAGAGATAAATGTTGGCCAGGACACCAGGAAAACTCCCCTGTTTTTCTTCGAAATGGTGCAATGGGATTTTTTACGTCCACCCGAAAGACCAGACGGGGCCTCGATTTAACGTCTTACCCAAAAGATGGGGCTGCTGACAATGCAGCAATGCAGCGTGGAGGCCCTGACCTGCGTGAGAACACCAGCGGCAGGTCAGGCCCATAAAAGGAGCGGAAGTGAGCGGCCTCGGAAGCAGTGTGGAGGCCTGGGAGCAGCGTGGAGGCCCGGGAGCAGCTCGGAGGCATACTACTCTGTGAGCTGGTGCAGGAGGGCGATGGCAGCGAATAGTGACATCATCAAGGTCTTGGTCGGTGATTGAAGCGTGGGCAGATACAGCAGGAGCGGCGAGAGACTGTGGAGGGACGTGATCGGGGCCCAGGGGAGGCGTGAGTTTGGGGCCAGGGGCCCAGGGGCCCAGGGGCAGCATGGGCCAGCCCACATTGTGATATGTGTGCGCACTAGGTCCATGCAGCAGAGCTGGTCTCCAGTCGCCTTGGGTAATCCTTGCCACTGGACCAAGACCTAGCTCTGTCAAGCCCGTGTGGTGGCTGGTGAGCAACAGCCACCACACATTAAAAAAATCCACGCACAGGCATCTTCCACCCTTGAGGATGTAGTTTGGGTCCTTCATTCAAAACACCTGTGAACTCATCTCTTTTTGGCGTGGAAGCAAGTCATCCTCGTTTCGAGGGACAGATGATGATGATGACTCCCTCAATACTGCACGGGAACGTGAGCCTAAATGTTATGCTCCGCATTGAACCCACAATAACCCAGAGGCAAGAGTGCAACCACTGAGCCACAGTTGTGGAGATAATCCTGTAACAGGTACCCCAGTACAGCATTTGGAACTTAAACAAAAGCATTGCAGCAACTTGGGAAATACTGCGGGTGATGTCAGTCACCTCCCCACAAGGAGAGACAGAAAATCAGCGGCAAGTTCTCATTGGGATCTCTCACGTGCTGTGTCCCTCTTCTGATTTCCAGTTCGGGTGCTGGTTTTTCTGAGGGCAAGGAGCAGGTCATTTGCTCCCACTGCCATGAAAGAAGAAGAAGTACTGTTCAAAAAAAAAGATTTCCTCCAGCCTCCCCAGTGCCATACTGGGCCGTGCAGACTCGAAGTTCCGCTTTCAATTCCTGCCCTGCGGTGAGTGAGCTGATCTCATCTGGGGCAATGGGAGTGATACGGCAACCAGCTTCCAGACCTCCAGCCCATGGAGGTACAAATCAGCCCGGGCTCCTGGGCTGCTATCTAGTGGCCCCCGCTGAGAAGTGCATGAATTTGGACAGGACCGAGCTCAGTTATGGTGGATCCATGAGTCAGCTCCTCGTGAGGGGAAAATGAACAAAGAAAAAGTCACATATGGAGGAACAGCAGATTCTATTAAGCACTAAAAAAAAAAATTGCTTGCGAGGTGTATTGCTAAATAAGCACATACTGTACTATGGGTGGTGTACTTCCTAGTTTCATATGCCTGTTTAATATTCATCATTCTGTTTTAATGGTGTTTAATTTGTTGGTAAAAGTGAGATGAAAGCGACCGCTTCTGGGAGTAGGACTAATTGGTTACTTTTTCAGAGAGCAGGCACTGGCACGAGGGGCCAAATGACCTCTTTCTATGCTGCATCATTCTCTGAATCTTGGTTGCTATGGAGTTATTTTTCTCTCTTTTCTCCCGAAGCTGCTGACTCCTTGCTGGGGTATGGTCGGTGGCAGCCAAAGTGGCCATGTATGAGCTCGGAGACTGAGCGTCAGCAGACTATTCCACCGTGGAAGGCAGCACAGCTCCGCCGTATCCTGCTCTCACATGACATCCACACCCATGCACGTTCCAACAGACCTCACTGGGTAGTGATTGGTGGCGGGAAGCCGACCCGATTTACTTCCCCTTCCTCTTCCCCAATCCAGGGGTGCTGAGAGCAATCTTAGCGCCCAGGCTGATGCTGATGCGGAGATCAGCAAACTCAGCAGAGCAGAATGTTTAAATCGTCACAGAGAAGGACTTGGCTTCCGTTGTGCAGGCAAAGAGTGCTTGGTTCAGGCATTTGGCGCCCTCTAGTGATTGCATTCTGCTCTCAGGACACACTGTCACAGAGCCAAGCATCGAATGAAATGGGTGGGCTATTACTGCAGCGTCAAGAACAATTAAATAACAAAGTTTATCTGCTTTTTGCAATGTTGGACAGGCCAACAATGGCGGGGGTGGGGGTAGTGGGGGGTGTGGGGGGGGGTGGGGGGCAGGGAGTGGATACTCAGTGTTAATTCACACTTTTTCTCAGAACTACCTTGGTCAAGATCTGGGAGCGGACGGTATGACTTCTTCTCAAAGGGTCAATGTTTGGGGTTAAGGACGAGAAGCCTAAAAGAGATTAATAAGTGTCAAAATGGTGGGATTATAGTGAAGCCAGGGTTCCTGCTCCTGAATGTGACCCCATCTGGAAAGCAAACATTGGTGGACATCAAGGTGAGGGCAGGATTGGCCTCATTGATGATGGCCCCACTGCCAAGTAGCCTACTGACCTCACTGTCTAGACTCACACGTGAAGGAGGGGACCAAGCACCCTTGAGACCATATGTTAGTGTTAATCAGTGCCTTCAGGAGAGAAAAGAGAAATACGTGGCAATTGAAACAATGAATAAAATAATTTTAAAAGGCCGGGGAACAAGTTGAGGCCTCTCTCGCATTGCCCATTGTGGAGGTAGGGTCAGAGGCAGTTCAGCAGAGTTGGACGCAGTAATGTAAAAGTATCAGAACTCCAAAAATGTAACAACTTCTGAGAATAAATTTGTTGCCAGCAATGTTGATAAAACTCAGCATCCCGTGTCGCTTCTGCTTTTCGAGAATCGTCTTGCTTTTTATCATAAATATTTTTTTTCTTCTTCATCTTTCCCAGGTCTCTCTGTGCCATGTCCGTGGATGGATAAGTAATCTGCAATATTGGAAGTCAAAGTCCGGAGTGAAATGAGTTCCACGCAGATGTGGCGTGCCACATCACCAAACTGCCTCTACTTTGACATACCACTGGCAAACTCACCCAAACCTGTCGTCCAATGGCTGATGTGGGAAATGAGAAAATAACACATTGTTGCAATAAGAGCTGAGGTTGGAGCAGAGTAAGGGGAGTTTTGCTTCACAGCTGGCTGTGCCATATCTGACCAGGGAGTGTTGGTGGGTGCCTAAAATAGCCAACCACTACCCAATACTGACACCCCCTTCACCTTGACGAGTAAAACATTTTTTTCTCTACAGGGAAAGAGATAGCATATTATTTGCTGAAGAACTTCATAGAATCATAGAATGGTTACAGCGCGGAAGAAGGCCATTCACCCGTCGAGCCCGTGCTGACTCTCAGCTAGTCCCACTCCCCTTTCCTTTCCCCACAGCCCTGCAAACTTCATATTAAAATGCAGCGCAATAGTGATGAAGAGTGGACAGATATAACGTACAATTAAAAAGGCTCATGGAATGTTGGCCTTCATCTCAAAGGGGCTGGAATATAAAGGGGTGGAAGTGATGCTACAGTTATATAAACCTCTGGTTAATCCCCATCTATGTACTATGTTCAGTTCTGGGCATCACACCTCAAGAAGGATATATTGGTCTTGGAGGGGGTGCAACATAGTTTCACAGAACGATTCTGGGGCGAAAAGGATTTAACTGTGAGGACAGGTTGTATCGACTAGACGTGTATTCACTGGAGTATAGAGATTAAGCTGTGATCTAATTGAGGTGTTTAAGATGATTAAAGGAGTTGATAGATGTCATGTATTCAACCAGCAATGTAACCCATGTATAATCTGACCTAAGTTGTACACTGTGAGAACAATGACCACTAGGTGGGAGGCACTCCTAACCTGGACCTTCAGATATAAAAGGAGAAGCTCCACCCACCTTCATCACTTGAGTGCTAAGGAATAAAGGACAGGTCACAGACTGACCTTCTCTCAAGCATGGGCCTCGTGTGCATTTATACTGTATAGTAAGGACATATCAATGGCGACGAGAAACTGGGATTTAAACCACGCGAGCATGGCCACTAGCAGAACAGACGAGAGGTACTGTGTTAAGGAATGGTTGGGACAGAGATTCAACATTGTTAAAGCAGCACACAGTTCTCCAGGCAGACAAGGGCAATCGGGCATGCCCCAACATATAGTCGAACCCAGAGGGGGAGTTCAACAGAAACAATGGCAAGCTGAATGGCGATTCACGCCATTGCAAGGGACAATGCGGCCAGTAATGGGGCCATCAACACCTGTTAATGGCGCATTCAAGGACAGTCACAGGGGCAGTCACGGACAATCGACTGGCAAGGGATCTTTTGTTTCAAACAACAGCTCATGTTGGAGGTGTGGAGGCACACACTCAGCTGGAGTTTGCAGAGATGAGCAAAATACCTGCAGAAATTGCAGAAGTGAACGCTGGGGGAAATCGCTGGAAGCTGAAGTTCAGCGAGTTCATGTGGAGCACGTATACAGTTCATAAAACAGGACGCCACCGATAATGATGAAAGTGCTCCTCAATGGCATCCCAGTATCAATGGAGCTAGACACGGGGGCCAGCCAGTCCCTGATGGGTATCAAACAGTTCGAAAAGTTGTGGCCGTCCAAGGCCAGGAAGCCAAAATTATCGCTGATTGACGCACAGCTACGAACTTACACAAAGCAGATCATTCCGGTGCTAGGCAGCGCCACGGTAGTCGTGACCCACAAAGATTCGGAGAACAGGTTGCCACTCTGGATTGTCCCAGGGGACGGTTCCGCACTACTGGGGAGGAGTTGGCTTGCTGCCATGAACTGGAAATGGGTTGATGTCAATGCAATTTCCTCTGTGGAGCGAGTATCATGCTCACAGATCCTGGACAAATTTGACTCATTATTTCAACCCGGCATCGGCACTTTCATGGGGGCCAAGGTAGTGATTCACATAAACCCGGATGCCAGGCCAGTACATCACAAGGCCAGAGCGGTGCCGTACGTGACGCGGGAAAAGATAGAAGGCGAATTGGACCGCCTGCTGAGGGAAGGCATCATCTTGCCAGTCGAATTCAGTGACAGGGCAAGCCCGATTGTGCCGGTGCTCAAGGCAAATGGGTCGGTCAGGATATATGGTGATTACAAGGCCACCAACAATCGGGTGTCACTCCAAGACCAGTACCCGCTACCGAGAGCGGAGGACCTCTTTGCGATGCAATCCGGTGGCAAACTTTTTTCAAAATTGGACCTGACCTCAGCTTACATGACCCAGGAGCTGGCGAGTGAGTCGAAGAAGCTGACCACCATCATGACACACAAGGGGTTGTTTGAGTACAACAGATGTCCGTTCGGGATTCGCTTGGCCGCCACGATCGTCCAATGAAATATGGAAAGCCTCCTCAAGTCGATTCCAGGGACGGTGGTTTTTCAGGACGACATCCTCATCACGGGTTACGATACAGAAGAACACCTCCACAACCTGGAGGAGGTGCTACGCAGACTGGACCGGGTAGGGCTGTGACTTAAAAAGGCGAAGTGCGTCTTCCTAGCTCCAGAGGTAGAATTCCTGGGGATGAGGGTAGCAGCAGACGGGATCAGCCCTACTGCGTCCAAGACGGAAGCGATCCAGAGAGCAGCCAGACCCTGTAACACGACGGAGCTGCTTTCGTTCCTGGGGCTCCTGAACTATTTTGGTAACTTTCTTCCCAAATTGAGCACGCTGCTAGAGCCGCTACATGTGCTCCTACGCAAAGGTCGCGAATGGGTCAGGGGGCACAGCCAGGAAAGGGCTTTTAATAGAGCATGCAATTTGTTATGTTCCAACACTCTGTTAACACTGTATGACCCATGTAAGAAACTTGTGTTAACGTGCGATGCATTGTCCTATGGTGTCGGGTGTGTGTTGCAGCATGTCAATGTCAAGGGTCAGTTACAGCCGGAAGCTTATGTCTCCAGGAGTCTGTCCCAGGCAAAAAGGAGTTACGGGATGTTAGAAAAGGAGGCGCTCGCATGTGTATATGCTGTAAAGAAAATGCATCAGTGCCTGTTTGGCAGGAAATTTGAGCTGGAGACAGATCACAAACCCCTAACGTCCCTTTTGGCCGACAACAAGGCCATAAATGCAAACGCATCGGCCCGCATACAGAGGTGGGCGCTCATGTTAGCCGCCTATGACTGCACAATTCGGCACAGACCGGGCACCGAAAACTGCGCCGATGCACTCAGCAGGCTCCCACTAGCCACCACTGAGGGGGCTACCGAGCATGCTGCTGAGATGGTCATGGCTGTTGATGCTTTCGGAAGCGAAGGCTCAACCGTGACAGCCCGTCAGATTAAAATCTGGACAAATAGAGACCCGCTATTGTCTCTAGTCAAGAAATGTGTCCTGAATGGGGACTGGGCAGCCATGTACAGGGCATGCCCTGAGGAATTTAAACCATTTCATAGGCGCAGGGATGAACTCTCGATTCAGGCCGATTGCCTACTGTGGGGAAACCGCATAGTCATGCCCCAGATGGGCAGAGAGGTGTTCATCAGAGAACTCCACAATGAGCACACGGGCATTGTCATGATGAAGGCAATTGCCAGGTCACACGTTTGGTGGCCAGGGATAGTTGCAGATCTGGAACTTTGTGTTCGCAGGTGCAACACGTGTGCCCAGCTGGGCAATGCGCCCAGGGAAGCCCCCCTTAGCCCCTGGCCATGGCCCGCCAAGCCTTGGTCACGCATCCATGTGGACTACGCAGGTCCTTTCATGGGAAAAATGTTTTTGGTTGTCGCAGATGCCTACTCCAAATGGATCGAGTGTGTCATTTTAAATTCAAGCACAGCCTCTGCCACGGTAGAAAGTCTACGGGCAATGTTTGCCGTCCACGGTCTACCAGAAGTTTTGGTCAGCGACAATGGTCCTTGCTTCACAAGCACTGAATTCCAGGACTTCATGGCAGGCAATGGAATTAACCGTGTCAGAACGGCACCGTTCAAGCCGGCCTCAAACGGCCAGGCAGAACGAGCAGTGCAGATAATCAAACAGGGGATGCTCAGAATCCAAGGGGGTTCCCTACAAACCCGCTTATCACGCCTCCTGTTGGTCTATAGATCCCGACCACACTTGCTCACAGGGGTTCCACCCGCAGAGCTGCTAATGAAAAGGACGCTCAAAACACGGCTATCCCTTATACACCCCACCATGAAAGAAATTGTCGAGAGTCGGTGCCAGCCACAATATGACTACCATGACAGGAATGCGAGGGCGCGATGTATTGATGTAAATTATCCTGTTTTTGTCCTCAACTACGCTGCAGGGTCCAAATGGCTCGCAGGCACTGTGATTGCCAAAGAGGGAAATAGGATTCTGGTAGTTAAACTTACCAATGGACAAATCTTTCGCAAACACTTGGATCAAACAAAAAGAAGGTTCAGCAACCCCATAGAAGAAGCAGAGGAAGAACACAATGTAGAGTTCACTCCACCACAGGTGACTGAACACCGGAACCAAAGGGAGGAGAGCCCAATCACTGTGGACCGTCTGGATAGGCCTGAGGCACCGCAAACAGCAGATACTCAGGCCAGCGCCCAACAACCGGAGCCCCGACTCAGGCGCTCTACAAGAGAGCGTAAACCACCAGAGAGACTCAACCTGTGATCCCAACAAGACTTTGGGGGGGAGGTGATGTCATGTATTCAACCAGCATTGTAACCCATGTATAATCTGACCTAAGTTGTACACTGTGAGAACAATGACCACTAGGTGGGAAACACTCCTAACCTGGACCTTCAGGTATAAAAGGGGAAGCTCCACCCACTTTCATCACTTGAGTGCTAAGGAATAAAGGACATGTCACAGACTGACCTTCTCTCAAGCATGGGCCTCGTGTGCATTTATACTGTATAGTAAGGACGTATTAATAGGGTAGATCGAAACTATTTCCTCTGATGGGGGAGTCTATAACAAGGGGGCATAACCTTAAAAATGGAGATAGACCATTCAAGGGTGATGTCAGGAAGCACTTCTTCACACAAAAGGTAGAGGAAATTTGGAAATCTCAACCCAAAAAGATTCTGAGGCTGGGGATCAATTAAAAATTTCAATACTGAAATTGATAGATTTTTGTCAGGCCAGAGTATTAAGGGCTACGGAACTAAAGTGGGTGGATGGAGTTAAGATACAGATCAGCCATGATCTAATTGAATGGAGGAACAGGCTCATGAGGCTAAATGGCCTACTCCTGGTCCTATGTTCCACCTTGAGTAAGTTGACACGAGTGGACAGACGAGTCTGGAAACGGGCCCTGGCCAAAATCTAATTTCTTGTGCGAAAGCTGTCCCTCATTCTCAGTGAAAGGTGTGACTCAATGTTACCATGTGTCAAAGTGCCTGACCATGAGTTATCATGCACCACCTGTTAAGACTGAACATTATACGGACAGCTTTATGAATTTGCACTCACAGCATGAGTCCTCACCCATTGGGAGAACAGCAGGAACTTGGGTTCCGATTTTCCATTCATTCAGAAACACTTGCATTTATTTCGTGCCTTATTGCATCTCACAAAAATGTCTCAAAACGCTTCACAGAGGGGTTAATTTGAAGGGCAATGATTGTTATGTGAACAAACATGGTAGTCATCTGCTGATGGGAAGATCACACTATGGAGAGTCTCCGTGCTCTTCTCTGTTTTGGTGGTCTTGGTTGAGGGAGGAATGTTGGCCGGGAGAACATCACGATCTTTGTACAGCACCATGAAAACAGGCGGACATGGTTTCACATCTCACTCGTAGGATGAGATCTTCGACGATCCAGCCCTCAGTCAGAACTGTTCTGGAGCGTCAGTCTAAGTTGCGGACTTAGGTCCTGGTGAGAGACTTAAAGGAAACTAAAACAACTGGCTGCTTATTTTTTCTTGTGTTGCCGTGATTGAAATAGCTTGAAATGAATTCAGTCTATTTACCTTCACTAATTTTAACATCCTGCAAAAATTAGAGCTTGGAGATGCAATTTGGTGCTTTCATTTGGAAGAATGCCATCTGAAAGAGTTTACAATTAATCTTCTTTTACATCTGGCTGCATTCCATGTTCATAAAGCTAAATTTGTTCAATTTAAACCTAATTGGATTATTTTTAAATATGTAGTGGCAAAACCTCCACCAAACTCTCCAAAGATTAAATGATATAATGCTTTTATAACTCTAAACTGCAGGATCGAATTTCTCTCAAATTATAAAACTATTTGTCTCAGTTTCTTTCAGAGGTTTGGGTTTCTGTCTCCTTAAAGAGCCCCATTTTTCAGAGCTTTCTGAGGCAAGTTCTTAGAACAGTCGGGGCCACGAAGACCAGCACGATTGTTTTGAATGCAGAGTTTCTCTTGAGTGATTTTAGAGATATTTATTTAAAAGAAGGATGGGATTAAATTGGAAAGCCCCTGCAAACAGGTGTGCAGATCGAAGTGCATGATTACCCACGCCCGTTGATTGCAATGCAGGTAACACGCCAACTTCGTGCCACCTACGCATTTGAATGAACTCTGGGTCCAGCCAGCACTAACCACACTGTTCATTGGCTGGACGCATCAGCAGGGGGTCAATATCATGAGAGGCTAGTACCACTTAAAGCTAGCCTGCAACTCTTACAGGGGAGGTGCATTGTGGCTGGAGCTAGTGGGGGGTGTGGCACTGGCTACATGGAGCACGAATCTGCTGTCCTCGCTCCAAAGGCAGGATTCTTCATCCCACTCCGCCAATGCCCTTGCTCTTCCCTGTCTTGGTTGCGGTTACTGGTGTCATACTCGGATGAATTCTTCACAGAAAGCCCAGCCAGAAAGGGGATGTCCAGGTTGTCCTCTGCCTTCCTCTTCCTTCTCTTCGACCCAGATTGCTACCGCCCATGCCAAGATGGTGCAGTCCACAGCCAGGCCTTCTAGCCCCAGAGCTTTTTGAGCTCATCCTCCAAGGCCATTTGAAGTCTCCTCCACTGAAAGTTAGCAGCCTTCCATCAGCCATGCTGGGATAGCACCTCATAGGACAGACAAAGGCACACTGAAGGCAGGCACTAAGGGAATGCAGAAGGGTGATTAGTTTACGTTTGTAGGCATGATTTTATTTATAATTGTGATTTGGAATGTTTATTTTGTGATGGGTTTTATTTTTGCTTTATGTCCAAGCGAACGCTATGATGATCAGTGCGAGAGTGAAGATAAGGTGTGAGACTGTTGGTGAATGGGGAATTGGGGTTGCAGTTACTAGTATCACATGTGGATGAATTTTTCACTCTGAAAGGGGCTAGAAAGGGGATGCCCAGGTTGTCTCCTCACTTCCTCCTCCTCTTCTTCCCCCTCCTCATGCTCCTGCTCCTCAGCTGCTCGCCATATGGCTGGTGGCAAGGACTGTGTCCTCATGATGGCGTGGTTGCTCAGCATGCAGCAGACCACCACGCATCTTGACACCTGCTCTGCCAAGTACTGCAGGGCTCCTCCAGAGCGGTTCAGGCCAAGGAAGCATTGTTTCAGCTTGTCAATGGTCTGCTCTATCACATTTTGTGTGGCTGCATGGCTTTCGTTGTATGCATGCTGCACATATGTGCATGGGTTGCGCACTGGAGTCATCAGCCATGTCATCAGCGGATAGCCCTTATCGCCCAGTAGCCACTCTTTGGTTTGCCATGGTGACTCAAATGCAGGTGGCACAGCGCACTGCTGCAGAATGAAGGCATCATGACTGCTGTCAGGATAGAAGGCAATGACCTGCATGCTTTGCTGCCTATGGTCACACACCAGGTGGGCGTTGAAGGCGTGGAATCCCTTTCAGTTCTGGTATAGGACAGAGTTGAGGTGTGGCACCCACAAAGCAGCATGCGTGCAGTCAATGGGAAGCCTGCAATCCTAGCCAATCTGTGTGTTCGCTCTGATTGCTTGTCTCTGGCAAGTGTGAATGAAATGCAGTTAGTTCTCTTTGAATGGAAAGCCTCAGTGACCTACCTTATGCAACAATGGATGGCAAACTGCGAGTTATTGCAAATATCTCCAGCTCCAGCCTGGAAGGAGCCAGACGCATAAAAGTTCAGCACCACGGCCACCCGCATAGCCACTGGCAAAATTCAGTGAGGATGTCCTTGCAGAAGCGCAGACGTCTCACACATTGTTTAAGTAGAATAATTGGTCCCTGAATACCCATGGCAGATATGGTCTCCTGCTGCGAGTCCTTCTCCCCCTCCTCCTCCCTCTTCCAGCAACTTGTCCTGCTCTGCGTGGCTTCTGTTCTTTCTCCCTGACATGCTGTATTCCAAGGGGAATTCCTACTAATGTTTGGGGTTAACGTAGCCAAGTTTGCTGATGATACAAAGATGGGAGGAAAAGCAATTTGTGAGGAGGACACAAAAAATCTGCAAAAGGACATAGGCAGGCTAAGTGAGTGGCAAAGATTTGCCAGATGGAGTATAATGTTGGAAAGTGTGAGGTCATGCACTTTGGCAGAAAAAAATCAAAGAGCAAGTTTTATTTAAATGGAGAAAGATTGCAAAGTGTTGCAGTACAGTAGGACCTGGGGGTACTTTTGCATGAAACACAAAAGGATAGTATGCAGGTACAGCAAGTGATCAGGAAGGCCAATGGTATCTTGGCCTTTATTGCAAAGGGGATGGAGTATAAAAGCAGGGAAGTCTTACTACAGCTATATAAGGTATTGGTGAGGCCACACCTGGAATACTGGTTTCCATATTTACGAAAGAATATAATTGCTTTGGAGGCAGTTCAGAGAAGGTTCACTAGGTTGATTCCGGGGATGAGGGGGTTGACTTATGAGGAAAGGTTGAGTAGGTTGGGCCTCTACTCATTGGAATTCAGAAGAATGAGAGGTGATATTATCGGAACGTATAAGATTATGAGGGGGCTTGACACGGTGGATGCAGAGAGGATGTTTCCATTGATGGGGGAGACTAGAACTAGAGGGCACAATCTTAGAATAAGGGGCCACCCATTTAAAACTGAGATGAGGAGAAATTTCTTCTCTCAGCGGGTTGTAAATCTGTGGAATTCGCTGCCTCAGAGAGTTGTGGAAGCTGGGACATTGAATAAAATGTAAGACAGAAATAGACAGTTTCTTAAACTATAAGGGGATAAGGGTTTGTGGGGAGGGGGCAGGGAAGTGGTAGCTGCGTCCATGATCGGATCAGCCATGACCTTATTGAATGGCGGAGCAGGCTCAAGGAGCCATATGGCCTACTCCTGCTCCTATTTCTTATGTTCTTATGATAATGTTATGGCGCTTAAAATAAATTGTATTATTGCAAAATAAAATCTCAAATGTTGTTTTGTCACCTCTGTCCATCATCACTCGTTTTAGCCATCTGTCACTTGAGACAATGGGAACAGTATTGGGTTAACTACCTCTGGTCTGAAGGTGATCAGTGCTCATGTTCATTGATGCATCTCTGCTGCTCACCTTTGGTCCCTTCAATCACCGATCTTCCAAGTCATGTGGCTCTCCCACAATTCACTGAATTTGTCTTCTGTCTTAATCACTCTTCTAACCTTGATAACTCTCCAGAACATTTCAACTTTTCTCAGTCAAAATCAAATCTATCGGCTCAACTTTTCTCTATCAAAATCAAATCTATCGGCTCTAACCTCCTCTCTGTTTCAATCAGCATATCAAGTGGCATTGATGTCTATCACATCTTCCATTACTTGGGCTCTAATAAGCCCTCTGATCCTGATGGTCCTCTCCTACTGTTCCAAGATATGTGCTTCCAGACTTACCCCTTTTCCATTCCATCTCTTCAGTCTCTCTTCCACTGTTCTGCCTTTTTGCACATTTGTTTGGATTCAGCCTGTCCATAAGAAAGATGATCCTTACCAGCAACTGCCTTATTACATAAATCCACATTTTATGGAAGTTTTGTTGATTTTCAAATGATCCATCACCTTGAAAGTCCTAATTAAATCCATGGTCAGGTGTATGGTCTTTGGAATGGCTGTCCCATTGCTAATCTTGTTGGTCTGTTGTGCACTTTTGGAACTCCGTTCTGGTTCACTTCAGTAATTCATCTGCCAAATCCTTGGACATCTCCAAAGCCTAGTCAGGGTCTGGGACTTCCAAACAGCTCACCATCATATGGCCTATGTCTGTTTAATTTCTTCTTCAGTAGCTCTAAGGTGCTGATATCCTCTGATCCTTTCTCAGTTAACTTAGAGCTTTATTATCTCCCCCATTCAGTACCTTCTCAATATCAGTGACTTTCTTTGTCTAATGTTCAGATTGTACGTCCTTCAGATCCTTCCATTCACATGCCCTTAATACACATAACATCCATTCCACTGACAGTGTGGTGTTGAATTCCAGCATTGATCTCCTCCATCCTACTCAATGGAGACTGTAAATTTCTCAAAATTCCAACCAACCAGTTCTTACTTTTAATGGTTCCACCATTCATCCCTCTCCATCTCCCACACCCCCAATACTAAGTTTGTTTCCCAGAAGCTTGGTTTTATTTTGCTGCCAAAATTCTGAGAATTCTTAACAAAACTCAAGTTTGTCACAACCTGAACACTCCTTGAATGCTCTTCTAATATGCTTCTCACACTGCTGCACGGGTTACAAGAAAAGGCTCACTTCTAGTCTCTAACCTCTCCATTATGTTGTTCTATTTTACCAATACTACAATGGTAATTGCTCCACACAACTGTTCCCTTTTGTTCCTCCTGAACTCCAAATATACTTGTAACAATACTCACTGCACCATTTCCTACAGTTAATATTTTCCAGCGGCTCAAAACAATCCTTACCTCACGTAGTCTTACCTTCCTCCCAAAATCTGATGTGTTTTAATAGCCAAGCTTGGCATCAACAAAGCCCTACTTTGTAATTACCTCGTGGGTTCGTGGCTCTTCGCCTAGGCTTTACAATTTAAAAAAGCACTGTCAAGTACAATTCTACAATTTTACACTAAGTGCAGGTTCTGATCCAACAGCACTGTGACCACTTAGACTGCTGATTGCGTCTTGTAAAAATAGACTCTGCCAGGAAAATACTTCTGTCAAAGAGTCTAGAATGACATAGTTGACGCAACGATGTGCTGCGCTGAGTAGTGAGGCAAGAATCTTCTCTCAGAAACCCCCGTGAGAGGTGCATTGTAACCTCGGTCATCTTGTCAGTGTTCGGACAAGAGCAGAATTCAGGCACTATTTCACAGGGAAGAAAGATCAAAATGCAAACTTCCCCCCACTCACCGCGCCCCCCCCCACCCCACCCCACCCCATCCAGCCCCCTGTCAATGGTCAATACCTCACTTCAGTTGACTGAAGCTCAATATTGATAAAGGCCTCAGGCTAAGTTGGCTGCTCTTCTTAGCTGAAGAATGATGCGTAGCACAAGGCAATAGAAGGAGACAGGAAACAAATACCTTATAATGGGAATGCTGCAAATGGTTCAGTGAGTAGTCAGAGGGACTGAACACCCCAAAATTTCTACAACAACAACTTGCAATTATATCGTGCATTTAATGTTGTAAAATGTCCCAAAGCACTACACAGTGGCATTATCAGACAAAATTTAACATCTAACCTGTTATGTATTCATGCTTGGAGGTCACCAGACACCAGAGGGCGCCGCGGTTGGAGGTCATCGGGCTGTACGCATGTGGCATGTGTACTTCGTCACCTGTATATAAGCTGTGTGTCTTTGACAAGCTGGCACTCTTGGGCTGGAATAAAGATGGATCAGGTTGTACCTGAGTGAGTTTACAGTAACCAGACTCGAGTCATTACAATTGGTGACGAGGTAATTTAAGAACCTTCGCATGCATAATAGGCACTGTTGGAATCCTGTAGAGATTCATGGAGGGTGAGTATTGGGTGGATTTTGTCAACCGCCTGGATCAGTATTTTGTGGCCAACGGCATGGAGGCAGAGGCCTATGCAGTTAAGCGCAGGGCAGTTCTCCTCACCGTTTGTGGTCCGAAAATTTACAGCCTCATGAAGAATCTTCTCTCGCCTGTAAGTCCAGCGGAAAAAGGGTACGAGGAATTGTATTTCTACAAGCATGTTCGTGCTGAGGGCCAGGACATGTCAGGATTTGTCGCCAACTGTGACGTCTTGCTGAGCCGTGTAAGTTCGGGAACATGCTGGAAGACATGCTGTGTGATGTCTTCATGATAGGCATCAACCATGATGTGATCCTCAGGAAGCTGTTGGCTGCAGAGACACTGGATTTGAAAAAGGGCCCAGGCATGCAAGATGACGGATGATAATTTGAGGCAGATATCATCGACGAGTCGGAGTTCCACGGCAAGTACTGTAAACAAGATGGCATCGTCTTCGGGCAGAGATTCTTATGTGAAACCTGCCACTGCTTAGAGCCCGCAACTGGTTCGAACCAGATTTCACCCTGTTGGCATTGTGGGGGCAATCATCGGCCTCATCAGTGTTGGTTTAGGCAATACTCATGCAATGGATGTTCGAAAGTGGGGCATCTTCACAAGATGCGTCCACAATGGAGCAAGTGTGGTGCGGCTCACCACGTGGTTGATGAGGACAAGTTCAGTGATGGCCCGGATACACAACCCGAGGAGGAAGTGAATGGACTTTATTCGTTCCTGAGCAAGAGCCAGCCGATAGTCGTTAATGTGAAGCTGAATGGCGAGCCTGTATCAATGAAGCTGGACATGGGTGCGAGCCAGTCGATAATGAGCCAAAGGACATTCAACAAGCTGTGGGACATTAAGGCTGAGAAACCGAAGCTGAGTCCAATCAATGCCAGGTTACACACTTACACTAAGGAACTCGGCAGTGCAGCAATCGAGATGTCATGTGACAGTGTGGTTCATGAGCTACCATTATGGATCGTCCCAGGTAATGGTCCAACGTTGTTCGGCAGGAATTAGCTCGAGAAAATCAAGCTGAATCGGTAGATGATACTTAGTGTGCTCAAGTATTGAAAAAGTTTCCCTCTTTGTTTGAACCGGGCATCGGCAATTTTACAGGAGCCAAGGTGCAGATTCACCTGGACTCCAATGCAAGGCCTGTCTATTACAAAGCTCGGTCTGTTCCATACATGATGAGGGAGAAGGTTGAAATTGAGCTTGGCAGACTCCAGCGTGAAGGAACCATATCACCATAAAGTTTAACGAGTGGGCTAGTCCTATTATGCTTGTGTTGAAGAGTGTTGGCATTGTCATGATTTGTGGAGTCTACAAGGTTGCGATTAACCGATTTTTGAAACAGGATCAGTATCCGTTACCGAGGGCTGATGACCTGTTCGCCGTGCTAGCTGGTGGAAAGTCATTCACGAAATTGGATCTGATGTCAGCCTATATGACACAGGAGCTTGTCAACACTTCGAAGAAACTCACCTGCATCAACACCCATAAAGGACTGTTTGTTTACAACAGGTGTCCTTTTGGGATTCGTTCGGCTACAGCCATATTTCAGAGGAATATGGAGAGTTTACTGAAGTTCATTCCTAGAACTGTCGTGTTTCAAGATGACATTGTGGTCACAGGTCACGACACTGCTGAACATCTGAACAATCTTGAAGAAGTCCTACAGCGTCTGGACAAAGTGGGACTCAGGCTGAAATGCTCGACGTGTGCATTCATGGCACCTAAAGTCGAATTCCTCGGGAGGAAGCTTGCTGCTGATGGCATCAGGTCCACTGATTCGAAAACCGAGGCCATCAAAAATGCACCCAGGCCTCAGAATGTGATGGAGCTGCATTCGTTCCTTGGTCTATTCAACTACTTTGGTAATTTCTTACCCAGATTGAGCACTTTACTAGAGCCACTGCATGTGTTACTAAGAAAAGGCGAACTGGGTCTGTGGTGCACCTCAAGATAGAGCCTTTGAGAAAGCCAAGAATCTGCTATGTTCAAACAAGTTGCTTGTTCATTATGATCCGTGTAAGCACCTTGTATTGGCCTGAGATGCTTCGTCATATGGGGTTGGCTACGTACTCCAACAAGCAAATGAATCGGGCAAGCTATTGCGTATGTTTCGAGAAGTCTGTCTAAAGTGGAAAGAGCTTATAATATGGTAGAGAAAGCTTTGGCCTGTGTGTATGGGGTAAAAAAAATGCACCAGTACCTGTTTGGTCCTCGTTTTTAACTAGAAACAGATCACAAGCCACTCATTTCATTGTTTGCGGAAAACAAAGGTATTAATAACAATGCATCATCCTGTATTCAAAGGTGGGCGCTGACATTGTCTGCCTTTGATTACGTCATCCGTCATAGACCTGGCACTGAGAATTGTGCAGAAACACTGAGTCATCTGCCCTTACCCACAACTGAGATGGAGCCGCCTCAACCTGCAGATCTACTGTTAGTAATGGATGCTTTTGAGAGTGAAGGAACTCCTGTCACTCCTCAACAATTTAGGATCATGACCCTATTTTATCGATTGTGAAACGGTGTGTACTCAGTGGTGACTGGTCTGCCATACTTATAGAGATGCATGAGGAGACCAAAGCTTACAACCGTCGCAAGGATGAGCTGTCCATTCAGCCAGACTGTTTATTGTGGGATAATCATGTAATCATGCCTAAGAAAGGTAGAGAAAAATTTGTTCGTGAACTTCATAGCACTCATCCCGGTATTGTCATGATGAAGTCCATTGCTAGGTCTCATGTATGGTGGCCTGGAATTGACTCTGATCTGGAATCATGCATGCATCAGTGCAATACTTTCATGCAGCAAAGTAAAGTACCAGCGGAATCTCCACTGAGTCTTTGGTCGTGGCCATGTAAAGCATGGTCGAGGATCCACATTGATTTTGCGGGCCCGTTCCTAGGAAAGAAATTTTTTGTCGTAGTGGATGCATATTCTAAGTGGATAGAGTGTGTTATTATGTCATCCAGCACGTCTACAGCTACCATTGAGAGCTTTCGTATCATGTTTGCTACTCATGGTTTGCCTGACATTGTTGTGAGCGACAACGAATCTTGCTTCACAAGTCTTGAGTTCCAGGAGTTCATGAAACTCAATGGCATCAGACATGTGAGATCAGCTCCATTCAAGCCTGCTTCTAATGGTCAAGCAGAGCGTGGTGTTCAAACAATCAAGCAAAATATGAAACGTGTAACTCAGGGTTCACTGCAGAGACGGTTGTCATGTATATTGCTCAGTTACAGGTTAAGACTTCATACGCTTACTGGGGTTCCTCCTGCTGAACTATTGATGAAGAGAAATCTCAAGACCAGGCTTTCTCTTGTTCATCATGATTTGAATGATCGCGTTGAAAACAGACGTCAAAGTCAGCAATGGTGTCATGATCGTGTTGCCGTGTCACGTGACATCTCGATCAACCATCCGGTTTATGTACTGAACTATGGTCAAGATCGAAAGTGGATCGCCGGCACTGTTACAGCCAAGGAGGGTAACAGAGTGTTTATTGTCATGCTCAAGAATGGGCAAGCATTCAGGAAACACCTTGACCAGGTTAAACTGCGGCACATGGATGAACTGGAACCGAGTGAGGAAGATGCAGTCAGTGACCAACCAACCATTGTTCACTCATCAGAGGACATTACTGACTCTGAACCTTCAGTCTCTGATGTGGCCATGACCACTCCCATCAGATCGACTACTCAGCCCTCAATCTCAACGGACTCAGAACGTTCGCCCAGAGCCAATGTTGAACTGAGACGATCAACTCATGAGAGGAAAGCCCCAGACCATCTTAATTTGTAAAAAGACTGTTGTTAAGATTTTAAAAGGGGGATGTTGTTATGTATTAATGCTTGAGGGTCACCAGACACCAGAGGGTGCCGCGGACAGAGGTCACCGGGTTGTATGCATGTGGCATGTGTGCTTGGTCCCCTGTGTGTCTTTGTCAAGCTGGCACCCTTGGGCTGGAATAAAGATGGATCAGGTTGCACCCGAGTGAGTTTACAGTAACCAGACTCTTGAAATTACAAAACTACACAAGGAGATATTAGGACATTGTTTCCACTGGTAGGGGAGGCTAGAACTAGGGGGCACAGCCTCAAAATACGGGGGAGCCAATTTAAAACCGAGTTGAGAAGGAATTTCTTCTCCCAGAGGGTTGTGAATCTGTGGAATTCTCTGCCCAAGGAAGCAGTTAAGGCTAGCTCATTGAATGTATTTAAGTCACAGATAGATAGATTTTTAACCAATAAGGGAATTAAGGGTTACAGGGAGAGGGCGGGTAAGTGGAGCTGAGTCCACGGCCAGATCAGCCATGATCTTATTGAATGGCGAGCAGACTCGAGGGGCTAGATGGCCTACTCCTGTTCCTAATTCTTATGTTCTTATGACAGGTGACCAAAAGCTTGGTCAAAGAGGTAGGTTTTAAGGACCATATTAAAGGAGGGAGACAGAGGTAGAGAAGCAGAAAGGTTTAGGTAGGGAATTGTAGAGCTTAGAGTCGAGACAGCTGAAGGCATGGCCACCAATGGTGGAGTGAAGAAAATCGGGTTGCTCAAGAGGCCAGAATTGGAGGAGCGCAGAGTTCTTGGAGGGTTGTAGGGCTGGAGTAGTTTATAGAGATAGTTTTTTTTTAAAGTTAAAAAAATATGACCACATGTTCTTCGGTTACTAACTATTTGACTTAATAGCAATTGCTGCTGCTAATAATCAGCAAAGGTTTCCTTTGTGCACTGTTTATAAAGAAAACACTCATAATTTTGCCATATGCAAAATACAAAGGGATCGTACCCCAATCTCTCCAAAATAGTTAGTGGCTGTTATACATTGGATTGAAAAGCTTCACTCCAAAATTTACTCATACTACGTAAGGTAGCATAAAGCGAATAAATTAGCATGAGGAATCAGACTGGAGGAATGTTCTGTCAGTTAAACGGAAACTGAGGAATGGAGTTACCCTTTAATGCATTGATGAAGCTTTGGGAAGTGGTTACTGCACTCAGTAATCAGAAATGTACCAGTGCACTAAGCTGGAAGCCGAGTTGGGAATTCTTTGAACATTTACCATTTTAAACTGCTTCGCAAAATTATTATTGCATTTTTCTCATAGATTGGTGTTGGATGGTCTCATTTTTGGGAAATATGTAAACAGTGCTTTGGAGTTTATCTGCATTTTCTCCAAACTGGCCTGGAATATAGGCTCCTCCCCCCAAGTTTGCAGTACCTTGCCATGTAATTAACCACAGCAACCACCACTTCCTTAAAGCTGCAAGAACATATGTGACAACTTACTGACAGCATAATGTGACCTGCACTTACAGAACTGTCAGAAAGAGTGCCCCTACACTTTGTTCTACTGTTAAAACAAGTACACCAGTATACCCTTGACTCTTTTGACACTGGAACATACTGTCCATCATGCCGATGCAACATTATACACTCACTAAACATCATACTGCCATGAGATATGGCACAGCAACTATAGCCTGCTAAAATCCAACAAGCATCCGTTCACAACATAAGTAATGTACCCAAATAACACTGCCACCAAATATGCTACTTTATGCATTTATACTGCCACTCTTACATGTCTGTGAAGTAACAACTGTTTCACAATTGCAGTGTGTAAGGAAAACACAATCAGGGCAAAATTAGTAGCACAAATGAGTGATAATGAATCAGCAGCCTATTTCACAACCCACATGGTTTTTTTCCATGAAAGTCATGCAGGTTAAAAATGGGCTGCCAATTCGCTATCGTCCGCTTTGTACAACCACCAAAGACTAACCCAAACTTATTCTCCAAGGAGCAATCAAAAACAAACATTTCACCGTCTCTATGGAGACCTCTTGTAGATGTCTTTCTGAATTCTTTCATTGCAGATGTCCATCCCTCCTCCACTTCCACACATCAGTACCTTCTCTCCTTGGAACAGAGTAACTTCTGACTCATCTTCAGCAACACCACAGAAGATCAGCTTCTGGGAGCTACAGCTAGTAGTTTGTATTTGTACCAATGAGTGATGTCTGGAGTGTGCATTTTGAACTCACTGGTCTGCTTGAGCTCACTCCAGACATCACTCTTTGGTAAAATACAAACTAATGTTTAAAATGAAGTGAAACTGACAAGTACATTCCAATTTACAAAGTTTTCTCATTAAACTTTATGACCTGAATGAGGTAGGTGCGTTTAAACACAGATCCGCGTTAGCAGCAGAATAATATATTGTGCATAACGTGGTACGAAGCTCCCGACATTACAACGCAGCATAGCACTTCCTTTATCGTGAGCAACGCCATGGGTGACCTGCCAGTACGTATCTAAAAACCACACATTTGGTGCCATTATTGTCCATCATACCTGCGAATATGCAACAAAAAAAATCTGCGTTAAACTTCAAAATTAGTATTTAAAAAGACAAAGTCAATCACTTGAAAACTACAGAGTAACTATACAGCATTCCCCCTAGCCCACAACAGAAAATGCTTCCTTGACATCCAGTCAGAACATCTGTAACTTCTAATTTACCTTAACAATCACAACTTAAAAATAAGAAAAAGGTCAATCTGACCTATAATTCATTTCGAGAACACTGAACAATTAAACCTGGGTGGCTTTAAAGCGGCGCACAGCTACATTATAGCAGCAGAATAATATACATAGTATAACAGTCCTGTCCTTAAAAAAGTCCACAGCCTCTGACCTAGACCAATGGAGTGCCAAGTGAAATCTACTAGAATACATGAGAGTTTTGATACTTGTCAATCACACTTCGTGTGTCGCACTGTATCACACATGTAAATTTCTGCATCATACTTCAAAAAACTATAACAAAAGAAAATGAAAGACAGTTATTTATTTCTGGTTTCTTCTAACCTCTGATGGGCTGCAGCATAATACGTTGTGCTTTACATATTGCAGAGCTCCTGTCCTTATAAAATGGCGTGTCCTCCGGCATACACTGGGCAACACCACGGTTGGCCAGCTAGTCATTTTCTTTTTACTTATTATATTATAAACTCAGTAGAAAGAAAATGACATTAAGGCAGTTAATAGGAGGACGGAAACGACATTGATTGAATACTGCGAGAGGCTACTGTGATCCCATCACAGCAGAAAGCACTATCAAATGGTTCACAGGAGAGTACAATAAAGAGATTATTCCTCAGCTGTTAAACTGAATTATAAGGAAATTAGAAGCTCACTGTATATTATTAAAAAAATTTGACTGCAATAAAACTGGGTTTCCCTTGTCGGTCATTTTAGACGATTTAATTTTGACTCTTCTTGAAATGATAATTATCTGAAATTTGAACTCAGCTTTTTGTTTCTATTAATCTAACACTTCATTGAATTTCACTAGTTACAGGTACAGCTGCTATCTGAGAAAATCAGAGGCACAGTGACACACAGGCCAGAAATATTTTTACAACGCGTCTTCTCAAGCCTTCATAGAAAAAGTAGCATGCAGCTCCCCCAGTGGTTCAATAAGCAAATGCAATAGCAGGTCAGCTATTGAGACATAGCCAGGCAGAGGTCCCAGATTCCATCCTTGGTCAGAGCTGAGTTAGCCGATTCTAATTGGACCTGCTTTACCAAGTTGCTGCATTTGTTCTCACTGCATTTGAGCTAGGGAACAGAAGAAATAACATTTTAAGCCACATGTTCTACTCCAGATCAACCCCTCGAGCCTATTCCACCATTCAATGAGATCATGGCTGATCTGTATCTTAACTCCGTCCACATGCCTTGGCTCCATATCCTTTATCCATCGGGAATGGTAGCATAGTGGTTATGTTACTGGATTAGTTCAGCGAGTTCAATTCCCACCATGGTAGCTGGGGAATTTAAATTCAGTTAATTAAAAAAAAAATCTGGAATACAAAGCTGGTGTCAGTAAAGGCAGTAATGGTGACCACGAAACGACTGGATTGTCGTTAAAAACCCATCTGGTTCACTAATGATCCTTTAGGGAAGGAAATCTGCCGACTTTACCTGGTCCGGCCTAGATGTGACTCCAGATCAGTTGGTTGACTCTTAACTGCCCTCTGAAATGGTGCCTCACCACCACCTTCTAAAGGGCAAATAGGGATGGACAATAAATGCTGGCTTTGACGGTAACTCCCATGAATGAATAAACTATTTTACACCCTTGTCCAGCAAAAATCTATCAATCACAGATTTAAAATTATTAATTGAGCTAGAATCTGCTGCTTTTTGTGGGAAAGAGTTCCACACTTTTACCACCCTTTGCATGTGGAGGTGTTTCCTAACTTCACTCCTAAAAGGCCTGGCTCTGATTTTAAGGTTATGTCCCCTTGTCCTAGACTCCCCCACCAGCAGAAAATGTTTCTCTCTATCTACCCTATCAATTCCTTTCAAAATCCTAAAATCCTCAATCAAATCACCCCTAACCTTCTATATTCCAGTGTATACAAAGCTAATTTATGTAATCCCTCCTCATAACCAAACCCTTGGAGCCCTGGTAATATTCTAGTGAATCTGCACTGCATTCCTTCCAAGGCAAATATATCCTTTCTAATAAGCGGTGCTATGAGCTGTACACAGTACTCCAGATGTGGGGGCCGAAATTCAGGATCTCAAAGAGACCTATTAATGCCCATTTGCAGCGGCCATTCTTAAACATCGAATGGCCGCCGCTTTGGGGTCAACTGGTCGACCTGACCTAAATTCAGGTCAGGGATTTTTCGGCCTAGACCCGATCCTGCCCGATTCTGATGACTGCCAAAATGAGTCATCAGGATTGCACCGCCAATTTTATTAAACAAAAATGCTTACCTTCCAATATTCAGCTCCATCCGTCGATCCCCTGCCTCGTGGTGCCCCTGACAGGTTTTTCTGTTGGTGCACACTATGCCGACTGTGTGTAGCCCAGCAGCGAGGCGGCCCTTAAAGGGAGGGCCCACTGCCGCGGCTGCAATGTAATAAATTTTGCCAATTGGCTTGCTAATTGGCAAAATACTGCCCCCGGGTTCGGCCAGGCCACCAATGGGCAGCCTGGCACCTCCTCTTGGGTGCCAGGCTGCTGGTCTGGCCGAAACCCTCCCTGGTGGCCCAGTGTCCGAAGATTTAAAATAACAGAATCTCTCCCCTTTAATGGAGGGGAGAGAGCGTGGTGATGCACACACACTGTGACACCACCACTATTCCACCGCTGATTGACGGTGGTGGTGTTCCTGTCCGACCGATTTTCAGCCAGTCAGCCTGACTTTAAGTCTGTGGCCCGCCCCCATTACGAGTCATTTCTTGTGGGACTTTGAAAAAATTTCAAATCCCTGAAAATGGCTCTTCCGACCACATCAGAGCTCTCAGCGGTAAGGAACACTCTAAAAATCATAGGTGCACCAGCTTTCAGGAACACTAGAATTTCGGCCCCGTGGTCTAGATTGCAATTCAGTGACTCCTACTAGAAGGTGGATATCAGCGAGAGCAGCATCTGGTTCGCCTGCCATGCCCCATAAGATAGAATAGCATGCTGAATCTCAAAGTTTTGGACATGTGGGTAAGGTACCAGAGAACTGAGGTAAAGCACTGGAAGAGTCAGCATCATCCAGAGAACAGGGGAGAAAAATAGGGGAAAGCAAATTTCTGGAAAAAGTATCCAAAATATATATTGAGAAAGTAAAAACTTCATTACTGTTTGACTTCAAAGGTTATTCAATGCTCATGTCATCCTTAACTAATGTCATTTATGTCCCTGGTATGACTGCAAGAATAGCTGGGCTGGAAATAGATTTCTGATCTTCATTTTCAACATCACATGATAAGTAATGACAGCTGTTTGCTTTAATGGAACACTTTCTGCTTAATGTCAAGACACACAAGAGATAACCTCAGCATAAAATATCTGCCTTCCTCTGGAACACAGATTCAATAATTGGGTTACCAAATAAACTGGTCTGGATGCATCACTCGGCAGGCCTCATGTTCTCTTCTGGCAATTTTCTCCCTCATGTCCTAAAGACCATGACTCATTCTAGCAACCCTCCAGTACCTTGCCCAACTAGGCTGTTCTCCAATGATAACTTTAGATGTTGCACTTCACCAATCTATATTTACTATGGGGTGCATCATAGCAGAGACTCATCCTGATTCCACTTGCTATACATACATAAAGGGATTCTTTTCTGCAGGGTTCATTAAAAACGTTCATCCATCCGTTATGTTCTGCTCTAGAATAGGAGCTAAGTTAGGAACAAGCGTTTCTTGATCCACTTGCTCGGGAAGAGTGGGTGAGGTGTCTCCCCACTGCCTTCCTCATGGTTATTAATGTCACCTTTTGATTTAGAGACGCAAATGCCACAATTAAACCAAAGGCTTGCTCTGGTCATTGGATAGCTTACAATAATTGAAATCTTGCCTGAGTTTTCCCCTCTCTGGTCCAAGGTATGTTCAGGTTAACTGTGATTTCTCTGTCAGCACCTCAGTTGAGATCATGTAACTCAGGAATTAGACTTTGACCCATCCTGGTCTGCATGGTTTATGTCTCTGGACAGTATGTTTGTCACCAGAATCACTGTGGGGAGGAGGTGTGGGGATGGGAGGGGGCGTGGGTGGACGTTGTGTGTGGCACAGCCAAATCTGGCAACAAATGGCTAAGCCAGTTGTGTCCCATATAGATTTAAATCTGTGGCCCTTGAACTTAAGGGAGTGAAAATGCGGGCTGCACCAGGGTGAACGATCAGGGTGGGAGAAAGTAAGGTTTGTACTGGAAACAAGAGCACGAATGGCGGAGGTGAGGGAGCGATTGAGAAGATCGGCAGCTGCTGAAGTATCGTGGATGAAGGAGCAGCAGAGGAACACAGTTGGGAGTTGGAAAATGCTGACATAACTGACTTGTGGGAAGAATATTTTCCAGAGCGGCTGCAGAAGAGAATGGGGGAAGGAGATGTGTGTGAGAGATATAAGGAAATAATTAGAGATGGATCACATCAAGCATTATTGAGCCTTGCTCTCCTCTGCCCAAACTGTTCACTACTTCAGGATTATCCTGAAATACAAAGATACCCCGTGGCTTCTTTTCATCACTAGCAACTATCTCCTTCACTCCCTCTCTCTTGACAACTCCACCCTTAACACCAACAAGTATGAGGAGCTCATGAACTTCATTGTCACTAAGATTGAGACCATCCATTCAGCTGCCTCTGCCACATCCCTCCCTTTCCCTTGCCCATCAAGCCTAGGAAGCCATAGACAATTTAATACATTGGGCAGATAGATGTTAGATGAAATTTATTGCACAGAAATGTGAGGTGTTACAATTTGGGAGACATTAGGAGAAGTTTTTTATGCAAGGTTTGTTAGGAGATGCTGGGAGCGAAATTGGGCTTGGTAGCACCAGGTTTTTGGGCCCCTTAAGGTTCCAAAATGGTGTCTGTGGTGCGCGAGAACACTTTTGATGTGAGGTGTAAAGGGGTTAGCGCACGTGTACCGAACGACCACCGGAACTATGAGGAGCAGGCAGATCATGACGCCAATCAGTGTGCAATGCTGATTTGAAGCCAGTGCTGCCATTTTGGTATTCTTACCTATCCAAACACAGCCAGAAAATCTCATGCAATGGCTTCTATTCCCACCCCTGCACCGTTACCTCTGGAGTCCCTCAAGAGGCCGTGCTTCCACAAGATATCAGATAGAGCAGACCATTGGTATCATGAACAACAATTGTACATCCCTGTCTGGCGTAAAAATAAAATGGGGAAGGTGGCTCAACCGTGGCTAACAAGGGAAATTAGCAATAGTGTTAAATCCAAGGATGGGGCATACAAATTGGACAGAAAAAGCAGCAAACCTGAGGACTGGGAGACATTTAGAATTCAGCAGAGGAGGACTAAGGGTTTAATTAGGAGGGGGAAAATAGAGTATGAGAGTAAGCTTGCAGGAAACATGAAAACTG
The DNA here is from genome assembly GCF_044704955.1 of Pristiophorus japonicus. Classification (NCBI taxonomy): domain Eukaryota; kingdom Metazoa; phylum Chordata; class Chondrichthyes; family Pristiophoridae; genus Pristiophorus; species Pristiophorus japonicus. The sequence continues at coordinate 133,856,850 of NC_091980.1, read as the reverse complement.
ACTGCAAAAGCTTCTATAGATATGTGAAGAGAAAAAGATTAGTGAAGACTAATGTAGGTCCCTTGCAGTCAGAATCAGGTGAATTCATAATGAGGAACAAGGAAATGGCAGACCAATTGAAAAATACTTTGGTTCTGTCTTCACTAAGGAAGACACGAATAACTTCCTGAAAATACTAGGGGACCGAGGGTCTATCGAGAAGAAGGAACTGAGGTAACTGAGAGAAATCCTTATTAGTCAGGAAATGGTGTTAGGGAAATTGATGGGATTGAAGGCCGATAAATCCCCAGGGCCTGATAGTCTGCATCCCAGAGTACTTAAGGAAGTGGCCCTAGAAATAGTCGATGCATTGGTGGTCATTTTCCAACATTCCATGGACTCTGGATCAGTTCCTATGGATTGGAGGGTAGCTTATGTAACCCTACTTTTTAAAAAAGGAGGGAGAGAGAAAACAGGGAATTATAGACCAGTTAGCCTGACATCAGTAGTGGGGAAAATGCAGCGCATTTGGAAAGCAGTGACAGGATCGGTCCAAGTCAGCATGGATTTATGAAAGGGAAATCATGCTTGACAAATCTTCTAGAATTTTTTGAGGATGTAACCAGTAGAGTGGATAAGGGAGAGCCAGTGGATATGGTGTATTTGTACTTTCAAAAGGCTTTCACAAAAGATTGGTGTGCAAAATTAAGGCACATGGGATTAGGGGTAATGTATTGAAGTGGATAGAGAACTGGTTGGCAGACAGGAAGCAAAAAGTGGGAATAAATGGGTCCTTTTCAGAATGGCAGGCAGTGACTAGTGGGGTACCACAAGGTTCAGTGCTGGGGCCCCAGCTATTTACAATATATATTAATGATTTAGATGAAGGAATTGAATGTAATATCTGCAAGTTTGCAGATGACACTAAGCTGGGTGGCAGTGTGAGCTGTGAGGAGGATGCTAAGAGATTGCAGGGGATTTGGACAGGTTAGGTGAGTGGGAAAATGCATGGCAGATGCAGTATAATGTGGATAAATGTGAGGTTATCCACTTTGGTGGCAAAGACAGGAAGGCAGATTATTATCTGAATAGTGACAGATTAGTAAAAGGGGAGATGCAACAAGACCTGGGTGTCATGGTACATCAGTCATTGAAAGTAGGCATGCAGGTACAGCAGGCAGTAAAGAAAGCAAATGGCATGTTTGCCTTCATACTGAGACCACACCTTGAGTATTGTGTGCAGTTTTCATCTCCTAATCTGAGGAAGGACATTCTTGCTAGGGAAGGGAGTGCAGCAAAGGTTCACCAGACTGATTCCCGGGATGGCAGGACTGACACATGAAGAAAGACTGGATCGACTAGGCTTATATTCACTGGAATTTAGAAGAATGAGAGGGGATCTCATAGAAGCATATACAATTCTGATGGGACTGGACAGATTAGATGCAGGAAGAATGTTCCCGATGTTGAGGAAGTCCAGAACTAGGGGTCACAGTCTAAGGATAAGGAGTAAGCCATTTAGGACTGAGATGAGGAGAAACTTTTGCACCCAGAGAGTTGTGAACCTATCGAATTCTCTACCACAGAAAGTTGTTGAGTCCAGTTTGTTGGATATATTCAAAAAGGAGTTAGATGTGGCCCTTACGGCTAAAGGGATCAGGGGGTATGGAGAGAAGGCAGGAGTGGGGTACTGAAGTTGCATGATCAGCCATGATCATATTGAATGGTGGTGCAGGCTCAAAGGGCCGAATGACCTGCTCCTGCACCTATTTTTTATGTGTCTATGTTTCTATGAAGCAACGATTCCGTTGCCTGGACTGCTCTGGAGGAGCCCTGCAGTATTCGGCTGAGCGGCTCTCAAGATTTGTAGTGGTATATGCTGGATGCTGCACAACCTTGCCATCATGAGGGAACAGCCCTTGCAACCACCTATCAGATGAGAAGTTGAGGAGCAGGAGTATAAGGAGGAGGAAGAGGAAGGGAGGCTGCAACCAAGGCAGTCCCTTTCTCTCCAGCCTGTACGAGAAGAACTAATTCAATTGTGATACCAGTAACCTCAACCCCAATTCCCCATTCAACAACTGTCCCACAGTCCATACTTTCCCTGTCACTGATCATCACATCATCCTCTTCGCCACAATGGAAAAATAAATGCCAACATAAAATACATATTCCTATCCATATTTATAAGTTAAATCATGCCATATTGGATACAAAATTAAATTAATCACCTTAGTGCCTATCTTCCATGTTCCCTTGCCTGTCCTAGTGCTCCTAAGAGGTGCTCCTGCAGCGGCTGCAGCATGGCTGGTGGAATACTGCTGACTTTCAGTGAAGGAGACTGCAGATGGCCTTGGAGGGCAACCTTGTGCAGCTCTGGGCCCAGAAGGCCCGGCTTCAGACTGCATCATCTCAGCATGGGCGGCAGCAGTCTGGGCTGGCTGGCTGACAAGCAACAGCAAGGTTCACTGGCGGAGTGGCAGGGGTGGCCTTCCTGAGAGAGGACAACAGGTTCATGCTCCAAGGAGCCACTGCAACTCCCCGAACGGCACCTCAGCAATCCTAGTAATCTGTTGCAGGACAGATTGCTGGACTGATGTGACACCCTGCAGGACCCTTTGAACACTGGTATCCAGAGCCATGAAGGCAGCAATCTGAGCTTCAAGTGCAGCGCTCAGACATTGGATGGCCACTGCTTGTGCTGCAATGAAGCCTGAGACATCGGCCATCAGATGCTGCATTATGATTGGGTCCACAAGTGTGTTAATGGAGTTGGCCACCAGCGTCATTCTGGGAAGGATGGGCTTCAAGCTCTGCGCAAAGCCCTGTGCCAAGTTGGTGCTGGATTCCTCCCTGCGCTTTGACGTTGAACACAAGCTTTCTGGCAGGCCTCCCGATGCACCAAGCATCTCGGTGTGCACACCCATCAGCCTTTTTCTGTGGCCTGGCGCTTTGAAGTCCTCATCTGAGTCCTCTGCAACAGAACTCATATGCGACCTCACCCTCTGGTGAGCTTGAACCTGCACTACCCTTGCCCCCTGCCCTGGCTGCGGCGCACATGTGCCCGCGGTCTCACCACGTGCAGATCCCGCCTGTAGGCTATCCTATAAAATACGTGCAGTCAGTATCTGAGCAGTTGGCAGTGAATGTGAAATCCAGTGATGGGGTGTCTTCCTGCTCTTTCACCACCGCCTGGGCAGTTTGTAGTTCTTGGGCATCTGAAATGAAAAAGTGGCATGGGTTGGGTTGTGTTGAGGGGAGAGGGGAAAGTAAGAAGTGCATGCTAACACCATCTGCGGTTTATTAGTGTGAAAAGAGCTAGAGATGAGGGGGAAGTTGGATGTGATAAGGACAATTAGCTATGATGATACCGTCATCTCCAATGGATTCAGCCCACCTCTGGCCACAGCCTCAACAATGTCCCTATCCATAATGGCCAGCACCGTCTCCTCCATCGGGGATAGAACATGCAGGCACGCCTCCTCCCATCCCAGTTAGTTTCTGCTGCCTTCGATTGTGCGCCACCTTCTCCTGCAAGAGAGAGGGAAGTGTGTCACTGAGTGTCGTGCGGTCTCTTTCAGTGATGTGGTTGTCCTACTTGAATAGCTGGCAGTGTGTGCAAGCTGTGAGATGTAGGCTTGCAGCAATGCTAAGTGTATGATGGTGAGGTGAATGTTAGGTATAAGTCCTGATTGATAAGGATTGTTAGTAGGTGAGTGATGGGGGTGTGGTGAATTGAGCAGTGGCTGAGGCGAGTGGTGCAGTTGTTGGGTATGGCGTTTGAAGATGCATTCACTGATCTTGACCACTCGTGCAATGATATAGGTCATCGCTCCATCCTTTCTACCTTCCCAACCAAGACCTTCAGTGCAGCGTCCAAAAACCTGGGCGCTCGCACTCTCCCATGGTTAGCCATTCTTCACTGTTTCCCAGGTCAGACTCAGTTGCAGACCCAGCACCTACTGCACCCATAAGACAGAGAGTCAGGATAAATCGGGATAGGTTGGGCCTCTACTCATTGGAATTCAGAAGAATGAGAGGTGATCTTATCGAAACGTATAAGATTCTGAGGGGGCTTGACAAGGTGGATGCAGAGAGGATGTTTCCACTGATGGGGGAAACTAGAACTAGAGGGCATGATCTTAGAATAAGGGGCTGCCCATTTAAAACAGAGATGAGGAGAAATTTCTTCTCTCAGAGGGTTGGAAATCTGTGGAATTCGCTGCCTCAGAGAGCTGTGGAAGCTGGGACATTGAATCAATTTAAGATAGAAATAGACAGTTTCTTAAACAATAAGGGGATCAGGGATAATGGGGAGCGGGCAGGGAAGTGGAGCTGAGTCCATGATCAGATCAGCCATGATCTTATTGAATGGCGGAGCAGGCTCTAGGGGCCGTATGACCTACTCCTGCTCCTATTTCTTATGTTCTTATGACTTCCTTCTATGTTGTAAAATTCAATTATTCTAAGTCCTGGAGTGGGACTTGAACCTACAACATTCAATGTCAAAAATCAATGAGGTTTTCAAAATACAACCGGATACCATGATGTGCCATGTTTAATGCACTAGAGAGATGAGATTTGATGGCCAATTGGCCTTTTGTCATTCCTGATATTTCTCATATTCTTATCTTCAGTGTCAACTTGGCTCAGTTGGTAAAACTCTCAGTTCTGAATCAAAAAGCTATGGGTTTAAACCACCCTAATACTTGAGCACATAATCCAGGCTGGCACGCCAAGGCTGTACTGAGGGAATGCTTCATTGCCAGAAGCACGCTCCTTTTGGATAAGACATTACATGAGATCTGACCTGCCTGTTCAGATGGAGGTTAAAGATCTCAGGCACCATTTTAAAAAAAGAGCAGGGAAATCTCCTCAGTCTGGATTTTCCACATTTTATCCCCTGCCCCATATTCCAGTCATTTCTGAGGGACAGTTGAAGCAACGGCCTTAAGGGACAGGCATATATAAATAGGGTTATTTTCCATCCCCAAACAGGCAAGCTCCTAAGGAGGGGAATTTCCAATGCCTGGAGATCACATCTCTTTGTTCAAATTGAGCTCACCCCAGCAACTATGGTGGAGTCAGTGCCCATGACTCTAAGTTGGTGGAAGTATTGACCCGTCACACTTGTATCAGGGATTGCATCCCCATAGAAAATCCCGGTTCCAATGTCCTGACCAACACGTCTTCTCAACCAAAAACAGATTACCAGATCATTCATCATGTTGCTGCCCTTCTCCCTCATGTGCTTGCCCAGCCTCCCTTTAAATGTACTGATGGTTTGGAACACGCCGGGGAGCAGAAGGAGCAGCACGTACTGGTGCACGAGGGCGATGGCAGCGAAGAGGGATGTCACCAAGATCCAGGTCGCTGATTGGAGCGTGGGCAGGTACTGTAGGAGCGGTGAAGTCGGGTACGCAGAAGCGGCGAGAGATTGTAGAGAGACATGATTGGGGCCCAGGATAGGCGTGAGTTCGGGGCCCAGAAGAGGCGAGGACCCAGGGGCAGCACGGGCCAGCCCACACTACGATATGTGTACGCATTAGGTCCGTGCAGCAGAGCTGGTCTCCAGTCGTCCTGGTTAATCCTTGCCACTGGACCAAGACCTAGCTCTGTCAAGCCCATGTGGTGGCTGATGTGCAATGGCCACCACACGTTAAAAAAATCCACGCACAGGCATCTTCCACCCTTCAAGATGTAGTTCGGGACCGGGAATATTAGGTCCTTCATTAAAACACCTGTGAACTTTTTGGCGTGGAAGCAAGTCATCCTCGACTTGAGGGACTGTCTATGATGATGATGTTTTGGGATCATTCTGTGCTCAAAATTGCTGTTGTGTTTGCAAGTTAAGAATATAAGAAAGCCTGGATTGAGAAAAGTCCCTGAAACCCATCCCTTACACAACCCATCTGCTATCAACCCGATCATTTCATCTGTGAGGCAAAATTCTTTATAATTACTTCCTGATCTGCAAAATTCCAGAACTAATTTCTATCCCCATATCCCTTGAGCTGTTTCTCTCCATATATAACATTTCCACTCATCCTCCCCCCAATAACTCATGTACCATGGTTTAATTATCTCAATCTACGCCTATCTGTACATTAAGCGCTTTGGGGCGTCCGGTGACCGTGAAAGGTGCTATATAAATGCAAATCCTTCTTTCTTTTTTATCTCTATTATCTGCAATTTCATTCTCAACTTCTCAATTAATGCAGCAATGATCAACTGCCAAATCGTCCAATAAATGTCAATTCATAGTCAGTTATATTGGTATAGTAACCCACTAGATAAAGAGAAAAGTAAGCCATCAAACCCCAGAGAGCGCATGAATAGCATTGGGATCCGGAACTGTGGAGAAGTAGATGACTGATTTCTAATATGTCTAGGACAGAAATTCAATATAATTTGGGTGGAGTTAACAACACAGAATTAAAATATTGTGCACTCATCTCTCGGACTTGGGTAATGATATTTATAATGCATTAGGTGGGCTACTTGTAGCACACATTAGCAGAAATATTGTTTAACGTGTCTCTAGGCCTCTATCAGAGCCTGCCAGCTCTGGGATGTTGCTGGAACTGGAATTTGGAAAGAGGGAAAAGAAAAGAGAGAGATGGAGAGATAAATATTGACATTGTGGTCCTTGAAATAGGTTTGCAAGTAACCCAGGGATTCAATCCAACCAGGTAGAAAGAATGACTTCCCTGTCTGCTCTTTTACATCCTAAGAAAAAAGATTGTAGTTCCATTTTCTATTCAATTCCCAGAGATGGCGATAAAAAACTCAGTTAGATCTGACCAATAAAACGCTAGATCATGGGCAATGGAAATGCACACGTGCGTTAGTGGGCGAGGCTGAGGTTCAATGGTACTGAGGCAAAATAGGGGTAGTCTTTTTTTTATTGAGGAATTAAGCTGAAGGGTAAAGCTTTTGAGATGAAACACCTTCAAGGCTGAAAACAATGAAGACGAGTTATATCAGGAATTAGTGATTAGGTGATGGTAAGCTTGGCTCACGGTCAAAGTTTATTGGAGGATGGGAACTGAGGGAGATCAAGTGTTCCACAGTTCTTAGGTCCTGGGAAAGAATGGGTTTGTGTTGGAGATGGTTCTGTAAGCCTTGATTTCAATACAATGATGCTGTGAGAAAGAAGAAGAGTAGGATGGCAAAACACATCTGGGAATGCTTCATACAATCACTGGGCATAAAGTGGGAAAACCGTCAGCCCTGTCATCTCTTTCAATCTTGATGAAGACATGTTTGAAAATATAACATTTTTAAGAAAGAGAAAACTCTCAGATCCGTTATCTGCCAGCATGTGTTTCCTCATGTGACAAAATATCGTGTGGCTTGTCAATCTACCAAACTCGTATCCATGCTCCATATTGTGACAACAAATGTTCATAATGGGATTTAGCCATGATAAGAATTGGCTTTGATTCTTTAGCTCTGACACCCCCGGTACAGCGACAGACATTCAGCCTGCAACTAAATGCAGCTTTGAGAAACTGACGTCTTTCAATCTCATGATGCGAAGTTGTATCTCAGTTCCATGAGACTGCGCCACTCACTTAACCAGCCATAATTATTTGTTTACTATAGCAATTGCTCTTGTGTGAAATCATGTTTGCTTTTGACATCAAACAACAACGGTGATGAGCTTTTGGGGATAATGTAAATGCTGGATGTGTGTGTACGCCATCTGTGTTCACAAGCAGACGTGTTAATAATGCTGCTAATCCGATAGAATTTGCCGTTGGCAAGCATGGTTTTATTATCCTGTCACCACTCTGTCTCTTGAAAAGATCTGAGTTTCAGGATGCTTGACAGTTAGCATGAGTGTTGGCATGAATCAGAGCCTGTTGTTAGGGTTACAACAATGGCATGGGGTAGGCGTTGTCACTTTTGCAAATGCTGCCTGCTTGCTGCCTAGGCTAGAGCTGAAATTCTCACCTCTGAACTAAGCACTTGTTCGTGCTTTAATTTGCTTTGTAAATATTAAACTGAAGCATCTCTTTTTTTACCCCTAATTGTTCCTCAGACCTGCTGTTTCAAAGCCTTCCTGAACTGATGAGGTATATGCACAGTATGACTAATCCCAATTCCAGAGAGATGTTCCCGCCTACAACAGTTCGACAACAAGACATGTGATTACCTCGGAGCATAGTTTGGAACTTACCTTCCTTCCAAGCAGATTTTCTAATTATGTCTGAATATTTTCAAGCCTCAGCTGAAAAGATAATGGAATCTTCTTTAGGGTCAACAGACAGAAATTTAAAAAAAGAAACGTTTGCATTTATATAGCATCTGATGTCATGAAATACTTCACAATGCTTCTCACAATCAATTACTTTTCAGGTGCAGTCAGTGTTACTCTGTAGGCAAACGTGGTAGCTATTCTGCACGAGCAACATCCACAATCAGCAATGAGATGCTATATAAGAGAATGGGACGGATGTTAGTCTGCTATAGTAGAACCACGATGCAGATATAGAAATTTATGAACAAAATGTACAATTTTAAAGGTAATGCAGGAACAGAGAGACCTGGCCGGGGGGGGGGCGGGGGGCAGGGTGTATGGGGTATGTACACACATCTTTGAAGGCGGCAGGACAAATTGAGAATGCCGTTAAAAAAGCATGTGGTATCCTTGGCTTTATTAATAGAGGCGTAATGGGCTAGAAATTGGCCTCCTTTGCGGCCCCCTCTTAGCGCTTCCGGTGGGGGGGGGGGCGATAACAGGGTGCTACGAGGCAAGAGTACCAACGCCCGTGAAATTGCCGTGGAGGTTTGCGGCAACAGTAACCCCTGGCGCCACGATCTCCTGTGCCCCTGTAGTGCCCGGATCCGAACTTTGGTTCAGGAGATGTGGTTAGGGAGGCCGGCTGCTTGGGGGGGGGTGGGGGGGCGATATTTAAAGGGAAAGCCACTTGTTTCCATGCTAAATTTGTTTTCGCCCCTTAGGTTACTTTTTCAACATTTTGCTGTGCCACGATTGACCAGTCCTGCACTCTGTTAGAGTGCTTGAGACTGATGTCATGGATCATGGCTGCCATCAGCAAAGAGGGACAACGTTTCCATGCAGAGCCTGCAACAATGGCCCTTCCCTTTAAGGGAAGGAAGGGGCCTTGGATCCCAGCAACGCTGCCCTCAACATTGTGCAGCGCTGCACAGCTACCACCCCTCCTGCCAGCTTAAGCGTTCCAAGGGAAGTTGTAGCACTTGATTTAGCACTCCACTTCCTTCCTGGAACGCTAAACCGGAAATTTGCGTCGGGGACACTTTTGCGCTACCGCTACAGAAACGGGTCGCTATGCAATTTCTCCCCCATAGAGTACAAAAGCAAGTAAGATATGATAAACCCTAATAAAACACTGGTTAGGCCTCAGCTGGAGTATTGTGTTCAGTTCTGGGCACCACACTTTAGGAAGGATGTTAGGGCCTTGGAAAGGGTGTGGAAGAGATGTACCCGAATGGTACCAGGGATGAGGGACTTCGATTATGTGGAGAGACTGGAGAAGCTGGGTTTGTTCTCTTTCGAGCAGAGAAAGTTAGAAGGAGATTTGATAGATGTATTCAAAATCATAAATGGTTTTGATAGATTAAGTAAGGAGAAAATAAGGAGAAACCGTTTCCAACGACAGCAGGGTGGATAACCAGAGGACATAGATTTCAGGTAATTGGAAAATGAACCAGAAATCTAAGAAACCTTTTTTTACACAGTGAGTTGTTGTGATTGGGAATGCACTGCTTGAAAGGGTGGTGGATAAAGATTCAATAGTAACATTCAAAAGAGAATTGGATCAATACTTGAAGGGAAAAATTGTACAGGGCTATGGAGAAAGAGCAGGGGATTGGAATTAATTGGCAAGATGGGCCGAATGGCCTCCTTCTGTGCTGTATCATTCTATGGGGTCAAAATTCGGTACCGCCATTTTTTGAGGCGTTGTCACCGCATGAGAGAAATTTTTAATGTCTCGCTTCAGGCAAGGTCCCCAAATGCAAAATTCAGTGTTGACACCTAAAGAATTGATAACAGCAGAAATTCATGGTGTTGCACACTTACCTGGATGTGCTACGCTGCACTAAGTGGGCCATTAAGCGTGGGCTCTATATCAAGGAAATATGCAGCACTTGGAGCTGTGCCACAGACATAGTGGCACCACCTGGATTCCACTGAGGCGTTGATTAGGTACCTCAATGCCTCGTGGGTATATTCTCTTCCTACGCACTCACTCAGATGGTGAGCATGGCAGACCCAGCAGCAGCTCGTCAGCGTGTCTATCAGTTCTCGGACGCCACCCTGGATGCACTCTTTGATGCCCTGGAGAGGTGGCGGCTACCAACTCACAGAGGCCGATGGAGGGAAATTTCACAAGAAGTTTCTGCGATTGACACGGTGGCCAGGACAGCCAGTGAATGCGTACAAATGTGGAACGACACTATGCAGCTGGTAGGGGTGAGTATCTTACATTTGAACAGTCCAGATTCGAAGCTCTGATCTTACTGTGCACTCTGCTCAATGTAGTGTTTGGGAATCCATGCTCTACATGGGTAAGGCCAGATGGAAAGTTCCCATTTGAAGCCTCATCCACTGCAAGGCCCTGCATGTGCTGTTAACTTTACGACTCCCTTCTGCAGACCCACCCCTCATGTTGTTAACTCCTCAGTCTTCATATGCATCTCAAAGACAGTAACCTCTCCATTACTGTTAGGTACTGGCCTCCTAATTCAAGCATTGTCACAGCAAGACCATGCAGCGAATGGAAGTTACATCGAAATGTGGAGACTCTCATACAGTTACATGTATTAAACTATGTAAGGCACTTGGGACACACTGATAGAAGGCCTCTAACTCAGACATTCTCTTTAATCCCACAGGACAAGCTCGACCACAACAGGGACACCAAACAGCTAGAGATCGGGAGATCGGGAGCGGTGTTTAAAGGGCATGAGAGGAGCAGCCCAGTGGGACACCAAACAGCTAGCCCTGAACAGCACTAACTGACCTGGGAAGTAAAAAGAATCAAAGTGTGAAGTCACAGTAAAGCAGGGAAGTGATTGGTTGGTCAGTATTCCTCTCTTTTCTTGAGCATTGGTTTAAATTAAGAGCCAGGATTAAAATTGAAATGTTCAAAATTTGAAAAATAATTAATTAAATACATTATAGATGGTAGTGCAGGCGATGAGTTATTGCTGTTGCATGTGGAAGCTGGTTGACCCCATTGAGGTCGACCACATCTGCAGCAAGTGTCTGCAGCTCGAGAAACTTCGGCTCCATGTTGATGAGCTGGAGTCCGAGCTGCGACACATCAGGGAGGGGGAGAGTTACCTGGACACTGTGTTCCAGGAGGCAGTCACACCCCTTTGATTAATTAATTCAAATTTGGTCCATGGTCAGGAACAGGAGGGTGTGACGATGAGTGAGGAAGGTATGGGGACCCAGGATGTAGTGATGGAGGAGCCTCAGCCCTTGCTCTTGTCCAACAGGTATGAGGTCCTTAGTCCCTGTGTGGATGAGAGCAGGGACTGCAGGGAGGATGAGCAAACTGACCACAGCACCTTGGTACGGGAGGCCATTCAAATGGGGGGAATAAAAAGAAATGTTGTAGTGGTAGGGGACAGAATCATTAGGGGGATAGAAACGACCTTCTGCAGCCGACAGCGTGAGTCCCGAAGGCTGTGTTGCCTGCCTAGTGCCAGGGTTATGGACATCTCCTCTGGGCTGGAGGGGAACTTGGAGTGGGAGGGGGAAGATCCAGTTGTCGTGGTCCATGTAGGTACCAACGACATAGGTTGGACAAAGAAAGAGGTTCTGCTGAGGGAGTATGAGCAGCTAGGGGCCAAATTAAAAAGCAGAACCACAAAGATAATAATCTCTGGATTACTACCTGAGCCACGAGCAAATTTGCATAGGGTAAATAAGATCAGAGAGATGAATACGTGGCTCAAAGATTGGTGTGGGAGGAATGGGTTTCGATTCATGGGGCACTGGCACCAGTACTGGAGTAAGAGGAAGCTGTTCTGATGGGATGAGCTTCACTTGAACCATGCTGGGCCAGTGTCCTAGTGAATCAAATAATGAAGACTGTCGAGAGGGCTTTAAGCTAAATAGTGGGGGAGGGGGGAGGGTTCAGGGTGGGGAGATTTAAAAAGTCAAAAAGAAAGGGGAAGACGATAGAGCAAGGTAGTGGCAGGGGAAATGAAAACCAGAGTGTGACAGGAAGGGACAGAATGTATAAAAATAAGGGTGTATCAGAAAGTGGGGTCAAAGCAGGGGAAAATGGTAAAAAGACAAAATTAAAAACTCTTGATCTGAAAGCACGCAGCATTCGTAACAGGATAGATGAGTTGACGACACAAATAGATATAATTGGGTATGATCTGACAGAGACGTGGTTGCAAGGTGACCAAGACTGGGAACTGAATATTCAGAGGTATTTGACAATTCAGAAGGATTGACAGAAAGGAAAAGGAGTTGGGGTAGCTCTGTTAATAAAGAATGGGATCAGTGCAGTAGTGAGAAATTATCAGACGATCAAGATGTAAAATCAGTTTGGGTGGAGATAAGAAATAATAAGGGAAGGTAATCACTGGTGGGAGTAGTCTACAGGCCTCCTAGCAGTGGCTACAGTGTGGGACAAAGTATAAATCAAGAAATAATGACGGCTTGTAAGAAAGGTACGGCAATAATCATGGGCAATTTTAATCTTCGTATTGGTTGGACAAATCAAATCGGCCAAGGTAGCCTTGAGGAAGAATTCATATAGTGTATCTGGGATAGTTTCCTTGAACAGTACATTGTCATACCAACCAGGGAGCAGGATATCATGGATCTGGTACTGTGTAATAAGACAGGAGTAATAAATGATCTTCTAGTAAAGGATCCTCTAGGAAAGAGTGATCATAGCATGGTTGAATTTCAAATTCAGTTGGAAGGTGAGAAAGTTGGATCTCAAACCAGGATCCTAAGCTTAAATAAAGGAGATTACAAAGGTATGAAGACAGAGTTGGCTAAAGTGGACTGGGAAAATCGATAAAGTGTAAGACAGTTGATGAGCAGTGGCAGACAACATTTAAGGAGATATTTCATAACTCTCAACAAAAATATATTCCAGTGAGAAGGAAAGACTTTAAGATAAAGGGAAAACCATCCGTGGCTAACTAAGGAAGTAAAGGACGGTATCAAATTTAAATCAATGGCATACAATGTTTCCAAGATTAGTGGGAGGCCAGAGGATTGGAAAATGTTTAACAACTAGGAAAGGACGACTAAAAGATAATAGAGAGAAGATAGATTATGAGAGTAAACTAGCAAGAAATATAAAAACAGATATTAAGAGCTTCTACAGGTATATAAAAAGGGAAAGCATAGCTAAAGTAAATGTTGGTCTCTTAGAGGATGAGACTGGGGAATTGATAATGGGGGAAGAGGGAAATAGCGGAGATTTTGAACAAATATTTTATATCGGTCTTCATGGTAGAAGGCATTAAAAACATCCCAATAATAGATAATCAAGAGGCTATAGGGAAAGAGGAACTTAAAACAATCATTATCACTAAAGAGAAATACTAGGTAAAATATTGGGACTAAAGTTTGATAAGTCTCCTGGACCTGATGGCTTGCACCTTAGGGTCTTAAAAGAAGTGGCTGCAGAGATAGCAGATGCATTGATTGCAATCTACCAAAATTCCATGGATTCTGGAAAACGACAAATATAACACTCCTATTTAAAAAAGGAGGGAGACAGAAAGCAGGAAACTATAGACCGGTTAGCCTAACATGTTGGGAAAATGCTGGAGTCGATTATTAAGGAAGCAGTAGCAGGACATTTGGAAAAGCATAATACAGTCAAGCAGAGTCAACATGGTTTTATGAAAGGGAAATCACGTTTGACAAATTTGCTGGAGTTCTTTGAGGATGTAATGAGGAGGGTGGATAAGCGGGAACCAGTGGATGTGGTGTATTTGGATTTCCAGAAGGTATTCGATAAGATGCCACATTAAAGGTTACTCCATAAGATAAGAGCACACAGAGTTGGGGATAAACTATTAGCATGGATAGAGGATTGGCTAACTAACAGAAAACAGAGAGTCGGGATAAATGGGTCATTTTCCGATTGGCAAACTGTAACTAGTGGGGTGCCACAGGGATCGATGCTGGGACGTCAACTATTTACAATCTATATTAATGACTTGGATGAAAGGACCGGGTATAGTGTAGCCAAGTTTGCTGATGACACAAAGATGGATGGGAAAGCAAATTGTGAGGAGGGCACAAAAAATCTGCTAAGGGATATAGACAGGCTAAGTGAATGGGCAAACATTTAGCAGATGGAGCATAATGTGGGAAAGTGAGATTATCCACTTTGGTGGGAAAAATAAAAAAGCAAATTATTATTTAAATGGGAAGAGATTACAAAATGCTGCAGTACGGAGAGACCTGCAGAAACACAAAAAGTTAGTATGCAGGTACAGCAAGTAATCAAGAAGGCAAATGGAATGTTGGCCTTTATTGCAAGGGGGATGAAGTATAAAAGCAGAGAAGTCCTGCAACAACTGTACAAGGTATTGGTGAGGCCACACCTAGAGTACTGTGTACAATTTGGTCTCCTTATTTACTTGCATTGGAAGCAGTTCAGAGAGGGTTCACTAGGTTGATTCCTGAGATGAAGGGGTTGAATTATAAAGAAAGGTTGAGCAGGTTGGGCTGATACTCATTGAAGTTTAGAAGAATGAGAGATGATCTTATTGAAACATATAAACTACTGAGGGGGCTTGACAGGGTAGCTGCTGAGAGGAAGTTTCCACTCGTGGGAGAGTCTAGAACTAGAGGGCATAGTTTCAGAATAGGGGGTCGTCCATTTAGAACTGAGATGAGGAGGGAATCTCTTCTCTCAGAGGGTTGTAAATGTGTGGCAATCTCTGCCCCAGAGAGCTGTGGAGGCTGGAACATTGAATATATTTAAGGCGGAGATAGACAGATTTTTGAACAATAAGGGGGTGAAGGGTTATGGGGAGCAGGCGGGGAAGTGGAGCTGAACCCAAGATCAAATCAGCCATGATCTTATTGAATGTTGGAGCAGGCTCGAGGGGCCAAATGGCCTACTCTTGCTCCTATTTCTTATGTTCTTAAGTTCTTATGCAAGGAACAGATGAGGACCAGAGGAGGGGACTCTGACCTGTAGGTCCTGACTCCGTTCAAGAAATGCGTCTCGGCCTTGATGGGCGTTCAAGTTGGTGGCATGGCGGTGGGTGAGTCTGACCCCCCTGGGGACAGTGATGGTACGTTGAGTTGCTTTGCAGCATCCGCCATTATACTTTGGCCTGACACCACAATCCTTCAGCTCTTTCCATGAGACTGCCAATCTCGAATGCATTTGCTGCTCCTGGCCCCCTCCCCTGCAGCTAACCACCCTTCTCTGGCTTTGTGCTTTCAGATGATGACTCAGATGGCCAGGGGCCTGCATGTCAGCCTTCCACTGCAGGTGATGGTGGAGAGGGCGAGCAGTCAGAGGACACTTCTCTGGATGTGACCGAGGATCCAGCGTCCTCACAGAGCGGAGTCAGCAGCTTTTTGACAGAAGGGGTGGTCAGGGAGATGGAGGTTGGTGATGCTCCAGCAGGACCCAGTGGTCTGCAGCAACGCCATGTTAGGGGCGGGGGGAGATCATGGGGCCAGCTCCCTGGAGGGTGAGTGCATGCCTGAGTGATGCTCGAGGATCTCGCCAAACAATCATTGCAGAGGCATAACGATCTGCTGGGTGTTTTGCCTGAGAGTGTCGATGCACTTGCTTTGAGTGTGGTGGAGGCCGCCTCAATGATTGCATTTGTGTCTCAGCAGCCCATCGAGCCGATCCTTGATAGATACCAACGGATGTTGGATGCCCAGATATAGTAGTATGGGCTATGGCTGAAGTGGCAGTGCCAGTGAGCACCAGGCCGACGCTATGATAGGCCTGCAGATTGTCATGTCATCAATGCGTTGGGGCATCAATCAGCTCCATGGTGTATTGCAGTCACAGTCTGCCCTGATGCAGAGCCAACTTGAATCCATGTAGGCACTGACCGCTGCCATCGTGTTTGGGGCACCATCAGTTGCACAGGGAACTAATGTTGCTGAAGCAGGGCAGCAATCTGTGCTCAGCCAGATAGCTCCAGATGCTGAGACTCTGCCCCGGGGGAGTGGCAGCGTGTCGGGCCTGTTGGAACGTGATGTCCTCTGTCAGGACTACATCATTCCGTGCTTGCTCCTGCCGCCCTCTGCATCCATCCACCACAGAATGCTGCCGCCCATGCTGAGGTGATGCAGTCCGCAGCCAGCCTTTCCAGGGCCCGATGTGATGCAGAACCTACTGCTCGGTCATCAGCTGTGGCAGTGGCACCAACACAGAGACCTTCTACCAGCCTTGCTGCAGGCACTGACACGCCATTGAGGAGGAGCAATAGGCCTGGGAGGGGGGAGAAGGGAAGGGGTGGGAAAGCACTGAGAAAGAGCCGGTAAATATGTTTGCGCTCTGGCCAGAAATGGTCAGCTTGCCCTAATGTGAACTAATGTAAATAGTTGCATTTGGATGAGCCGATAAAGAATTGTGTGATGCTGGCCAGAGATGATGTCCTTGTTCCATGATGAAGTAATGTGAATAGTTGCACGTGCACGTGGGTAATAACGTTTCAAGGGGACTGGTTTCAATTATTGTTTGCTGTGGATGATGGTGTCCTTTAGTGCTTCTTTGTAGCACACTATGGTGTTTTCAGACAATAAAAATGTGTTTCATTTGTCACAATTTTGTGTTGCCATTTGTATGCACAGAGGCTTGGAGAGTGTCTTCAGCAGATGGCCAGGTGAAGAGGCTGACCAAGTGAGGCGGGGCCCGCAATGTCAGATGAGTGTAATCGATGGCCCCCCAAAACTATGGGACAGCCCCCTATCCTGGCAAAGCCACGGGTGTGCTCATCCACATCTTCCCTGGACATGCTGAACTTGATCTGGTGTATTCGTTTGCTGCAGAGAGCGTCGGTCACCTGGCGAATGCAGCAATGTATTGCAAACTTCGAGATGTTGCATATATTGCCTACAGGAGACTGGAAGGAGCCGCTACCATAGAAGTTCAGTGCTGCTGTTACTTTCACTGCCACTGACAGCAAGGTCCTGGTGCCAATTTCAGCTGCCAGGTTTGTCTGCAGAAGGTTGAAAAGCTCCGTGACCACCTCCTTGCGGAACCTCAGCCTTCTTATGCACTGCTCCTCGGACATCTGAAGATAAGAGTAACGCGCATGGTAAAGCCTGTGTGTGTACGGCCTGCTGCCCCGCCGTCTGGGGCCTCTCCTCTGGGGAGGATCCACATTTGGCCTAAGCTGTCTCTGCAGCCGGCGCTTGTCATGTCGGTGCCACAGGGCGACGTGGTGTGTGATCACTGCCCCCATCACTTGGCACAGGTCACAGAGAAATGGAGCTTTCAGATTTACCCGATATGGAAGCCAATGTGTCCCAGATACTAGTCGTCAATCTGATGAGTCAATAGCTGTAGGGCTCCAACAGCCTACTGTCTGTGCGAGCATCAAACTCAGCACTGACCGAGGCCTCTGAGCCCCGGCTGCAACAGTCTTTAAATAACGCCCCGATTTGTTTCGCCGCCTCGTGCAGTCCAACTTTTTCAGGCGTCATCGATGCCAGCCGTTAAGTGAGGCAGCAAAAGTGAATGTGGCGAGAAGGATGCCAAAGAGGGGTTGCACATGTACTGATGTCATGATTTCCATGGAGTTAGCCAACGGTACGTTATGTTTTGACACCCTTAAAAAATGCCCACCGAATTTCGCATTAGGCGTGAACAGCACCGAGCGCCATCTCCCAACTGCCTAACTCCCAGTTATCAGCAGGCGTTAACAATCGAATTTCGACCCCTCTAATATATCAGTTAATCTTGCTTTTTGATGGTGCTGGTTGAGAGAGATAGTTGGCAAGTGCACCAGGAGAAATGCCTCTTCTAACAATGCCACGGATTCTTTAAAGTTCACCAGGACAACATGAAAATAGACCCTCAGTTTATCATCTCATCGATAAAATGGTACTTCAAAATTGCAAGCCCCCACCCTCACCCCCATACTGCAATGGAGTGACAGCTTCAGCTTGTGTGCTTAGCTCCTGGAGTAAGGTTCGACTGTAGATTGAAAGAAATTAAGTCCTTTTTGTTCCACAGCAAAAAGAGTTTGTACAAGTGGTCTCTGACAGAACTAGCTGGATTCCTGTAATCTAACAACAGTTTGGCCAGGATACTCCTGGTATTACCACTAAATGATACCCTCAAGGCCAAGGGAGTTCATCAAATTCCTCAACAAGAGGAGAGATCTTCAACTTCAAGAGCTGAGGTTAAAGCCCTTGAAGTTCAAAGCGCTTGGTGTCAAACCCATTTTTCCAATCATTGTGTCAGTAACAACAAAGGGATCAAGTAGAATTATTATGGAGGGAGTGTATGCACTGCTATTGTCAGACAGATGAGGAAAGTGCTATCCATTACCTGTGCTTATAACTGATCACAGCCAAGGGAGCAGCAGGAGGTCCATATAATTTGTCTTTTACAACCACGATTCGGTAGACAGAGCCTTTGTTTAATGTCTCATCTGAAAGTTGGCACATCCGACAATACAGCACACCCTCAACACTGTCCTGAAGCCTAGATTATGTGCTGAGCTCCTGCTGATCGAGAGATGAGAGTTTTACCAACTGAGCCAAACTGACATCAGCAAAGCTTAAATCAAGGGTGTGACGGGATGCTCAACAACTCACCTGAATGGGTGCAGCAGCAACAACACTCAAAACTTAGACACCATTCAGGAGACAGTGGTCCACTTGCTCGGCACCCCTTCCAATGGATTCAGTATCCACCCTCTCCACTGTGGCTGTAGTATGTACTATCTACAGGATTTAGTGCAGCAATTCACCATCTTGTTCCAACAGCACCGCCCAGGCCCCTAACCTCTACTTCGAAGACAGATAAGACTAGCAAAACCATGGGAATACCACTTCCACCATTAATTCTCCTCCAAATCGCACACCATCCTGACTTGACCATACACTGCAATTCCTTCATCATCACTGGGCCAAAATCCCTACCTGCGCCATTGCAGGAGCACCATTACCATTGCGGAGCTTCATGCAGCTATTCAAGGTGAAGGTCCACCAGGTATGCTGCTCAGTCTCTCTTTCTTAAATCTTCTCAGGGCAACTAGGCCTCAGGGCTGGGAAAGGGAAACAAATTCAGGGTCTCCACAGGAAAAAAAATCACTATCCATTGATTCCTGCTAGGTGCATGTGTGAGGGTGCCAGATGTGGATAGAGTCGGGCTTCCCTGCAACGGGCCAGCACCCACTGTCAGGACGAGTATATGAAGAATGGCCAGTGGGTTGAGGTATTGCAGCTGGTGCTCATGAAACCAGATGCAGGCATGAGTCAGTGCCTTTGTCAAAGGAAGAGAGGAAACTAGAGCAAGGGAAAAAAATTATTATAAATGGGAAGTTTGAGGAATTTTGATCATGGGAATGGTCTTCTTACTGTCCAGTTTAGAGAAGCAGGTCTCCTATCTACTTACCAATATTCCGAAGGGGTAGTGTCAGTTGAGAGAAAGTGAGGCAAGATGAATTGCATATTTTAAATGTACACTGTGCCAAAATGAAACCAGATGTTCAGAAAGATATTTGGATTCCTTCCTTAAGGAGGTCAATTTACTCGCCATCAATTCTACACGCAGGGTAGAAATTTATGGTGCACTTTAAATGATAAATATTAAGTATGCTGCTGAGTCTCTCTTTCTTAAATGAGGCCCCAAGCCTCATGATATTTCTGTATAATTTTACCTCCACTGTAAGCAGGAGATACAGACCCAGGAATTTGATTGCACATCGTCCATTTTTCAGGCAAGCAAGGTTCAATGTAGTATACAGCGCACGTGTGCTCAGTCTGCACTTAAAGTGCGCCGCACGCTATATTGTTTAGAGCGCCTGCCTAAAACAGGCATTCGTGCGAATGGGAGTCCTAACGTCCGCTTCAGGCCCTTTGGCCCAACTGTGTCCTGACTGAACGCTGCTTGAAGGCTGCTGTCAGTTATCATGGGCACACAGGGACCACTCGAGGTTGCCACCAACAAGGTAAGTACAACATTTTATACTGACTTGAATATGGCAACAGGAGAAGCAAGACTGCTCCTCCTGGCTCCATGTCAAAACAGGGAGCTGCTGTCGGCCACTGATCATACTCTACCTGATTGCCTAAACACCCCCCCAACCCCCGGACATACCAGCTGCCCTCGGCCAGCGACCCATCCAGCCGATCTCACTTCCATCATTGTAATGTATTTGTTTCATGGGTTCTTTGCTTAAGAATTCATAGCAGCACATTGCTATTTAGAACTGGTTGGTTTATCAACAAAGGTTTAACAATCACACTACACATTAACAGTTCATCCACTAGGCTCACAACTGCATACCTCATCGTGGATGAGCTAGACCCAACTTACTGGGGTTTTATTGAGTCTTGTGAACATCACGTGACTGGATAAGCCACTCACAATGCAACAGCTCTACAACTCTTTTGGGGGGGGAACAAAATAAACATTAGATCAAGTGCCCCCCCCCCCCCCCCCGATCTGGGGGACACTCCAGACACTTTTAACTGCCCCTTTATTTTTTTTAATGTTTTTTGTTTGTTTTTTTGGTTTTTTTGTGGGGTTTTTTGTGATTTTTTTGGGAGGCATTAAAACCATATATTTTACAAGTGCCCCCTATAAAAGGGAGGGGCACTAAAACCAGCAATTAAAACAAATGAAACTTTAAAACATATAAAATTAAATTAAAATTTGGTTGCCGGGGGTAACGATGCACTCCAGTCCCTCCGGCGCCCACCTCTCGCGGAATGCCGCGAGCGTACCGGTGGACACCGCGTGCTCCATCTCTAGGGACACACTGGCTCGGATGTACAACAGCTCGACAGCTCTTTTGGGGAAAACATAATAAATTAAATCATGTGCCCCCCGATCTGGGGGACACTCCAAACACTTTTCACGTGCCCTTTTTTGGGGTTTATTTGGTGATTTTTGTGGGGGTTTTTTTTGGTTTTTTTGGGCACTAAAATCATAATTTTTCAAGTGCCCCCTATAAAAGGGGAACGGGACACTAAAACCCAGCAATTAAAACAAATTAAACTTTAAAACATGTAAAATCAAATTAAAAATTTGGTTGCCGGGCGTGATGATGCACTCCAGTCCCTCCGGGGCCCACCTCTCGCGGAAGGCCGCGAGCGTACCGGTGGACACCGCGTACTCCATCTCCAAGGACACCCTGGCCCGGATGTACAACAGCTCTACAACTCTTTTAGGGAGTACAAATAAACATTAGATCGAGTGCCCCCCGATCTGGGGGACACTCCAGATACTTATAACTGCCCTTTTTTTGTTTTAGTTTTTTTGGGGGGGGGTTTTTGTGTTTTTTTTTCCCTTTTGTGATTTTTTTCGGGCATTAAAATCATACAATTTACAAGTGCCCCCTATAAAAGGGGAGGGGGACACTTAAACCCGGCAATTAAAACAAATTAAACTTTAAAACATGTAAAATCAAATTAAAATTTGGTTGCCGGGGGTGATGATGCACTCCAGTCCTTCCGGCGCCCACCTCTCGCGGAAGGCCACGAGCGTAACGGTGGACACCGCGTGCTCCATCTCTAGGGACACCCTGGCCCGGATGTACAACAGCTCTACAAACCTGTGAGCATCCTCACAGGTGTATACATTACAATCACTCTCACCCTCCCCCCACTACCAGCGAGCTGCCTCGGAGTCTGTGACTGGTGCCCACAGCTCGCCAGTAATGTACAAACGAGGCCGGCAGACCAATTTAGGCATGTGCAGTGGCTTATTTATAAGGACAAGGGTAAGTTTTATAAGGTTAATAAGGCCATAAAAAAAGCAAACAACATACTGGGGTTCATTTCTAGAAGGATTGAATTGAAAAGCAGAGAAGTTATATTAAACGTGTATAGAATCTTAGTTAGACCACACTTGGAGTACTGTGAATAGTTCTGCTCTCCATATTTTAAAAAGGACATAGAGGTACAGGAGATGGTGCAAAAAAATATTTATTCGAATTATACTGCAACTGAGAGGTTACATCAATCAGGAAAGATTGAACAGGCAGGGGCTCCTTGCTCTAGAAGACTGAGGGGTGACCTGATAGATGTCGTTAAGATTATGAAAAGGTTTGATAGGGTAGACGTAGAGAAGATGTTTCCACTTGCGGGGAAAACCAGAACGAGGGGCCTTAAATATAAGATAGTCACTAATAAATCCAATAGGGAATTCAGGAGAAACTTCTTTACCCAGAGAGTGGTGAGAATGTGTAGCTCCCTGCCACAAGGAGAGGTTGAGGCGAATAGTATAGATGCATTTAAGGGGAAACTAGATAAACACATAAGGGAGAAAGGAATAAAAGGATATGTTGATAGGATTAGATGAAGAAGGGTGGGAGGAGGCTTGTATGGAATATAAACACTGGCATAGATCAGTTGGAAAGAAAGACTTGCATTGATATAGCGCCTTTCATGACCTTGGGATATCCCAAAGTGCTTTTGAAGTGTAGTCACTGTTGTAATGTAGGAAACGTAGCAGTCAATTTGTGCACAGCAAGGTCCCACAACAGCAATATGATAATGATCTGATAATCTGTTTTAGTGATGTTAATTGAGGGATAAATATTGGCCAGGCACTTTCTCTAAATAGTGCCATGGGATCTGGTACATCCACCTGAGAGAGCAGACTCTTGGCTTAACTTAAGAACATAAGAAATAGGAGCAGGAGGAGGCCATTTGGCTCCTCGAGCCTGCTCCACCATTTAATAAGATCATGGACTCAGCTCCACTTCCCTGCCCGTTCCCCATAATCCTTTATTCCCTTATCGCTCAAAAATTTGTCTATCTCCGCCTTAAATATATTCAATGACCCAACCTCCACAGCTCTCTGAGCCAGAGAATTCCATAGATTTACGGTCCTCTACAACATCTCATCCAAAGGACAGCACCTCCAACAGTGCATCACTTCCTCAGCACTGCACTGGTGTCAGCCTAGATTTTTGTGCTCAAGTCTCTGGAGTGAGACTTGAGCCTACAACCTTCTGACTCAGAGGCAAGAGTGCTCCCAACTGAGCCACGGTGGACACTATTAGGCCAAATGGCCTATTTCTGTGCTGTAAATACTATGTACAATGTAATACCAAATATGGAATAATGTGTTATTCTGCTTCAAAGGTGCAGCTATTCTCCTTTAATGCCACAAAGTCTTATTGCTGAAGTAAGTACAGCCTAAGCTAACTTTGAGGGAAGTTTGAGATTGGGAGTTGTTTGTAAATGTTTAGCTCCCGATCAGAATAAAAACCGCTGAGATGACTGGCTTTCTTTTTTTAAATACTAACATCTGTAGTACAATGAATGCTCTCAAAACCTATGTACAGATAGATGATAAAATGAACCACATATGGACAACGACAGGCAAGAAAAGACTCACTGGTCGATTAGGCTGTCCCACACAATTGTGAAATCCTTGTGTATCGCAATATACACACTCCTTACCCAACCCAAATCTATGTGATCTCCTAGGTGAGACAAAACACCAGATAAAAATACAGGGCAAATTGGGGGAGAAAATCTGGGAAATTCTTCTCTGACCCACTTAGGTGATCAAAACTAGTCCAGGAGATTATTCTAGACATGATAATGCTTTGTAATACCTACCTTTTTTATGAGGTGATCTCTGCCCCAGCTAAAGAATGGTCTAGCTCTCTCTTGAAGGAATTCACCGAATCAATGGCCACTGCACGAGCTGGCAGACTGTTCCAGGGAGTCACTATTTTCTGGGAAAAGAACCATGTCCTGACATCTAATCTAGATCTAGACTTAGTCAACTTAGAACTGTGACCTCTGGTCCTCCCTAACCTATTTAATTTGAACAAACTGTCTACTCGAACACAACCTATTCCATTCATCATTTTATGAACCTCAAGATCAAATTAGCCAATTCTGCTTTTGCTTTGTGCGATGCACAGGTTAGGGAATTGCTGTCCAAGTGATTTGGATTTGCTCTCATCATCATTCTCAAGAAACCCTGGAACTGATTTTGGGTCTTTGTTGCCCCACTGCCCCCTCTGCGCCCCCACCCCCTCCCCCGCCATCTTATTTTCTTCTCTCCTCTCCTCAGGGCACTGTATTAAGCTGAGGTACTTGTACTGACAACTTCCAGCATCTCATCCAAGTGTCAATTCTTCAACTCTGCACCTGGGCAATGGGTGTCGGCAGGTCCTCTGACCATGGGAAGCAGCATAGATAAGCCCAAACATTTCCCTCCTATCACCCATGCACGTCCACTTGGGTTCCCGAGTAGCAATCAGGAGCGAAAACCCGGGCTGATTTTTGTAACACATTAAATGCACATTAATTAACTCTGCACAAATTAGGAGTTCAACTTAGGGTGCATGCATCTTATTGTTTGAACTTTGAACACTGCGATGATTGAGAATCCATTTTCTAGCTATGTTGATGGCAGCCCACTGTTTTTAAAAAAAAAGCAATCACCATTTGCTCTTAAATTCAAACCCCACTGTGGCAAGTATTGAAACATAATTCAATAAAATCTTGTAATCTGTGGGCTAGCATCACAAAATGACTATGAAAGCTGCCAGAATGTCGGGAATAAACCCAACTGGTGCACGAGCATCCTTTAGAGAGGGACTTGATACCCCTACCCAGCCTAGTCTACCCTTGGCTCCAGTTCCATACTATGGCCGGAATCTTACCAGCAGGTTTTGAGGCGGGGCTGCTGTAAAAATGGCTATGATTGACAGCGGGTTGGGATTCCACTCTGAACCCACCTCCTTGTCAGTTTCCAAAGTGTCGGGTCTGGCTGCGGTTCACAGACCTGGCACCAAGCGGTGGGCCAGCCAATTAACATCATTAAGAGGTACTTTAATGGTATTTCAAAATAATTTTACCAGGTACTTACCATTTGTCCAACTTTTTCAGGAGCTTCCTGTCGCTCAGGCTTCATATCAGGTAAGTGTGTCAGGTTCTCAATGACTGCATTGCTTTGACTCGTTGACAGCTGCAGAAGTGGTATAAAAGCTAACATTTCACAGCTGTTCACTTTACAATCTCAGAAGCTGAAGCCTTCAAGATTTGGAAGACACTTTTGAGTTGTATGCAATTTGGAAGTGCCTGTAGTGAACTCTCTATCCACTGCCACCTCATTGGAGCAACCTCTATCATGATTGAGAGATCACTTCTGTCATCTGAAATTCAGCTTCCATCTATTCCATCAGCATCGGTGCCCTTGAGAAAATCTCACCTTGGTCCTCAGAATCCCACCATGATCATCCCCAACACTAGCATCACCAGGCACACCAGCAGCACCAACAACAACACCAACCTTCTCCACAATCACCTGATGCTGTACAGGACACAGGGCATCAGCACCTGACCACACTTCTGCCCGGCATGCCAGGGATGGCCTCACCATGGCCACATTTACTTCACTTGACGCTGTACACCCTGACTGCCACATGATGCGCCAGGTTGGCACCATCCCAGGGCAACACCATAAAGCATCCTTACAATGCCCAAGCCATTCCTTTCACACTCATCACCATGGGGCAGGGGGTGGGCTGGGGAGGGGGGGAGGGAGCGGGGGAGGGGGGCGGGGGCAGGGCTACCCTTATGTCTCACCATTCACTGCAACTCACTAAGCCACTTCCAAACATTCATACAAATCTGTCCAAGAACGCAAAGTATTCAAAATACAGATTTCAATGTTTGACAACACATTAGCAGAAACTCGACATGAACATTGGCTGAAAGAGCCAAGTGCCTACCCTTGTGTGTTGTTAGTTGATATAATTGAACAACGATGAGGGTGAGTGTGAGGGGTGGCTAGTGAGATTGGGAAGTGATAATGTAGACAGAGAGAGAGGGATGGGTGGAGGTGCAATGTAAGTTGGTGTGAGTAAGGATGTGCAGGAGTAGGGAAGGCAGAGCGATGGGGATGTGACGAGTGGCACAGCAAGATGAGGTTGAGTGTGGCTTTGCAGTAACATTTCATGATCTACTGAGATCATTGAAAGGTTTATGCCACTGTGGCCAGCTCTTCCTGATGACATCCCTGCTTGTGCCCTCCTGTGCAATGTGCAACTACAGGCTGCATTGGTGTCCTGGGGAGGTCTCTTCCATCCATTAGAAGGGAAGAGAACCTCTCTGCATGCTGTGACTTCCTCCATAAGGATCTGGAGGAAGTCATGGGAGAGCCTGGGTGCAGCTGTGCAGTGCTTGTCAGTGGTTGCAGCACCTCAATGCTGCAGAACACTGATTGAACAATTGTCAAAATCAATGTGGACATGGTCTCTTTAAGGAAACCAGCTGATTGACACATAGCATTGTGGGAGTACCTTCACCACACGGATTGCAGCGGTTCAAGAAGGTGGCTCACCACCATCTTCTCAAGGACAATTAGAGATGGGCAATAAATGCTGGCCTTGCCAGCAACACCCACATCCCATGAACTAAATAAAAAGAAGCTTCATCAAATTATGTCATCTGACCCACTTCCTTTTAATTGGCCGGGAACCTCGCAGGGCGAGCTTAACAAGCCCCATCAAGGCAAGATTCTTCACACAGTGTAGGCTGGAGTCAGGAACGGGATCGCAACCCATCACCGACCCCAGTCTCCCCGGACTCACCATGGTTGTCGAGATTGCGCCCTATGTGATTGACTCTTACTGCCCTCAGGGCAACTAGCAATGAGCAATAAATGCTGGCTTGAAGTGTTACCCACATCCCAAGAAGTTTTTTTTTAATCCGCATTTTGTTTTCTCTTTGAAAATCCCAACAATTTAATTCTCTTGCTTATGCTTCTGTTGTTTTACATTATAAACTTAAAGCACCTCCCATTGAATACTGCCCTGTACTGCAGAAAAGACAGAGTTTACCAACACCTTTGTGAAAAACTCCTGAGGCACACTACTTCACGCAATCTGCAGTAGACATTTCTCTGGCCTTTTTCAAACCATCCGTTTGAGTTACATTCTGAGTCAGTCACTAGCAATAGCAGCTGTCAGCCTATTCCAGCGATAAAAAAAACTACACCAAACTACATCTTCTGACTAGAAGGCTGTGTCAGCTAGTTGGAGTACATCAAAACTTCAACACACATTGTGCATAGATGCGTGAGAAACAGTATGAAGCCTGCACATTTCCCCACCCCTCAGGAAAAAAAGAAAACTTTTCTATTAATGTTATTAACGTGGAGAAAATTATTGATATGCCTGAATGTTTGCAATGTTATGGGTTTTGTGGCATTTTGCACCCACTTATGCTAAAAATATTCAGTATTTATCTTGGAATGTTTAGTCACAAAGGAGCAAGTCAAAGCAGTTCAGAGCTTAATGGAACTAATGGTTCTTAAGTGGACAAAAGATCATCAACCTGAAACATTAGGTCTGGTTCTCTCTCCACAGATGCTGCCTGGCCTGCTGAGTTTTTTCCAGCTTTTTCTGCTTTTATCCCTTAAGTCCTAGATGGCCGAGTGGCTAAAAACGCTGCTGAACTAAGTCTTAAAAAACAGGACGATCCCACATTCTATTCCTGGCTTGTGCTGAATTAGTTGATCACAGTTGGGGTACTGATAAGGGTTCTCAGCACCCCCTGGACCAGGAAAAGAATATTCAGCCAGAGGGTCTGTTCTTAGTTACTACCCAGTGAACCCTGCTGAAATGTGTGTGTGTGTGTGTGTGTGTGTGTGTATAGATGAGGAGAGGATCAGACTAAGCTGTGATGTCCTCTACAGTCAGATAATCTGCTGGCATTGTCTTTGCTCATATAAAGAACCATTTGGTTGAGGTACCAGAGAGAGAATTTGGAAAAAGCAAAATCTAATACTTACAATGACAAAGGGGGTCAATTTCCTTCGCGTTCTCCCCATCTGCCACTATAACTTCGGTGGAAACCCCATTTACACAAACACAGTGGAGTGGGAGAATCCCAAGGAAATTCACCCTCAAAAGTGTTTAATCTCTGTTCTCATTACATCTCTTAATTATACTTTTTAACACAATCATTTCAGTTTAACTTCTGGAAACAGTCAGTCTCAGGCTCACAATGTGCATTTGGTATTAGTTAAGGCTCATAATCTGAAAACATAGGAATTAACGCACATAAACTTTAGCGTCTTTGAATCAATGTCAAGAATGAGTCGATTTCTCGCTGTACTCTTTACTGTACTCTGCTTCATCAACCTGACAGTCAATAATGTTTAACCTGCCAACTCCTGATAAAGTAACATTTTATCATGCAAGTTTTCAATATGAAAGGGTTTGCTGCACAATGTAACAACAAACTTGTGTCATTAAAGCTGGTGTCCTACAGTAATTGCAAAATTATTTGTTATGGGATTTTGTTTTTCACATTTTTCTCTACTTCTCTCCTGAAGTTGCTGACTCCAAAGGTAACATAGAAACATAGAAACATATTCAAAAAGGAGTTAGATGTAGTTCTTACTACTAGGGGGATCAAGGGGTATGGCGAGAAAGCAGGAATGGGGTACTGAAGTTGCATGTTCAGCCATGAACTCATTGAATGGCGGTGCAGGCTCGAAGGGCCGAATGGCCTACTCATGCACCTATTTTCTATGTTTCTATGTTTCTATTCCAGCTGTGGTTACAGAATAGCAAAGAAGAGCGGAAATGCAAGCTGATTTTTTAACCTCACTACCTCACGGCCACTGGGGATAATTGCAACACCCAAAGTGTTACAGAATAGACTAGTAGTCATATCTTGGACCTTCTGGAGTGTATGCCTTAGTAATACACTGGACAGCGCCTTTAGTAAATACTGTCACATTTACAGCTGTCTCTTGTGTCTCATCATGGTGTTTGCTGGGAACACAAATAGACTCAGAGAAATTGCACTGGGACATCAGTGAGCAAGTCACAGGTTTTCCAGCATAATCTCCAGCCTGCTTCAGCAAATTATCTGGTTATACCTCCAATTGAAGCTCTATACACCAGGGACGGGTTTCCAGTTAATAACACTGTAAAGGACAAAGTCAATAGGAAAAAAAGAAGCACGTGAAGCTTCTGTGCAGATTGATACAGAATGGAATTGCACCAGATCTTGTGTTCTTGGCGCAAAAACAGGTCTGATTTTGGCAGATTTAACCATTCTTATTGTTTCTATCAGAATATCGTAGAGGACTAACAGTCTGCCACCGGTCCTTGATTTTGGATAAGGTCACCTTGGCATGGTGTAAGCCACCATCAAGTCCACATAGCATAGGCTCTGAAGAAGTTATCAACTGTGACAAGTACATTCAAGGTGTTGCAGTGGAGGTTAACTTGATTTGTGCACTTTTCATATTGACAATGGAAAACAGTGCAATCCCGAATATATTGCAATCGCGAGCACAGCCTTCATAACTCCATTATAACACTACTGATCTCTGTCCTTAGTGTTTAGTTGTGTGACTGGCATGAACCCAGGGGCGAAGAGTGCAGTTGCTGCAGCTGTGTAAGTATTGTGACCATTCATTCCTGAAGTCAACCTTCCAATGATAGCTTGTAACAGATGGTGGTAAAGAAACATATTGAACAGGTAGACTTTGGGAGTTATAACCTACCCATATGTCAGTGAAAAGTAATTTTTTGGCAGCTGTGAGGCAGACAATTCACCTACTTTAAACCAGAGGAGTTTAGGTTTATTGTAGTACTTAAAGCAGTCAGATGAGGTCCCAGATGGTCTAGTGAGTCACAGGCACCATCTAGTGCATTGCTAAGCCCACAAGGTCTGATTGCTGGTCTATGCTCCTCCCCCGCCACCACGCTCCTCCCCTTTTCTTCTGAAGTTTGCCGACACTTCTTTGGGTTTAGTTTGACAGGCAGCTACAGGCCACTGAAGCCTTGCCCAAATGGATATTCTTCAATTGTGAACCCAGACAGTGAGTTGGGTAGGGGGTTGGGGATGTCGTCATAACCAAGCTGGACCCTGTCCTCACCCAATGAGCACACACATACACACAGGCATTTTTCAGCAACAGTCATTGAACAGTCACTGTAACTTCCTTGGCACAAGAGAATAGGTAGGAATGCCCCTGTAAATGTCACAGTTAACCCCCATTTAGAGGGTTTGCAATGTGCTGACCAGTCATATCTGAAGAGAGTCAAAAGCCAGAGTTGCCTGATGATCCAATTGAAAAATACAACATTCTTACAGGGCTGGACAGGGTAGATGCAGAGAAGATGTTTCCTCTGGCTGGGGAGTCTAGAACCAGGGGTCACAGTCTCAGAATAAGTGGTCAACCATTTAGAACTAAGATGAGGACAGATTTCTTCCTTCAGAGGATTGTGAATCTTTAGAATTCTCTATCCCAGAGGGCTGTGGAGGCTCAGTCATTGAGTATATCCAAGACAGAGATCAGTAGATCTTTGGATATTAAGAGAATCAAGGGATATGGTGATAGTGCAGGAAAGTGTTGAGGTAGAAGATCAGCCATGATCTTATTGAATGGTGGAGCAGGCTCAAAGGGGCAAATGGTCTACTCCTGCTCCTATTTCTTATGTTCTTCTGCATTCTAAAACACCTTCAGTGCCCTGAAAACTAAACAGTGGATATTTAAAACTTTAAATATTATTTTACTTTTAAAATGTATTCTTGGATATGACAATGAAAAACTGTGCAATACCGAATATATTCCAATCATCAGGGCGGCCTTCATAACTCCATCATGACTTTGTGTCAATTGTGAGTGATCAGGCTCAGTATCCCACTGCGTATCCTCCACTGAATCTCTAATAAGAGCAAATTCATGTTAATAAAAATGGTTTTCCTTGGTAAATTAGAGTTCATCTTATGAAGCCTTCACTCTACTTAGATTTCTGCTGTCTGGAGAATCTTAACATGAATCTTTCATGGGTTCAGATAAAGCAGTGCTGGACCCATCAAAAAGGCAGCTGCTTCTTAAAATGAGACTATTACTGAACAGCAAGAGCTGATATATCTATCTATACCAAGAGAATGAAAATATGAATATAGCAAAGGTGGGTTTCTAATCAACAAACAAAAAAAAAATCAGATATTGGTAAGTGGTCCTTAATCTTGTTAACTATGTTGTTCCAAACAATGAAATCACCTTTTAAAACCCCCAAAATACCCTGCAGTTTCCTACCCCTTTCTCCCTTAATCTCCCAAAAGCGTGAAGTAATTTGGGGTATGGTTCCATCGGTGGTATCAACCCTTCAATATTTCACTCAAGTGACCATTCTTGTGTGAGCCTTGACAGCGATAAGGCCATTTTACTGCGGGTAGTATCACAGACGACCCAATCCCGTCCTTACCCATTAGCCACATGTGGATACTTTCTAGCAGGTATCACTGGGTGGCGATCGGAAGTGGGAGCCTTGGCTTATATGTGTTTTCATTACTTAACCCAGGGGCAGTGACACCAATTGTAGCACCGCTATTGCACCCTACCCCGCCCCTATCCCATTTGAAACCAACTAATTCAGCACAGAATGGGAATAAAACCTGGGGGCTTCAAGGTCTGAATGGTCTGTTAACACGTCGGATCGCTTATTTACCCACTAAGCTGTTGGGGGAGTGAAGATTAGATTGCCAATCCCTTAACTTTAGGAATTACATTATTTTGCTAAGAAGAACTATAAGAAGGTACAGTGTGTTTTGTAATTAGTGGACACAAGTATAGACTATTCCTGGTAAATCAAAGCCATTTCATTCACTTAAAAAAAATTGAATTATACAGTAATTTGAATAGAAGCAATGTAAAAGCACAGCAAAGTGAAAATTATCAGATAATTTCAACTTTGAATAAAGAGTCGACTATCTTCGTTTTTCTCAAAAATCACAATGTTCTTTCACCAAACCCCAAAGGGAAAAAAAGCATAGTGGAAAATGCAGAAAAGACATTTGGAAGATTGCATTGCAAAACTGTGGAATTATCAAATCTTCTTTGGTCAAAAGATTGGTTTTCTTTGACTTTCTCCCTTTCATTATTCAACCCAGTTAAAGATGCTATTTGCTCTGAACGTCTTCAAAAAAAAACGTACTTGGTGGGATCAGCACTTTTTAATACTTTATCAAAGCTTCAACAGTTTTGTAGAAAAGTGCATGCCAGCTTCTGACATGGCTCATCAGTAAAAAGCTAAATAGTTTCTGAAATATCTGATTGCCAAATGGTGCTCCTATTCAGGCATCTCTTTACCCATGGATGGCCTCATTGAATGTGCAACTGTAAGTGAGTTGTGTCCCTTGGGTGACAGACTCGTGGTGAGTTAAGTGCTGTCTCTTGTCAACTTGTATTTTTGTACAGATAGACACTATTGCTATTGTGAGACTTTTTGTCTATAGCATCGCTCTCTGTGGGACTCTGCATCAACCTTATACATTTCTATATTTGACTGTTACCAAAAATCAATCCTTTGCAGGCTTTGCAAAACTTTGTTCATGAGGCAGTCAAAAACTTGTCTTTATTTACCTCACAGACCGCACAGACTTGCACTTTCCCTTTGTTTGATTGAGTGTATTCTAATTGTTTATAGACAGTCTAAACACTGATATGCAACTCTGTAAATCAACATTTTCACTCTGTGATAACATAATTAACAACTTTACTTCATATATAGATATACACACACAAAAAGTGATAAATATTTGACCTGCGCATGTCCAACTTTTCAAATTTATTCACATTATGAAATAAAGTAGCTTATAACTCGCGCCCTGTCAATAAATGCCAAGTCCTGTGGTTGTTTGGTTTTCCATGTGAGATGTCCATTGATCCAAATGTGACGTGGATTTTTATTGCACCTCTCTCCCGGTTCCAAGATCTATTCACCATTGAGCTGGAAGTCTTCTAATCCATCAGTTTCAAACCTTTTTATAAAGGTCCTGAATTATATCCCCCTTCCCCCCAAACCCACCTCAGATACTCTATCAAGTTGAAGCAAGACCACACATCATCTGGTTAACCTTTCTGAATAAGGTCAAGCAGGACTTTACATTTCTGCTCAATCAGATGATTGCCCCATACTCGGGTGTGCTTGCATTACCTAGATTTGTTTGCTTAGCTTTCAGAATGTACTATATGTTTCAGAGCTCAGTCCCATCAGCTGAATAATTTAAAACACTATTGGTGAACTCAGTCTTTTATATCATTTTATTCTCTGTTTGATGTTTAATAGCCTCTCACTGCAGGACTTGGTCTGCCATGATCCCTGATTATAATACAAGATAGAGAAACCTTTAAGATGATCTGCTTTCAGGAACATTAAAAGGAAGAAACCTACAGCTGGTGGAAATCACAATACAAGTAGAAACACACAGCAGGTCAGTTAGCATCTGTAGGGAACAAAGCATTGCTTTATGTTTTGGACTGTATCCTTCTTCATGTTTCAGAGCCACTGGTTTAGGGTGACTGAATAATTCATATTCGTTTTTTATTACTTAGGATTCTGGAATTTTTATTGATGTTTTGGGAATTGCATTCCCCAATTCTGCCCATTTTTCTGTGAAAATGTAAACAATTTTGAAATTTAGAGGTTTACGGCACAGAAAGCACAGCATCCTCTGATTGAGAAACCTTTGTAACAAGGCCCTTTATAGAAAATGTTTTCCCACAAGACTCTGGGCCCGAGTTTGGTCAACCTACCACCTACTACAGCCCACAGCCGCTGAGCTATTGCCCACAAAAGCCACTTTTGCAGAAAATACTCAGGGACCGCTGAATTATTGTCTAACTACCGCCCGGCGGGCGATTCATCGGGGAAGGACCGCCGGCGGTAGTGCATACTGCCCACCTATGCAAAAATCAGGAAAACACAAGTTTGATCCTTAGGATCCTATAAGATCCTGTTACCGCCCGCCAGAAAGACTGTTGTGAAAAAGGTGGTCTTACCTGGCTCTTGAGCGGATGGTACAGACAATGGGGCAGATCGGTCCAGAGCAGTACATCCCAGGTCAGATATAAACGCTGCTGCAATATTAGACCCTCAGAAAAAGTTGATACAATGAAAGTAAAGTGCTCCATTGAAGGGAAGGTGTGGGGTGGAAAGCGGAAATGGGCTTCTAATTACAGTAAAGTCTCCATGGACGTGTGCTATAAGGGTCCTGAACAACTGCATACAGAAGAGATTTAGTGACACCATGTGAGTCTACAGAGGTTATGAGCTCATGTGAAAGTATATAGCCAATAATAAAATACTGTAAGTTTCACTTAGGTGCCAGAATGAGATCCTAAGGATAACATTAGCTCAAATGCAGAAGATGCAAATATATATATGTATATATATATATTTGACTGTTATAATTTGACTGAATAACATGTAATGTTAGGGGTGGGGTTCGGTGTTAAACGCAAATACCAACCATAATGTCTGCCTCCAAGTTCTGGAACTATCTGTCATTTAAAACCACCCGTCCTGGATTGGTAACCTTTACTTGTCTTAAAGCTAAATTACGTGATGTCAGGACCCATTAAAAAGTCATAACTGTAAGGCAAAATATTTATCAGACTGCATTACATTTAAAGGACATTTGTGTGTTTCTCAGCACATACCCCTCATTATCTAAAAGTTAGACACTGACCAAGAGTGGTTCAAAAATCTCTCTGTATTGAATTGTACAACATTCAAAAGTGGCAGAACATTCAAACATGTCAAGCAAAATATTTAACAGTATTTCAGAAAACAGTACATTTAGCCTCCAAAGGAAACAGCTTAAAGACCAACAACAACATGAACAATATATACAAACATCACCAACACCAACACCCAACCCTCTACCCACCCCTACCACCTCTCCCCCACCACCGCCCCCCCACCATTCTCCTTTTGATGGGTTGGCCATCTCCACGCCGATCCACAGCCCTGCCCCTCACCGCGTCGGTACCAGCACGTGGTGTAGCAGTGCCCCCAGAGCGCTGCTGTCGTGTTCGTCGGGGAGAGAATGGAAAAGCTGAGCTGGATGATGCTGTCGCCAGATCCTCTGGTTCTGTCGGCCTGGCTGGTATAGCACTGGGGGGTTCAGTGCCATCGGCCTGGCTGGTATAGCACTGGGGGGTTCAGTGCCATCACCTGGCTGGTATAGCCCTGGGGGGGTTCAGTGCCATCGCCTGGCTGGTATAGCACTGGGGGGTTCAGTGCCATCGCCTGGCTGGTATAGCACTGGGGGGTTCAGTGCCATCGGCCTGGCTGGTATAGCACTGGGGGGGTTCAGTGCCATCGGCCTGGCTGGTATAGCACTGGGGGGTTCAGTGCCATCGCCTGGCTGGTATAGCACTGGGGGGTTCAGTGCCATCGGCCTGGCTGGTATAGCACTGGGGGGGTTCAGTGCCATCGGCCTGGCTGGTATAGCACTGGGGGGTTCAGTGCCATCGCCTGGCTGGTATAGCACTGGGGGGTTCAGTGCCATCGCCTGGCTGGTATAGCACTGGGGGGTTCAGTGCCATCGCCTGGCTGGTATAGCACTGGGGGGTTCAGTGCCATCGCCTGGCTGGTATAGCACTGGGGGGTTCAGTGTCATCGCCTGGCTGGTATAGCACTGGGGGGTTCAGTGCCATCGCCTGGCTGGTATAGCACTGGGGGGTTCAGTGCCATCGCCTGGCTGGTATAGCACTGGGGGGTTCAGTGCCACCGCCTGGCTGGTATAGCACTGGGGGATTCAGTGCCATTGGCCTGGCTGGTATAGCACTGGGGGGTTCAGTGCCATCACCCAAGACCATCGATTGCCGCAGGGCATCAACAGAGTCAACAATTTGCTGCACCGCGGTGATCAGCAGCGACATACTGTTGGTATGCTGCTCTGCAAATGAGGCGATGTTGGCAGCTATCCCAGGCATGGCCTGGGGGCGCTCTCGGCCTAGATCGACGCTCATCCTCGACAGCTGAATCATTTCCTGCATTGCTTCCACCCGTCTTGCATTATCATCTCCTTGCTGCATCAACCTGGGTGGAGGCAGCGTGATGGCTTTAACGGCACGGGTGCTGAGCTTCACAACACTTGATCCTGCTTCCTCCGAGTCGAAGCCCAAAAACTCAGATACCAGTACCGATGTTGGCTGCATAGGTGACACACATGTCAAGAGGATGGAGTGCTCCTCTTCCACCTCCTCGAGCTCGTGGGACAAACACTGGGCCTTCTCTCTGCTCTTCCTCCTGGTCTTCGTCTCTGTGGCTGGTGGAGTTGGATGCGGGGGCTATGGGGAATATTGAGGGGGGGGGGGGGCGGAAGGAGCTGCTGGGGCGGGCTCCTGATGAGGTCGAGGTGGTTGTGTTGGTGTTGCACATGGCCTTTGTGTGCCAGAGGTGGGTGGGGAGCCTAAGTCATAGAAACATAGAAAATAGGTGCAGGAATTGGCCATTCGGCCCTTCGAGCCTGCACCACCATTCAATAAGATCATGGCTGATCATTCCCTCAGTAACCCATTCCTGCTTTCTCTCCATACCCATTGGTCCCTTTAGCCATAAGGGCCATATCTAACTCCCTCTTGAATATATCCAATGAACTGGCATCAACAACTCTCTGCAGCAGGGAATTCCACAGGTTAACAACTCTCTGAGTGAAGAAGTTTCTCCTCATCTCAGCCCTAAATGGCCTACCCCTTATCCTAAGACTGTGTCAACTGGTTCTGGACTTCCCCAACATCGGGAACATTCTACTCGCATCTAACCTGTGCAGTCCCGTCAGAATCCTATACGTTTCTATGAGATCCCCTTTCAGCCTTCTAAACTCCAGTGTATAAATGCCCAGTTGATCCAGTCTCTCCTTATATGTCAGTCCAGCCATCCCTGGAATCAGTCTGGTGAACCTTCGCTGCACTCCCTCAATAGCAAGAACGTCCTTCCTCAGATTAGGAGATCAAAACTGAACACAATATTCCAGGTGAGGCCTCACCAAGGCCTGCACAACTGCAGTAAGACCTCCCTGCTCCTATAGTTAAATCCCCTAGCTATGAAAGCCAACATGCCATTTGCCTGCTGTACCTGCATGTCAACTTTCACAGACTGATGAACCATGACACCCAGGTCTCGTTGCACCTCCCTTTTTCAAATCTGCCGTCATTCAGATAATATTCTGTCTTCGCGTTTTTGCCCCCAAAGACGATAACCTCACATTTATCCACATTATACTGCATTTGCCATGCATTTGCCCACTCACCTAATATGTCCAAGTCATCCTGCAGCCTCCTAGCGTCCCCCTCACAGCTCATACCGCCACCCAGTTTAGTGCCATCTGAAAACTTGGAGATATTACACTCAATTCCTTCATCCAAATCATTGATGTATATTGTAAAGTGCTGGGGTCCCAGCACTGAGCTCTGTGGCACTCCACTAGTCACTGCCTGCCATTCTGAAAAGGACCCATTTATCCCCACTCTCTTCTTCCTGTCTGTCAACCAGTTCTCTATCAGTATAATACCTCCAATACTATGTGCTTTGATTTTGCCCACCAATCTCTTATGTGTGACCTTGTCAAAAGCCTTTTGAAAGTCCAAATACACCACATCCACTGGTTCTCCCTTGTCCACTCTACTAGTTACATCCTCAAAAAATTCCAGAAGATTTGTCAAGCATGATTTCCCTTTCATAAATACATGCTGACTTGGACCGATCCTGTCACTGCTTTCCAAATGCGCTGCTATTCCATCCTTAATAATTGATTCCAACATTTTCCCCACTACTGATGTCAGGCTAACTGGTCTATAATTACCCGCTTTCTCTCTCCCTTCCTTTTTAAAAAGTGGTGTTACATTAGCTACCCTCCAGCCCATAGGAACTGATCCAGAGTCCATGGATTGTTGGAAAATGATCACCAATGCATCCACTATTTCTAGGGCCACTTCTTTAAGTAGGACCACTTCCTTAAGGAAGAGAAGTGGAGAATCGGTGCTCTCTGATTCATCACCTGCAAATACAATACAACATTTCAGTGTTTAGCAGCGAAGTGGGGGGCGGTGGGTGGGGCGGTTGTTAATGTTGACATAAATACCATGAAGTGTCACAGACTTATTTCAAGGACTACTTTGGCTACATCACCACACTCTAAATGGCCGACAGACAGTACATTAAAATGCATTTCACATCACATTATATGACCTTGCATGACATGAGCGTAACACAGACCGGAGATTCAGATAAACTTACCATGCTGTGGGACGGGATCGGCGCCACCATGTGTATTGGCATGGGGGTGGTCACCCACCAATGCCAAGACATGCTCCTCGATGTCAGTCACTTCGATGACCTCTGATGGGCCCCCTCCCATGCCACGTTGCTTTGAGGTGTTGGCTGTTCTTTTCCTCTGCAGAAATAAAAGTTGCAAGCTTTAACCGGTTTACAGATGCAACACATACACTCTCACACAACGGCCACATATATTTTTTGAGTAGTACGGGAGTGCATCAATATAGATCTTTACTTACTCTTGATGCCAAAACCACATCATTCCATCTCTTCCTGCACTGGTCTCCACCACGAACCATGGTGCCCACTGCAGACACAGCCTCCCCAAACTCCCGCCAAATGCGTTTATATTGGGGCTGGGCTGGCTTGCCCTGACCATCCTGTGTGAGCTCTCTGTAACGGCGCTCCACCTCAGAGACAAGCGCCTACAGCTCATCATCAGTAAACCAGGGAGCTCTGAGCCTCCCTGCATTGGACTTCCTGACAACTTTTCTACCACGCATGATAGGTGTTCAAGGTGGATGGTTGATGATTCTCTTCCCTCTCTCTCTCAATCATTTCTCTCTGTAACTGTCAGATGCAAGTCACTCACGAGCTTTTATGCGCATGCGCAGCTGAGCCCTCAGCCCAAATCGTGGGAAAAGTGAGGTCATCAGGCAAAAAAACTACAAAAAAATAATTTAAATCTCATGCAATCGCTGTACACAGCTTCCAATCTTTCCCAAGTCGACAGGCCTGCACCTACGGCCGACACCTGCTGCCGCCCACCACATCCGATGCCTCCCGCTGCCGCCGACAAAGCCAGGATGAAACTTGCGCCCAGTCAGCCACAGCAGGAGCGGCCGGTAAAATATCACGCACTGCCCAGAGACCGCCAAAAAACGGGCGGAACTAAGGTTTGACCAAATTCGAATGGCACCTCACAGTCAAGTATTCTTAACTGTTTGTAAGAATAAATCTTCAAAATAAATATTGCTATAATCAGCTAGGCCGATGCCAGTTTTTATTAGTCTAGCTGAATCAATAGTTAAGCTAAACAGATCGCTTTCTCGAGGCAGGCAAGAGGTACCAGTGATACATTTAGGTGATACTTTTAAAATAACAAAACTCCAACATGACATTTATTTTTTTATATGAGTAAGGAAGAGCGAAAGCAGATAAAGGTTTATTTTAAACAGTGTTCATGATGTGATTTTGAAGCGATTCACAAATGAGTGCTTGGTGTTGCCAAACCTCAACATGTTTTTGTTTCGTCCGCTTATGTGCTCACCTCCCTACATTCTTCACCCTGGTTTCTGCCAGTAACGCAGCCGTCGCCTCATCATCTCCTGCACAGCTGAATGCTTTTAAAATTAATTTTGAATGTCACTGGCCTGATGTGCGATTTCATAGACACTGGCGTGAGAGTATGACAATGATTTGATGTGTGAATCGTGACCGCTATGACGGAGGTGGGACAAACAC
This sequence comes from Pristiophorus japonicus, assembly GCF_044704955.1. Classification (NCBI taxonomy): domain Eukaryota; kingdom Metazoa; phylum Chordata; class Chondrichthyes; family Pristiophoridae; genus Pristiophorus; species Pristiophorus japonicus. Next base: position 133,817,130 of record NC_091980.1, on the reverse strand, counting down.
TCCGCGACTGGGAATGGACTGCGACCTTGGCCCATCCTCATTCATTCTACCATGGGCTGTTCTTACAGTGGTTACACTGGGACTATTTTGTGTTATTTTTTGTCTTCTTCTCTGAAAGACATTAAATCCTGTTGGGGTGCCATTCCATGGGCACTGGCTGTCCTCTAGTACTCTATCAAAGTGCCCCCTATTCAACTGTGAGTCTTGACAGTGCAATCAGCAGAGGGGCTACAGTCTCAGAATTATACACATAGGCGCTTTCAGCAGGAATGGCTGAATATTGATCATGAGCGGGTATGCTGGGCAATTTTCCCCATTAGCCCGGGGCACTGAGATGTATTGTGGCACCCCTGATGATGCTCTGTCTGTGATCAGCTAACGCAGCATGGACTGGGGAATCAGATCTGGAGACTTCCCTGGTCTACACAGCACAGCCACATGCTATGCCCAGCTGTTGAGCCATTGCGGGGAAGATATTTCCTGTTTCCACGTGTGAAGCTGATGGTGGTCTGGGATTTCCCCTTTTTACATTGCGGGACAAATCTCACAGCACCAGGTTCAACAGTGAAACTAAAAATCAAAAAAATACTTTCACTTATACCGCCCACCACCCATGCTGTTACACTGGAAACTTTGGCCTGGATAACCAACTTAGATACTGACATTTGATTTGCTTTGCTACCACCACACGAAAGAAGAACAGCACCACTCACATCCGAAAGAGTTACTTTTAAACTGCAGTCACTGTTAAATAGGCAAACACAACCATTAATTTGCACACAGCAAGATCCCATAAACAGAAATTAGATAAACGTTAAATCTGATAGTATTGAGTAAGGGATGAATCTTGAGTGGGACACCGGGAGAACTTTATGCTCTTCTTCACAACAAGTACTATTGGATCTTTGTGCACACCCAAACAGGGTTACACTTCAAGGTCTGTCTGAAAGACAGCGGGACCAATTTCGGCTGCTCTCTGCTCCGTTTTTCACCCCGGACCGGCGTCAATGGCGGTGGTGAGGTATTCTGGGCAGGCGGTCAGAGACCCGCAGCGATCCTCTGGTCCGGTTTTGTGGCGGCATGGAGCAACACCGTCTGGAAGAGCTGCGCCCAGTGTACAACGCCCCTGGTTGCGACACCGGCGAGAGTTTTGACTCTTACCCGACCCGTACACCCCACAGCCACCCTGCAGTGAACGCCTGGGAAATCAGGCGGTCCAACGATACCAACAGCGGAGTGGTAAATAATGGACTCCTAAGGTAAGTGTGATTGTTTTTCCTTTAAATTTTATTCGCAATTTGTGTTGTGGTGAGGTGGGCAATGTTTTGGGAATGTTTCCGTGGCTTTTTTTTAAAGTTCTTTTTCCCGCCAGGCATCTCTCTGCACGCTCCCAGCCCGGCTCTTTAGCCTAGGAGTTTCCCATGCTCGCATCCAAGAGAGGTGTACAATGCCTCCCTTAGCGCTGCGCCCCCTGACTCAGGGCCCAGCTGCCCAATGTTACTTACTGAGGCGCAAACTGCTCCTGGGCACAAACTTTACCGCTCCGCCGCATCAAAAACATCAAAGCCGAAAATTCAGCCCAGCATCTTTGATAATGCAGCACTCACAAGTCACTACTACTAAGTATCAGCTTTGACTTTTGTGCTCAAGTCCTGGAGTAGGACTTGAACCTGCCACTTTCTGACTCAGCTGCAAGAGGGCAACCAACTAAGCCAAGCTGGCAGTCTCCAAGGTTCTAGCTGTGGCCTATGCTGAAAGAAAGTGACATCTTTTGTGTTTGCCTCCAGAAGCAGAGGGAGAATTCACCTCTTCACTTCAGGTCTCCATGCCAGCAGAGGCAATAGCACCATTGTATTTATATAATGCAGTGGGCAGAGCTGGGGCTGCCTGGGAGGACCAACACTGTAATACAGATGCTTATTGCAGTAGCTAGACTGTGCTAGACTTGTATCAGGAAATGATTCAGCACACTGACTCAGCTTCTTATCTTCCTGACAGCATGGATAGATAAGGAATGAGTTAAATTCTGAAAACAGCACTGCAGTTTGTTCAGTCCATGTAAGGTCGACAGCATCCCTTCACCCTCCTCCTCCCACTCTTTCAGCTACTGTAAAAGCAGGAAGATTCTTCAAGCCTGCTGGTTTGACTGAAAAAAACACCGCAGAAGCTATGCATTGTAAACATTGCGTGAGGGGACAGGCTGTCAGGAAACTGGATGTGGTTAGGTGAAATTCTACGCTGAAACAATAACAGCAAGCTTACATATTGACTCCAGATACAGAGTATTCCAGAGCACTGGCTGTGCAATGACCTGTGTATGTAGCACCAGGTATTGTTGCAGCAGGGAAGCAGTGAGTGAGTCAACAACAACAACTTGAATTGATGTAGCAACTTTAACATAGTAAAACATTGAGAAGCAGGGGCCAAGCCTGCTCTAGTCAGTAAAGTATGCATTTGTAATAAACCTTGACTTCTCTTTTAAATGAGTTAAAGACGTTGAAACCCACTGAGCAATGCTACCATTTACTAGACCAAATTGTCTAATTCAGCAAAAAAATATGGGCCATGTTGGTCAGTATGACTTAACACCACAACATAATTGCTGGTGCTGCTTTAACAAGGGAGGACGTTTCTTGGTGTAACATGCACCACTTCCAGTGACGCAGGCATAAGTCGAGCTCTCTGTTGGAAATCTTGCAGCCAGCAACTCGTATACAATTGAATGCAAGAAACCTACCTAACAAAGAACTTGCCACTCAGTGAGGTTACTGCCGCTGAAACAAGGGCTGAGAAACTTGTGCCGTTAACTTCACAGGACTGTACGCCATTTCTCTGGGGTTTCTAAGGATCTTCTGCCAAAGTCATGGCTGACTGTACGCAGAGCCCCTTAGCGGAAATTCAAGCTCTTGGTCTTACCCAGACCTACAACAACTTTCGATGGTCTTACGCACCTGAAGTTAAGAGATAGAGAGGGGAACAAAAGCAGCCAACTCCTGATCTCTTTCCAGTGACCCCTTCATGTGGGATATCTGGTGAGCACCGGATCAGACACGCACAGGAAGAATGGCAACTTGGGTGAGGTGCAGGGTGGTGGGCACTTCATCCTAGAAGAATCCGTCCGTGCAAGAAGGGGTGACATTTTCTTAAATTTATTTGTCATACTGACTAAAATGCTAATTTATTCTTACTTTTGGGGTTTTGTTGAGTGATGTTGTGTCGTGGATTATCAATTAATTCTGTTTCCTTGAGGCCCGGCGACATGTGAACTGAAGTCTCCCGAGTCTAGATCTTCCGTAGACAGCCACCGATTTTGTGGTTCTAATTGGGGTGATGAATGCAGGAACCTGAAAGAGAGATAATCATGCTGGATCACCACCCAATGTGGTACCCAATCCATTTTCTACCATAATTTTGGTGGTTGAAGCACTGAGGTTAATTGTAGCACCCCTGTGTCCACCCATTTTTGGGTGGATTCATGCAAATAATTCCATGATAAGAACATAAGAACATAAGTACAAGTAATAGGAACAAGAGTCGGTCATACAGCCCCTCGAGCCTGCTCCGCCATTCAATAAGATCATGGCTGATCTGATCATGGATTCAGCTCCACTTCCCCACCCACTCCCCATAACCCCTTATCCCCTTATCGCTCAAGAAACTGTCTATTTCTATCTTAAATGTATTTAATGTCCCACCTTCCAGAGCTCTCCGAGACAGCAAATTCCACAGATTTACAGCCCTGTATTCTTCCTCATCTCTGATGTCACACCTCATTCCTCATTGGATGTCACACATCCAATGGGCCCAAGTTTCGGGCCGCGCCAAGAACGGCGCAGCCTCGACCTGGACGCCCGTTTTTCGCGCCACAAAGTGCGCCTAAAAAAAACTTACCTATTCTCCGGCTCCCTGCAGGTCCTCTGGAGCTGGGCGGAGCCAGGTCCATGCGCTGAAATCAGTGCCGGGACCTCTGCACAGGTGCGCTACAGTGACTCCAGGCGTCCAAAACTGTGTGGGAGGGGCCCGAAGCATGCAGCCCCTAGCCCTTGCCAAATGGCCTCACTGGGGCTGCGTCGATAGGGCTGCCTCCCACACCCAGCTCCTGTTTCCTCCGGACCGGGACCCAACCCGACTTGACTCCTGCCCTGCCCCCCCCCCGCCCCACCGACCCGACCTCCGCTTCCCCCGCTCCCGACCTCCCTCCGCCCCCCACACTGACCTCCAGCTCCCGACGCTCCCCCCACGACCTCCGCTCCCGACCTCCCCCCGCCCCCGACCGACCACCGCTCCCGACCTTCCCCCTGCATCCCCCCCCCCCGCCGACCAATCTCCGCTCCCGACCTCTTCCCGCCCCCCCATCGACCGACCGACCGACCGACCCCCCACCCACCGACCGACCGACCCCCCCCCCCCCCAACCAACCGACCGACCGACCCGCGCTCCCCCCGACCCGCGCTCACAAACCCCCGGACCCCATCAACCTGTCAATCCGGTAAGTCTAAGCTTGAAGTCTTGGGCCCAGCCCGTTCAGCTTCCCTCTCCTTTCTTTCTTTCTCTCTCACTCTTCACCTCCCTTCTCTCCCCCCCCTTCCTTCTGATCCCCCCCTCCCTTCCTTCTCATCCCCCCCTCCTCCCTTCTCACCCCCCTCCCTCCTTTCTCACGCCCCCCCTTCTCACCCCCGCCTTCTCACCCTCCCTCCCTTCTCACCAACCCCCTCCCTCCCTTCTCACCTCCCCTCCCTTCTCACCCCCCTCCCTTCCCACCCCCCCTCCATCCTCAACCCTCCTCCCTTCTCACCCCCATCCCTTCTCAGCCCCCCCTCCCTTCTCACCCCCCTCCCTTCTCACCCCCCCCTTCTCACCCCCCTCCCATCTCAACCCCCCCTCACCTCTCTCTCTCCCCCTCCCCCTCTCCCTCCCCCCCACCCACTCACCCCCCCCACTCTCCCCCCACTCACCACCCCCCTCTCCACCCCCCTCCTCCCCTCTCCCCTCCACCCCCTCTCCCCTCCTCCCCCCCTGCCCCCCCTCCCCTCCACCACTCGCTGTCAGAAACACAGACACTGACAGACAGAGAGATAGAGACACTGACAGAGACACACTGGCGGGGGGGCATCCCAGCACGCTGTTGGAGGACTCCCGGTGCTGCAGTCAGTAAGTAGAAAATGTTTTATTTATTGATTTTTTTTAAAATTATTTTTTATAAATTCTTTTTGATTGATTTATTGGTTGATTTATTGATGTATTTATCATTTATTATTGATGATGGCTCTTTTTGTAAAACTGAAGTGTTTAATGTTTGTAAACTTCCCTTTAAACAACCTCCCCCCCCCCCATTCCCTACGCCTGATTTGTAACCTACGTCTGATTTTCTAAGCGTAGATAAGGTTTTTCTGAGTGTACAAAAATCTACACTTACTCCATTCTAAGTTACTTTGGAGTAAGTTTTCACTGCCTAAACTTTCAAAACGGGCGTAAGTGGCCGGACACGCCACCTTTAAAAAAAATCTGTTCCAAACTGAAGCTGTTCTAACTGACTAGAACTGGAGCAAACTAAATGCCGAGAATTGCAATTTCTAAGATACTCCAGTCTAAACCAGTTGCTCAAAAAAAACAGGAGCAACTCAGGCCAAAACTTGGCCCCAATATTCCATACTTTCCACCTTTTTTTGGGGGCATATTCCAGCCCATATAAAATGGGTACCAGGGTTCGTGGGTGCTCTGGCCAAGGCAGTTGGGTCCAGAACCAATGGGCCCAAGTTTCAAGCCGCGCCTAGACCTGGACGCCCGTTTTTCGCACCACAAAGTGCGCCTAAAAAAACCCTCCAGATTCTCCACCTCCCTGCAGGTCCTCTGGCCCTCGGCGCAGCGCAGCACGAGCTGTAGGGGGCGGAGCGAGGTCCCTGCGCCGAAAACAGTGCCGGGACCTCTGCACATACGCGCTACAGTGGGCTAGCTCCAGGCGCCCGAAACTGTGTGGGAGGGGCCCGAAGCACGCAGCCCCTAGCCCTGGCCGAATGGCCTCACTGGGGCTGCGTGAATAAGGCTCCTCCCACGGCCAGCTCCTGCTTCCTCCCGACCCGACTCGACTCCCGCTTCCCGCTTCCCGCCTGCGGACCGGACCCGAGACCCGCTCCCACCCCCCACCCGCCCCCGGACCGGACCCGACCCGACACCTGCTCTCCCCCCCCCGCCCCCCGGACTGGACCCGACACCTGCTCCCCACTGCCCCCGGACCGGACCCGACACCCGCTCCTCCCCCCCCCCGCCCCCGGACCGGACCCGACACCCGCTCCCCCCTCCCCCACCCCCGGACTGGATCCGACCTGACCTCCCTGCCCCCGACCTGACCTCCCTCTGCCTCCCTCCCTCCCCCCGACCCGAACCGAACCGACCTCCCTCCCACCAGCCCCCCGACCCGACCCAACGCCACCTACCTGTAAATCTGGTGCTGGGGACGGGTCCTGCCCGAAGTCTCGGGCCCGGCCCGTTCAGCCTCCCTCCCCCTTCTCCTTCCCCCCCACCCTCCCAATCTCCTCCCCCCCAAATCTCCTTCCCCCTCCCCCAATCTCCTCCCCCCCAATCTCCTTCCCCCCCCAATCTCCTTCCCCCCCCAATCTCCTTCCCCCGCCACAATCTCCTTCTCCACCCCCCCATCTCCTTTCTCCCCCTTCTCCCCTTTATCCCCTTCTCCCCCACTCCCCCTTCTCCCCCATCCCTCCCCCTTCTCCCCCCCTCCCCCTTCTCCCCATCCCTCCCCCTTCTCCCCCATACCTCCCCCTTCTACCCCCTCCCCCTTCTCCCCCATCCCTCCCCCTTCCCTCCCTCTGCTCCCCCCTCTCTCCCTCTAACCCCTCCTCCCCCTCCCCTCACTGTCAGAAACACAGACACTGACAGACAGAGAATGAGAGACACACAGACAGTCAGAGAGATAGAGACACTGACAGAGACACACTGAGAGGGGCATCCCAGCACGCTGTTGGAGGGCTCCCGGTACTGCAGTCGGTAAGTAGAAAATGTTTTATTTATTGATTTTTTTAAAAATTATTTCTTATTAATTTTTTTGGATTGATTTATTGGTTGATTTATTGATGTATTTATCATTTATTATTGATGATGGCTCTTTATTTGTAAAACTGAAGTGTTTAATGTTTGTAAACTTCTCTTTAAACACCCCCCCCCCACCATTCCCTACGCCTGATTTGTAACCTAAACCTGATTTTCTAAAGTGTAGACAAGGTTTTTTCGAGCGTACAAAAATCTTCACTTACTCCATTCTAAGTTAGTTTGGAGTAAGTTTTCACTCACGGAACTTTGAAATCAGGCGTAAGTGGCCGGACACGCCCCCTTTTGAAAAAAAAATTCTGTTCCAAAGTGAAACTTTTCTAACTGACTAGAACTGGAGCAAACTAAATGACGAGAATTCCGATTTCTAAAATACTCCGTTCTACACCAGTTGCTCCTAAAAATCAGGAGCAAATCATGTGGAAACTTGGGGCCATTATTTTTAGGTGTAATCTTAATCAATCTTTTTTTTTCTATTATGAGCTACTTAGTCAACTGCCCTGGTGCTATTTTGTACCAGAAATAATAGCTTTCCAATTTGGAATTACTTCTTTGCTTCTTGGAAAAACAGACGAGGAACAACAACACCAGGCTAGAGAGGCTGCACCATAGGTGTAAGCTGCTACAAGCTGTTAGGTTCTGCAGCGTCTCATTCATTCCTGAGCATCCAACAGGTAAGATTCCAATCCCACGAGCTCCTATTTCCTGGAGCTCACACCAAATATTTCAATGTGTTGGCCTTGGAAATGATCAGCCCACTTAGCCTCCGGCATGCATAACTGGGCCTGGCCTTTCTTCCAATTGAGATTTTGCCACTGTGGAAAACCTAGATGGCAATGACTCATGTCCACCAAAAATGCAATCTGTCCAGTAGTTTTGTGAATGGCTCCCACAACTCGCTGATGCCATGTAAACACAAACACTTCTTTCTTCTCACCAATTTGGAATTACTTCTTTGCTTCTTGGAAAAACAGACGAGGAACAACAACACCAGGCTAGAGAGGCTGCACCATAGGTGTAAGCTGCTACAAGCTGTTAGGTTCTGCAGCGTCTCATTCATTCCTGAACATCCAACAGGTAAGATTCCAATCCCACGAGCTCCTATTTCCTGGAGCTCACACCAAATATTGTGGGCAGATTTCGGAATTTGCGATTAAAGGACGTGGCAATTTGGCATTTACACATTGCCCGAGATGGATTTTTCACACTTATAATATTTGTGTAGTGTTAGATTCAGCTTTGTAAGAGATTAACTCCCAAGGCTGCCTACAGCATTTTTTCTACATGCTGGGCCAACAGCCCGAAATGAGTCTCAATAATTAAGTGTTAATTAGCAATTTAGTGGGAGGGTCATGGTATATAATCTCAAATATTGCATATCGTTATAAGATCATTTCTTGCAACACCTGTGGAGTCAGCCTTTGTTCCATCACATTCACCCAGAGGGCGACTTAGCTAAAACAGACGCAAGGGAGAGGTAAATGTTCCATTCAGGGTAGTAGCCTTGATTGACAACTCAGCTTTAGCAGCTAAGCTAGAGAAGGTTCAAAGGGTTAATGGGCTCAATTTTCCCCAGTGATTTGCGCTGTTTTTTTGGAGTAGGTTGCTTTTTTTGGCCTAAGTTAATAATCCACAGTTTCCCCGATCAATTTGCACCAACGTAACTCAGTTAGTTACTATTTTTTTAGATAAGTTTTTTTTTCAGCCGAAGGGGCTGTAACCAGCCACCCACGCCAATTCTGGCCATTTAGAGAAGTTTGGCCAGCTGAGAGTTACTCCAGTTATGCTTAGGCCAGCGTATGTGGCCTCTCCTGAAAAACCTTGCGGAGAGTTAAAGAAATCGGCGCAGGTATGGAAATCGGAGGAGGCCTGGGCTAGGGAAACATACCAAGAGCGCACTCGGGCCAGGGTCAGCGGGGGAGCGGATCGGCCTGGGCTAGGGGCAGGGAGCACTGGTACAATCCCTCCTCACCATGACAAAATCACCCCCCCACCACCCCCCGGACGCCCTTGCACGGCACCATCTTGATGGCACCGCAAATGAAACCTCTGACCGCCCCGCCCCTACCGCCCAACAACCTCAACCCACACCCTTCCCTCAGCCCTATCGACATAAGTTTTAAAACAGCGAAAACACACCCTCCTTCCCGGCTACGGACACTGATGCAACCCCATTGGCAGGCTTAATATACCACCACAAATCACCCCTCCCAGCCGCCCCTGCACGGCACCATCTTCATACCTTCACAATAAAACCTCTGACCCCCGGACAACAAGCTCGGCTCACACCCTTCCCTCAGCCCTATCGACATTACCAAATCCGAGCTGTACTGAGCATGCATGTCCATTGGAGCAATGTCAAAAACTTACGTTTTTTTCCCCGTGCATGCGCAGAAGGCCCAGCTTCGTTTTTTGGCTCAGACAGCAGGCTCCACCCCACTGAGGCGACTGGACACGCTGCGCTGCTCCGACTTCCAGTTACAGATCGGGGAAAGTTTGGATAAATATTTATGGCGCATTTCTGGCCCTAAAAACCCGGCGTAACTCTGACAATACGCCAAAAAAGGACTTGGACAAAATTGAGCCCAATAAGTTGCGACTTTATTGGAGGAGCATAGGAAGATCAAACATTCTCACAGTGAAAACTGTATACTGTTCGATCATATATCTTAAATTTTAAAAACCGTTGATTTGAAGCTGTACCTGTCGGATGTGGCTCATTCAGTAGCACTCTCATCACTGAGGTGGGAAGGTTCAGGGTTCAAGTCCCATTCCAGAGACTTGAGCACATGAACTGACATTTGAGCACAGTACTGAGGGAGTGCTGCACTGTCAGAGGTGCCGTCTTTCAGATGAGACGTTAAACCAAAGCCCCGTCAGCCCTCAGGTGCACGTAAAAGATCCTATGGCACTATTTGAAGACGAGCAGGGGAGTTCCCCCCCTGTGTCCTGGCCAACATTTATCCCTCAACCAATACCTAAAATATATGATCATTTAATTTATTCCTGTATATGGGAGCTTGCTGTGTGCATATTGGCTGCCATGTTTCCTACATTACAACATTAATTACACTTCAAAAGTTCTTCATTGGTTGTAAAGCACTTTGGGATGTCTGCGGTTGTGAAAGGCGCTATAAAATGCAAGTCTTTCTTTCTATCTCAATAGTGCTTTTCAGTCAACCTGCCATAAAGCACGTGGCAGCATATTCAATAGCCAGTATATGGAGTAAGGGTTCTCTGTTGTGAGTCCCAGCCCTCGCTATCTTTTAACTAAACATTGGTTGGTAACAGGACACGGGGCCTGCTTTCTGAATCAACCAATGATGCTGAACCAGAGAGAATATCGAACGCAAAGACGTTAACATATATAGAGAAATAAACAACTGCGTGCATGAAATAAGTGGCATTGCAATAGATTGAACACCACTTCACTCAAATGTACAAATATATAAAGAAAGACTTGCATTTATACACTGCCTTTCATGACCATAGGATGTTTTAAAGCATTTTACAGCCAATGAACTACTGTTGGATGTAGTCACTGTTGTAATATGGAAAACGCGGAGGCCAATTTGTGCACAGCAAGCTCCCACAAACAGCAATGTGATAATGACCAGATAATCTGTTTTTGTTATGTTGATTGAAGGACAAATATTGGTCAGGACACCGGGGATAACTCCCCTGCGCTTCTACGAAATAGTGCCATGAGATTTTTATGTCCACCTGAGAGAGCAGACGGGGCTTCGGTTTAACATCTCAACCAAAAGACAGCACCTTCATCAGTGCAGCACTCCCTCAGCACTGCCCTGAATATCAGCCTAGATTTATGTACTTACGTCCCTGGAATGGGACTTGAACCCACAACCTTCTGACTCAGAGGCAAGTGTGCTACCCAAAGCTAACTCTCATATATAAACCTTTCTGCAGTCCTTCCGGGGTTCAGTTGGTAAATGCACAGTCCAGTGTGCTAAAAGCCAGAGAGATCACAAAGGTCCCACGTTGTATCTCTGCTCAGCGCTGAGTTAGCTGATCCTATCAATAACAATCAGCATCAATATCCCTGGGTTTGGGGAGCAAAAATCAGACATGGTTCCTGCTCCTGGTGTGTAGATGTTGCTGGAGGATATGATCAACAGCAACATATAATTATATAGCACCCCGAATATAATAGAACAAGGGGGCAAGGTGAATTACAAGGAGGAAATGGAAATGGGGCAGTGGCAGGAGAGATGCCAAAGACACAGCTAAAAAGATTGGTTTTTCGAAGGGTTTTCAAGTTAGGATTAAAGGTAGCGAGGAAAATGGTATTGGAAGGGGATTCCAAAGGGCATGAGAGGACAGAGTAATCCTGAAAGTTTGCCCTTTTCTGGTAGATCAGAGGAGCAGGAGATAGTAGTAATCCAGAACTGGCAGAAAGGAATTGGCAAGCAGGAACGCATGGTATGGACATATGGAGAAGGTTTCCCAAGTAGGGTGGGGAGAGGTCACTGAGTGATTTGAAGGCAAGGATGAGGAAGAATGAAAGAATTTGCTTTTATATTTAGCGTTAATACATGCATTTCTATTATATTAAGTGTCTTGGGATGTTTTTCTACATTCACAGCGTTATATAAATGCAAGTTGTTATTTTTATATAGTGCCTTTCATGTACTTAGGAAACAAAGTGATATAAAAACAGAAAATGTTGAAAATACTGAGCAGGTCAGGCAGCATCTGTGGAGAGAGAAACAGCGTTAACATTTCAGGTCGATGACGGTGTAAGGCAAATGGGGGTGGTAATGGGATAAGAAAAGAAACAAAAGATGGATCTGAAGGAGCTGTAAATGACCACAGCAGAATCACTACCAACACCTGCTGTCCGACAAATGGAAGCAGTGATAATGATCTGAAATTGTTGAACTCAATGTTGCGTCCGGGAGGCTGTAAAGTGCCTCATCGAAAGATGAGGAGCTGTTCGTCAAGCTTCCGTTGAACTTCATTACAACAGTGTAGGGGCCAAGGACAGAGAGTGGGACAGAGAATTACAATGACAAATGACCAGAAACTTAGGGTCACGTTGGGGACTGAACAGAGGTCTCCAGCAAAGCAATCATCCAGTCTGCATTTGGTCTTCCCAATATAAAGAAAACCACATTGTGTGCAGCAAATATAGTATACTAAATTGAAAGAAGTAGAATTAAATCGCTGTTTCACTTGGAAGCAGTGTTTAGAAGTATAGAATGGTCACAGCAAAGAGCAAGGCCATTTGGCCCGTCAAGCACGTGCCAGCTCTCTGCAAGAGCACTTCAGCTAGTCCCACTCCCCCACCCTTACCCCGTAGCCCTGCAATTTTTTTTCCTTCAGGTACTTGCCGAATTCCCTTTTGAAAGCCATGATTGATACTGCCTCCACCACTCTTTCATGCAGTACATTCCAGATCCTAACCACTCGCTGCGTAAAAAATTTTTTCCTCATTTCGTCTTTGGTACTTTTGCCAATCACCTTAAATCTGTGTCCTCTGGCTCTCGACCCTTGCGCCAATGGGAACAGTTTCTGATTGCCCATCTAATCAGTCTTATTGAAGTCTATCACTATCTTCCTCACTGTTCACTACACTTCCAAGTTTTGTGTTACCTGCAAACTTTAACATTGTATCCTGTACTCCCAAGTCCAAGTCATTAATATATATCAAGAAAAACATGGTCTTAGTATCAACCCTGTGTTTGGAGCCCTGGACGGTGGGAAGGAAGGAGGTAAAAGGGCAGTTGTTGCATCTCCTGTGCTTGCACGGGAATGTGCCCTGGTAGGGGAGGGGGTGTTGGTGATGACTGACCGGGGTGTCACGGGTGATTTTGGAATGCTGAAAAGGGAGGGGAGAGGAAAATGTGATTGGTGGTGGGATCAGGTTGGATGTGGCAGAAATGGCAGAGGATGATCCATTGAATGTGAAGGTTGGTGGGATGGAGAATGAGGCCAAGGGGAACCCTATCATGATGCTGGGAGGGAAGGGAAGGAATCAGAGCAGAAGTGCAGGAATTGAGACAGACATGGTCGAGAGTCCTGTCAACCACAGTGGAGGGGTATCCTCAGTTGAGGAAAAAGGAATACATATCAGAAGCACTGGTATGGAGAACTGACCACAATAAAGTTGAAAGTGCAATCATTGCTGGTATGTAGGTGGTGTTGTTTGAGGGATAAATGTTGGTTAGCATACGCGGGGGCACTCGAGTCTTCAATTTGGAGCCATGAGGTCTTTTAACTTCCAACTGAGCTGGCAGACATGGCCTCAGTTTAACATCCCATCTGAAAGACAGCACCTCCAACAATCTACCCCACCCTCGATTTCTCCTCTCCCCCACCTTCAGTTTCTTCTCTTCCCTGTCCTCAGTTTCTCTTGTTCCCCTGCTCATGGGTGGCCTCCTGGTTCTTAGAAACATAGAAACATAGAAACATAGAAAATAGGTGCAGGAGTAGACCATTCGGCCCTTCGAGCCTGCACCGCCATTCAATGAGTTCATGGCTGAACATGCAACCTCAGTACCCCATTCATGCTTTCTCGCCGTACCCCTTGATCCCCCTAGTAGTAAGGACTGCATCTAACTCCTTTTTGAATATATTTAGTGAATTGGCCTCAACAACTTTCTGTGGTAGAGAATTCCACAGGTTCACCACTCTCTGGGTGAAGAAGTTTCTCCTCATCTCGGTCCTAAATGGCTTACCCCTTGTCCTTAGACTGTGACCCCTGGTTCTGGACTTCCCCAACATTGGGAACATTCTTCCTGCATCTAACCTGTCTGAACCCATCAGAATTTTAAACGTTTCTGTGAGGTCCCCTCTCATTCTTCTGAACTCCAGTGAATACAAACCCAGTTGATCCAGTCTTTCTTGAGATGTCAGTCCCGCCATCCCGGGAATCAGTCTGGTGAAACTTCGCTGCACTCCCTCAATAGCAAGAAGGTCCTTCCTCAAGTTAGGAGACCAAAACTGTACACAATACTCACCAAGGCCCTGTACAACTGTAGCAATACCTCCCTGCCCCTGTACTCAAATCCCCTCGCTATGAAGGCCAACATGCCATTTGCTTTCTTAACCGCCTGCTGTACCTGCACACCAACCTTCAATGACTGATGTACCATGACACCCAGGTCTCGTTGCACCTCCCCTTTTCCTAATCTGTCACCATTCAGATAATAGTCTGTCTCTCTGTTTTGACCACCAAAGTGGATAACCTCACATTTATCCACATTATACTTCATCTGCCATGCATTTGCCCACTCACCTAACCTATCCAAGTCACTCTGCAGCCTCATAGCATCCTCCTCGCAGCTCACACTGCCACCCAACTTAGTGTCCTCCGCAAATTTGGAGATACTACATTTAATCCCCTCGTCTAAATTATTAATGTACAATGTAAACAGCTGGGGCCCCAGCATAGAACCTTGCGGTACCCCACTAGTCACTGCCTGCCATTCTGAAAAGTACTCATTCACTCCTACTCTTTGCTTCTTATACAACAGCTGCTGGCACAAAACCACAAGCAAAAACACTCAGCTACAGGGGATCCAACCTGTATAGATTAAATGCAGTAACATTTCTAGAAGTCATATGGTCAGGTGTCACGTGATCAGCCACCAGCTGGTCAGATGTCATGTGATCAGAACGTCACATAATCAAACTCCAGAAATGCCTCCAACTAGACTTGGCAATGTGAGGAACCTGTGAGAAAGGACTCAGGTCGTTAAATTCTGGATTAGCTAATGTTTATGAAGCGTGGAGACCAGCGGGCGAGCAAGTGGATACCAAGTGATGAAGACGTGGATGGAGGGTTTCAGCAGCTTTGGGAGCAAGGTAGGGATGGAACTGGGCAATGCTACAGAGGTAGAAGATGCCTTGGCAATGAACCAGATGCAGGGTTGAGGGGTGAATAGAACATCTCTGGTTGCGCACCACTAGTTTCAGCCTGAGCAAGTAAGCTGGGAGGTTCATGGAGACGGAGGCAGAAGCCGATAGGAGCTGGCAGACATGGCCTCAGTTTAACATCCCATCCAAAAGACAGCACCTCCAACCATCTACCCCGCCCTCGCTTTCCCCTCTCCCCCACCTTCAGTTTCTCAGGCTCGGGCCTGACCTCCCAACCTGCCTGTGCAGACCAACAAGGCAGTTTGGATATTGCTGGCTTCACAAAACTTCGCCAGTCAGCAGGACAGAGATGAATTAAAATGCTCGTGACTTTCAAACCATCGTAACCCAGCATATACAGAACCACTTTAAGTAGTGACAGCTCTGTAATATAAACCTGACATTAGTACACAAAGTGACCTGGAATAGTAACATCAAGTACATTTGTAAACAACAGTTTTATGTTTATTTAATAATAATTTTTCTTTAAAGGAAAACTCTCCGTTCCAAATGCCTTGTTATTAATGGGCGGAAAACTCCTGTGATATCTGGTTTCCAGCTCCAGTTCATTTTTCATCTTTTCACTTACCCAGTAGAAACAAAGTTCACAGTGGGGTGTTTCCACTTGCTGAGAACAGCCACTGATTGCTGCAAGAAAAATCATTCACTCGATCCCAATGTCACGCTGCCTCCTGCTGGCTAAAATCACACGCAGATCTACATCAGTGGTGTGCTTTTGGAATTTATTTTCAGCAACCGAGGCCGCTACGACCGATTTGGTCGAGGGTGCACCAACATAACTATTTCAAACATCGATATGAAAACCTTACTTCCCACTGGCTTTCTCTGGGCAGGATTGGGCTTGGTTGCGATGCCGCTCCGGTAGAATAGTCCACCAACCCTCAGACGCATGAAGATTGGCTACTTGGACAAGGTTGCCAGAGGGCCACAAGTGCCTGGTCAACCATACCCCAGCAAGTCCGCAATCTTCAGAATGGGAGGGTCAAAAAGGGCTCGAATGCAGAGGGGGCTATATTTTACCCAGTACCCTTGGGATGGTTGAACGCAAGTAAAAATGTTAAAAACATTTTATTAATTAAATACACTGCTGTACAAAACTTTCCACAAAACATTTAAAGAGAGGAATTTTTAATTATCCATGGCCTGAGATCCAAGCCAAAACAATCATTGCTATGTATACGCATACTGTTTTCCCTTTCCACTGGAGAAAAGGAAACACGATGATGAATGAAATAGAGAAAATGAAGAAGTGCCAGTGTCATGTTTCAGAGCTTTTCAGTGGAAACGCCATGAGGAGACACAAACTAAGCTCTTTTTCATAGTCAAATGACAAATGTCCTTTTTCCCCCAATGTTTTTCTTACAGAGCTGTCAACGCTGGTTAAGCTTTACAGGATATTCATTGCTTATTTATTTAAGGGGGGAGGGTTAACACTGGCTTTCCAATTAACACATTAGAACAATTATTGTGTAGTGTAAATATTAAATAGTTTGCCTTTCAGCAAAATTAAAATGGTTACGAGGTTAAAATGTAGGAATTGGTAGTAATGAGCTGCAGAGACCAGAAAGATCATGGGTCGAACTCCCCAATCTGTGCTGAGTTAGCTGATCACAGCCAGAGCAGTGGCTGGGGCACGACAATTGTCCTCAGTGGTTTGGCATAGGGATGTGGGGGAGTGGTGGTTCGGGGGGTGGGGAAATGAAATCAGGCCAGTGCTCACTCCTGATCCTAATCCAGTGACCCGCCCCCGCCCAGCACTGATGGAAATTAGCTTGTGTGAATGTTCAGTGAGGGTGTGGTTCTACTTACCTTCTCGAGTTGAGTATCCTCCAAATCCTCACAGTCTCGGCTCATGCAGAAAGAATGGCAACATTGGTGAGGCACCAGATTGTGGCCACTTGGAGGGAAGGGATAGGGGAGAGAAGCGGAGAGGTGCAAAAAGAGAGATGCTGCCGTGCATTAATAACTGATAATCCATGGAAAAATGCCATGCCAGAAGTCAACATTAATGGATGATTCCAGATCAACTCTTCAAGTGAAGGGTTTACATAATATCAGAAAGTGTACAAGAAAATCCCAAGTAGTTTAGAAGGTCACCTATTTGCACTATAGACCCAATTTTGCGCGAATGAAAATTATGAGTGTATGCATGCCCGCTTTGCGGGGACAGGTTGTGCTAAATTTTGCAATATAACTTCTGCCACCTCTTCCCACCTCCACCCCACTCCCCCCCCGCCCACCCGCCCCCTCCCCCACGGCCACCCCCATCCAACCTCCACCTGTCCCAATTGTGAATAGGTTACAGATACAGGAAAAGCTTGCCCAAATAGTTTGAGCTGTGGGACACATGGCTAGGGATTGCAACATCCAGCAAGGGAACAGCTCTTAAAGGGCTGCAGCATGCCACTAATGGGAAAATGATGGTGAGGACAGAAACATTGCTTAATTGTTCACAATGGCACAGTGGAAACATTAGGGTAACACAGCTCCCTTTGATGTTGAAGAGTTGGAGGTCCTCCTGTGAAAGATGCTGCCAACGAGAGTGGCCCTACCTGGGCCTAAAGGCAAACCTCCCATAAAATAAAAGGTGCCAGCTGCATGGAGGAAGGCCACCAATCAAATTAATACAGTTACCTTGTTCCCTGCCTAAACATGCGTAAGAAAGGCGCTGCCATCAGGAGAGGAAAAAAAGGGTAGGTACAGTTTGCTCAAATTTCTTGTGAGGTGCAAACATAAGTTTGGTATGTTCTACTCCCTCTGCAGGTACCATTTCAAGCACTGTGCACAACCTCTGCCCTTTTGCACGGAGTTTGTCATTGTGCCTGAACTGCATGGCACACTCGTCTTGAGGGTGAAGGTCGTTACCAACGAGACACATGTTCAGGCCAAGGTACTACTCTTCTGTTAGGGGTTTCTCAGTGGTGTCAGCAGGCGTGGTATACAGAGGTTAGCCCTGGCTTCCGATGAACCATCCTCTTAGTGTTTCTTCTCCTGCAAATAATACTACACAATGACGGCCTTGTCACTGGTTCCTCGGCAGCTGTCACTGACCTGCATGATGATACCATCTGAAAAGTAAGAGTGAAAACTCTTTCTTTTCTTCAAACATAGAAACATAAAAGTAGGTGCAGGAGTGGGCCATTCGGTCCTTCGAGCCTGCACCACCATTCAATATGATCATGGCTAATCATGCAACTTCAGTATCCCATTCCTGCTTTCTCTCCATACCTCTTAATCCCTTTAGCCATAAGGGCCACATCTAACGCCCTTTTGAATATATCTAATGAACTGGCCTCAACAACTTTCTGTGGTGGATAATTCCACAGGTTCACAATTCTCTGAGTGAAGAAATTTCTATTCATCTCGGTCCTAAATGGCTTACCCCTTATCCTTAGACTGCGACCCCTGGTTCTGGACTTTCCCAACATCGGGAACATTCTTCCTGCATCTAACCTGTCCAATCCCGTCAGAATGTTATATGTTTCTATGAGATCCCCTCTCATTCTTCTAAATTCCAGTGAATATAAGCCTAGTCGATCCAGTCTTTCTTCATATGTCAGTCCTGCCATCCCAGGAATCAATCTGGTGAACCTTCGCTGCACTCCCTCAATAGCAAGAATGTCCTTCCTCAGATTAGGAGACCAAAATTGCACACAATACTCAAGGTGTGGTCTCACCAAGGCCCTACACAACTGCAGTAAGACCTCACTGCTCCTATACTCAAATCCTCTCGCTATGAAGGCCAGCATGCCATTTGCTTTCTTTACTGCCTGCTGTACCTTCATGCCTACCTTCAATGACTGATGTACCATGACACCCAGGTCTCATTGCACCTCCCCTTTTCCTAATCTGTCACCATTCAGATAATAATCTGCCTTCCTGTTTTTGCCACCAAAGTGGATAACCTCACACTTATCCACATTATACTGCATCTGCCATGCATTTACCCATTCACCTAACCTGTCCAAGTCTCCCTGCATCCTCCGAGCATCCTCTTCATAGCTTTCACTGTCACCCAGCTTAGTGTCATCTGCACACTTGGAGATATTACATTCAATTTCTTTGTCTAAATCATTAATGTATATTGTAAATAGCTGGGGTCCCAGCACTGAACCATGCGGCACCCCACTGGTCACTGCCTGCCATTCTGAAAAGGATCCGTTTATTCCCACTCTTTGCTTCATGTCTGCCAATCAGTTCTTTATCCACGTCAATACACTACCCCCAATAGCATGTGCCTTAATTATGCACACAAATCTCTTGTGTGGGACTTTGTCAAAAGCCTTTTGAAAGTCCAAATACACCACATCCACTGGTTCTCCCTTATCCACTCTGCTAGTTACATCCGCAAAAAACTCTAGAAGATTTGTCAAACATGATTTCCCTTTCATAAATCCATGCTGACTTGGACCGATCCTGTCACTGCTTTCCAAATGCGCTGCTTTTACATCTTTAATAATTGATTCCAGCATTTTCCCCACCACCGATGTCAGGCTAACCGGTCTATAATTCCCTGTTTTCTCTCTCCCTCCTTTTTTAAAAAGTGGGGTTACATTAGCTATCCTCCAATCCATAGGAACTGAACCAGAGTCCATGAAATGTTGGAAAATGTCCACCATGAAGGCCATGGAGTTTGAATAAATATCCCACCACATGGGCATTATATGCGACACTTTGCACTGGAGAGAATTTTGCCATTTGGTGAAAGCTGTGCATCCTATCTAGCTGATGCCTCCTTTCCATTAAAAGATTGATATGCATAGAAGTTACAATGCGGAAACATACTATTCGACCCAACCAGTCTGTGCTGGTATTTACTTTCCACGCGAAAAATATAGTCCCCATCACTTAAAACATCCACGTTTAAAGTGGGTAGTCATTTACATCAGCCAAAAAATGTTAACCGTTATCCAGTTGCTTTAACGTCAATTTCAAAGTTGCTGGTTATAGCGTCTTAAGGGTTCCGCTTATTGTGGGCAGACTGACCAAAACGAAGAGAGAACTCTTTTACCTTTCCAGTGAATTTGTGGCTTCAATCCATCACCTTAAATGAAAGAGATTAAATCACTTTTTGAATCATTGCTGTTTGTAATAAAGTTAGTAATGTCCAGATGTATAGTCATCTGAAACATGAGGCCATCTGTTCTCGTTCAGGTACTGCTAGACTTGCTGTGTTTTCTCAGCGTTTTTGTTTTTAATGGTGTCTCAGCTAACTTTATCACATGCTGCAGTATGAATTTTAACTGTCCGCTCTGAGGAGCTATAATGTTTTCACTCCTCTGTGAATGAATTTTTCAAACTAGCAATATGTTTTAAGTCCATTATTTCAATGAGATTTGAAGTTGCGTTGGACTGAACTGTCTGGCGCCCTTGCCAATGCTGTTCATGCCTTTCATTTTCTCAACTTCATACAGCCGCTGCCTCTTAATAATGGTTGTCATTTTTAACTGAATTTTTCTTGCCAGAATAAAGCATTCTACTGCCCTCTCTCTGGCAACTGTAATTGAAATACTGTAATTTTACAGTTTTAATGCTACTCCATTATACCGGCCACCACATTTAGTGGGCAAATTAGGTTTGCACGAAGGCACCCTCTATAAGTGGTGGGGACTGTAGTCCTAATCACGTTTACCCACCCTGTTCCAACCCCTACATCCTTTTGTCCTTTGTCCACCTATCTAATGGTTTTGGCCTCAACTACTAACTCTGAAAGTGAATTCCACAGCTGCACAACTCTTTGTTCTAAATCATTTAATCTTGTATGAGTATCTATGACCCTGATTCTAGACCCTTCAACTCCAGGAACCACTCTGCTTCGATCTACCCTGTCCCATCCTTACAGCATTTTAAACACATATTCACCCATAATCTGTGTTATTTGAGCAACAAAAAACCCCTCAATATTTCCTCATAGCTGGCAGGATGCTAATGTATCAGTGTTATACCATCTCTCAAGCCTCAATATCTTTCCTATAGTGTGAAGCTCAATAAAGTAAACAGCACTTTAACTGAGGTCTTATTAAGGTTTTATATAGGCTCCTCAGCATCTTTTGGCTTTTATATTCTTGTGAAAAAACCTAAAATTCCACTCGGTATTTTTTTATGGTACTTATCAACCTCAGGTGTTGCCTTTAATGTCATGTGAATCTGTAACCACAAATCCCTCGCCTCATCCACACCATTCCCCTTATTTAATTCATACTATAATTACTTCTATTTTTGATAAATGTATGTACAGCAGACTATCTGAGGTGGTGGATGCCTGGGAAGGATGCTGTGTGAACCTTCTCGTGTATCGGAAAGGCCATCTCCAATCCAGACACTATACACAGATCATTGCACAGCAAGTGGAACAACTCGGTCAGCCTATCCCGTAAAGCACAGATGGCAGAGACAGGACAGCTCCTACTTGTCCAGGTGCAGGGCCTGGGATGGTGATGGTTGTGGGTAGGTAACACCTTGGGGATAGTTACACCTGCATTTGCTTTCCCCTCACAAACACCTCCTCATTTCAATTATGCAGGGAGTTCAGAATTCTGAGAAATACTCATTTTCTCTTCTTTGTAAGTTGCCACGTAAAAGCCAGCAGTACACAAGAGTAATGAAAAAAAGACTTCCCAGCAAACTAATTAATGCATGGGGCAAAATATAGCCACGGGTAAATAAAAATGTTTTAAAAATGTTTAAACTTGCCTTGCTCCCATGGGAGACCTGCTTAAGCAGGGGAGTTCCTAAATACACAGATGTACCCAATTTCCAAGGCAGAGGCTTGAGTTCAGGGCTGACCTTGGTCCACTTAAATAAGGATTTAAATATTTTAGTGAAGCAATGCATGACAGTAGCTTATTGGGGTTTTTTTAAGTGAAATCAAATTAGGATTAGGAAAGGCATTCTATCTGGTTCTCTCTGTATGTTCTGTCTTTTTCTGTCTCTCTCTCTGCTTCACAAGTGTCAGAAATTAGAATATCTATATTTTCTAACTGTCATCAAAAGACAGGTGAACTAATAAGAGGCTGTCAGTAGCTTCAAAATACAATTTTTTTTACAACTGAACTAAAATTAGGATGAGCTGACTCTTTCTCAGCTTAATATACTTTCTGAAGTTTATAGAACACAAAACAAAAGCTACAACAGATGTATAATCAGTACACCATCAATTATTTCTCATGCTCTCACACCCTGTCTAATCAAAACTCATTAACTGTTACCTGTTGCTGTTGTGGACAGACATAAAACAATACACATAATGAATTGGGCGATTGGTTATTCTTGTTGCTGGATATATAGAAATTCTTCTGATCTTCACTAATGGTTTGGTTGGGAAATACTCTGTCTTGTATGGTACTCAGCCAAAACAAGCTTACAAGATCCTGGAACAAGAGCAAGATACTGCTTTAACTAAATATCTAAGTTTTACCAGTTCTGACGAAAGGTCATCAACCTGAAATGTTAAATCTGTTTCTCTCCCCACAGATGCTGCCTGACCTACTGAGTGTTTCCAGCATTTGCTGTTTTTATGCAAGATCCTGGTAATTACTGTCTATGCTTACTAAGCAAATCTCGGCCGGGATGTAAGTTGAAGTGCTACAACCGTCTTTAGCATCTCGTGGATAGGGATGAGGAAAATTCAACTAGTGCTTAAGCTATTGATCGCTGACCAGAGATCCTTGCTGTAAAGTGTATGTGTGTGTGGCGTGGAATGGACCAATGTCACTCAGTCTCTGGAAGAATTACTGCTTGGGTGAAATACTTGTGGGCAGCAGTTGTGCAACCATCTCTCAGCAAGTAGTCACTGCTTCAAGAAAGGAAAGAAGGTAATGGGAGAGGAAAGTAAAAAAAACAAATACTGGATGGCTGTTAGTCTCATTGCAGCAATGCAATCTTGGGATTTAACAAACATGCACGACCGTATTTCTTGCCATTTATGATGTCACTTGAATCCATTGATTGTGTTACTGCTTAGTATTTCAACAATAGTTTTCCATTTTTTTTAAAGAAACTAGATGAGCCCTCATAAAGGAAATGTTGATAGAAGTGGTTGGTGCAGTGCAGTCAGCACATTGTAATTATGCCATTAACATACTCTGACGTCATTAGCTCTTGGACCTGACTGTGACATCACAATTAGCAAACAGACTGGCAGAATGTATCTCAATTATGACATTGCGTGATCTGTGAGTTGCCGCACGATAAAACATTTCAGTGATCAGTTTTTATTTGCTGGCTGGAAAATGCATTTTCAAGTCACACATTGTTTTTTCTTTCTGCTAATCATTTCATTGAACTGTGCTAATCCAAGGTGCCCGTCACACCCAGCTTGGTCAAGAGTTGGGATGGAAGTGTTTCCAGAAGATCTAGCTGGGATAAAGCTTTCCTCTTCCCATTGGTGGTGTCTGCCATATCCATTCAGTAAAGTGTGCTTTGGAAACATTGATAGGACACACATCCAGGAATGGATCACAAGCCAGAAATTACTTTTCACATCCTTAGGGTTTGTGTTACTGGTGCTGTGTTTAATGCTTCTCAAGAAAAGATGGACTTTCCACCGAAGCAATGTAAGTGTTGCTCTTTGCCAATATTTGGCGTGGGCCCATGACTGGAAGATATTATGCATATTTTTAATATTTCTGTGAATAATGGTCTACGTAATGAAATGTGCCACATACACAATAGCGAATTCCAATCCATTTTACACCAAATTTTCCCCAACTGAAGGTGCTAGTTCACATGTGGGGGCTTCAGTTCAAGGGAAACTGCCATCTCCCTGCTATCTCTTCCAACTGGCCGATTTTCATTATTGAGCACAGTGGGTGTTAGAAGTCTAATCCACTATGGTGGGCAATATGCCTTATCTACTACTGTGCACATCTGACGTCTGCACTTTCCAGCAGAGGTGACTGCAAAGCAATTAGGAGAAGGAACCATAGCTTAATTTTAGCACCTCTGAGAGGTATGGACAAGTATACACCTTCTCCTCAGCTCAAGATGTAATTCAACAAAGGCTGGAAACTGAACGTGGGACCTTCTGTTGTGTATGACTCAGTACCACATACATTCAGTCCATTTATCCACTGAGCCATCTGAAGAGAAATGCAAATTCCACTTTGAAGGCTAGGATTACAGGTGGCACGGGACATTGGTGTAACAGTACCATGTGTCAAGATGCAGTAGGACACAGGTTAATACTCACAATTTTGTAAATGAGGAGTTCTCAATCTCAGTGAAGTGTTAAGTGATGGCATTGAATGAAAGCTAAGCACTTTATCTGAGCAAGATATCGAAAGTAAGAGCAACAAGCAGATTACACAGGGGGTGGCAAATTAAAGAGCCATGATCTCTGGGTCAACTTTGACTAGGCTGGTCAGAATGGTGTGTGCCATCGGGGAAGTGGAGAATAAAGCAGGACAGCAAAAATAATTTTCAACATGGAGCAAAGAGAAGACAAACAGATAGCATTCTCCATCTATTGTGTATCTGTAAAGCATGCACTCCCATGTTCCGCCACCAAGGAGCGCATCCCCTGAAGTCCCAAGGGATCCCAGCAGCCCTTGGGAGCACTGTACATAAGCCGGCCCCGAAGACCTGTTTCTCACTCTGGAGTGTCTTAATAAAGACTGAGGTCACTGTTACTTTAACCTCCCTGTGTGCGGTCTCTGTTAGGAACACAATAACTGCCGACGAATATACAAATCCAACGCAAAGATGCAGCAAACTGTGGGCATCCTGGAGAAGTTCTCGGAGGGTGAGGACTGGGAAGCCTATGTCGAACGGCTAGACCAGTACTTTGCAGCCAACGAGCTGAATGGAGAAGGAAGCACTGCAAAAAAGAGAGCGGTCCTCCTCACAGTCTGCGGGGCACTGGCCTACAGCCTCATGAAGAATCTTCTGGCTCCGGTGAAACCCACAGATAAGTCATATGAGGAGCTGTGTACACTGGTTCGGGAGCATCTTAACCCGAGGGAGAGCGTGCTGATGGCGAAGTATTGATTCTACATGTGCCAGCGATCTGAAGGTCAGGAAGTGGCGAGCTACGTCGCTGAGCTAAGACGACTTGCAGGACAATGTGAGTTTGATGGCTACCTGGAGTAAATGCTCAGAGACTTTTTTGTACTGGGCATTGGCCACGAGACCATCCTACGAAAGCTTTTGACTGTCGAGACACCGACCCTCAGTAAGGCCATTGCGATAGCACAGGCGTTTATGTCCACCAGTGATAACACCAAACAAATCTCTCAGCACAGAAGTGCTAGCAATGTTAATAAATTAAATGGAACTGTGTTTGTGAGCAGAAATGTGCAGGGCAGAACCCACGAGTCTGCAACTGCCAGCAGGCCTCAGATGGCCCAGATGACTCAGAGTCCCCATCAAAGGATGAATGCAAGGCAATTCACACCTTGTTGGCATTGTGGAGGCTTCCATTCAGCCTATTCATGCTGTTTCAAAGGGTATATTTGCAAGAGCTGTGGAACAATGGGGCACCTCCAACGAGCTTGCAGACAAGCTGCAAGCTCTGAAAAACCTGCTAACCACCACGTGGCAGAGGAAGATCGGTCCATGGTGGATCAAAGCAATTTCGAGCCTCAGAGAGAGGAGGCAGATGCTGAAGTACACGGGGTGCACACATTTTCGACGAAATGTCCACCTATAATGTGAAATGTAAAATTGAATGGCTTACCCGTAGCCATGGAACTAGACACTGGCACTAGCCAATCCATCATGAGTAAAAAGATGTTTGAGAGACTGTGGTGCAACAAGGCACTCAGACCAGCCCTGAGCCCCATCCACACGAAACTGAGAACGTACACCAAAGAGCTTATCACTGTCCTGGGCAATGCCATGGTCAAGGTCACCTACGAGAGCAAGGTGCACGAACTGCCACTCTGGATTGTCCCGGGCGATGGCCCCACACTGCTTGGAAGGAGCTGGCTGGGCAAAATCTGCTGGAATTGGGATGACATCCGAGCGCTATCACATGTCGATGAGGCCTTATGTACCCAGGTTCTTAACAAATTTCCTTCCCTTTTTGAGCCAGGCATTGGAAACTTTTCCGGGGCGAAGGTGCGGATCCACTTGGTCCCAGAGGCACGACCCATTCACCACAAGGCGTGAACGGTACCTCACATGATGAGGGAGAGAGTGGAAATCGAGCTGGATAGGCTGCAATGCGAGGGCATCATCTCCCCACTGGAATTCAGCAGGTGGACCAGCCCGATTGTTCCAGTACTCAAAAGTGATGGCACAGTCAGGATTTGCAGCGATTATAAAGTAACTATTAATCTTTTCTCGCTACAGGACCAATACCCGCTACCTAAGGCAGGCGGCCTATTTGCGACGCTGGCAGGCGGCAAATCGTTCACCAAACTCGACCTGACTTCAGTCTACATGACGCAGGAGTTGGAGGAGTCTTCGAAGGGCCTCACCTGCATCAACACGCACAAGGGACTGTTCATCTACAACAGATGCCTTTTGGAATTTGGTCGGCTGCAGCGATCTTCCAGAGAAACATGGAGAGCCTACTCAAATCGGTACCACACACGGTGGTTTTTCAGGACGACATATTGGTCACGTGTCAGGACGCCGCCGAGCACCTACAAAACCTGGAGGAGGGCCTCCAGCAACTGGATCGCGTAGGACTGCGGCTGAAGAGGTCAAAATGCATCCTCATGGCAACAGAAGTGGAGTTTTTGGGGAGAAAGATCGCGGCGGATGGCATTCGGCCCACAGACGCCAAGACAGAGGCCCAGGCCATAGAACGTCATGGAGCTGCGGTCATTCCTGGGACTCCTCAACTATTTTGGTAACTTCCTACCGGGGTTAAGCACCCTCTTAGAGCCCCTGCATGTGTTATTGTGTAAAGGTGAAAACTGGGTATGGGAAAAAAAATAAGAAATTGCTTTTGAGAAAGCCAGAAACATTTTATGCTGTAACAAGCTGCTTGTATTGTATAACCTGTGTAAAAGACTTGTGCTAGCATGTGATGCGTCGGCGAATGGAGTCAGGTGTGTATTACAACAAGCTAATGTTCCGGGGAAGTTGCAACCTGTCGCCTATGCCTCCAGGAGCTTGCCTAAGGCCGAGAGGGCCAACAGCATGATTGAGAAAGAGGCATTAGCATGTGTGTTCGGAGTAAAGAAAATGCATCAGTACCTGTTTGGCCTCAAATTTGAGCTGGAAACTGATCACAAGCCCCTCATATCCCTGTTCGCTGAAAACAAGGGGATAAATATTAATGCCTCAGCCTGCATACAATGGTGGGCATTCGCACTATCAGCGTATAACTATCCCATCCAACACAGGCCAGGCACCGAGAACTATGCGGATGCTATCAGTCAGCTACTATTGCCCACCACGGGGGTGGAAATGATGCAGCCTACAAACTTGTTGATGGTGGCGCAGCCCGCAGACTTGTTGATGGTCATGGAAGCGTTTTAAAATGATAAATCACCTGTCACGGCCCGCCAGATTAGGACTTGAACCAGCCAAGATCCTTTGCTGTCCCTCGTAAAAAACTGTGTACTGCATGGGAGCTGGGCCAGCATCCCCGTTGAAATGCAAGAGCTAATCAAGCCGTTCCAGCGGCGATAGGATGAGCTGTCCATTCAGGCAGACTGCCTGTTGTGCGGTAACCGCGTAGTGCTACCCAAAAAGGGCAGGGAGACGCTCATCTCAGATCTCCACAGCACAAACCCGGGTATAGTAATGATGACAGCGATAGTCAGATCCCACGTATGGTGGCCCGGTATCGACTCTGACTTAGATTCCTGTGTACGGCAATGCAGCGCGTGTGCTCAGTTGAGCAACGCGCCCGGAGAGGCACCACTGAATTTGTGGTCCTGGCCCTCCAGACCATGGTCGAGGATCCATGTCGACTATGCGGGCCCGTTTCCGGTAAAATGTTCCTGGTGGTGGTGTATGCTTTTTCAAAATGGATTGAATGTGAAATAATGTCAGGAAGCACCGCCACCGCCACCATTGAAAGCCTGAGGGCCATGTTTGCCACCCATGGCCATCTGACATACTGGTCAGTGACAACGGGCCATGTTTCACCAGTGCCGAATTTAAAGAATTCATGACCCGCAATGGGATCAAACATGTCACCTCGATCCCGTTTAAACCAGCCTCCAATGGGCAGGCAGAGCGGGCAGTACAAACAATCAAACAGAGCCTCAAACAAGTCACAGAAGGCTCACTCCAAACCCACCTGTCCCGAGTACTTCTCAGCTACCGCACGAGACCCCACTCGCTCACAGGCATGCCCCCGGCTGAGCTACTCATGAAAAGGACACTTAAAACCAGACTCTCGCTGTTTCATCCCAACCTGCATGATCAGATAGAGAGCAGGCGGCAGCAACAAAATGTAAACAATGGTCGCGCCACTGTGTCACGGGAAATTGATCTGAATGACCCCGTGTATGTGCTAAACTATGGACATGGTCCAAAGTGGATCGTGGGCACGGTGATAGCTAAAGAACGGTGCAGAGTGTTTGTAGTCAAACTAGACAATGGATAAATTTGCAGAAAGCACCTGGACCAAACGAGGCTGCGGTTCTCAGACTGCCCTGAACAACCCACAGCAGACACCACCTTTTTCGAGCCCACAACACACACCCAAAGGATCAACAACACCACGCCGGACCAGGAAATCGAACCCATCACGCCCAACAGCCCAGCAAGGCCAGGCTCACCCAGCAGCCCTGTAGGGCCAACAACACGCCAGCCCAGCGAGGGCACAGCCAACACACCAGAACAGACATTTGTACCGAGGCAGTCCATCAGGGAAAGAAAGGCTCCTGACCGCCTCCCCTTGTAAATAGTTTTTACTTTGACTTTGGGGGGGAGTGATGCTGTGTATCTGTAAAACATGCACTCCCATGTTCCGCCACCAGGAAGCGTATCCCCTGAAGTCCCAAGGGATCCCAGCATCCCTTGGGAGCACTGTATATAAGCCGGCCCCTAAGGCCTGTTCCTCACTCTGGAGTGTCTTAATAAAGACTGAGGTCACTGTTACTTTAACCTCCCTGTGTGCAGTCTCATCTGTGTTAGGAACATAATATCATCCATTTCTAATAACTTCCTATTATGTTACGTATTTTTCAATAGGACAATCAGTGTACTGATTGCTCAGATTCAGGCTCAGAGAACTTTGTTTCCCCGGATGGATCTGATAACAGTGACACAATCCTTTCCAGGACAGAAAAACTTCTTAGGAGGATGCAGAAAATAGCAGAGAAAGTCCAAATGATAAAGAAAAGCCGCAGCTTTGTCCGTAAGAAGCATCGAGTCCAATACCACAGGCCTGCCTCCTCTTCGAGTACATATTAGCCAGAAATGCCTCTTCCATATTAACAAATATGAGTTAACGTTCTCCTACCTGAGTATTCCCTTCCTGCATTAGAATAATGAGATAACATGTATATAGATGCCACATACAGATGCAACCATAAGCAATCTGTGTTATGTGAAAGATAACTATGTTACAATGTCATAGCTACTGTAATTGAAACAAGTGCTTAACTATTTTGTGAATAATAGGAAAAAGTAATTGATAGTTGCTTGACAGTGGCAATACTTAGAGAAAAATTATATAGCTTTATAGTAACTGAGCTGAAATGATGAACTAATAGAGAAATTCTGATTCATAAAATGTTTGCAACATATGAATTTGTTAAACTTAATGAGTAATGTAAATAATGATTAAATGCAGACAATATGTTAAATATCAGTAACCTCAATTAGTAAATATGGTCAGTGATGTAATTCATTTTGGTAATTTGATAGTTGAGAAAATGCTTTAACTGGAACAGGTTATAAAAGTTAGCAAGTTGGCGTTTCTGTTAATTGTGTTTAAATATGAGCATTTAAAAAGAATCAATTTTTTTCAAACTGCTGCATATTTTTGAAAATAAAGTGATTGTTTATGATTGGCAGTACTGTGATATTCATTTGTCTCCTTAATTGAGGATCTAGTTTTATATTTTATACATGACTAGCAACTCTCCCATCGTGTTCCACATGGCTATTTGGAAAATAGTCTCTCTCTTACTTATCTGTTGACTTTGGATTGCCGTTTCTCTTTCTTTGTGTCTGTCTATCTTTCTCTTCCTCTAAGTCTTTCTGCCTAGCTCTTTTTTGCTTCTCTCTCAGACCTCATCTGCCTTCCTACCAACCCACGATCACAATTATTGCCTCTTCTTCTCTGAACTACCCATTCAATCTCTGTATTCTCCCATTCCAGTTGGGCCACTGTCACTCACCTCACTCTTAACCTGGCATCTACTCCCATTTAATTCCCAATCATTCCACCACAAGGGCAAGTGGCAAAAGGCTTAATTTTATTTCCTCCTCCCTGTCCTACATGTATCCATCAGAGGTTTTGTTGATGCTTTCAAAATTCGATTTTTAAAAAATCAAACTAGGATGAGGAAATATTGGTCTGCCTGTCTCTACATATATCACATATCAGCAATTATTTATTTACATTAATTGTTTACATTTCTTGTCAACAAAAAACAAAAAGGTTTTGTTGACAGAAAATTAGAGATTTGCTTCGAAATATAAAGTGTATTTTTGAAAGGAACTTATATTAGGATGAGGTAAGGCGCTCTGGGTGGAATGGACAATACTGGAAAATTAGGGTGATGAAGCCTATCACCATCTCATTGCTCAAACAGGATTTCCACACACCCCCCGTCCCCCCCCACCCCTCTCCACCACCAAACTGGGACTGCCGCTACTTGTTCCTTTTCTACCTGCCACATGCAAGAGCTGGGATCCAGATGGATTTTCTGACTCACCACTGGTTCCGGGGGCCACCATGTGGAAGGTCCTTAAATGCAGCGGTGAATATCCAAATTGAAGAAGTTGACCTTGTTGTAATCTCCTCCTGCTCCAGACAGACCCAAAGACTTATCTACTGAATGCCTTGGTCTTGCCCAAAATCTTCGGTGCGATTCTTTGTTCCAATATTTGGGGCACATCGGCCTTTTTTTAGGCCTCTTGTTGAATATACTGGTGCTTCAACAATGTCTCCAATACATCCCCACTGCGATTCTGTTCTTTCCCCTCTTGAATGCAATTTGTTTTCAGAAAGCAGTCCGAGTGATGTGAGGAAAAATAATATAGTGTCATCTCGTGGCCTGAACCTGGAATAAGAGTGACAGGTGCCGGTTGATGGGAAAATTGAATGGGAAATGTGGACATAGGGGAGCAGAAATTGCCCTTTGACAGAGTAGGCGCACTTACCGATATTTAACAGTTTTCTCCTCCCCATGTGCCAATAATCACATCTTTGTTTTGTATTTCCGGTCGGGGCAGTGTTGAGGGGCGGAAGTGCCCTTGGATTGGGTCAGCCACCCCAACGAGTCATCAGTAGCGTGCTGCTGAAGTTAGCGTGACACGGACGTGCCGCGTCACAACGTCCCTCCCTTTCAGTTAAAGGGGAGGGCCACTTCGGGCTCTGAAATAAGTTTAGTTAGGCCCACTGGGCCACCAGGAAGGGTTTCGGATGGACCAGCGGCCCGGTACCCAAGATGGGATGTCAGGATGCCTGTTGGCGGCCCGGCCAAACCCGTGGACACTATTGTCGGACCGGCCTTGGAGTCGACATCAAAATAAAATGGTAGCGTCAGCAGCACGCCCTCCCCTTTATGCCGGATGCGCCGTCTAGCCACACAGAGCTTCCTGCAGGGGAAACCTGTCAGTGGCACCGAGCAACAGCCGCTCCGCTCCCACGGGGAAATTTCCCGTGGGGGTCGGAAAGGAGGTTGCCACCGAGCGGTGTGGGGTTGGTGCGTGTCCGAGGGGTGGCAGCACGAGCGGTGCGGAAACCTGTTCCCGCTACTCCCGGCCCAGGGGCAATTTAGGACGGGTGGGCCCATCCGTCTGCCCCCGATCGGTAAGGCCTATCATCTCAAGCTTAAGGAGGGGGGCAATTTTGGCCTCAGGATATTATAAAAAAAAGATATAAAATTGTGACCATAAAAGGTGAATACAGGAAGCAAGGTTTCTAGACAGCAAGTGTCTGCAGATGCAAGGTTTTTAGTTAGACACACATTGGGGATGAACTGGGTGATCCACCAGTCTCCCACCTTGATCTTCCTTGTCACTTGCCCCAAGGTAAAGTGCTGAGATTGGGCTGCATAAAACTACATCCTAATACTCCATGGTACCATGTGCTGCTGGTCTAACAGCCAACCAGTCATGTTTCCTAGTGTATCTTATTAACATCCTTTTGTCATTATTATAAAGCATTACTACTCATCAAAGTTAAACTGAAGCAGGGAGAGGGGGGAGTGAAAAATCTGCCTTAAAAACGATTATTTAGACAAATCCAGATACATATGAAAAATAACTATTAGGCATTTTATTTTAATTAGTCCCCTGCCTCATCTTTCTCACAAGCACAAAAGACTATGCAATGGATACATTTAATCATGTTATTTTAAAATATTCATTTTATCTCTGCTAATTTTGATTCTAAGTTCATCTTTAGGACACTGGTCTCCAGTGTGAACACATTATGGCAGAGCATAACTCACCCGTTGAAGCACCGAACGTTCACTCTGCGTCTCACACTGACAGTGCAGCTGAGATTCGCCCCTCACTGTGTACAATGTTTGGAACAGATGTTAGAAATTGAAAGGGATGAATAAAGTCTCAGTCTGTATTCAAGCCACGGTTTATTATATCTCAGTATTCTTTGTGGCGTCATGAGTTGCACAAGAATTGAAACAACGATTGTGACATTTTTGATATGTCAAGAACAAAAACATGGAAAGCAGAAACTGAATTCATGACGAAACATTTTTCACCCCCCAAAGATAATAAAAATGAGAGTGAAGTTTGAGGTAGCAAGGAGACAAATGGGTGAATTCAATGATCCTGCACTCCCTGCAGGGAGCTAACTCAACGGGAGAATAGGTCAAAGACATGATGCAGCATTGCCATCCCGTGTTCCCATCAGGCAAAACACCCCGTTGGCTCTGCCGGATCACTAAATTAACCCTTAACACTAAAAATGGGCTTACTTCAAGAATTAAAACAATGCCGGGTACATTAACAAAGTTAGATGCAGAGCAAAGCTCCCTCAACTCTGCTCCAAGCATCTCCCTCAGGCCCAGCCCTAACCTCAGAACAGGACCCCCTACTGTACCAATTGGGGTTTCCATTTCCCATGCCAGTCACTCTGTGACTGTCATTTTTAGTATCAAATTTGCAGCAGTTTTGGCCTGGGACTCTTATTGCTAAGTATAGCGGTAGTCAATCTGGATTACAAGGTACCACAATCCAATTCACAATCATCACCACCCCCCCACCCCCACCATCTGTCAGGTCCCTCCACTCCACGCAACATTCTGCAACTATGGGGCAAAAAAGTGTTCCATTGCTGGATCTCTGGTATTGCTACACCTTGAACCATTTTCTAGGTGTCAGCCATGGACCACTGGTAGCACTCTTGCCTCCGGTTCAGAAGGTCATTAAACCAGTTAAATAAAGGCTTTATCTGCCCTCTCAAGTTGACGTAAAAGATCCCATGGCACTATTTGAACAGCCGGGGAGTTCTCCCAGTGTCCTGGCCCTCATTCCTCTCTCAACTAACACCATTAAAAACAGATTATCTGGTCATTTTTCTCATTGCTGTTTGTGAGAGCATACTGTGCACAAATTGTCTGCCATGTTTGCCTACATTACACTTCAAAAGCATTTCATTGGCTGTGAAGCGCTTTGGGAGGTCGTGAAAGGCGCTATAGAAATGTAACTTTGTTCTTTCCAAGGTTCATTAGCATTGCATGGGGATCCTATTTCCAAGACTGGTGTCTGTTGATATGTGTCAGAGCATAAAGTATTAGAACTCTTGTCTCCACTGCTGATTGTGTGGCTCAGGGACAATGTAATTATGGATTCTCTTGGACTAGTCTGGATTCTTATCAATTCCTTCCTGTACTGAAGGCATGGGGCTAGATTTTCCACTTTTTTTGCATGCTTAACGCCCACTAATGTCCATTTTACCACTGAAATGACGTATAAAGCCCAGATATTGCCTATTTGGCCACAAAATGGAAACTGACGGGCATTTTTTGGACACTTATCGCCGAGCGTTACTTTCCCCATGTGCGTAACGCTGGGAAAAAATAATACCGCCATGCCACTTTTTTGGGAGGGAGTCATCAGAATGGGCGAAATTAACTTCCATAATATCGCCCAGCGTTAGTTTCCGCACATTATTAACGCCAAGATTCAATAATACTGACTGTCCACTTTTTTTTGTCGTAAAGATCACATTTGTCAAAACTAACGCCCAGGAGATCGCCCAGTGTCACTTTCACCACCTCGCACACATATCGCCTACAACATCGCTCTCCCGGAAAAAGTGGAACTAACCGGAACTAATCACAGCGTTATGGATGCCATGTTCTACATCACATGTCGCATCATTTAAAAGGCTGCTCTGCTTCTGCTTCAACCTCGGGAGAGTTCGGATGTTCTATGGAGATCTTTGGAGGTGATGTGAACATTTGTACAAACATCTTTATCATACTGTGAACGATTGGAATTTAATAGCTGTCTTCGTCGGAACATTCATTCTTTGTGACCAATCGGTGGAAAACAGAGCTATTGCAATGGGGCCTGTCCTTTCTCACCCTCTCTTGATGACCAATTACATGCTGCAGTCCCGAGATGGCCAAAGGTAAGCTCCACAGCATTATGTGCATAATGTAAGACATGACAGACTGATGAGGAGGACCAGACGTTACACCCCCTGCAAGTACAGGGAGAAGCAGTCTTACCTCATCTTGCCCGACACCACCTGCCTTCAGAGACTGCGCTTCCACAAAGAGGTTATCACTGAGTTATGCCAGCTCATAAGGGGAGTTCTGCTGCCTGCCAGCACCATCAGTACTGCACTGTCCGTCGAGATCAAAGTCACCGTGGCACTGTCGTTCTACGCATCGGGTTCTTTTCAGGCCTCAGCTGGTGCCATTTGCGGTCTGTCTCAGCATGCCACACATTGCTGCATTAGACAGGTCACTGAAGCCCTATATGCATGCAGGATGGACGTTATCAACTTCCCTATGATCAGGGAGGCTCAGACTGAGAGGGCTTTAGGATTCTCCAGAATTGCAAACTTCCCCAAGGTGCAGGAAGCAATGGACTGTACACACATTGCAATGCGGGCACCTTTTCAGGATGCAGAGGTTTTCAGGAACCGCAAGGGATTCCACTCCCTGAATGTCCAACTGGTTGTTGACCACCAGCAAATTATATTGACAGTGAATGCTCAATTTCCGGGCAGCATCCATGAGGATCACATCCTGCATGAGAGCACTGTATGTGACTTGTTTACCAATCAGCCACAAGGTCAATGGTAGATACTTGGTGATAAAGGATATGGCCTCACCACCTGGCTGATGACCCCACTGCATGACACCCACACCGAATCCGAGAAGTGATACAATGAGAGCCATGGAGCCACTCGCAATATCATGAAGAAAACTATTAGAGTGCTTAAATATAGAAACTTAGAAACATAGAAAATAGGTGCAGGAGTAGGCCATTCGGCCCTTCAAGCCTGCACCACCATTCAATAAGATCATGGCTGATCATTCCCCCAGTAACCCTTTCCTGCTTTCTCTTCATACCCCATGGTCCTTTTAGCTGCAAGGGCCATATCTAACTCCCTCTTGAATATATCCAATGAATTGGCATCAACAACACTCTGTGGTAAGTAATTCCACTGGTTAACAACTCTCTGAGTGAAGAAGTTTCTCCTCATCTCAGTCCGAAATGGCCTACCCCTTATCCTAAGACTGTGTCCCCTGGTTCTGGACTTCCCCATCATCGGGAACATTCTTCCCGCATCTAACCTGTCCAATCCCATCAGAATCTTATACGTTTCTATGAGATCCCCTCTCATCCTTCTAAACTCCAGTGTATAAAGGCCCAGTTGATTCAGTCTCTCCTCATATGTCAATCCCGCCATCCCGGGAATCAGTCTGGTGAACCTTCACTGCACTCCTTCAATAGCAAGAATATCCTTCCTCAGATTAGGAGACCAAAACTGAACACAATATTCCAGGTGAGGCCTCACCAAGGCCCGGTACAACTGCAGTAAGACCTCCCTGCTCCTATATTCAAATCCCCTCGCTATGAAGGACAACAAGCCATTTGCCTTCTTCACTTCCTGCTGTACCTGCATGCCAACTTTCAATGACTGATGAACCATTGACACGCAGGTCTCCCCCTTTCCTAATCTGCCGCCATTCAGATAATAGTCGATAGACTGTTGGAAAATGATCACCAATGCATCCACTATTTCTAGGGCCACTTCCTTAAGTAATCTGGGATGCAGACTATCAGGCCCCGGGGATTTATCGGCCTTCAATCCCATCAATTTCCCTAACACAATTTCCCACTTTATAAGGATATCCTTCAGTTCCTCCTTCTCACTAGAACCTCGGTCCCCTAGTGTTTCCAGAAGGTTATTTGTGTCTTCCTTCGTGAAAACAGAACCAAAGTATTTGTTTAACTGGTCCGCCATTTCTTTGTTCCCCATTTCTTTGTTCCCCATTAAGCAGCGCTTTAGATAGCTCAGTTCGTGGTCGTATGCTCCAAGCTGCACAACTTGGCTATCAGGATGGGACAAGAATTGCCATAAGTGTCTGACAGGCCACCTCACCAGAGAGAGGAAGAGGAGGACGAGGTGGTGAACGCTGATCTGAGCCAGTCAATCAGGCTGACGCTGAAGCCATGCCCCTGCCTCTCTGCAGACTGCATGAAAGGGCCCGTGGTGGCATGATAGCTGAAAGACTCTTATGTCAGGAGCTCATCAATGAGCATTGTGCCTGAAAGAACATTGGTGCTATTTACAAGGCTGACACACTGCTGGGTGTGCAGGTCATACATCAATGGTGTGCATCACCTTGGTGACAGTTAAAGTTTAAGTTGATTGAAGTTAAGTGTAATTATACCCTTACATGTTAAGGAATCACCAGTGTGTAATGGTGCAGCTATCTGAGCCAATGCGCAACAAGGTTTTGATAAATAAATAACATTTAAACCAAACATTTGTCTGAAATCATCAGTATTTCTGTAAAAGCCAACCATTCACTCCCCCCACCTCCCTCCCCCCCGCCCCCGCTTCTCCTCCTGACCTCTACCTCTTCCCCTTCCCCTCTTGACTCCAAGCTGCCTGGCCGAGGAGCTCCTCAGGCGATGCTTCATTGGGGAGATGACGGCCGACCCGCTGCTTGGATAGATACGGGAGAGGACAGTCCCGAGGTGGGAATGTGCTCCCAGCCAGAAGCAAGATGTTGCTCCTGGCTCTCGTGTGTCGTTGGCAATGGGGGTGCGGCACCTTGGGGTGCAGTGCCACGCTCCGGGACCACTGGGAGCCCTCTGCCATCAGCTCCAGGGCCCCCTCCATCCCTTCCATGTTATATCTTATTTGTTGGACAAAAACTCGGTGCCAACTATGTTCTTGTTGCTTAGTAGGCTTTTTGCTGCTGGTGAATCTCCCTCGTGCCTCCCACAACAGCCAAACAAGCACACACCACAGCAACACATGCTTTCAGTCCCTCTCAGCTCCCTCTCTCTCTGTCTCCTCTTCCGCGCATATCATGATGACCCTTGACCTCCTGAATCACAGGAATCGAGCGTTGCCATGCCGTTGCTAAGAATGGCGACACTTTACAGCCGAAGGTTAGAAAGATTTAATGCTACCGCCCATTTCATATCGCTCGTGGTAACGGCCCATTTCAAAAATGGAAACTAGGGGCTTTGAGAATGGGTGAGAAGCCGACGATCTGAAAACCCATTTTTACCGCCCACGCTGGAAGTAACGCCCATTTTTCGGCGATCTGCACAAAAGTGTAAAATCTAACCCAAATGACTCCTGTAGAATACACCTCCAAGGTTGCCCTCGGCTGCCTCTTCCAAATAGTTGTTCATATGTGAGCCGAGACAGTGAGTGTCGACAGGCTTTTCAATCACTGGGAGGGACCAAAGATAAGCCCAATCTATCCTTACTTGATATCCACGCATACAGCTGCATACACATGCATGCTAGGTAGCATTCGGGAGCATGAATCCTGGTTCCATTTTTTTTCTCTCGCCCCTATCAGCTTTACGCTGGGCACTGCATTTACCATTGGAAGGGCCTGGAATGACCGACTATCATAACCGAAATGGGGACCAGAGTAATGCAGAACTATCAAAGAGGACAGGACCCCATTCCAATTCCAATCAGACATATGGCCAGTGCAAAGTCGTAGCAGAGGAACAATCTGAGCTTAGAGCGTTCACTTCCTGGACACCCCATAGCCCCATTCCAGGTATTAACTTGCCACTAATTTATTTGCATATGCGACTAACTTAAATAACCTGTAATACTATTTTGTGCTGTAGTTGCAATTAGAATTTTTTAACATAAAGTGAGCCCCAGGTTTAAAGAAAAATACCAGGAGTTGACTGCAGTTTTTTTCCCAGTAAATGGTTCCAGTTCTGAAAGCAGTCCATCGAACCATGAGCTGGGGACAAGCTACTGGAGAATGTGCAGAATATCCTGTAGAGCTTGTCCCTGAGGTCTGTCTTTTATCTGAACCGCCTCCATCCCACCCAAAGTGAAAATGTAAACTGCCAGAATGCAGTCATTTAAGCCAGGTAATGAAATGACTGACGATGTGCTTACGCTGGTTGTGCTTTTAACTTTGGGCTTTTATCTTTGAGCTTTTAAGGTCTACTACATCAGATCTAAAGCATATTGCATTCCTCCACACAGGGACTTCAGTACATAATCTAGACTAACACTCCAATGCAATACTGAGGAAGTGCTGCAGTGTCAGAGTTGTCATCCTTCAGTTGAAATGTTAAACTATTTCTGGGGGTTCAGGTGGGCATTAAATATCCGTATAATGAAAAAAGAGCAGTTAGTTCTCCCAATGTCCTGGCCAACATTCCGTGTTCAAACAATCCCACTAAAAGAAATGGCTCCTTCATCCCACTGCTGTTTATGGAATTTTGCTGGTGCAAAATGACTGCTGCATTTGTCTAAATTATAGTCGTCGCCGCACTTCAAAACTGATTCATTGTTCAAAGCGCTTTGAGATATTTCAATGTGATAATACATTGGGGGCATTTTTCTGAGTACGCACTGGCAGCAAGAAGCCTCACCTGCCGCTATCGTGTACCGGAATTGGCCATGGTTTTCCATCCATTGATTTCAATGGGAAGAAAATGGAAGACAATTTTCAGCATCCCTAGGCACCTGGTTGCCAATACATATTTTGGAAATTTCTATATCTAAATATCTAAGTACTTATTTCATTATTCAGTCTATTGTAGTTGTATTGCTCCCTCGCACAACACACATTACAAACCCTTTATGAAGCTTCTGTTTGCACATTTGTATAAGGAACATTCAAA
The DNA here is from genome assembly GCF_044704955.1 of Pristiophorus japonicus. Classification (NCBI taxonomy): domain Eukaryota; kingdom Metazoa; phylum Chordata; class Chondrichthyes; family Pristiophoridae; genus Pristiophorus; species Pristiophorus japonicus. Next base: position 133,777,749 of record NC_091980.1, on the reverse strand, counting down.
AACCAGAGATGAAAAAGGCCATTCAAACCATCTGGCCTTCCACAGAGCATTACAAGTTGCCTTCTCATGGATTCCATCCATTTTGTTTACAGGTCTATTCAACAATACTACACTCCCAGAATTGAACCATGCTATTTCTCCATCCCAAGTTCCCTTAGAGCAAGAGCCAGCAATGGGAATGTTGATTTCAATCTCCTGAGGGAAAGTGCTGCAAAGTCTCTCCCAAAGGCAACTGAGCAAGACTCCACTGTGTCTACTGAATCTAACAGCCTACATCATTCATCTTTGAGTTGTTGCTTTCCATCGTACAGCCTTGACATGATCCAACCAATTCCAGAAATATTTACAATTCCACGACCCGGGCAGTAATCTGGCGAAGCAGATCACTCGCCCTTTATAGAACCCGTCTGATTTTCGTCTGATAGTGGAGCCGACATCGGGTGAGTTCTACAAGGGGCAGCTACCCGTTGCATAAGAACATAAGACCACAAGAAATAGGAACAGGAGTAGGCCATATGGCCCCTCGAGCCTGCTCCACCATTTAATAAGATTATGGCTGATCTGATCATGGACTCAGTCCCACTTCCCCGCCCGCTCCCCATAACCCCTTATCCCCTTATCGTTTAAGAAACTGTCTATTTGTGTCTTAAATTTATTCAATGTCCCAGCTTCCACAGCTCTCTGAAGCAGCAAATTCCACAGATTTACAACCCACTGAGAGAAGAAATTTCTTCTCATCTCTGTTTTAAATGGGCAGCCCCTTATTCTAAGATCGTGCCCCCTAGTTCTAGTCTCCCCCATCAGTGGAAACATCCTCTCTGCATCCACCTTGTCAAGCCCCCTCATAATCTTATATGTTTCAATAAGATCACCTCTCATTCTTCTGAATTCCAATGAGTAGAGGTGCAACTCTTCAACCTTTCCTCATAAGTCAACCCCCTCATCCCTGGAATCAACCTAGTGAACCTTCTCTGAACTGCCTCCAAAGCAAGTATATCCTTTCATAAATATGGAAACCAAAACTGCACGCAGTATTCTAGGTGTGACCTCACCAATACCTTATATAGCTGTAGCAAGACTTCCCTGCTTTTATACTTCATCCCCTTTGCAATAAAGGCCAAGATATCATTGGCCTTCCTGATCACTTGCTGTACCTGCATACTATCCTTTTGTGTTTCATGCACAAGTACCCCCAGGTCCCACTGTACTGCAGCACTTTGCAATCTTTCTTCATTTAAATAATAACTTGCTCTTTGATTTTTTTCTGCCAAAGTGCATGACCTCACACTTTCTGACATTATACTCCATCTGCCAAATTTTTGCCCACTCACTTAGCCTTTTGCAGATTTTTTGTGTCCTCCTCACACATTGCTTTTCCTCCCATCTTTGTATCATCAGCAAACTTGGCTACGTTACACTCAGTCCTTTCTTCCAAGACGTTAATAGAGATTGTAAATAGTTGGGGTCCCAGCACTGATCCCTGCGGCACCCCACTAGTTACTGGTTTCTAACCAGAGAATGTATTAGCTTACTGCCCAAGCGGCGAAGTTAAAAATTAACCCATTCATTTTTCATACAGTTTATAATCATCTCCATATAATCTTATAATCTTAAATCTTACCCAGGTCTTTCTCCAGACTCTTTTAAAGGAGATAATCAATGCAGCATAATAATATATCTGTTTCATATATATCATCTTATCATATTACAGTTATAAATAGCGCACACATTGGCCTCTGCTAACCCAGGTATTCTGTAGTTTCCTCTCCTCTGCCCACACTGTGCATTCAGCATCAATCATTCATCTGCAGTAACTAAATTCTAAAGCAGAAGAACAAGCCGCCTTAACATGTCTCATTCAGATCCTCTTTCTGTTTAGATTCTACTTTAACATTAGCCTTACAAAGTTTTCCTTAGCTGTCACCACACATTATACAGAGAATGCACTATATTGCAAAGGACGGCTAGGGTTTGAGTTTCCATTCTGAAGACTCCCAATTGTTAGGCATCTCTCTGATTGTCCCCAAAGTACAGCTTGAAACACAATACATTGACTTCAAGCTTCTGCTAGTTCAAACTGAATGCTATGTCTCAGTGCAGAAATGCTTCCAATTAATCAATTCCATCTGTAAAGAGCTCAAATTTACAACCTACAGAATGGGAATCTCATCTTGTAAGAACCCTTGTTTTATGTTCATTTTCCTTTCAAGCTGCAGAATATATTTTCCAGTATGGTTTGCAGTGCAATGTGGCCTGCAGCTCTGAACAACCGCCTTTCCATCCCCTCCCCTTATTACTTGTACTTCACCCCATTCCCTTGATCCCATTGCCCCCTCTGCTTCCCACCTTCCCACTACCCCCTCTGTTTCCTACCACCCCTCACAGTACCATTGCTATCCCTACTCAATCTCATCATTACCCCTATCCCCGCTTTTTAGAACTACCATCACAACCCCTACACCCTGCTTCCCCTTGCTCTGCTGTCACTCACATCACCCTTAACTCTCCATTCACTTCCCTCTCCGTCCGATTCACTTTCCTCAAGGGTGGATGTCATGCTAAAGGTGCTCTGCCCCCCATATACAGTTTCCAGTCTCTCTTCCTCCTTCTACCGTATTCAAGCCATTCAGCTGACTGAACGGTACTGATGTATGCTGGAAATGTGGTACACTGCGTAAGCTCATACAGCACAATTTGCATTCAGGTAACAGAGTCACAGATGTGGGGAAAAATAAAAGAACGAATTTTCACTCATTTCTCATCTGAAAATGGGTGGGAACCTCAGCCTTCAGATTGAAGCCCAAAGCCCAACTATGCAATTTTCGGACTAGTCTTCACCTAGGTGGGCTGTAACTAAGGCTAAAGAACTCAAACTACCCTTTATGATGGTGGTGGGAGTGGAGGGAACTTGCACCCATTGGACACAAGTTTCTCTACTGGACATCAGCCAGTGTTCCGGTCTCTGTTCACTGGGGCTTTCAGGAGTGAAACTCGAACTCTTCACCTTCTGATTCAGAGGTGGGCTGTTACCACTAAGCTAAAGGCTCATGGCTACTGGGAGAAGGGACAACTACTTATTAAGCTTAACATTGGCACTTCTATTAGACCACCACCTACCGTCGTTACAGGAAAATGAAACATCTATATGTAACAGGCAAGTGTGGACCTGGAATTTTCAAAGGATGTTTTAACACTAGAATTGTCAATGCTGCACACAATCTATGTAAGAATTTTAATATATTATATCGGTTTATTCATTAAATATTATTCATATACACTATATAAAGCCATTGGAGATACAACCAGGAGAAAGTGCACCCACACAATAATTAGAAATAATAATTTCTGTAAGTTATTGATAATTGGGTAGGGGTTATTGCTATCTGGCAGCCAGGAAGAAGTAACTGTTTGTAATCTTGGGAGGAAGAGCTAGTTTGACTTGGTGGTGTTGGGGACATGTTGTAGTCTAAAAGCTTGTGTATAAAAAAGTCTTGTTATTGCTCACAGCTGCTGTCACATGTTTGATTTAGAGTAATTCACCAAACTATCACTGAAACATTACTGTTCGTTGTTATCTTTTTCTTTCTCAATCTCCTTTTCCTGGCTCTTGTTGGATACTTGCAACCTCTGTCGCCTTGCCCAAGTGCCCATTTTCCACATGTGAACTTAAACAGCAAGTAGCAGACTAGCTGCTCAGTCACGATGAACATCACAAATGAGTTTGACCTGTCCTCACCCAACATCCACAATGGTGCACTTTCCAACAGGGGTCACTAAATAGTGATCAGGAGCGGGAAATTACCTCTTCCTGTTCCTACAACAGTGCACTAAGACTGATTTTAGTGTCCCTGGCTAAGACTGGATAGCATAGTATGGGCTGAGGAGCAAATCTGAGACCTTCCTTGTCTTGTATGGCTCAGAGCTACATCATACAGTGCATGTATTCACTGAAACATCCAATCAGGGAATGAGCTGCAGTACTTCATCGAACCAGGAGGGGCACTCCTGCTTCTTCTAGCTCCACAGAAACATACCATAAAAAACATTCTGGGCTGCTTTGGGAGCCCCTAGCAGCAATTCCTTTAAGGACCTCTGGTTAAGCCACTCAGTGCCAGGACAGATGGGAGGACCAAACACGGTGCACACTCTACCCATGTGATCCTGAAAATTGCAATCAGAGTCCGAACTATTTCATAGGACTACACAGTAAAGAGGCTTATCACCTGAAACAGGTGAGCACTTTGGCCACCCAAGACCCAATTGAAAATTGCGTAGGCTGGAGCATCGACGGTTAAGTCTACAGACCCCATTTTGTGGCTTTTTCTGCCCTGAAATACCGATTTGTCCAAGTTTGAATCAAACTCATTGTCTAAGCTCCCCCAAAAAGGCCACATAGGCAGAGAAACCAGAGGATTACTGGTGCCTGTATTTATCATACCACACAAGATCCAGTGAGCTCAAAATTCCTGGGCCTGCAAGAGCCCTTCTAAAATTTAGGCTAGAATAGGGGGAAGGGGAAGCAAATAGTTTGCCCAGACCCAGCTGAACAGAAATTTAAACATCTCATAATTCTGTTTGTAAATCTAATATTATGAATCTCATAAATATCAGATTCAAATTATCTTCCATTGCTAGAGACAACTAGGCTGACTCAATAACATAGGATTACATAGGATATACAACTCAGAAACAGGAAATTTGGCCCAACCAGTCCATGCCGACATTTATGCTCAACTCAAGCCTCCTCCCATCTTTCCTCATCTTACTCTATCAGCATAACCCACTATTAACTTCTTCCTCATATGCTTATCTAGCCTCCCCTTAAATGTGTCTATACGATTCACTTCAACTATTCCCTGTGGTAGCGAGTTCCGCATTCTCACCATTTTCTGGGTAAAGGTGTTCCTTCTGAATTCCCTATTTGATTTCTTCGTGACTATCTTATATTGATGGCCTCTAGTTTTGCTCTTACCCACAAGTCGCAACACTCTGTATCCAGTCTATCAAAACCTTTCATAATTTTAAAGACCTTATTAGGTCACCCCTCAGCCTTCACTTTTCAAGAGAAAAGAGACCCAGCCTGTTCATCCTTTCCTGATGGGTATACTCTCTAGCATCATCCTTGTAAATCTTTTTTGCACCTCTCCAGTGGCTCTGTATACTTTTTATAATATGGTGACCAGAATTGTACACAATACTTCAAGTGTGGTCTAACCAAGGTTTGATACAAGTTTAGCATAACTTCTTTATTTTTCAATTGAATCCCTTGTGCAACCCCTCGTTCAATAAACCCTAGTGCTTGGTTTGCTATTTTTATGGCCTTGTTAGCCTGTGTCGCTACTTTCAGTGATTTGTGTATTTGTACTCCGAGATCCCTTTGCTCTTCTACCCACTTAGATTTGTATTTTTCAAGTAATATATGACCTCCCTATTTTTCTTACCAAAATGTAATATCTCACATTTATCTGCATTGAATTACATTTGCCAATTATGTGCCTGTTCTTCAAGTTTATTAATGTCTTCCTGTAATTTGTTACAGTCCTCCTCAGTATTGACTGTCACCCCCAATTTGGTGTATTCTGCAAAGTTAGAAATTGTCATTTTGATTCCAAAGTCTAAATCGCTAAATAAATTGTCCCAGTACTGATCCTTGTGGAACATCACTTCCCACCTTCTGCCACTCTGAGACCGGAATCTTACGCGCTGGCAGTGCGAATTTGGAGGAATGTCCGCTGTCAAAATGGCCAAAATTGACAGCGGGGCAGAAGTCTGCTCTGGATTGCAGACCCGGCACTAAGCAACATGTCAGACAAATGAAGCAGCATTTTACCAGATCCTAAGAATTTTTCCAAATTTTATACGAGGTTCACGTCTCTAGGGGATCACATCAGGTAAGTGTGTTGGGTTCTCAACAACTCTGGATTGGTTTGAATAGTTGACAGCTGCAAAAGGGATATAAAAGCATCCATTTCACAGCTGTTCAATAACCAATCTTCGAAGCTGGAACTTTCAGGATTTGGAATACACTTTTCAACTTTATGGAGGTTTGAAGTGTTTGCAGTGAAATCTCTATCCAGTGTCACCTCTTTGGAGCAACTTCTCTCACCACTGACAGATCGCTTCTGTCATCTCACCTTCAGCTGCCATCTATTCCATCAGCATCGGTGCCCTTGAAAAAATCTCACCTTGGTCTTCAGAATCCAAACACGATCAGCCCCAACACCAACATCACCAGACATACCAGCATACCAGCAGAATCAACAATAGCACCAACCTTCTCCGCAATCACCTGATGCTGCACAGGACACGGGACATCAACACCTGATCACATTGCTGCCCGGGATGCCAGGGCCAGATTTACGTCACTTGACACTGTACAGCCTGACTGCCACAAGATGCGGCAGGTTAGCACCATCCTACACCAAGACCATAAAGCATCCCTGCAATGCCCAAGCCATTCCTTTCACACTCATTACCATTGTGGGGTGGGGGATACTGTTACATCTCACCATTCACTACAACTCACTAAGCCAATTCCAAGAGTGCACACAAATCTGTCCAAGAAGACAAAGTGTTGAAAATAAAGATTTCAATGTTTGACAACACATTAGCAGAAATTTTAAATCAGTATTGGCGATAACACTCAAGTGACTACGCTTGTGTGTTGTTAGTTGGTATGATTGGACAAGGATGAGGGTGAGTGTTAGGGGTGGCTGGTGAGATGGGGATGTGATAATGCAGAAAGAGAGAGAGGATGGGTGGAGGTGCAAGATAAGTTGGTGTAAGGATGTGCAGGGGTAGGGTAGGGAAGGGAGAGTGATGGGCATGTGATGAGTGGCACAGCAGGATGAGGTTGAGTGTGGCTTTCAGTCCCGTTTTGTGATCCACTGAGATCATTGAAAGGTTTGCGCCACTGCAGCCAGGTCCTTTGACAACATCCATGCGTGTGCCCTCCTGTACAATATGCAACCAGGCTGCATTGGTGTCCTGCGGAGGTCTTTTTCACCCATTGGAAGGGAAGAGAATCTCCCTGCGTGTTGTGACTCTCTCCATAAGAATCTGGAGGGACTCATGGGAGAGCCTCGGTGCAGCCGTGTACCTTTGCGCGGTGCTTGTCAGTGTTTGGAGCACCTCAATGTTGCAGAACACTGATAGAACAATTGTCAAAATGATTTTGGGCATGGGCCCTTTAAGGAAACTGGCTGATGACATATCATCAAATCCATTTCTTTTTAATTGGCCAGGAACGTCACAGGGCGGGCCCATCCATATAAAATCACTTGGGCAGAGCGGTCTGCAACCAGGAACGAGGTTCCAGATCGCACCCAAAGTTACCTGCCTCGCTCCCAACCTGTATGAAAAATCACAGCCTGAATAGTTACCCTTTTGCTGTACTCTTTGCTTTCTTTCCCCACCCAGGGATGGACCCCCGGGATCAGGAATCGGACCTACTTGGTCCTGCAACTTCTTCTCCAGCGTTCCCCGCCTGACTGGATCAGGCGAACTTCTGGGCGGGCAACCTGCCAGTGACATCAGACACGCACTGTGGAGTTGAAACACGACAGCGTGCGGGGAAACCCGGCCTTCCAACTTTTCCGCGTGCTACTGGGCCCCCTCCGCCCCGCAGCGGGTCAAAAAGTTCAAATTCCCTCAGCAGTGTCACGTGGCACTCATCCACTCACACCAGGACAGACTCAGGCTTGGTTCTTGCTCTGTGCCAAGTTAGCTGATCCCTGCTCTGTCAGCAGTGGGGGCCATGACAGTTAGCCCTCATATCCAAGGAGTCGAAGAAAAGGAAACTGCATTGCTCTCCAGCATCAGAAGACCTTATGGCTCACACATGTAGAATGGTCGCTTGATCAAGATATGTGTGTGCCACCAGCATCCATGGACCATATCCGAACAGGTTACCACATTTGGGATGGGGGAAAGGAACTTTAGCCATGTTGCTAAGATTCATGGATCAGGTTCTGTGGGGTGGATAACTATTTTACACACTGACCAAAACCATTTCATGCAATGTTGAAAAACTTTTGCTTTACAAAGATGAAGTGAAACCTCGGACTAGATTTTGCCCTTCTCACCCAAAGGTATTGACTCACAGTGGAATATGTTCCTGGGCCGAGAGGGGGCATCGAGTTGCCTTCAGGTACTTCACTCTTGTGGCTAATCTTCATGCTGTAGCTGTTTTACATTGGCCTTAGGGGGCATTTTGTTGGCTGGTTCCCAAAATATGATTCTCACCCTATGTAAACCTGTTGGATTTGCTAAGGCCACGAACCCATCTGCACCAGGTCTTCCTGACCGTCGTCTTTGTGCACAAGCACCCCTTGAAAGCTAGTGTAAAATCAGTTTTTTGTCAGCAGCCTATCCATCTACAGTAGGCATCACAGCCCATGGGTCCTTGCCCAACAGCCACCTGTTTCACTGGTTAACAATCAAGAGCAGGAATCTTGCCCAAATACTGCCCCAACGGAGATCAATACAGACTAGGATTGAACTTGCTGCCTTCCTGACCTATATAGCTCAGTAGCATACCAAATGGTGCCTTTACCAAATTAGTGGAGCCCTATTTTTTATATCTATATATATATATAATTTAAAATTAGAGTGACAGTCCTTAACATCACCTGAAAATTCACCCTACAGATTCATTGACGTTCTGGGGGACATGAAATCAGTGCATGTGCTTCGTATTCTCTAAAGAGCCAACTGAAGCATTACTTTACTTACGTAAAAGGCACTTGAAAACAGACAAAGGTAGTAAATGAGCCTTTCCAGGAATAAAAGAAAACCTCACAGGAAGGCACTGCTATAACTTTTCAAGCCCTTAGTTCTCATGAGCAGGAGCCCTCCAGCCGCTGGGTGAAAGTATCAAGGGAGCACAGAAAACAAGGTATGTTGTTATTAGAACCTAAAAGTGGGGTAGAGGCTGTTAAGAACGTCCATCAGTACCTTGAAGTGTGTCGCCTCAAGCTGTTAGCTGATAACCTTTGGAAGTGGTTTGTCATCATAAAGGTTAGCGGCCGCAAATCAGCCTGGTGATCTCTGCAGGAGCAAAAGTTTCACTTTGATATGAATGACTGTGCAGACTCTGATAAATAGACAGTCACTTAACTATGTAATCTTTCTGTGCTGAATGGCCAAGGGGATTATGATCTACTCGACAAAAGGGTATCAGATACGAAGAAGCTTTAACCTATAACCCTGGAAAGACTTCATGAGCAGAGGGGGCATGTAATATGCAGACAGACGGACAGACAGATAGCCATGTAGGTAGATTGACAGACAGATTAGATAGATAGATAGATAAACACTTAGGTAGGTAGATCAATATATAGACAGGTAGATAATAGATGGGTGGCTAGACTAAGGTACACAAATATTCAAAATCAGTTACTTAAGTGACATTTTTTTCCAGCCAATGTTTATCATAAGAAGAAACATTTCCTTTATATTCTATTTCAGACCATAAACAAGGTGTTTAAAAGAGGAATTATGTATTTAAGAATCAAAGTTTATATAGGCATGAGGATAAATTTTGCCAGGCTCCTTTACTGGCATACAGTGTTGCTTGTCAGAACCATGGTTTGGAGAGACAGGCGTCTAAATCAGGGTGCTGCCGATTTTCCTGTGCTTCATTTTAATCAGAGACATCACAAGATTTAAGATGGAAAGTCAGGGAGGTTACAAATCGAGTATGTTGACCCTGGCAAAGAATTCCTGATAAAGTGCTCACATTGCACGAAGCTCTCTGCCGGAGCACTAACTCGTAAATTTACCTCACAATAAGAACAATAAGTTGCTTACAGGTATTCAAATAAATCACATTTGTTTTTTTACAATATTTTAATTAATAATTTTTTAACTGGCTGATACAATAAAGGTCAAAAGCATTTCACCACGGAACTTGGTCTCATAACCCATGAGGGACAGAATGACATTGTAGTTAATTAGGTCGTAGGCCTTCCTGACACACTGCAGGTTTTTTGTTTCCAGTTTTCTCCTCACATCTCCTGAAGGCGCTGACTCCTTGCTGGGATATGTGTCACGTGAGCTATAGCTTCCATTCACAACAATATGATATATGCAGGGGCAATGCGATAGAGAGCATGCCTTAGCATCAGTGCATAGTGATGCAACAGCATTGAACAGGATCAAACCTCAAAATGCGGGGTTTCTTGTCCATGTTACATAGAAACATAGAAACATAGAAACATAGAAAATAGGTGCAGAAGTAGGCCATTCGGCCCTTCTAGCCTGCACCGCCATTCAATAAGTTCATGGCTGAACATGCAAATTCAGTACCCCATTCCTGCTTTCTCGCCATACCCCTTGATCCCTCGAGTAGTAAGGACTTCACCTAACTACTTTTTGAATATATTTAGTGAATTGGCCTCAACAACTTTCTGTGGTAGAGAATTCCACAGGTTCACCACTCTCTGGGTGAAGAAGTTCCTCCTCATCTCGGTCTTAAATGGCTTACCCCTTATCATTAGACTGTGTCCTCTGGTTCTGGACTTCCCCAACATTGGGAACATCCTTCCTGCATCTAACCTGTCTAACCCCGTCAGAATTTTAAACATTTCTATGAGGTCCCCTCTCATTCTTCTGAACTCCAGTGAATACAAGCCCAGTTAATCCAGTCTTTCTTGATATGTCAGTCCCGCCATCCCGGGAATCAGTCTGGTGAACATTCGCTGCACTCCCTCAATAGCAAGAATGTCCTTCCTCAGGTTAGGAGACCAAAACTGTACACAATACTCCAGGTGTGGCCTCACCAAGGCCCTGTACAACTGTAGCAACACCTCCCTGCCCCTGTACTCAAATCCCCTCGCTATGAAGGCCAACATGCCATTTGCTTTCTTAACCACCTGCTGCACCTGCATGCTAACCTTCAATGACTGATGTACCATGACACCCAGGTCTCTTTGCACCTCCCCTTTTCCTAATCTGTCACCATTCAGATAATAGTCTGTCTCTCTGTTTTTACCACCAAAGTGGATAACCTCACATTTATCCACATTATACTTCATCTGCCATGCATTTGCCCACTCACCTAACCTATCCAAGTCGCTCTGCAGCCTCATAGCATCCTCCTCGCAGCTCACACTGCCACCCAACTTAGTGTCATCCGCAAATTTTGAGATACTACATTTAATCCCCTCGTCTAAATCATTAATGTACAGTGTAAACAGCTGGGGCCCCAGCACAGAACCTTGCGGTTAACCCACTAGTCACTGCCTGCCATTCTGAAAAGTTCCCATTTACTCCTACTCTTTGCTTCCTGTCTGACAACCAGTTCTCAATCCATGTCAGCACACTACCCCCAATCCCATGTGCTTTAACTTTGCACATTAATCTCTTGTGTGGGACCTTGTCGAACGCCTTCTGAAAGTCCAAATATACCACATCAACTGGTCCACTCTACTGGAAACATCCTCAAAAAATTCAAGAAGATTTGTCAAGCATGATTTCCCTTTCACAAATCCATGCTGACTTGGACCTATCATGTCACCTCTTTCCAAATGCACTGCTATGACATCCTTAATAATTGATCCCATCATTTTACCCACTACCGATGTGAGGCTGACCAGTCTATAATTTCCTGTTTTCTCTCTCCCTCCTTTTTTAAAAAGTGGGGTTGCATTGGCTACCCTCCACTCCATAGGAACTGATCCAGAGTCAATGGAATGTTGGAAAATGACTGTCAATGCATCCACTATTTCCAAGGCCACCTCCTTAAGTACTCTGGGATGCAGTCCATCAGGCCCTGGGGATTTATCGGCCTTCAATCCCATCAATTTCCCCAACACAATTTCCCGACCAGTAAGGATTTCATTCAGTTTCTCCTCCTTACTAGACCCTCTGACCCCTTTTATATCCGGAAGGTTGTTTGTGTCCTCCTTAGTGAATACTGAACCAAAGTACTTGTTCAATTGGTCTGCCATTTCTTTGTTCCCCGTTATGACTTCCCCTGATTCTGACTGCAGGGGACCTACGTTTGTCTTTACGAACCTTTTTCTCTTTACATATCTATAGAAACTTTTGCAATCCGTCTTAATGTTCCCTGCAAGCTTCTTCTCGTACTCCATTTTCCCTGCCCTAATCAAACCCTTTGTCCTCCTCTGCTGAGTTCTAAATTTCTCCCAGTCCCCGGGTTCGCTGCTATTTCTGGCCAATTTGTATGCCACTTCCTTGGCTTTAATACTATCCCTGATTTCCCTTGATAGCCACGGTTGAGCCACCTTCCCTTTTTTATTTTTACGCCAGACAGGAATGTACAATTGTTGTAGTTCATCCATACAGTCTCTAAATGTCTGCCATTGCCCATCCACTGTCAACTCCTTAAGTATCATTCACCAATCTATCCTAGCCAATTCATGCCTCATACCTTCAAAGTTATCCTTCTTTAAGTTCTGGACCATGGTCTCTGAATTAACTGTTTCATTCTCCATCCTAATGCAGAATTCCACCATATTGTGGTCACTCTTCCCCAAGGGGCCTCGCACAACGAGATTGCTAATTAATTCTCTCTCATTACACAACACCCAGTCTAAGATGGCCTCCCCCCTAGTTGGTTCCTCGACATATTGGTCTAAAAAACCATCCCTTATGCACTCCAGGAAATCCTCCTCCACCGTATTGCTTCCAGTTTGGTTAGCCCAATCTATGTGCATATTAAAGTCACCCATTATAACTGCTGCACCTTTATTGCATGCACCCCTAATTTCCTGCTTGATGCCCTCCCCAACATCACTACTACTGTTTGGAGGTCTGTACACAACTCCCACTAACGTTTTTTGCCCTTTGGTGTTCTGCAGCTCTACCTATACAGTGTTGCTGTCGGGTGGCGCACATTACCCGATGTATCATCTTGGCTCGCATCTGGGTCACATAATTGTGGGCTTGTGCTCCACAGAAAGTTGTTGGTGAAAAATGGCTTCTGCATCGGCTTACTCAATAGTCTCTGCACCTCAAAAAGCAATTTGTGGTATGAAGTGCTTTGAAATGTGTTTCTGTGCTAAAGTGCTATATAAATGGCATAATTTCTTCTTTTTCTTTACTCTTTCCTCTAAGCCACAGTCAGGGTATAGCTTAATGAGAAAACAAATGAACTTTCACCTCTAAATATATTCCCCTCCTTACATATTGTGCCATTAGTATTCCATTGTGAAGATGGGTTCAACCCATGGCTCAGTTGATAACTGCACTGCTTAGTATGGGGCCTTTAGATCCTAGGTTCAATCCCTGTTCTCTGTTGAATGACCTGATTTCCCTTTCCTAAAATTGGCCTTCGTGTCCCTAAGCTAGAAAGGCCACTACTGATTTGAGTGCATTACCCAAGCTGCCGAAATGACCCTGTGCCGTAAAAGCAATGTGTGGTTGTCACCTGCACTTAGATGGAGCAGTGCAGTCAGAGTACCTTGGATGCAGATCCTCATACGGTAGGTGGTAGAGTTCTACAATTATTCTTCGGTGGAGAGGGGATAATATCTTGTGAGGTGCATTCGCCTTAAATCCATTCTCATTTCCTGCATCCTCTCCTGCTTCTCTTCCTCCATGATACTTACAAGCACTATGTGTGGGCGAGGATCTCTCATGGTCTCATACGCCCAGAATCAAGTCCAAGGCTATCTAAACTGAATACCAGAAAGTTAGTCCTAGTTTCTGTAACTGCTGATGAAACCCTCAGGTCTTCATACTGCAATTTGTGTGTATAAACATTGGGTGTGGACTGCATCAGGATCACATGTAATGCCCTTCCACATTGCATAACCGATTGATATTCAGGCATAGATTTTCTATCCTTCCTGCACCGGGTTTTCACCCATTTATTTCTCTGTGTGACTTCCCATCAAAAGTGATGGATGATGCATGAGAGGTCAGCCCAGGCATGGGCGGGTGTATTGTCTTGGTGTTTAAATATTGGTAATTAGCTCTCCAACATAGGAGCCAAATTTGGTCAAGGCCTCCGCCCGCCCAAGTGCCGCCCAAAGTGCCACCGAGGTTCCGGACGGTACTTTCGGCGGGGTTTTCATCGCCGAGGTCCCTCGAAGGTCGGTGGGTGGCAAATCAATGACGTACGCCGCCAAGCTGGGCTGCAACAGGCGGGAGGTCCCAATCTCGGCGGTAGAAGCATTTGCCGCCCAAGTGCCGCCGAGGATGGAGTCCGGCCCACGGAGGGTTGAAGACCTGAAAATAAAAATCAGCAACAACAGTCCACTCACTCGAGAGAACAAGGCCCTCCCTCTGTTGATCTTGTCTTGATGTACCAACATTTGGGGGGAAAGTGGGAATGCTAAAGCGTGACCAGCAAAACGGGATCTCCTTTCTGTGGAAGTTGAAGGGCATCTCATGGCTCATCATAACCCCAGGGTTTCCAGTTTGGCTGAAATGGATGTTTTCAGACCTGTATACGAGAACCAACCTCCATCCTAAACTATCCTTCACCAGCCCGGCTTCAGTAATATCGCACTTCAGGGGACCCCATCCAGGTAAGTACCTGTAAAGAAATAATTTAAAAACATTCCACTTCCCTTTTTTTTTACAGGATCTTGACACTCACCGATCAGGACAGAGCAGCCTTCACACAGCGGTCCACCGCCGTCCTGCCACGGACTCCCGCCCGCACCAATCTGGCATCAAGCAGGTGGGAGTCTACTTATGTAAATCAGCTGTCCGCTGACGTCAGCGGGCACTTCGCGGCGGCTCTCCCCTCCTGTCTGCTCCAGGTCACATCGAAAGCGGCACTGGGTGGTTCGAGCAGAGGAATGTCGGTGGCAGTGGGCGGTAAGTTCAATTTTGGCCCCATAGTCTCCATTATTTGTGCCATAGCAACAATGGGCACAAGCAACACGTATTCGTCCCTGGTGTCCAGCATTGCCATGTGCAGCGATGGAGGCATTTTAAATTTTGAAGCGGCCAAAAAACTTACGCCATCAACCACCACAGCCATTCCTAGTACTCCCCTGCAAAACACTCTCCAGCAGAGGCCCGGGATCCCGCCAAGGTTATTCAGGTGGTTTTGGTCCCAGAAGAAATTTGAGCGCAGCTTTGCGTTGTGCGAAGGTCCTGCTGCACTGCACTCCCATTGGCCAAGAGGAAGATCTATGCTTTACTGTCGAGGCTCGCATATGACAAATGGCCACATGTGAGGAGGCAAAGGGCAGTCGGTGCCCGTGGAACTGCTCCCCAGCAAAAGTCAGCACCTTCAGGAGACATGGGGGAAGTTTATATATGCTGAATCAGATCTTGTTATTTTAAACGTATGGTTGAGTATCCACTGTGTAGGGGTGTAAATGCAGCTTTGATGAGGTGGACTCACAGCAGCATTTTTATTAGAAAACACAAGTGAAGGAACAAGTCCCAAAACAGAGGCACCACCAATGTTGAAAAGTGTAAAAAAAGACAAAGTAAATCAGGAAATAGTTGCAATGTGATGCCAAGCTTCAGTTTTATAAGCATGTAGATTGTAGAAAGAAGGAAAGATTGAAAAAAGTAAGAAATGCTGCAGTTTTGAGTTCCAAGTATAGAATGAGATAGGAAAATGTGTGGTGGATCTTCGACATCAGTACGTTGAGGATGCTGGGAAGAGAAAGCGTGCGTAGTATCATCTATTTGGAGCTTAGAAGGAACAAGAGAGTTCAGTGGAGCAGTGAATGTAGTAGTATCAACTCGATTGAAAGTCAGACAAAAAAGGTTAGGCTGGAACTGTTAATGACGCAACCCAGGTCTGTCTTCTACTGCTTTCCATCAATTTGTGCGATATTGCTGAAGCCTGGCTGGTGAAGGATAGTTTAGGATGGAGGTTGGTTCTCATATACAGGTCTGAAAACATCCATTTCAGCCAAACTGGAAACCTTCAGATTCTGATGAGCCATGGGATGCCCTTCGACTTCCACAGAAAGGAGATCCTGTTTTGCTGGTCACACTTTAGCATTCCCACTTTTCCCCCCAAATGTTGGTACATTAAGACAAGATCAACAGAGGGTGGACTGAAGGGGATCCCCTGACTAATGTCACATTAATGGAATTGCTGTTGAGAGATTTGGTTGGAGACGTGTCTGTAAACAAAGGTTTCTCTCAAATATGTCTTTTTTTAACCTATATATGGAAGACCTCTATGGATATCCTTCCCAATTTTCTCCCGTTTTGCCCCGAAGGAAGTCTTGCTGGGAATTGTTCTTTGAGTGTTGGCTGCCCTCCAGTATCTCCCCCAAGCAACCATTCATCATGTGTGACCCTGCACTCCGAGCCTCAGCAGCTTACTCAAACTTGTGGGGCACCACAACCAGTTTTCATCCTGTCAACTGGCATCTATAATTACACATTCCATCAGAAGTTACTGGCTGATTCTGGTCCCTCCCAAGCCTGTGGATATGTAGGCCACTTCCAGCTGAGATCCACAAATTGAAACTGGGACTTCCTATTCTAAATGGATTGTTGTAATCTCCAACCCTTTGTACAGGCACCTTGACTAACTCCTAAGTTGGTAATATCTGAAGGACATAGATCAAAAATCATTGAGGATGTGTGCAATGTGTCTGATGATCAGAAGAACTGAAACTTGAAATATGCTAATCTGCAAGCATGCAACCTCAAAATATAAAACAGTTTTCCAACAGTGCTGTGCTCTTGTCAAAGTGGAGCAGAAGACAGATTAAAGAAGCTTGACTGGAGGGTTAATGGAAAAGCATGAGGTTTTGGAGACTTCAATATATATATAGGATAGAAAAAAATTAACACAAACAGAATTCGCATATTGACCTTCTAATATATATGGAATCACATTTTTGTGTGGTATTTTATGGCCACCATTCTCTCCTAAAGGAATTCTCCCCAAAACAAAGCAACTCACTTGAATGGAACCCATCCACCACCATAAACATTCACTCCCACCACCACCGGCATACCGTGGCTGCACTGTGTACCATCTACAAGATGCATTGCAGCAACTCGCCAAGGCTTCTTCAATAGCACCTCCTAAATCCACAACCTCTACCACCTAGCAGGACAAGGGCAGCACCTCCTAAACCCACAACCTCTACCACCCAGCAGGACAAGGGCAGCAGGCGCATGGGAACACCATCATCTCCAAGTTCCCCTTGAAGTTATATCCTATCCTGACCTGGAAATATATCATCGTTCCTCCATTGGCGCTAGGTCAAAATCCTGGAACTCCCTCCCTAACAGCACTGTGTGGGAGTGCCTTCACCACACGGATTGCAGCAGTTCAAAAAGGCGGCTCACCAGCATCTTCTTAAGGGCAATTAGGAAAGGGTAATAAATGCTGGCCTTGCCAGAGATGCCCACATCCCAGGAACGAATAAAAAAAAGTGGCTGCTGCTGGAGCACTAGCATCCCTTCAGAACTACATATTACATATAATTTCATAGAATCTGCAGCACAGATCATTCAGTCCAACAGGTCCATGCCGGCATTTATGCTCCACACAAGCCTCCTCCCACCCCTCTTCATCTAACCCTAGTAACATATCCTTCTATGCCTTTCTCCCTCATGTGTTATCCAGTTTCCTCTTAAATGCATCTATGTTATTCGCCTCAATATCTTCTTGTGATAGCAAATTACACATTCTTAACACTCTTTGGGTAAAGAATTACTCCTGAATTCTGTATGCGGCAATTTTTCATGTATGATATAAAGTTGGCAATAGCATATCTGAGGCCAATATCGCCTTTACCCAACATTTACACAAGCTCACTATCCAACCAGAGTCACTATCCATTCAGGAGCAGGAACCCAAGCTAATTTCCCTTTCCCTAGCCCATGATTGCTGAATCCAATCATATCACTCCAATTGCTATCAAGGCAGACATCACCTAACTCAGAAGAGAGAAGGAAGCAAACATTGGATCATCTAGTCCATATGGCTGTGTCCTTTACCCCCTAGGCCAATGATGTCCTACATTTTACAGCTGGGGGCTGGATACACATGTCAAAAATAGTGAGTGGGCTGCCTCAGATTACTCAATAATGTGAACTCCCATACACAAAAAAGTGCACAACCCCCATGGACACAATGCAAGACCCCGATGTACCCATAATGTGAGACTACTATACCAGACACTCATATACAAAGAAAAAAAGCATTGCTACAAATTTAGGGCCTTACCTTAGATATTTTCTTGGGTACAGCAGCACCAGTCACTCCCACAAGTGGTGATACATTTAGGGTTGTGCACATATTTCCCAATATATAACTATCTGAGAATGGAACACAATGTATAACAATAATACCCTCTTACACCCGAAACCAGATAACCATGTCTTTCACCTGTGCCCCCAACAACATGCATTTATATAGTGCATTTAGCATAGTAAGGTGCCTCACAGGAACATCATCATAGAAATTTCATCATCATAGGCAGTCCCTTGGAATCAAGGAAGATTTGCTTCCACTATTAGAATGAGTCCTTAGATGGCTGAGCAGTCCAATACGAGAGCCACAGTCCCTGCCACAGGTGGGACAGACAACCGTTGAGGGGAAGGAAGGATGGGACAGGTTTGTCGCAATTCTTTCCGCTGCCTGCGCTTGTCTCCTGTATGCAGCCGGCGATGAGACTTGAGGCCCGGATGTACTTCCTCCACTTAGGACGGTCTTTGGCCAGGGACTCCCAGGTGTCGGTGGGGATGTTGCACTTTATCAGGGAGGCTTTGAGGGTGTATTTGTAACATTTTCTCGGCCCACCTTTGGCTCGTTTGCCACAAAGGGGTTCCGAGTAGAACGCTTGCTTTGGGAGTCTCATGTCTGGCATGCGGACAATGTGGCCTGCCCAGCGGAGCTGATCAAGTGTGGTCAGTGCTTCAATGTTGGGGATGCTGGCTTGGGCGAGGACACTGATGTTGGTCCTCCCAGGGGATCTTGCAGAGGCATCGTTGGTGGTATTTCTCCAGCGACTTGAGGTGTCTACTGTACATGGTCCATGTCTCCGAGCCATACAGGAGGGCGGGTATTACTACAGCCCTGCAGACCATGAGCTTGGTGGTAGATTTGAGGGCCTGGTCTTCGAACACTCTTTTCCTCAGGTGGCCGAAGGCTGCGCTGGAGCACTGGAGGTGGTGTTGAATCTCCTCATCAATGTCTGCTTTTGTTGATAAAAGACTCCCGAGGTATGGGAAATGGTCCACGTTGTCCTGAGCCCTGTTTGACCCAGTTCCAGATGTGGATTTGGTCCATAATGGATCCGTTGGTAAGGAGCACGGCCTGCATGTCGTCATGGAGCAGGCGGTGGATGTTGACGAATTTTTGGGGGCATCCGAAACGGAGGAGGACGCTCCATAGACCCTCACGATTGACAGTGTCAAAGGTCTTTGTAAGGTCAAAGAAGGCCATGTCTCAGGGCTGATGCTATTCCCTGTATTTTTCCTGCAGCTGTCGCGTTGCAAAGATCATGTCCGTTGTGTCCCGTAGGGTGCGAAATCCACACTGTGACTCTGGGAGGAGCTCCTCAGCCACAGGGAGAAGACGGTTGAGGAGAACTCTAGTGACAACCTTCCCAGTGGTTGATAGAAGGGAGATTCTCCTGTAGTTGCCGCAGTCGGACATGTCCCCTTTTTTAAAGATGGTCATGCTCACTGCAACTCTGAGATCTCCCAGCATGCTCTCCTCCCTCCAGATGAGAGAGATGGGGTCATGTATCCACGCCAACAGCACCTCTCCGCCATACTTTAGCGACTCAGCAGGGTTTCCATCCGCTCCGGTAGCCTTGTTGTTCGTGAGCTGTCTTATGGCTTTTCCACCTCGTGCGGCTTTGGGGTGTCACTGAGGTCATGGCGGGATGGAGTCGAGAACACTCGGGTCAAAGGCAGAGTTTCGGTTGAGGAGATCTTCGAAATGCTCCTTCCAGCGGGCCCTGACTGCCTTGGTGTCCTTGATGAATGTTTTCCCGTTCTTGGCCAGCAGTGGGGTGGGCCTTGTGAGTTAGGATCATAGGTGGCCTTGTCTGCAATGAAGAATCCTCGCACATCATGGTTGTCGGCCAGTTGTTATATCTCCTGTGCTTTCTCCATCCACCACCTGTTCTTTAGATCCCAGGTTTTTTTGTTGGACCTCAGCCTTGAGCTGCCTGTAATGTTGCTTTGCTGCTTCCGAGTTGGGTTGTTGCTTAAGGCTCAGAAATGCTCTGCGCTTGCAAACTATTAGTTCTTGGATCTCCTGATCATTCTGATGAAACCAATCCTGGTGTTTTCTGGTTGAGTGACCAAGCGTCTCTTCGCAGGCACTGGTTATGGAGGCCTGGAGGGCAGACCAAGCTCTATGGGGATTCTGCGCCTCAGGGTCATCAAGGCATGCCAGGTTAGCTGTGAGGCGCTGACTGTGTCGGGTTCTCTTAGCTGGGTCTTTAAGTGCCCCGGCATTAACTTTTTTGCGGCACTGCTTCTGATGTCCCCTCCACTTTGGGCTATGCTGATGTCGACGATGGATCGGATTAGGCGGTGGTCCGTCCAGCGGTCGTCAGCTCCTGTCATGACGTGGGTGATGCACACATCCTTGCGCTCCCTGGCTCGGACGATGACATAGTCGAGCAGGTGCCAGTGCTTGGAGCGAGGGTGTCGCCACGATGCCTTGTATTTGTCCCTCTAGGATCCCTTGGGACTTCAGGGGATGAGCTCCCTGGTGGCGGAACATGGGAGTGCATGCTTCACAGATACACAACATTACTCCCCGCCATCAAAGTCAAAGTGAAAACTATTTACAAGGTGAGGCGGTCGGGAGCCTTTCTTTCCCTGATGGACCGCCGCGGTATAAATGCCTGTTCTGGTATGTTGGCTGTGCCCTCGCTGTGCTGGCGCGTTGTTGGCCCTGCAGGGCTGCTAGGTGAGCCTGACCTTGCTGGGCAGTTGGGCATGATGGGTTAGATTTCCTGGTCCAGCTTGGTGTCGTTGATCCTTTGGGTGTGTGTTGTGGGCTCGAAAAAGGTGGTGTCTGCTGTGGGTTGTTCAGGGCAGTCCGAGAACTGCAGCCTCGTTTGGTCCAGGTGCTTTCTGCAAATTTGTCCATTATCTAGTTTGAACACCCTATTCCCTTCTTTAGCTATCACCGTGCCCGCGATCCACTTGGGACCATGTCCATAGTTTAGCACATACACGGGGTCATTCAGATCAATTTCCCGCGACCCAGTGACGCGACCATCGTTTACATTTTGTTGCTGTCGCCTGCTCTCTACCTGATCATACAGGTTGGGGTGAACCAGCGAGAGTCTGGTTTTAAGTGTCCTTTTCATGAGTAGCTCAGCCGGAGGCAGCCCTGTGAGTGAGTGGGGTCTCGTGCGGTAGCTGAGCAGTACTCGGGACAGGCGGGTTTGGAGTGAGCCCTCTGTGACTCGTTTAAAGCTCTGTTTGATGGTTTGTACTGCCCGCTCTGCCTGCCCATTGGAGGCTGCTATGAACGGGGCCGAGGTGACATGTTTGATCCCATTGCGGGTCATGAATTCTTTAAATTCGGCACTGGTGAAACATGGCCTATTGTCACTGACCAGTATGTCAGGCAGGCCATGGGTGGCAAACATGGCCCTCAGGCTTTCAATGGTGGCGGTGGCGGTGTTTCCTGACATTATTTCACATTCAATCCATGTTGAAAAAGTATCCACCACCACCAGGAACATTTTACCGAGAAACGGGCCCGCATAGTCGACATGGATCCTCGACCATGGTCTGGAGGGCCAGGACCTCAAATTTAGTGCTGCCTCTCTGGGCGCGTTGCTCAACTGAGCACACACGCTGCATTGCCGTACACAGGAATCTAAGTCAGAGTCGATACCGGGCCACCAAACGTGGAATCGGGCTATCGCTTTCATCATTACTATACCCGGGTGTGTGCTGTGGAAATCCAAGATGAACATCTCCCTGCCCTCTTTTGGTAGCATGCCGCGGTTAGCCCACAACAGGCAGTCTGCCTGAATGGACAGCTCATCCTTTCGCCGCTGGAATGGCTTGATTAGCTCTTGCATTTCAACGGGGATGCTGACCCAGCTCCCATGCAGTACACACTTTTTTACTAGGGACAGCAGAGGGTCTTGCCTGGTCCAAGTCCTAATCTGGCGGGCCGTGACAGGTGATTTATCATTTTCAAACTCTTCCATGACCATCAACAAGTCTGCGGGCTGCGCCACCATCAACAAGTTTGCAGGCTGCGGCATTTCCACCCCCGTGGTGGGCAATGGTAGCCGACTGAGAGCATCCGCACAGTTCTCGGTGCCTGGCCTGTGCCGGATGGTATAGTTATACACTGATAGCATGAGTGCCCACCTTTGTATGTGGGCTGAGGCATTAGTATTTATCCCCTTGTTTTCAGCGAACAGGGATGTGAGGGGCTTGTGATCGGTTTCCAGCTCAAATCTGAGGCCAAACAGGTACTGATGCATTTTCTTTACCCCGAACACACACGCTAATGCCGCTTTCTCAATTATGCTGTAGGCCCTCTGGGCCTTAGACAAGCTCCTGGAAGCATAGGCGACAGATTTCAACTTCCCTGCCACGTTAGCTTGTTGTAATACACACCCGACTCCGTACGACGACGCGTCACATGCTAGCACAAGTCTTTTACACGGGTTATACAATACAAGCAGCTTTTTGGAGCATAAAATGTTTCTGGCTTTGTCAAAAGCAATTACTTGTTTTTTTCCCCATACCCAGTTCTCACCTTTGCGCAATAACACATATAGGGGCTCTAAAAGGGTGCTTAACCCCGGTAGGAAGTTACCAAAATAGTTGAGGAGTCCCAGGAACGACCAAAGCTCCGTGACGTTCTGTGGCTTGGGTGCGTTCCTGATAGCCTCTGTCTTAGCATCTGTGGGCCGAATGCCATCCGCCGTGATTTTACTCCCCAAAAACTCCACTTCTGTTGCCATGAAGACGCATTTCGACCTCTTCGGCCGCAGCCCTATGCGATCCAGTCGCTGGAGGTCCACCTTCAGGTTTTGTAGGTGCTCGGCGTCCCGACCCGTGACCAATATGTCTTCCTGAAAGGCCACCGTGTGTAGTACCGACTTGAGTAGGCTCTCCATATTTCTCTGGAAGATCGCTGCAGCCGACCGAATTCCAAACGGGCATCTGTTGTTGATGGACAGTCCCTTGTGCGTGTTGATGCAGGTGAGGCCCTTCGAAGACTCCTCTAGCTCCTGCGTCATGTAGGCCGAAGACAGGTCGAGCTTAATGAACGTCTTGCCTTCTGCCAGCGTCGCAAATAGGTCGTCTGCCTTAGGTTGCTGGTATTGGCCCTGTAGCAAGAAACGATTAATAGTTACTTTATAATCGCCACAAATCCTGACCGTGCCATCACTTTTGTGTACTGGAACAATCGGGCTGGCCCACTCTCGTTGTGGCCCACCACTGTTCAGCTCAATTTCCACTCACTCCCTCATCATGTGAGGTACCGCTCGCACCTTGTGGTGAATGGGTCATGCCTCTGGGACCAAGTGGATCTGCACCTTCGCCCCGGAAAAGTTTCCAATGCCTTCCAATCAAAAAGGGAAGGATATTTCCTGGGTACATGAAGCCTCATCAACATGTGATAGCGCTCGGATGTCATCCCAGTTCCAGCGGATTTTGCCCAGCCAGCTCCTTCTAAGCAGTGTGGGGCCATCACCCGGGACAATCCAGAGTGGCAGTTCATGCACCGTGCCCTCGTAGGTGACCTTGACCATGGCGCTGCCTAGGACAGTGATAAACTTTTTGGTGTAAGTTCTCAGTTTTGTGTGGATGGGGCTCAGGGCTAATCTGAATGCCTTGTTGCACCACAGTCTCTCAAACATCTTTTTACTCATGATGGATTGGCTAGCGCCAGTGTCCAGTTCCATAGCTATGGGTAAGCCATTCAATTTTACGTTTAGCATTATAGGTGGACATTTCGTCGAAAATGTGTGCACCCCGTGTACTTCAGCATCTGCCTCCTCTCTCTGAGGCTCAAAATTGCTTTGATCCACCATGGACCGATCTTCCTCTGCCACGTGGTGGTTAGCAAGTTTTGCAGAGCTTGCAGCTTGTTTGCAAGCTCGTTGGAGGTGCCCCATTGTTCCACAGCTCTTGCAAACATACCCTTTGAAACGGCATGAAAAGGCTGAATGGAAGCCTCCACAATGCCAACAAGGTGTGAATTGCCTTGCATTCATCCTTTGTTTCCGACTCTGAGTTATCTGGGTCACCTGAGGCCTGCTGGCAGTTGCAGACTCGTGGGTTCTGCCCTGTACATTTCTGCTCGCAAACACAGTTCCAGTTAATTTATGAACATTGCTAGCACTTGTGTGATGAAAGATTTGTTTGGTGTTATCACTGGTATACATAAACGCCTCTACTATCGCGAGTCTTACTGAGGGTCAGTGTCTCTATAGTCAAAAGTTTTCGTAGGATGGTCTCGTGGCCAATGCCCAGTACAAAAAAGTCTCTGAGCATTTGCTCCAGGTAGCCATCAAACTCACATTGTCCTTCAAGTCGCCTTAGCTCAGCGACGTAGCTCGCCACTTCCTGACCTTCAGATCGCTGGCACGTGTAGAACCGATACCTCGACATCAGCACACTCTCCCTCGGGTTAAGATGCTCCCGAACCAATGTACACAGCTCCTCATACGACTTATCTGTGGGTTTCACCGGAGTCAGAAGATTCTTCATGAGGCTGTAGGTCAGTGCCCCGCAGACTGTGAGGAGGACTGCTCTCCTTTTTGCAGCGCTTCCTTCTCCGTTCAGCTCATTAGCTACAAAGTACTGGTCTAGCCGTTCGACATAGGCTTCCCAGTCCTCACCCTCCCAGAACTTCTCCAGGATGCCCACAGTTTGCTGCATCTTTGCGTTGGATTCATATTCTCGTCGCCAGTTATTGTGTTCCTAACACAGATGAGGCTGCACACAGGGAGGTTAAAGTAACAGTGACCTCAGTTTTTAATAGAAACATAGAAACATAGAAACATAGAAACATAGAAACATAGAAAATAGGTGCAGGAGTAGGCCATTCGGCCCTTCTAGCCTGCACCGCCATTCAATGAGTTCATGGCTGAACATTCAACTTCAGTACCCCATTCCTGCTTTCTCGCCATACCCCTTGATCCCCCTAGCAGTAAGGACCTCATCTAACTCCTTTTTGAATATATTTAGTGAATTGGCCTCAACAACTTTCTGTGGTAGAGAATTCCACAGGTTCACCACTCTCTGGGTGAAGAAGTTCCTCCGCATCTCGGTCCTAAATGGCTTACCCCTTATCCTTAGACTGTGACCCCTGGTTCTGGACTTCCCCAACATTGGGAACATTCTTCCTGCATCTAACCTGTCTAACCCCGTCAGAATTTTATATGTTTCTATGAGGTCCCCTCTCATTCTTCTGAACTCCAGTGAATACAAGCCCAGTTGATCCAGTCTTTCTTGATAGGTCAGTCCCGCCATCCCGGGAATCAGTCTGGTGAACCTTCGCTGCACTCCCTCAATAGCAAGAATGTCCTTCCTCAGGTTAGGAGACCACTCCAGAGTGAGGAACAGGCCTTAGGGGCCGGCTTATATACAGTGCTCCCAAGGGATGCTGGGATCCCTTGGGACTTCAGGACATGATCTCCCTGGTGGCGGAACATGGGAGTGCATGCTTTACAGATACATAACAATTGATATATACCACAAAAAGCAAGGGACCCAACACTGAGCCCTGCGGAACCCCACTGGATACAGCCTTCCAGTCACAAAAACACCCATCAACCATTACCGTTTGCTTCCTGCCTGAGCCAATTTTGGATCCAACTTGTCATTTTGCCCTGGATCCCATGGGCTTTTACTTTCGTGACTAGGCTGCCATGTGGGACCTTATCAAGAGCTTTGCTAAAATCCAGATACACCACATCATATGCACTGCCCTCATCGACCCTTCTGTTACTTACTCGAAAAATTCAATCAAGTTAGTCAGGCACAAACTTCTCTTAACAAATCCATGCTGACTGTCCTTGATTAATCCATATCTTTCCAAATGAAAATTTATTCTGTCCCTCAGGATTTTTTCCAATAATTTTCTCATATTATAGAATCGTAGAATGGTTACAGCACAGGATGCCATTCAGCCCGTGCTGACTCTCTGCAAAAGCACTTCAGCTAGTCCCAATACCTTAACCCTTTCCCCATAGTCCTGCAATTTTTTTTTCCTTCAGGTACTTATCCAATTCCCTTTTTAAAGCCACGATTGAGTCTGTCAGGCAATGCATTCCAGATCATAACGACTCACTGTACAAAACATTTTTTACTCATGTCACCTTTGGTTCTTTTGCCAACCACCTTAAATCTGTGCCTCTGGTTCTCGACCCTTCTGCCAATGGGAACAGTTTCTCTACAACTACTCTGTCTAGACCCATCATGATTTTGAACACCTCTGTCAGATCTACTTTCCACCTTCTCTGCTCTAAGAACCCCAGCTTCTCTAATCTATCCACGTAACTGAAGTTCCTCATCCATGGAACCATTCTCAGAAATCTTTTCTTCACCCCGCCTAAGGCCTTCACATCCTTCCTAAAGTGCAGTGCCCAGAATTGGACACGATACTTCACTAGAGGCCGAACCAGTGTTTAAGAAAGGTTCATCATAACTTCCTTGTTTTTGTACTCTATGCCGCTATTTATGAAGCCCAGGATCTTTTATGCTTTTTTAACTGCTTTCTCAACCTGCCCTGCCACCTTCAATAATTTGTGCTCATATACTCCCAGGTTTCTCGGTTTATGCACACCTTTTAGGATTGTATAAAACAAAATTTGACACCGAGCCACATAAGGAGATATTAGGGCAGATGCGGAAAAGCTTGGTCAAAGAGGTAGGTTTTAAGGAGTATCTTACAGGAGCAAAGAGAGGTTTAGGAAGGGAATTCCAAAGCTTGGGGCCATGGCAACCAATGGTTGAGTGATTAAAATCAAGGATGCTCAAGAGGCAGAATTAGAGGAGCACAGATATCTTGGAGAGTCGTGGGGTTGGAGGAGATAGGTGAGGCCATGGTGGGATTTAAAGAAAAGGATGAGAATTTAAAAAACAAAAGAGGCGTTGCTTAAGTGGGAGCCAATGTAGATCAGCGAGCACAGAGCTGATGGGTGATCGGGACTTGGTGCGAGTTAGGATATGGGCAGCAGAGTTTTGGATGACCTCAAGTTTATGGAGGTTAGAAAGTGGGAGTGCGTTGGAATAGTCAAGTCAATAGGTAACAAAAGCATGGATGAGGGTTTCAGCAGCAAATGAGCTGAGGCGGGGTGGAGTCAGGCGATGTTACGAAGGTGGAAGTAGGCAGTCTTAGTAATGGCATGGATGTTTGGTCGGAAGCTCAATAAAAGGTCAAATATGACATCAAAGTTGCAAACAGTCTGGTTCAGCCTTCGACAGATGCTCGGGAGAGGGATAGAGTTTGTGGTGGGGACCAATGACTATGGCTCTGGTCTTCCCATTATTTAGTTGGAGGAAATTTCTGCTCATCCAGTACTGGATATCGGACAAGCAGTCTGACACATGCCTGTCTAATCTTCTCAAAGCTGGATATAGAGAACACCTTGCTTTATTTCATAGCAAGTGAACATATAGAGGATTAATTTTGATCAGACAGATTAATTATTCAATCAGTACAATTTGTCTTTGTGTAGTAATACAAAATAATGAACAGGTTGTGCTTCCCCACATCAATAAGTCATCTTCCTTGACTTAATCAAAAGAACTTCTAACTGACCCCTTGCATGCTAAACCTCTGCGCCTCGCGAAAGGTTAGCCTCACAACTTTCTGTTCATAAGCTTGACTGCTTGTGCCTCTGTCTCTTTTAAGGTCAACCAAGAAACTTCCCAACATATTATGTGCAAGGTGTTTACCGAGTACTGAGATAGACTAACAAATTACGTATTTTTCACAGTCGTTGGGGGAACAGCAGCATTTTAAGGTGATTGGCAAAAGAAACAGAGACGGTGTGAGGAAACGTTATTTTATACAGCGAGTTGTTGTGATCTGGAATGTACTGCTTGAAAGGGTGGCAGATTCAGTAGAAACATTCAAAAAAGAATTGGATAAATACTCAAAGGGAAAACATTTACAGGGCTATGGGGAAAGAGCAGGGTTGTGGGATTAATTGGATAGCTCTACCCAAGAACCGGCACAGGCACGATGGGCCAAATCATTTCCTTCTGTGCCATATCATCCTATGATTCTATGATCAAAACAGAGTTCATTAGCATTTTAAATACCAGTCACTTTAAAACAAACGTGTATATATACACATTGCTTTAAAATCTCAGCATTCAAAAGTAACTTTTTTTCCAAATTCTTTATGGAGAAAAGGTCAAAAAATCCCCAAATGTGACATCTATACACACAAAAGACAAGACCTCCATATACAAAAAATAGCAACCCCATACACAAAAATATTATTCTCTCTCCCATCGCTCCTTTGCACCTGTCACCCTCACCCCCCAAAGCCTGATACCTTGCAAGCTTCAGGTCATTAAAATTACTGGGTCGAGAGGAATGGCAAAGGCTGCATCCTGGCTGGTCAAAATCAGGAAGCAGCATTGTCTAGTTCCCCAGGCCCGGGAACTTTAATGAGCTTAAGTCCAAAGTTGCCGAAGCTGGCGTCACACACGACTCCAGCAGACACTTCAAGGGTCAAATGAAAGGACCTCACAGCTTGCATCCACCCTGCAGACCAGGTCTTGGTCACCCCCTTCCACATTTGGACATTGAAGGAGTTGTTCCTTCAGGTAAGATATTAAACTGAGTTCTGATCTGCCTTTTCTGCTGGCCATCAGGGAGCCCGAAAAATTGACCCAATCCACATTCAAAGTGCACAAGAGTTCAACAGAATTATCCACAGATCTACAGTGGCTATCTAACTACACACATGGTAAATAACCATACAAAGTAAATGACACAAGGAGGGCAATGCAGCTTGCTACTGCACAATGGAGCATTTAACCAGTTAAAAAGGAACTGTAAAGTCCACATCTTCAGCTGTCAGTTATTTACAGTTTAACGGAAACATTTCCAGTTCAGTAATTCATTACAGTGTTATAAACAGATGGGAAGCGATGGACTTTGAATTTTTTGCTTAAAACTACAAATTGTGCTCATGAGGATGAAATGCAATCAACACGTAATCAAAGTTGAGGTCTAGATTTCAAATTTCAGGGGACGTAGCTCAGTGGTAGAGCATATGCTTTGCACATGTGAGGCCCAGAGTTAAATCTGCAGCATCTTCATACATTTCAATTCATTGGACAAACTGCACATAATCAAAGTCACAATTGGGACAAAGGGCCAAATATTAAAGGAAGCAATTCTCCAGACACGAGCTAAGAGATTTATTCTTTGCTAACTTTCACTCCTCCTCTCCAAAGGGTACTGATTCATGCTGGGATATGGACCCACAGCTTTCATCTGGTACCACAGACAAATGGGTACCCGTCACACACGAAGCTGGGCGATAAGTATCAGCAGACTATTCCCCATGGAGGGTAACACTGCAGAGCCCAACATGTCCTCACCCCACACACACTCTCCATTAGGAGCAGGAGCCCTGGCTGAGATTTTGTTTCCCTAGCCCAAGAGCACCGACAGAAACTGGAGCTCCTCTGTTGTTCAAACAGTTTTTAAGTACAGATACAAGACGTGAAAGTCTTCATGAAGTGCAGATAGTGACAGGAGTTTTGGCTTTTTGCAATTCCGCCCGTTTCGGGTGCAAATCATGGTGGAATCAAATATTTAGCGCCGGGTTAGCGTCAGCGCCAGAGCTTGCAACTTTCACCGAATGAAAGTTCACGAGGAGCGTTAGCACTAACTCTGGCGCACAAAGTTAGAGTTCCGGCGCTAAAAAAAATGTTTTTAATCGGACGTTCTGCACATGCGCAGTACATCCAGGGCTGAATCAGCCATTTTACATTTGGATTTTGATCATGGTGGACGACAATTCAAGACAGAGCGCCAGGCAATTCAACCAAGGGGCAAATGAAGCTCTCGTGGGGGCTGTGGAAAGAAGATGGCAGGAGTTGCATATTAGGGGTGGATCCAGACCACTGCCATCCATTTTTAAGAGGATCTGGAGGCAAATCGCTGAGGAGGTCTCTGCCTCAGACACTGTAGTAAGGACAGGCACAGTGCAGAAAGAAATATAATGATCTGACAAGGGTGATCAGAGTGAGTACAATTTTAATTCATGCACTCCTTCATTACTTCAATTATAAATCTGGCACATTATTTATGCTCCTGCTGTTGGTGCCTCTCAGCACTCTGTGGGTTGCGTCCTAAAATGCATGACACATAGGTAGGCTTAGTTCTGCACCCTATTTGCCATGAATGATCTTTACACATTCTTAAGATTGCTTTCTGAAATCTCATAATAAGAACATAAGAACATAAGAATTAGAACAGGAGTAGGCCATCTAGCCCCTCGAGCCTGCTCCGCCATTCAAAAAGATCATGGCTGATCTGGCCGTGGACTCAGCTCCACTTACCCGCCCACTCCACATAACCCCTAATTCCCTTATTGGTTAAAAATCTATCTATCTGTGATTTGAATACATTCAATGAGCTAGCCTCAACTGCTTCCTTGGGCAGAGAATTCCACAGATTCACAACCCTCTGGGAGAAGAAATTCCTTCTCAACTCGGTTTTAAATTGGCTCCCCCGTATTTTGAGGCTGTGCCCCCTCGTTCTAGTCTCCCCGACCAGTGGAAACAACATCTCTGCCTCTATCTTGTCTATCCCTTTCATTATTTTAACTGTTTCTATAAGATCACCCCTCATCCTTCTGAACTCCAATGAGTAAAGACCCAGTCTACTCAATCTATCATCATAAGGTAATCCCCTCATCT
This sequence comes from Pristiophorus japonicus, assembly GCF_044704955.1. Lineage (NCBI taxonomy): Eukaryota > Metazoa > Chordata > Chondrichthyes > Pristiophoridae > Pristiophorus > Pristiophorus japonicus. The sequence goes on along the minus strand of NC_091980.1, from coordinate 133,746,933 downwards.
CCGGAATCAGCCTAGTGAATCGTCTCTGTACCCCCTCCAAAGCTAGTATATTCCTTCCTTAAGATTGCTCCCCACATCGATGTCCTCCTGATGAACCACTTGCAACTTCCAAGGCCATTAAACAGAGCACTCTATTACATTTATACGGTATGGTATAAGTGCTTTGGTGGCTATCTGTGCCACAAGAGCAGATGGACCCTCTTCTAAACATTCCCATTTTCACCTCTGCAGGCAAAGAAGTCACATAATTGCCACGTGCAGGTGCGGACAGGCGGCGGATCACTTCAGACCCTGCCACTCACGGACATTGAGGACAGAGTGGCAGGCCTCATTGGCGTCACTGGTCGGGCAACTGCCAATGGGGGCGGTGAACCCCGCTAGGACACTGAGGGTAAGTCCTGCACATTCCCTGGGATAGGGTTGCGGCAATGTCCTGCAGTGTTTCTGGACTAGGGTTGGGGCAATGTCCTGCAGTGCCTTTGGACTAGGGTTGAGGTAATGTCCTGCAGTGTCTCTGGACTAGGGTTGGGGTAATTTCCTGCAGTGTCTCTGGACTAGATATAATGGAGCTGTGGTGGTCCTTCAAATGAGCCTGTGCTATGTGACCTTCATCTTGTCACCTGCCCCTCCCCCGCTGATAACCACACATCCGTTGCTTTCTACTTCCAGATGACCAGCCACAGGTGTAGCATCCCTCAAGGGACCACTTCACATCAGGCCATCGTCTGGTGGAGGAGGAAGAGGAGGATACGGATGAGCCGAATCCGGCACAATGTCTGGCACAGCTTCTTTCCACCCCAGTTCCACCAGCGGCACTCAGCTCCTCTGAGGACGACGTGACATTCTCGGGATTCGAGGAATCCGAGGCCCCTGAGACCAGTGGCGTGCAGCCATGCAGTGCTGGGGATGAAGCCCACATGCCACCTCTGCGGAGAGTGTGTCGGCAAAGTCGGTCTGGTGACAGACAGGCAGACGTGGAACTGGACATGGTAAGATTGTCCAGGGAGAGCATCCAGGTCAGCCATCAGCTCCTTGATGTCTTCTGTGAAGTCCCAGCGAGCATTGACAGTCTGAAAGCGACCATTACGGAGGTAGTCTCGCAGATTGTCAGTGTGAGCCGCAATACCTGCGAGGCCATCAATGCCCACACGAGGCTGGTGGCCTCTAGCAGTGGCAGTGGAGTCCTGGAGAGTGTTGTTGCTCAAAAACTTGCAGGATACGGCACTTCACAGGCACAAGCTCTGCTTGAGCTTGGGCAGGTGATGCAGTCCATACATGCCGCCATACTCTCTGCGTTCCCCATTGTATGCAGGTAATAACTCAATAGACTGAATACTGTAAACTAACACAGGTACAAACCTGGCTGTTTTATTGGGGACCAAAAAGATTACATTACAAGATGGCTTGTCTTTTATAACTGGGCCGCACACAGGTGCATGCAGCCCAATGATCTCCGACAGTAGCACCACCTGGTGGCTAGTAACACCAACCATACATACATGACATTGATCCCCCTTTAAGATTTTAGCAACAGTCTTTTTACAAATTTAGACGCTCCGGGGCTTTCCGCTCTCGAGTTGATCGTCTCAGTTCAATTGCAGCCTTGGGCGAGCATTCTGAGTTTGTTATGACTGGGGGCTGGGTAGCTGATCTGATGGGAGTGGCAATGACCATGTCAGTGATTGAAAGTCCAGATTCATTGATAACAGCGGAGTCCTCTGATGACTGAGGGTAGATTGGTCACTGATTGTGTCTTCCTCAGACTGTTCCGTTTCATCCGTGTGCCGCAGCTTTATCTGATCAACATGTTTCTTGAATGTTTGTCCATTCTTGAGCTTGACGATAAACACTCTGTTACCCTCCTTGGCTATAACCGATGACCCACTTGGGACCTTGACCATAATTTAGTACATGCACAGGATCGTTAACAGAAATGTCACATGACACGGCAGCGTGATCATGATACCACTGCTGACTTTGATGTCTGTGTTCAACATGATTGTTCAAGTCAGGGTGGAAAAGAGAGAGCCTGGACTTGAGACCTCTCTTCATCAATAGTTCAGCAGAAGGAGTAAGCATGTGGGGTCTTGTCCTGTAACTAAGCAATATACATGACAAGCGAGTCTGCAGTGAACCTTGAGTTACACGATTCGTACTCTGCTTGATGGTTTGGACAGCATGCTCTGCTTGACCACTAGATGCGGGTTTGAATGGTGCTTATTGTGTATGTAGGCACTCTGTTAATGACTCCACGATGCAGGGGTATGGCACTTGAACTATAAAGACTGAAGTCCTTTATTTCAGCTCCTAGAGTGAGGACACCAAGAGGTGAGCTCCCTTTTATACTGGGTTACCTGTACTGGACAGGTGACTCTTAAGTCTCCAGCAGCAGCACCCTCTGATGTACAGGTAAGGTATATACAGGGTGAAGGTACATTCAGGTCTAGTGTTAGAGTACATCATTACATTATTGGCATGCATACATAACAACACTCCCCACTAAGCCTTTTCCAAGTCCTTATTGCTATGACCTGGGGAGGCGATCAGTAGTGGGCTGTGGGAGGTTGTGGTGAGGGTTGTGTGGGTGCCAGGTGTGATCCCTGTGCTTGATACATCTACCCCGCCTCACACACAGGCCATGTGGGTGTCACTGTTGGAGGATTCCTCAGTGGTGGAGTCAGTGCAATGGGTAGGTTACATACACCGTAGAGTAGGTAAGTGGTGGTGTTTGGTGGTGGGCAGGGCCACAGAACTGTGTGGGCTCCTTGTCCTCCATTGGTGATGGAAGTCTGGTCATCCCAGGGTCCACTAGGAAAGCTGGAGGGTACTGGCCTCTCGCTCTTGGTGCTGGCCCTGGTGGCCAGTGGGTGTAGGGCCAATCTGGGGCAAGTTGCCAGTGGTGGTGACTGTGCTGCCAAAAATAAAAAAGGGAAGGTGGCTCAACCGTGGCTCTCAAGGGAAATCAGGGATAGTATTAAAGCCAAGGAAGTGGCATACAAATTGGCCAGAAATAGCAGCGAACCCGGGGACTGGGAGAAATTTAGAACTCAGCAGAGGAGGACAAAGGGTTTGATTAGGGCAGGGAAAATGGAGTACGAGAAGAAGCTTGCAGGGAACATTAAGACGGATTGCAAAAGTTTCTATAGATATGTAAAGAGAAAAAGGTTCGTAAAGACAAACGTAGGTCCCCTGCAGTCAGAATCAGGGGAAGTCATAACGGGGAACAAAGAAATGGCAGACCAATTGAACAAGTACTTTGGTTCGGTATTCACTAAGAAGGACACAAACAACCTTCCGGATATAAAAGGGGTCAGAGGATCTAGTAAGGAGGAGGAACTGAGGGAAATCCTTATTAGTCGGGAAATTGTGTTTGGGAAATTGATGGGATTGAAGGCCGATAAATCCCCAGGGCCTGATGGTCTGCATCCCAGAGTACTTAAGGAGGTGGCCTTGGAAATAGCGGATGCATTGACAGTCATTTTCCAACATTCCATTGACTCTGGATCAGTTCCTATCGAGTGGAGGGTAGCCAATGTAACCCCACTTTTTAAAAAAGGAGGGAGAGAGAAAACAGGGAATTATAGACCGGTCAGCCTGACCTCAGTAGTGGGTAAAATGATGGAATCAATTATTAAGGATGTTATAGCAGCACATTTGGAAAGAGGTGACATGATAGGTCCAAGTCAGCATGGATTTGTGAAAGGGAAATCATGCTTGACAAATCTTCTGGAATTTTTTGAGGATGTTTCTAGTAGAGTGGACAAGGGAGAACCAGTTGATGTGGAATATTTGGACTTCCAGAAGGCGTTCGACAAAGTCCCACACAAGAGATTAATGTGCAAAGTTAAAGCACATGGGATTGGGGGTAGTGTGCTGACATGGATTGAGAACTGGTTGTCAGACAGGAAGCAAAGAGTAGGAGTAAATGGGTACTTTTCAGAATGGTAGGCAGTGACTAGTGGCGTACCGCAAGATTCTGTGCTGGGGCCCCAGCTGTTTACACTGTACATTAATGATTTAGACGAGGGGATTAAATGTAGTATCTCCAAATTTGCGGATGACACTAAGTTGGGTGGCAGTGTGAGCTGCAAGGAGGATGCTATGAGGCTGCAGAGTGACTTGGATAGGTTAGGTGAGTGGGCAAATGCATGGCAGATGAAGTATAATGTGGATAAATGTGAGGTTATCCACTTTGGTGGTAAAAACAGAGAGACAGACTATTATCTGAATGGTGACAGATTAGGAAAAGGGGAGGTGCAACGAGACCTGGGTGTCATGGTACATCAGTCATTGAAGGTTGGCATGCAGGTACAGCAGGCGGTTAAGAAAGCAAATGGCATGTTGGCCTTCATAGTGAGGGGATTTGAGTACAGGAGCAGGGAGGTGTTGCTACAGTTGTACAGGGCCTTGGTGAGGCCACACCTGGAGTATTGTGTACAGTTTTGGTCTCCTAACTTGAGGAAGGACATTCTTGCTATTGAGGGAGTGCAGCGAAGGTTCACCAGACTGATTCCCGGGATGGCGGGACTGACCTATCAAGAAAGACTGGATCAACTGGGTTTGTATTCACTGGAGTTCAGAAGAATGAGAGGGGACCTCATAGAAACGTTTAAAATTCTGATGGGTTCAGACAGGTTAGATGCAGGAAGAATGTTCCCAATGTTGGGGAAGTCCAGAACCAGGGGTCACAGTCTAAGGATAAGGGGTAAGCCATTTAGGACCGAGATGAGGAGAAACTTCTTCACCCAGAGAGTGGTGAACCTGTGGAATTCTCTACCACAGAAAGTTGTTGAGGCCAATTCACTAAATATATTCAAAAAGGAGTTAGATGAAGTCCTTACTACTAGGGGGATCAAGGGGTATGGCGAGAAAGCAGGAATGGGGTACTGAAGTTGCATGTTCAGCCATGAACTCATTGAATGGTGCTGCAGGCTCAAAGGGCCGAATGGCCTACTCCTGCACCTATTTTCTATGTTTCTATGTTTCTATGTTTTGACCGCTGTCCTTGCAGTGGGTCTGCTCCCACTGGGTGTGTGTGAGCCCTTCCAGAGGCATCACATTTGTCCCAAAAGTCCAGGCTACATGGTCAGGTAGCCCGCTGGACCTGGGGGTCTCCCATGGGGGGATTCCTCTGGCATTTACATTGTACCTGTAGAACCTAGTATCCTTTAACAGTCTACTTTCTGCATACATGACACAAATAGTTGATTCTACACTGTTATCTCTCTTAACATTATTACTTTTAGCACTTAAAACACTCTCTTGTGTATCGGTGTCTCCATACAGGGTTACATTTGTCATATTAAAATTTCTATCATCATCACTTAACAATACAAACTTGTTGCTAAAATCACTTTCACAAGCATTCATTAAGTTTTTTTCATCAGTTACTCCAGCATCACAATTCAACGTTACATTAGCATACCTGTATTCGCTTACTGCCCTTTTAATTTTAAAGTCCTTGGCATCGCTGTGCCTAGAGTGAAACTGTCCCTTTCATTTCTTTGGGTCACCTGTCTCCTTTAAGGGGGAATTCCAATCCGGTTCGCCGTTCAGTGCCACGTGTCATTCCTCCAACGCTGCCCCTCGTGGTCTGGTTGCAGCCATTTTGATTCTAGGTTCTTTGCCTCGTGGTGCAACCGCCATTTTCTCGCTCTCCTCGAGGTAGGCTGTGGTGATCTTTTTCTTCTCAGGTTCGGCCACAGACATCGGGAATCCACCTTTTTCGTCGACCTTCTTCCCTCGGAGTCCTGTCATGGCCCGGAAGGTGAGGTCTGGACGTTCGGTTTGGGTGATCTCGCCACGGTATTGTGCAGTCGTCGCTGCGCAGTCGAGCTGGACGGTAGGATTTCTCGGTGCAGTGACGGGTCCCTGTTCAGGACTGCGTGGGATGTGGATTGCCGGAGACGGAGGCCGTCGTTGCTTTGACCGACTTGGACCTGCTTCATCCAACTTCTTCGTAGCAGCGTTAGACCATCGCAGGCAATGATCCACAGGGGGAGTTTGTTCATCACACCGCCCTGGGAGATCTGGACGTCCACGCTGCCAACGACTTGGATTTTACCTTTGGTGTAGGTAAACAGCTTCACCTGGACAGGAGACAGTTTTGGTCATTTGGCAGGATTGATCCAATGTTTATCAAAGGTCGTCTGGCTCATCAAAGACCGGCTCGCCCCTGTGTCAATCTCCATCGAAACTGGAACTCCGTCGATGTCTACTTCCATCTTCCACGGGGAACTCTCGGTGGAGCAGGTATAAATTCCATACTCTTCTTCCAAGGGTTGAGCAGCTTCGTCTTCATCAGTGTTGGAGTCCAGGTGATCAGCCAACTCTTCAGCGACGCAGTGAGTAAAGCTTTTTCTGCACTTTCTCTGAAGGTGACCTTTCGCGTTGCAGCCTTTGCAGGTATAGTCTTTGTAGTGGCACTGATGGGCCCTGTGGTTTCCTCCACAGCATCAGCATGGGGCTAGCCAGTTGGCTCCATGTGGTGGACTCAGGGTTGCGGTGCTCAGTGCAGCATTTCTGCCTTTGAAAGTCGCCATTCTGTTCACTGCACTCGTCGGTTTAGAGACCTGCATGTGGGTCATCATTCGTTTGGAGTTGCCGACCGAAATCATGTAGGCCTGGCTCACTTTAATTGCCTTCTGCAGGGTAACTGTGATATCCGCAGAGAGCAGTTTGTGGAGGAGGCCCTTGTGGCTGATTTCAATAACAAATATATCCCTTAGTGCTTCGGTGAGGTGGTCACCAAAATCACACAGTGCAGCCAACCTTCTTAACTCTGCAGCATACTTAGCAATTTCTTGGCCTTCAGGTCACCGGTGAGTGCAAAACCGGTGCCTGGCTGTGAGAATGCTCTTTTTGGGTTTTAGTTGTTCTTGTATTAGGGTTACGAGCTCCCCATAGCTTTTGATTGTTGTCTTCGCTGGGCCTAGTAGGTCCCTGACGAAGCCATGGATAGTGGGCCCACAACTGCTAAGTAGGATGGCCCTGCTCTTGTTCGCTAGTGTGGCCGGTGAGTCTCCATCCAGGTCGTTGGCAATGAAGAAGTGTACTAACCTTACCACGAAGGTGTCCCAATCTTCCCCATCGGTGAATTGTTGGAAGTTGCTGAGATTCGACATGTTGTGCATGGGATTCGTGACTTCGTCGCCAGTTATTGTGTATGTAGGCACTCTGTTAATGACTCCACGAGGCAGGGGTATGGCACTTGAACTGTACAGACTGTAGTCCTTTATTGCAGCTCCTAGAGTGAGGACACCAAGAGGTGAGCTCCCTTTTATACAAGGTTACCTGCAGTGTACAGGTGACCCTTAGGTCTCCAGCAGCAGCACCCTCTGGTCTACAGGTAAGGTATATACAGGGTGAAGGTACATTCAGGTCTAGTGTTACAGTACATCATTACATCATTGGCATGCATACATAACAGTGCTGACCTCACATGTTTGATACCATTGAGTTTCATGAACTCTTGAAACTCCAGACTAGTGAAGCAAGGTCCGTTGTCACTTACAACGATGTCGGGCAGACCATGAGTGATAAACATGACACGAAGGCTCTCAATGGTAGCTGTGGATGTACTGGATGACCAAGGAATGAATGCAGCTCCGTCACATTCTATGGCTTGAGTGCATTTTTGATGGCCTTGGTTTTCGAGTCCGTAGGCCTGATGCCGTCAGCAGCAATTTTCCTCCCCAGGAATTCGACTTCTGGTGCCATGAAGACACACTTCAAACGTTTCCGTCTGAGTCCCACTTTGTCCAGATGAGGTAGAACCTCTTCCAGGTTGTTCAGATGTTCGACGGTGTCATGACCTGTGACCAGGATGTCATCTTGGAACATGACGGTTCTGGGGACGGACTTCAGTAGACTCTCCATGTTCCTCTGAAATATGGCTGCAGCCGAACGAATTCCGAAAGGACACCTGTTGTAGATAAACAGTCCTTTATGAGTGTTGATGCACGTAAGTTTCTTCGACGTGTCGATCAGCTCCTATGTCATGTAGGCCAACGTCAGATCCAGTTTAGTGAACGACGTCCCCCCGGCTAGCGTTGCAAACAGGTCATCAGCCTTCATTAACAGGTATTGATCCTGTTTTGAAACTCGGTTGATCGTAACCTTGTAATCTCCACAAATCCTGACAGTGCCATCACTCTTCAACACAGGAACAATGGGGCTGGCCCATTCGTTAAATTCGACTGGTGATATGACCCCTTCACGCTGGAGTCTGTCCAGTTCCATTTCGACCTTCTCCCTCATCATGTACGGAACCGCTCGAGCTTTATGATGGACGGGTCTTGCATCTGAATCCATGTGGAGCTGCACCTTGGCTCCCGTGAATTTGCCGATGCCTGGTTCAAACAGTGAGGGAAACTTGCTCAGCACTTGAGCACATGGAGTATCATCACCCGACGACAACGCTTTGATATCATTCCAATTCCATTTGATCTTTTGTAGCCAATTCCTGCCGAACTGCGTTGGACCATTGCCTGGAACAATCCATAACGGTAAATCATGAACCGCACCATCATACGACACCTTGACTATTGCACTGCCATTCACCGTTATGAGTTCTTTAGTATACATACGCAACTTGGCATTGACTGAACTCAGCTTAGGCCTCACAGCCTTAGTATCGCATAGCTTGTCGAATGTTCTCTGGCTCATTATTGATTGACTCGCACCCATGTCCAATTCCATCAGTACCGGCACACCATTAAGTTTCATGTTAATCATTATCGGTTAGCTCTTTGTTAGGAACGAATACAGTCCATACACTTCCTCTTCTGGTATTTCGGATTGCATATCTGGATCCACGCGATGCTGTTCATCACCCTCCACGTGGTGTGTCACAGCACACTTGCTTAGTTGCGGACACGCCCCTGTCTCAAATAGCCTTTACAAATGTTCTGTTTAAACCGACACTGATGAGGCTAAAGATTGCCCCCACAACGCAACACGGTGAAATCGTATTCATTCCCATTGGCGGACTTTGAGCAGCTACAGGTTTTGCATACGCAGTCAAGTAGGCCCTGACATATGCAGCTCTGCCAAACGATGATACAATCTGGTTTACAGTACTTGCCGAGTTCCGATTTTCCGATGATATCTGGTTTAAGTGTTAGTCCATCGTCATGCATGCCTGGGCAATCGTGATGGCCTTGCTCAAATCCAGCGTTTCCGCCACCAGTAGCTTACGCAGGATCACCTCGTGGTTGATGCTGATTACAAAGAAGTCCTGCAGCATGTCTCCCAACGCGTTTTCAAACTTAAACGGTCCAGCTAGATGCCTTAGGTCGGCAACGAATTTCGGTACATCTTGGCCCTCAGAACGAATGTGCTTGTAGAATTGATTTTGTGAGATGATGATGCCTTCTTCTGGTTTGAGATGGTCATGTACCAGAGCACATAATTCCTCATAGTCCTTGTCCTTTGGACTTGCAGGCGAGAGAAGATTCTTTATGAGTCCATAGATTTTCGGACTGCAATCCGTGAGGAAGACAGCCCTGCGCCTAACTGTATCAGTTATGTAATTGTTTGCCATGAAGTACTGGTCCAGGCAAGCCACAAAATCTGCCCAGTCCTCTCCCTCCACGAATCTCTCCAGAATTGCAATTGTGCTCATTTTTGCATGCGTAGGTTCTTAAGTTACCTCGTCGCCAAATGTTATGTATGTAATAACTCTATAGACTGAATACTGTAAAGTAACACAGGTACAAACTTGGCTCTGCTTTATTGGGGCCCAAAAAGATTACATTACATGACAGCTTGCCTTTTATACCTGGGTTACACACATGTGCGTACAGCCCAATGACCTCCGACAGTAGCGCCACCTGGTGGCTAGTAACCTCAAGCATATATACATGACACCCACTATTACACCCAAACCACCTGTGACTGGCGACGCCGATGAAGAGGCTAGCCAGTCAGAAGCCGGGCCTTCCATGCTACAAGTTGGTCCAATGTATCTCCAAATGCTGTCTCTCCCCCCAACACAGCAGGGCTCTGGCAGCTTTGCCGCACGCCACCTTGGTGCCACTTGTGTTAGGATCAGCAAGCGAGGGTAGCAAGGGGAAGGGGGCAAAACGACTGTGAATAAAAATAGTGGAGCAGGACGGCTGTATAATGTTGTTGATGCTGGATGCATCGTATGTTTTTTTATGTATGTTAAAGTTTCACACTTATGTTGTTAATGTTGTTGAATGATCACACTGCTGGATGCAGCGTATTTTATTTTGCTTAATTTTATTTAAGTCTCACAATAAAGGTTAAAGTTTACAATGTTTACTAAAGGTTAAGGTTTACAATGTTGCAATATTTAATAAATGTTTTTGATCACCTTAACCACATCTGTGTAGTGACTTATTTGCAGAATAAGGGAGAATAGTCAACATGGTGGGATAGAGTGACCAGGCAATGCTCAAACTTGCTATTCACTCTTCAAGTAAAGCGTTCGGTTAGGAACTGCCGATGTAAGGCTTTTGCAGCAGAGAAAGCTTCACGAGGCCTCCCCTGGTTATGGTGGTGGCATGGGTTCCTCGCCAGGCTCCTCTTCCTCATCTTCTTGCTCCTCCTCCTTCCCCCTCTCTCCTGAGGTGGTTCTGGAATTCCCATTAGCAATTCCTGTCCCTTTATTATTGTGTTCCTAACACAGATGAGGCTGCACACAGGGAGGTTAAAGTAACAGTGACCTCAGTCTTTAATAAGACACTCCAGAGTGAGGAACAGGCCTTAGGGGCCGGCTTATATGCAGTGCTCCCAAGGGATGCTGGGATCCCTTGGGACTTCAGGGGATGAGCTCCCTGGTGGCGGAACATGGGAGTGCATACTTTTCAGATACACCACATCACTCCCCCTCCAAAGTCAAAGTGAAAACTATTTCCAAGATGAGGCGGTCGGGAGCTTTTTTTCCCTGGTGGACCGCCTCGGTACAAATGATTGTTCTGGTGTGTTGGCTGTGCCCTCGCTGGGTTGGCATGTTGTTGGCCCTGCAGGGCTGCGAGGTGAGCCTGGCCTTGCTGGGCTGTTGGGCGTGATGGGTTCGATTTCCTGGTCCGGCGTGGTGTCGTTGATCCTTTGGGTGTGTGTTGTGGGCTCGAAAAAGGTGGTGTCTGCTGTGGGTTGTTCAGGGCAGTCTGTGAACCGTAGCCTCGTTTGGTCCAGGTGCTTTCTGCAAATTTGTCCGTTGTCTAATTTGACTACAAACATCCTATTCCCTCCTTTAGCTATCACCTTGCCCGCGATCCACTTGGGACCATGTCCATAGTTTAGCCCATACACAGGGTCATTCAGATCAATTTCCCGCGACACAGCGGCGCGACCATCGTTTACATTTTGTTGTTGCCACCTGCTCTCTACCTGATCATGCAGCTTGGGGTGAACCAGCGAGAGTCTGGTTTTAAGTGTCCTTTTCATGAGTAGTTCAGCCGGGGGCACCCCTGTGAGCGAGTGGGATCTCGTGCGGTAGCTGAGCAGTACTTGGGACAGGCGGGTTTGGAGTGAGCCTCTGTGACTCGTTTAAAGCTCTGTTTGATGGTTTGTACTGCCCGCTCTGCCTGCCCATTGGAAGCTGCCTTTGAACAGGGCCGAGGTGACATGTTTGATCCCATTGCGGGTCATGAATTCTTTAAATGTGGCACTGGTGAAACAAGGCCCATTGATACTGACCAGTATGTCAGACTGGCCGTGGGTGGCGAACATGGCCCTCAGGCTTTCAATGGTGGCGGTGGCGGTGCTTCCCGACATTATTTCACATTCAATCCATTTTGAAAAAGCATCCACCACCACCAGGAACATTTTACCGAGAAACGGGCCCGTATAGTCGACATGGATCCTCGACCATGGTCTGGAGGGCCAGGACCACAAACTTAGTGGTGCCTCTCTGGGCGGGTTACTCAACTGAGCACATACGCTGCATTGCTGTACACAGGACTCTAAGTCAGAGTTGATACCGGGCCACCACACGTGGGATCTGGCTATCGCTTTCATCATTGCTATATCCGGGCGTGTGCTGTGGAGATCCGAGATGAACGTCTCCCTGCCCTTTTTTGGTAGCACTACGCGGTTACCCCATAACAGGCAGTCTGCCTGAATGGACAGCTCGTCCTTTCGCCGCTGGAATTACTTTATTGGCTTTTGCATTTCAACGGGGATGCTGGCCCAGCTCCCATGCAGTACACAGTTTTTTACAAGGGACAGCAGAGGATCTTGGCTGGTCCAAGTCCTAATCTGGCAGGCCATGACAGGTGATTTATCATTTTTCAACGCTTTCATGACCATCAACAAGTCTGCGGACTGCGCCACCATCAACCAGTTTGTAGGCTGCGCCATTTCCACCCCCGTGGTGGGCAATGGTAGCCGACTGAGAGCATCCACACAGTTCTCGGTGCCTGGCCTGTGGCGGATGGTATAATTATACGCTGATAGCGCGAGTGCCCACCTCCATATGCGGGCTGAGGCATTAGTATTTATCCCCTTGTTTTCAGCAAACAGGGATGTGAGGGGCTTGTGATCGGTTTCCAGCTCAAATTTGAGGCCAAACAGGTACTGATGCATTTTCCTTACCCCGAACATACACGCTAATGCCTCTTTCTCAATCATGCTGTCGGCCCTCTCGGCCTTAGACAAGCTCTTGGAAGCATAGGCGACAGATTGCAACTTCCCGGCAACGTTAGTTTGTCATAATACTCACCCGACTCCGTACGACGACGCGTCACATGCGAGCACAAGTCTTTTACACGGGTTATGCAATACAAGCAGCTTGTTGGAGCATAAAATGTTTCTGGCTTTCTCAAAAGCAATTTCTTGGTTTTTTTCCCCATATCTAGTTCTCACCTTTGCGCAATAACACATGGAGAGGCTCTAAAAGGGTGCTTAACCCCGGGAGGAAGTTACCAAAATAGTTGAGGAGTCCCAGGAATGACTGCAGCTCCGTGACGTTCTGTGGCCTGGGCGCGTTCCTGATAGCCTTTGTTCGGCATCTGTGGGCCGAGCGCCATCCGCCGTGATCTTTCTCCCCAAAAGCTCCACTTCTGTTGCCATGAAGGCGCATTTCGACCTCTTCAGCCGCAACCCTACACCATCCAGTCGCTGGAGGACCTCCTCCAGGTTTTATAGGTGCTCGGCGGTGTCGCGATCTGTGACTAATATGTCGTCCTGAAAGACCACCGTGTGTGGTACCGACGTCAGTAGACTCTCCATGTTTCTCTGGAAGATTGCTGATGCCGACCGAATTCCAAACGGGCATCTGTTGTAGATGAACAGTCCCTTGTGGGTGTTGATGCAGTTGAGGCCCTTCGAAGACTTCTCCAGCTCCTGCATCATGTAGGCTGAAGTCAGGTCGAGCTTGGTGAACGTCTTGCCTCCTGCCAGCGTCGCAAGTAGGTCGTCTGCCTTAGGTAGCGGGTATTGGTTCTGTGGTGAGAAACGATAAATAGTTCCTTTATAATCGCCGCAAATCCTGACCATGCCATCACTTTTGAGTACTGGAACAATCAGGCTGGCCCACTCGCTGAATTCCACGAGAGAGATGATACCCTCGCGTTGCAGCCTGTCCACCTCGATTTCCACTCTCTCCCTCATCATGTGAGGTACCGCTCGTGCCTTGTGGTGAATGGGTCGTGCCTCTGGGACTAAGGGGATCTGCACCTTCGCCCCGGAAAAGTTTCCAATGCCTGGCTCAAAAAGGGAAGGAAATTTGTTAAGAATCTGGGTACATGAGGCCTCATCGACATGTGATAGCACTCGGATGTCATCCCAGTTCCAGCAGATTTTGCCCAGCCAGCTCCTTCCCAAGCAGTGTGGGGCCATCGCCTGGGACAATCCAGAGTGGCAGTTCATGCACCGTGCCCTCGTAGGTGACCTTGACCATGGCGCTGCCCAGGACAGTGATAAGCTCTTTGGTGTACGTTCAGTTTTGTGTGGATGGGGCTCAGGGCTGGTGAATGCCTTATTGCACCACAAACATCTCTCAAACATCTTTTTACTCATGATGGATTGGCTAGCGCCAGTGTCCAGTTCAATGGCTACGGGTAAGCCATTCAATTTTACGTTTAGCATTATAGGTGGACATTTCGTCGAAAATGTGTGCAGCCCGTGTACTTCAGCGTCTGCCTCCTCTCTCTGAGGCTCAAAATTGCTTTGATCCTCCATGGACCGATCTTCCTCAGCCACATGGTGGTTAGCAGGTTTTGCGGAGCTTGCAATTCATCTGCAAGCTCGTTGGAGGTGCCCCATTGTTCCACAGCTCTTGCAAACATACCCTTTGAAGAGGCATGAATAGGTTGAATGGAAGCCTCCACAACGCCAACAATGTGTGAATAGCCTTGCATTCATCCTTTGATGGGGACTCTGAGTCATCTGGGTCACCTGAGGCCTGCTGGCAGTTGCAGGCTCGTGGGTTCTGCCCTGTACATTTCTGCTCACAAACACAGTTCCAGTTAATTTATGAACATTGCTAGCAGTTGTGTACTGAGAGATTTGTTTGGTGTTATCACTGGTGGACATAAATGCCTGTGCTATCGTAATGGCCTTACGAAGGATCAGTGTCTCTACAGTCAAAGGTTTTCGTAGGATGGTCTCGTGGCCAATGCCCAGTACAAAAAAGTCTCTGAGCATTTGCTCCAGGTAACCATCAAACTCACATTGTCCTGCAAGTCGCCTTAGCTCGGCAACGTAGCTCGCCACTTCCTGACCTTCAGATCGCTGGCACGTGTGGAACCGATACCTCGCCATCAGCACACTCTCCCTCGGGTTAAGATGCTCCCGAACCAGTGTACACAGCTCCTCATACGACTTATCGGTGGGTTTCACCGAAGCCAGAAGATTCTTCATGAGGCTGTAGGTCAGTGCCCCGCAGACCGTGAGGAGAACCGCTCTCCTTTTTGCAGCGCTTCCTTCTCCATCCAGTTCGTTGGCTACAAAGTACCGGTCTAGCCGTTCGACATAGGCTTCCCAGTCCACACCCTCCGAGAACTTCTCCAGGATGCCCACAGTTTGCTGCATCTTTGCGTTGGATTTGTATTCTCGTCGCCAGTTATTGTGTTGCTAACACAGACGAGGCTGCACATAGGGAGTTTAAAGTAACAGTGACCTCAGTCTTTAATAAGACACTCCAGTGAGGAACAGGCCTTAGGGGCCGGCTTGTATGCAGTGCTCTCAAGAGATGCTGGGATCCCTTGGGACTTCAGTGGATGAGTTCCATGTGGCAGAACATTGGAGTGCATGCCTTACAGATACACAACACTTATGAGTATCACGTGTAGCGAGTTGGTCGTACCGCAGGGAAAGGGTCCACAGCCAGATAGGGAATGGAAGACCAACAGGAAGACCAGTGCAAGGAAGGTAGTGCAGGAGTCCCCTGTGGTCATCCCCCTGCAAAACAGATACACTGCTTTAAGTACTGTTGAGGGGGATGACTCATCAGGGGAGGGCAGCAGCAGCCAAGTTCATGGCACCATGGCTGGCTCTGTTGCACAGGAGGGCAGGAAAAAGAGTGGGAGAGTGATAGTGATAGGGGATTCAATTGTAAGGGGAATAGATAGGCGTTTCTGCAGCCGCAACCGAAACTCCAGGATGGTATGTTGCCTCCCTGGTGCAAGGGTCAAGGATGTCTCGGAGCGGGTGCAGGACATTCTAAAAAGGGAGGGAGATCAGCCAGTTGTCGTGGTGCACATTGGTACCAACGACATAGGTAAAAAAAGGGATGAGGTCCTACGAAACGAATTTAAGGTGCTAGGAGATAAATTAAAAAATCGGACCTCAAAAGTAGTAATCTCGGGATTGCTACCAGTGCCACGTGATAGTCAGAGTAGGAATCGCAGCATAGCGCAGATGAATACGTGGCTTCAGCAATGGTGCAGCAGGGAGGGATTCAAATTCCTGGGGCATTGGAACCGGTTCTGGGGGAGGTGGGACCAGTACAAACCGGACGGTCTGCACCTGGGCAGGGCCAGAACCAATGTCCTAGGGGGAGTGTTTGCTAGTGCTGTTGGGGAGGAGTTAAACTAATATAGCAGGGGGATGGGAACCAATGCAGGGAGACAGAGGGAAACAAAAAGGAGGCAAAAGCAAAAGACAGAAAGGAGATGAGGAAAAGTGGAGGGCAGAGAAACCCAAGGCAAAGAACAAAAAGGGCCATTGTGCAGCAAAATTCTAAAAGGACAAAGGGTGTTAAAAAAACAAGCCTGAAGGCTTTGTGTCTTAATGCAAGGAGTATCCGCAATAAGGTGGATGAATTAACTGTGCAAATAGCTGTTAACAAATATGATGTGATTGGGATTACGGAGACGTGGCTCCAGGATGATCAGGGCTGGGAACTCAACATCCAGGTGTATTCAACATTCAGGAAAGATAGAATAAAAGGAAAAGGAGGTGGGATAGCATTGCTGGTTAAGGAGGAAATTAAGGCAATAGTTCGGAAGGACATTAGCTTGGATGATGTGGAATCTATATGGGCAGAGCTGCAGAACAGCAAAGGGCAAAAAACGTTAGTGGGAGTTGTGTACAGACCTCCAAACAGTAGTAGTGATGTTGGGGAGGGCATCAAACATGAAATTAGGGGTGCGTGCAATAAAGGTGCAGCAGTTATAATGGGTGACTTAATGTGCACATAGATTGGGCTAACCAAATTGGAAGCAATACAGTGGAGGAGGATTTCCTGGAGTGCATAAGGGATGGTTTTCGAGACCAACTAGGGGGGAGGCCATCTTAGACTGGGTGTTGCGTAATGAGAGAGGATTAATTAGCAGTCTCGTTGTGCGAGGCCCCTTGGGGAAGAGTGACCATAATATGGTGGAATTCTGCATCAGGATGGAGAATGAAACAGTTAATTCAGAGACCATGGTCCAGAACTTAAAGAAGGGTAACTTTGAAGGTATGAGGCATGAATTGGCTAGGTTAGATTGGCGAATGATACTGAAGGGGTTGACTGTGGATGGGCAATGGCAGACATTTAGAGACCGCATGGATGAACTACAATAATTGTACATTCCTGTCTGGCGTAAAAATAAAAAAGGGAAGGTGCCTCAACCATGGCTATCAAGGGAAATCAGGGATAGTATTAAAGCCAAGGAAGTGGGACTGGGAGAAATTTAGAACTCAGCAGAGGAGGACAAAGGGTTTGATTAGGGCAGGGAAAATGGAGTACGAGAAGAAGCTTGCAGGGAACATTAAGACGGATTGCAAAAGTTTCTACAGATATGTAAAGAGAAAAAGGTTAGTAAAGACAAACGTAGGTCCCCTGCAGTCAGAATCCGGGGAAGTCATAACGGGGAACAAAGAAATGGCGGACCAATTGAACAAGTACTTTGGTTCGGTATTCACTAAAGAGGACACAAACAACCTTCCGGATATAAAAGGGGTCGGAGGGTCCAGTAAGGAGGAGGAACTGAGGGAAATCCTTATTAGTCGGGAAATTGTGTTGGGGAAATTGATGGGATTGAAGGTCGATAAATCCCCAGGGCCTGATGGACTTCATCCCAGAGTACTTAAGGAGGTGGCCTTGGAAATAGTGGATGCATTGACAGTCATTTTCCAACATTGCATTGACTCTGGATCAGTTCCTATGGAGTGGAGGGTAGCCAATGTAACCCCACTTTTTAAAAAAGGAGGGAGAGAGATAACAGGGAATTATAGACCGGTCAGCTTGACATCGGTAGTGGGTAAAATGATGGAATCAATTATTAAGGATGTCATAGCAGTGCATTTGGAAAGAGGTGATATGATAGGTCCAAGTCAGCATGGATTTGTGAAAGGGAAATCATGCTTGTCAAATCTTCTGGAATTTTTTGAGGATGTTTCCAGTAGAGTGGACAAGGGAGAACCAGTTGATGTGGTATATTTGGACTTTCAGAAGGCTTTCGACAAGGTCCCACACAAGAGATTAATGTGCAAAGTTAAAGCACATGGGATTGGGGGTAGTGTGCTGACATGGATTGAGAACTGTTTGTCAGACAGGAAGCAAAGAGTAGGAGTAAATGGGGACTTTTCAGAATGGCAGGCAGTGACTAGTGGGGTACCGCAAGGTTCTGTGCTGGGGCCCCAGCTGTTTACACCGTACATTAATGATTTAGACGAGGGGATTAAATGTAGTATCTCCAAATTTGCGGATGACACTAAGTTGGGTGGCAGTGTGAGCTGCGAGGAGGATGCTATGAGGCTGCAGAGTGACTTGGATAGGTTAGCTGAGTGGGCAAATGCATGGCAGATGAAGTATAATGTGGATAAATGTGAGGTTATCCACTTTGGTGGTAAAAACTGAGAGACAGACTATTATCTGAATGGTGACAGAGTAGGAAAAGGGGAGGTGCAAAGAGACCTGGGTGTCATGGTGCATCAGTCATTGAAGGTTAGCATGCAAGTACAGCAGGCGGTTAAGAAAGCAAATGGCATGTTGGCCTTCATAGCGAGGGGATTTGAGTACAGGAGCAGGGAGGTGTTGCTACAGTTGTACAGGGCCTTGGTGAGGCCACACCTGGAGTATTGTGTAAGTTTTGGTCTCCTAACCTGAGGAAGGAAATTCTTGCTATTGAGGGAGTGCAGCGAAGGTTCACCAGACTGATTCCCGGGATGGCAGGACTGACCTATCAAGAAAGATTGGATCAACTGGGCTTGTATTCACTGGAGTTCAAAAGAATGAGAGGGGACCTCATAGAAACGTTTAAAATTCTGACGGGGTTAGACAGGTTAGATGCAGGAAGAATGTTCCCAATGTTGGGGAATCCAGAACCAGGGGACACAGTCTAAGGATAAGGGGGAAGCCATTTAGGACCGAGATGAGGAGGAATTTCTTCACCCAGAGAGTGGTGAACCTGTGGAATTCTCTACCACAGAAAGTTGTTGAGCCCAAGTCACTAAATATATTCAAAAAGTAGTTAGATGAATTCCTTACTACTAGGGGTATCAAGGGGTATGGTGAGAAAGCAGGAATGGGGTACTGAAGTGCATGTTCAGCCATGAACTCATTGAATGGCAGTGCAGGCTAGAAGGGCCGAATGGCCTACTCCTGCACATATTTTCTATGTTTCTATGTTTCTATGATGGCTAAGTTGTGCAGCATGCAGCACACCACAATGAACTCAGAGACCTGCTGAGGGGAGTATTGCAGGCCGCCTCCAGAGTGGTCCAGGTTTCAGATGCGCTGCCTGAGCACTCTAATTGTCTGTTCAACGATGTTGCATATGGCTGCATGGCTCTGATTATGGTGGTGCTCAGCTTCTGCTTGACGGTTTCGGAGGGGATCATGAGCCAGGTGGCGAGGCCATAACCTTTGTCTCCGAGCATCCAGCTCTGGCATTGTGGTTGATGGTGGAACATGCCTGAGACAATGCTCTCATGCAAGATGAAAGCATTGACTGCCATGATGCGCTGAGTATGGTCACAGACAATCTGTACATTCATGGAACAGAATCCCTTTCGGTTTCAGAAAATCTCTGGATTCTCTAAAGGCGCTGTGTGATGGGCATACAGTCAAGGGCACCCTGTACCTTGGGGAAGCCAGCAAATCATCCAAAACCTACAACCCTCTCATTTTCAGTCTCCCTGATCGTTGGGAAGTTTATGAAGTCCATCCTGCATGCGTACAGTGCATCAGTCACCTGATGAATGCAGTAATGTGTTGCGTGCTGCGAGATGGAGCATATGTCCCCTGCTGATGCGTGATAGGAGCCGGAGGCATAGAAGGCAAGTACCACAGTCACCTTTACCTCGATGGGCAGTGCAGTCCTATTGCCACTGTTAGGCTGTAGTTCTGCCTTTAGGAGCTGGAATATCTCTGTGACTACCTCTTTTCGGAAGTGCAGCCTTCTAATGCACTGTGCCTCAGAGAGCTGAAGGTATGAGCGATGTTCCCTGTAAACTCATGGGGGCTATGTCCTCCTCCCCATTCGTCTGCGACTTCTTCAATTATGTTGCAAATGATCAACAATACGCCTTCTTCCAGCACGGAGCTGTATGAATATAGCAGTCAGGATTACTGGCTCACGAAATTGAATAGCCCCCATATTTTTTTAAATGTCCTTTAAAACAAATAAGAAACTCACATAAAATTTCATAATCAGAAGTATGCAGTAACGCAGTCTGCTTCTCCCAATCCTTTTCATCACTCCCAACTCCGACTTTCTCCTCTGTTTTCAACATGGCGCCGTTAGCGCCCAGGGTCCAACTGCTTTTTGCAGGCGGCTTCTCAGGCGGATGCTAAATGGGGCGATATGCTCAAAAGTTCCGCCCGGGGCTCTAGCGCAGCGATGCACGACGATTTACATCATCAAAACGATCAAAAAAGCGGCAGGCCGCAAACCCATTGGCGAAAGTTTCACCCAGGCGCAAAATCTTGTGCGCCTTATTTTGCGCCCCCAAAAATCATTATTACGTCCCGCCGAGACGCTAAATTGGGCACAAATGAGTCAAAAATCCAGCCCATCAATGTGAAAATAAAGATCTTTGTTCAGCCCATCTTGCATGTGGTTAACGAGTATACACTCCATGTGCTTTTGCTTTGGTCTGGCTAAAGGACCATGCAAGGATGCATTTGTTACTGAAATGCAGTAAAAAACAGACTACTCCACTGCAAACCAATTGTTTCAAAGGGTTTGTCATGATTTTCTAAGGATGGCAAGGCTTTGAAAAAACGTATTTGCTGTACTGCCCATAGGACCTTCATCGGTTTTGAAAACATTACAGAACAAAGATCATAATTAATGTAACCATGATAACCATGTATTTCCATGCCAAATATAACAAGAAACCTAAGTAGTTTCTGTCATGTATTCAACCAGCAATGTAACCTATGTATAAACTGACCTAAGTTGTACACCGTGAGAACACTGACCACTAGGTGGGAGACACTCCTAACCTGGACATTCAGGTATAAAAGGGGAAGCTCCACCCACCTTCATCACTTGAGTGCTAAGGAATAAAGGACAGGTCACAGACTGACCTTCTCTCAAGCATGGGCCTCGTGTGCATTTATACTATGTAGTAAGGACGTATCAATGGCGACAAGAAACTGGGATTTAAACCACGCGAGCATGGCCACTAGCAGAACAGACGAGAGGTACTGTGTTAAGAAATGGTTGGGACAGAGATTCAACATTGTTAAAGCAGCACACAGTTCTCCAGGCAGACAAGGGCAGTCAGGCATGCCCCAACATGTAGTCGAACCCAGAGGGGGAGTTCGACAGAGACAATGGCAAGCTGAACAGTGATTCACGCCATTGCAAGGGACAATGCGGCCAGTAATGGGGCCATCAACACCTGTTAATGGTGCACTCAAGGACAATAACAGGGGCAGTCAGGGACGATCGACTGGCAAGTGACCTTTTGTTTCAAACCGCAACTCATGCTGGAGGCATACATTCAGCCGGAGTTTGCAGAGATGAGCAAAATACCTGCAGAAATTGCAGAAATGGACACTGGGGGAAATCGCTGGAAGCTGAAGTTCAGCGAGTTCATGTGGAGCACGTATACAGTTCATACGCCAGGACGCCACCGATAATGATGAAAGTGCTCCTCAATGGCATCCCAGTATCAATGGAGTTAGACACGGGTGCCAGCCAGTCCCTGATGGGTATCAAACAGTCCGAAAAGTTGTGGGCATCCAAGGCCAGGAGGCCAAAATTATCGCCGATTGACGCACAGCTACGGACTTACACAAAGCAGATCATTCCGGTGCTAGGCAGCGCCACGGTAGTCGTGACCCACAAAGATTCGGAGAACAGGTTGCCACTCTGGATTGTCCCAGGGGATGGTCCCGCACTACTGGGGAGGAGTTGGCTTGCTGTCATGAACTGGAAATGGGGCGATGTTAATGCAATTTCCTCTATGGAGCGAGTATCATGCTCACAGGTCCTGGACAAATTTGACTCATTATTTCAACCCGGCATTGGCACTTTCATGGGGGCCAAGGTAGTGATTCACATAAACCCGGACGCCAGACCAGTACACCACAAGGCCAGAGCGGTGCCGTACGTGATGCGGGAAAAGATAGAAGGCAAATTGGACCGCCTGTTGAGGGAAGGCATCATCTCGCCAGTCGAATTCAGTGACTGGCCGAGCCCGATTGTGCCGGTGCTCAAGGCGGATGGGTCGGTCAGGATATGTGGCGATTACAAGCCACCATCAATCGGGTGTCACTCCAAGACCAGTACCCGCTACCGAGAGCAGAGGACCTCTTTGCGACGCTATCCGGTGGAAAACTTTTTTCAAAATTGGACCTGACCTCAGCTTGCATGACCCAGGAGCTGGCGAGTGAGTCGAAGAAGCTGACCACCATCACGACACACAAGGGGTTGTTTGAGTACAACAGATGTCCGTTCGGGATTCGCTCGGCCGCCGCGATCTTCCAACGAAATATGGAAAGCCTCCTCAAGTCGATTCCAGGGACGGTGGTTTTTCAGGACGACATCCTCATTACGGGTTACGATACTGAAGAACACCTCCACAACCTGGAGGAGGTGCTACGCAGACTGGACCGGGTAGGTCTGCGACTGAAAAAGGCGAAGTGCGTCTTCCTAGCTCCAGAGGTAGAATTCCTGGGGATGAGGGTTGCGGCAGACGGGATCAGCCCTACTGCATCCAAGGCGGAAGCGATCCAGAGAGCACCCAGACCCCGTAACACGATGGAGCTGCATTCGTTCCTGGGGCTCCTGAACTATTTTGGTAACTTTCTTCCCAAATTGAGCACGCTGCTAGAGCCGCTACACGTGCTCCTACGCAAAGGTCGCGAATGGGTCTGGGGGGACAGCCAGGAAAGGGCTTTTAATAGAACACGCAATTTGTTATGTTCCAACAATCTGTTAACGCTATATGACCCATGTAAGAAACATGTGTTAACGTGCGATGCGTCGTCCTATGGTGTTGGGTGTGTGTTGCAGCATGTCAATGCCAAGGGTCAGTTACAGCCAGTAGCTTATGCCTCCAGGAGTCTGTCCCAGGCAGAAAGGGGCTAAGGGATGGTAGAAAAGGAGGCGCTCACATGTGTATATGCGGTAAAGAAAATGCACCAGTACCTGTTTGGCAGGAAATTTGAGCTGGAGACAGATCGCAAACCCCTAACGTCCCTTTTGGCCGACAACAAGGCCATAAATGCAAACGCATCGGCTCGCATACAGAGGTGGGCACTCACGTTAGCTGCCTATGACTACACAATTCGGCACAGACCGGGCACCGAAAACTGCGCCGATGCACTCAGCAGGCTCCCACTAGCCACCACTGAGGGGGCTACCGAGCATGGTGCTGAGATGGTCATGGCTGTTGAAGCTTTCGGAAGCGAAGGCTCACCCGTGACAGCCCGTCAGATTAAAGTCTGGACAAATAGAGACCCGCTATTGTCTCTAGTCAAGAAATGTGTCCTGAATGGGGACTGGGCAGCCACGTACAGGGCATGCCCTGAGAAATTTAAACCATTTCACAGGCGCAAGGATGAACTCTCGATTCAGGCCGATTGCCTACTGTGGGGAAACCGCGTAGTCATATCCCAGATGGGCAGAGAGGTGTTCATCAGAGAACTCCACAATGGGCACCCAGGCATTGTCATGATGAAGGCAATTGCCAGGTCACACGTTTGGTGGCCAGGGATAGACGCAGATTTGGAACTTTGTGTTCGCAGGTGCAACACGTGTGCCCAGCTGGGCCATGCGCCCAGGGAAGCCCCCCTTAGCCCCTGACCATGGCCCGCCAAGCCTTGGTCACGCATCCATGTGGACTACGCAGGTTCTTTCATGGGGAAAATGTTTTTGGTTGTCGTAGACGCCTACTCCAAATGGATCGAATGTGACATTTTAAATTCAAGCACATCCCCTGCCACGATAGAAAGTCTACGGGCAATATTCGCCGCCCACGGTCTACCGGACATCTTGGTCAGCGACAATGGCCCGTGCTTCACAAGCACTGAATTCCAGGACTTAATGGCAGGCAATGGAATTAACCATGTTAGAACGGCACCGTTCAAGCCGGCCTCAAACGGCCAGGCAGAACGAGCAGTGCAGATAATCAAACAGGGGATGCTCAGATTCCAAGGGGGTTCCCTACAAAACCGCTTATCACGCCTCCTGTTGGCCTATAGATCCCGACCACACTCGCTCACAGGGGTTCCACCCCCAGAGCTACTAATGAAAAGGACGCTCAAAACCCGATTATCCCTTATACACCCCACCATGAAAGAAATTGTCGAGAGCAGGCGTCAGTCACAATATCACTACCATGACAGGAATGCGAGGGCGCGATGTATTGATGTAAATGATCCTGTTTTTGTCCTCAACTACGCTGCAGGGCCCAAATGGTTGGCAGGCACTGTGGTTGCCAAAGAGGGAAATAGGATTCTGGTAGTTAAACTTACCAATGGACAAATCTGCTGCAAACATGTGGATCAAACAAAAAGGAGGTTCAGCAACCCCATAGAAGAAGCAGAGGAAGAACACGATATAGAGTTCACTCCACCACAGGTGACTGAACACCGGAACCAAAGGGAGGAGAGCCCAGTCACTGTGGGCAGTCCGGACAGGCCTGAGGCACTGCAAACAGCAGACACTCAGGCCAGCGCCCAACAACCGGAGCCCCAACTCAGGTGCTCTACAAGGGAGCGTAAACCACCAGAGAGACTCAACCTGTGATCCCAATAAGACTTTGGGGGGGGAGTTAATGTCATGTATTCAACCAGCATTGTAACCCATGTATAAACTAACCTAAGTTGTACACCGTGAGAACACTGACCACTAGGTGGGAGACACTCCTGACCTGGACCTTCAGGTATAAAAGGGGAAGCTCCACCTTCATCACTTGAGTGCTAAGGAATAAAGGACAGGTCATGACTGACCTTCTCTCAAGCATGGGCCTCGTGTGCATTTATACTGTGTAGTAAGGACATATCAGTTTTCTCTGAGAAACTTTTGAAATGTTAATAAAACAAAAGACTGCAAACAGCAATGTGATAATGACTAGATAATCTGATTTTTAGTGACGTTGATTGAGGGATAAATATTGGCCAAAAATCTAGGCTGACACTGTAATACTGAGGGAATGTTACACTGTCTGAGATGACATCTTTTGGATGAGACATTAAACCGAGGTTCCATTTGATTGCTCAGGTGGACGTCAAAGATCCCATGGCACTATTTCGAAGATGGGCAAGGGAGTTATCCCCGGTGTCCTGGCCAATAGTTATCCCTCAATCAAAACCACTGAAAAAGATTATCTGCTTATTACCACACTGCTTTTTGTGGGTGCTTGCTGTGCACAAGCTGGCTGCTGTGTTTCCTACATTACAACAGTGACTACACTTCAAAAATACTTCATTGGCCGTAAAGTGCTTTGAGACGTCCTGACGTCGTGAAAGGCATCTCTTTCTTTCTATGGTGTGGGGGGCATCCAGATTCTCCCATGGCTATAGTTCTGCGTACAATTGTGGCCCCATGCATCCCAAGCAGCTGTCTTTCATGAATAAACCTAGTTATTCAATTGGCAATTGTCTATTCAACTTGAGGGGCATCACAGTCTGAACCTGCTACAATCTAACAATTGCACCCACACATATTTAATAGAGGCTAGTTAATAGCAAACAACTGATTTTTAACCTTCCTTAGCTTGAGTCCAAAAGTACCATCCCACTGAGATTAGCTAACACCGTGCAGACCAGTGAACTTAGGACCATCCTGTTTTGAGTAGCCCAGTCCTAAAGTACATGTGCATTTACTGAGCCATTGGGATGAAATGTATACTTACCCACTGAGGTACCTGCTGGGTATGATGCTATAACAATGTCTGCAATAGTTCACCACATGGCTTGTTGACATTTTAATTTATTTATATATATATGTGGCAGCTCATATTAATCGAGTGTCCCTATGAAGCCTATCATAGAGAAAGAGCGTGACGCATTGTCATGAGCAGAGGAGGGCGTTTAAGGCACCTTTTTTGTTCCAGTCAAGGGAGAGTAGCTTCCATGTTAAATGTTCCCCTTCCTAGCCCAAGGATGCTGGGGCCATTTGCAGTGCCTCGATCAATACCTGGACTGCAATCAGATAACTCAACACAGCCTGGGGAGTGAACTTGGAACCTTCAGACCTGTTTGGCTCATCATGCAGTGCATTTACCTAGCACGCACTGACTGGAGTATTTTAAAGAACAGTGCCTCACCACACCTTTTTCTAATTGTGACATCCAAAGCTGTATCGTTCTATGTACGCCATCAATCATGGAGCTGCTTCTGCAGGCAAAACCTGTTGTGAATTCTGCTCTTACTGAGGCCAAACTTGGCAGAATCACCTGGGAGCAGCCTAAAGCAATAATCATCGCAACCTATTCATCATATGTCAGTAACCTTCAAACTGGGCAACCCACAAGGAGAATTATTGCCTTGAATCAGACAATGATTAACAACAACACTTAAAACCTAATACAGTAATGTTTACGCTCCTTATTTGTTGTTCTGGAGGGTTTTATTGGGAAATTTAATGATACTGTCTGTCGGGTATCTGACAATCAAGATGCTCTGCATTTGGCAGGCCCTGCTTACAGCAATTGCTAAAGATATAAGTAACTTATGAAGAATGAGTGACGCAATAAAGTTGGAACACTGTCCTTTCACCTTCAAGACCTCCTTTTAAACCCAGCCCAGAGTGTTGAGCTGCTCTCTTTGCTCATTGTAGCACATTAATTATCGTTCAGAGTCACTCTCAAAAGTATATTTGTAGTCCTTGCTCTCCTGCTGGTAAAACCAAACGGTTAATTGTCCACAGATCTTCCAACAGGAGGGAGAAAGTTAAGAAAACATGGACACTGGTAGCTACAATTCCTCAAGCTCCCTCTCCTCCCCGTGCATTGAGTGTTGATGCTAAGATATTAGACAGTCTGCAGCGTGATGCATGAGAGTTGACATACCATTTTTAACATATTGCTAGCAGATCTGTAATGGCATTGCTCGTCGTGACTCAGAAGAGTGTGATGGGGAAGGCATGACAAGAAGTAAATGTGACCCTTACAGGAAATGTGAGCTGTATGCAAGATTTTTAATACATCCTAATCATGTAGTTAGATAGTAAAATGGCCCGTTTCTGTGCTGTAAATTCAATGTAATACTATGATATATAGTTTGTTTTGAGTTAGTTTAAATCCATAGAGGTGCCACATCAGTAATTTCTTCGAACCCACTTCAACTGGTGGTACAAATAAGAGCAAAAGGTTTGATACAGTTATTATTGTTGCTTTTCCTGTTAGCATAGTTAGTTTATAAAGCAGGAAGACAAAGTCAGAGGGCTAGAAACTCGGCAGGTTTGCGCCCGTTTTTCCGCCATGGCAAAGCGGAAAATGTAATTTTTTTGGGCGCTAAACGAGTCACACAAAATTTAGCGCGTGGGTGGAAAATTCGGCAGCAGTTTTGCAATGACGCTAAAAATTATCGTCCACCCGTCTTTTTGCCCATTTTTATGACAACAATTGGCATGCAATGCTGCGCCATCACCACGGCGAAAAATTTGCCGATATAGCCAATTTTAACCGCCTGCCCAAAAACACGCCTGAGAAAATCAAGTCTTACCAGGTCGGACTCACGATGCACTCGGCGCCATCTTGAAAAATGGAGTAGAAGTTCAGTGCACAAAAGGATTTGGAGGGAAGGTTGTGTTTTACACAGCGAGATTTATGTGAGTTTATAGTTAATTTTTAAGGACATTTAAAAGAATGGGGGCAATACAATCTCTGCCATTACTGCTGGCTGCTTTTTCTATGCAGTGGCGAGCTGGAGGAAGGCTTATTCAAGAGCATTTTGAGCTTAATTGAAGAGCTCGCAGACATATGAGGAGGAGGCCTTACCCCCCACGAGTTTACAGGGAACAGCGCTCATATCTGCACCTGTCTGAGGCATAGTGTGTGAGAAGGCTGCGCTTCTGAAAAGAGATGGTCACAGAGATATGCCAGCTCATAAAAGCAGACCTACAGCTTACCAGCAGCAACAGGACTGCACTGCTCGTGGAGGTGAAGGTGACTGCAGCACTTGCCTGCTATGCATCCGGCTCCTTTCAGGAATCAGCAGGGGACATCTGCTCCATCTCGCAGCACGTTACACATTGCAGCATTCGTCAGGTGACTACTGCACTGTACGCATGCAGGATGGACTTTATAAAGTTCCTAATGACCAAGGAGGCACAGAATGAGAGGGCTATAGGTTTTGGATGAATTGCAGGCTTTCCCAAGGCTTAGGTTGTCATTGACTTTATGCACTTTACCCTGCGAGCACCTTATCCAGAGGTTTGCCAAAAGCAAGAGGGATTCCACTCCCTGAACGTACAGATCGCCTGCGACCATACTCAGCGCATCATGGCAGGAAATGCCCAATTTCCAGGGAGCATCCATGATGCTCTCATCTTGCGTGAGAGCAGTGACTCATACCTGTTTGAGCATCAGCCACAAGGCCAGAGCTGGATGCTGGGGGACAAAGGTTACGGCCTCACCACCTGGCTCATGACCCCCGCTCCGGAACCTCAGACAGGAGCTGAGCATCATTATAATAGAAACATAGAAACATAGAAATAGGTGCAGGAGTAGACCATTTGGCCCTTCGAGCCTGCACCGCCATTCAATAAGATCATGGCTGATCATTCACCTCAGTACCCCTTTCCTGCTTTCTCTCCATACCGCTTGATCCCTTTAGCCATAAGGGCCATATCTAACCCCCTCTTCAATATATCCAATGAACTGGCATCAGCAACTCTCTGTGGCAGGGAATTCCACAGGTTAACAACTCTCTGAGTGAAGAAGTTTCTCCTCATCTCAGTCCTAAATGGTCTACCCCTTATCCTAAGATTGTGTCCCCTGGTTCTGGACTTCCACAATGTCGGGAACATTCGTCCCGCATCTAACCTGTCCCGTCCCGTCAGAATCTTATATGTTTCTATGAGATCCCCTCTCATCCTTCTAAAATCCAGTGTATAAGGCCCCAGTTGATCCAGTCTCTCCTCATACATCAGTCCAGCCATCCCGGGAATCAGTCTGGTGAACCTTCGCTGCACTCCCTCAATAGCAAGAATGTCCTTCCTCAGATTAGGAGACTAAAACTGAACACAATATTCCATGTAAGGCCTCACCAAGGCCCTGTACAACTGCAGTAAGACCTCCCTGCTCCTATAATCAAATCCCCTAGCTATGAAGGCCAACATGCCATTTGCCTTCTTCACCGCCTGCTGTACCTGCATGCCAACCTTCAATCACTGATGAATCATACACCCAGGTCTCGCTGCACCTCCCCTTTTCCTAATCTGCCGCCATTCAGATAATATTCTGCCTTCGTGTTATTGCCTCCAAAGTGGATAACCTCACATTTATCCACATTATACTGCATCTGCCATGCATTTGCCCACTCACCTAACCTGTCCAAATCATCCTCCAGCCTCTTAGCATCCTCCTCACAGCTCATACCACCACCCAGTTTAGTGTCATCTGCAAACTTGGAGATATTACATTCAATTCCTTCATCCAAATCATTAATGTATATTGTAAAGAGCTGGGGTCCCAACACTGAGCCCTGCGGCACTCCACTAGTCACTGCCTCCCACTCTGAAAAGGACCCATTTATCCCGACTCTCTGCTTCCTGTCTGCCAACCAATTCTCTATCCACACCAATACATTACCCCCAGTACAATGTGCTTTGATTTTGCACACCAATCTCTTATGTGGGACCTTGTCAAAGGCCTTTTGAAAATCCAAATACACCACATCAACTGGTTCTCCCTTGTCCACTCTACTAATTACATCCTCAAAAAATTATTTTTCTCTTCACATATCTATCGAAGCTTTTGCAGTCAGTTTTTATGTTCCCGGCAAGTTTCCTCTCGTACTCTATTTTCCCCTCCGAATAAAACCCTTTGTCCTCCTCTGCTGAATTCTAAATTTCTCCTTGTCCTCAGGTTTGCTGCTTTTTTTGGCCAATTTATATGCCTCTTCCTTGGATCTAACTCTTTCTTTAATTTCCCTTGTTAGCCACGGTTGAACCACCTTCCCTGTTTTATTTTTACTCCAGACAGGGATGTACAATTGTCAAGCATGATTTCCCCTTCATAAATCCATGCTGACTTGGACCGATCCTGTCGCTGCTTTCCAAATACGCTGCTATTTCATCCTTAAAAATTGATTCTAACATTTTCCCCACTACTGATGTCAGGCTAACTGGTCTCTAATTACCCATTTTCTCTCTCCCTCCTTTTTTAAAAAGTGGTGTTACATTAGCTACCCTCTAGTCCATAGGAACTGATCCCAAGTTGAAAGACCAATGCATCCACTATTTCTAGGGTCACTTCTTCAAGTAATCTGGGATGCAGACAATCAGGCCCTGGGGATTTATTGGCCTTCAATCCCATCAAGTTCCCCAACACAATTTTCCGCTTAATAAGGATATCCTTAAGTTCCTCCTTCTCTCTAGACCCTCGGTCCCCTAGTACATCCGCAAAGTTATTTGTGTCTTCCTTCGTGAAGACAGAACTGAAGTATTTGTTCAATTGGTCTGCCATTTCTTTGTTCCCCATTATAAATTCACCTGAGTCCAACTACAAGGGACCTACATTTGTCTTCACTAATCTTTTTCTCTTCACATATCTATAGAAGCTTTTGCAGTCAGTTTTTATGTTCCCGGCAAGCTTCCTCTCATACTCTATTTTCCCCCTCCTAATCAAACCCTTTGTCCTCCTCTGCTGAATTCTAAATTTCTCCCAGTCCTCAGGTTTGTTGCTTATTCTGGCCAATTTATATGCCTCTTCCTTGGATTTAACACTATCATTAATTTCCCTTGTTAGCCAAGGTTGAGCCACCTTCCCGGTTTTATTTTTACTCCAGACAGGGATGTACAATTGTTGATTCATCCATATGATTTAAAAATGTTTGCCATTGCCTATCCACCGTCAACCCTTTAAGTATCATTTGCCAGTCTATTCTAGCCAATTCACGCCTCATGCCGTCGAAGTTAGCTTTCCTTAAGTTCAGGACCCTAGTTTCTGAATTAACTGTGTCACTCTCCATCTTAATAAAGAATTCTACCTTATTATGGTCACTCTTCCCCAAGGGGCCTCGCACAACAAGATTGCAAATTAGTTCCTTCTCATTCCACATCACCCAGTCGAGGATGGCCAGCTCTGTAATTGGTTCCTCGACATATTGGTCAAGAAAACCATCCCTAATACACTCCAGGAAATCCTCCTCCACCGCATTGCTACCAGTTTGGTTAGCCCAATCTATATGTAAATTAAAGTCGCCCATGATAACTGCTGTACCTTTATTGCACACATCCCTTATTTTTTGTTTGATGCTGTCCCCAACCTCACTACTACTGTTTAGTGGTCTGTACACAACTCCCACCAGTGTTTCCTGCCCTTTGGTATTCCGCAGCTCCACCCATACTGATTCCACATCTTCCAAGCCAATGTCCTTCCTTACTATTGCATTAATTTCCTCTTTAACCAGTAATGCCACCCCGCCTCCTTTTCCTTTCTGTCTATCCTTCCTAAATGTTGAATACCCCTGGATGTTGAGTTCCCAGCCTTGGTCATCCTGGAGCCATATCTCCATGATGCCAATTACATCATATCCATTAACTGCTATCTGTGCAGTTAATTTTCCACCTTATTCTGAATGCTCCTCGCATTGAGGCACAGAGCCTTCAGGCTTGTCTTTTTAACACACTTTGCCCCTTTAGAATTTTGCTGTACATTGGCCCTTTTTTATTTTTTGCCATGGGTTTCTCTGCACTTCACTTTTACTATTCTCCTTTCTATCTTTTGCCCCATCTTCCTTTTATTTCCCTCTGCCTCCCTGCATAGGTTCCCATCCCCCTGCCATCTTAGTTTAACTCCTCCCCAACAGCACGAGCAAACACTCCCCCGAGGACATTGTTTCCTGTCCTGCCCAGGTGCAGACCGTCCGGTTTGTACTGGTCCCACCTCCCCCAGAACCGGTTCCAATGTCCAGGAATTTGAATCCCTCCCTTCTGCACCACTCCTCAAGCCACGTATTCATCTGAGCTATCCTGCGATTCCTACTCTGACAAGCACATGGCACTGGTAGCAATCCTGAGATTACTACTTTTAAGGTCCTACTTTTTAATTTAGCTCCAAGCTCCCTAAATTCTTCTCGTAGGACCTCATCCCGTTTTTTACCTATATCTTTGGTACCTATATGCACCACGATAACTGGCTGTTCACCCTCTCTTTTCAGAATGCCCTGCACCTGCTCCGAGACATCCTTGACCCTTGCACCAGGGAGGCAACATACCATCCTGGAGTCTCGGTTGCGGCCGCAGAAACGCCTATCTATTCCCCTTACAATTGAATCCCCTATTACTATAGCTCTCCCACTCTTTTTCCTGCCCTCCTGTGCAGCAGAGCCACCCACAGTGCCATGAACTTGGCTGCTGCTGTCTTCCCCTGAAGAGTCATCCCCTCCAACAGTACCCAAAACGGTGTATCTGTTTTGCAGCTTTATAGCCACACACATCGTTGAAAAGACAATTGGAGTGCTCAAGTAGTGCTTCCGATGCCTGGACCACGCTGGAGGCTGTGTGCAATACTCCCCTCTGAGGTCTCTGAGTTCATTGTGGTGTGCTGCATGCTGCAGAACTTAGCCATCATGAGGGGACAGGACTTGCCACTGGGGCCTGCAGGACTAGCTGAGGAGAGACGAAGAGGAGGATGAGGAGGAGGACGAGGAGCCTGGCGATGAACCCATGCCACCACCAACCCCACCATCACCAAAGGGGAGGCCTCGTGGAGCTTTCGCCACTGCAAAAGCCTTACGTCAGCAGCTCATAATTCAATGCTTTGCTTGAACAGTGAACAGCAAGTTTCATCATTGCCTGCCCACCCTATCCCACCATGTTGACTAGTCCCCCTCTTATTCTGCAAATGAAACACTACACAGAAATGATTAAGGTGAACAAAAGAATTACTAAACATACGTTTTGAATAAGAGTTATTAAACATTTGAAAACTGGAATAAAATGTATTAAACATTATTGTCAATTGTGAAATTTAAAAAACTTTTATAAAATAACAACAGAACAGCAACAAAACAATACCAACCCCTATCTTTTAACTGCGGGCCCTTTTCCCCCCCTTGTCCTAACCTCCCTCTCTTGCTTAACTAACCTACTCGAGCTGGCACCAAAATGTCACGCAGCAAGGCGGCCAGAGAGCTGCTGTATTTGGGGGAGAGACAATGGAAATGCTATGTGTGGATCCCCTGGAGAAGCTCGGGTTATGGAAGGCCCGGCTTCTGAGTGGCAAGGCTCTTGCTCAGCCTCACCACTCATAGGTGGTGTCGGTCTGGGTGGTGTGACACTGGGGACTGTAGTGCCAAAGGTCGAGACCATCAATTGCGCATGTGCATTGACAGCCTCGGTGTTCTCACATGTCGCAGTGTCAATCTACGACATGCCCTCCCACATGTCTGCGGATAGTACCGCAATGCTTGCAGGAAAAGTACTGAAGACCTCCAGGAGCTGTCGGCTGAGCTGGACGCTCTCCCTGGACAGTCCCACCATGTTCAGGTGTGCGTCTGTCTGTCTGTCAGCAGGTCTGCCGACTTGCCCTTCAGAGAGACGGCTTACGGGATTCAACCCTGGCAGTGCGTTGCTGCACACGACTTGTACCGGGACCTCGGAGGAGCAAAAGCCTAAGAATGTTTCTTCCTTCGAAGAACTAGTGGTCGCAGCAAAAAGAGTTGGTGACTGCATCAGCCCCCCCAGAATTGCGGGAAGAAGAAAGAAATCGGGAAAAATAATCTAAAAAAGGAAATTCGTGCATGCATAGAAGGTCATTTTTTTTTTAAAACATTGCTAAATTCAGCTCTGGCACACAAATGTTGTTGTGCAATGCCGGATTTATCACTATCACTGCTCACCATTTGGTGAATTTTGTGAGGTCCACCGATAGCAGTACCCCGGGGATAAAATAAAATGCCACGATTATCGCAAATACCCGAATTTCTAGCCCAATAGCTGTATTTTGACAAAAAAATTAGGACATTGTCCAAGTTGGCTTTTTCTTAACTGATCATGCTGTTTTTACACTGACAAAGTGCCCACCATTGCTGTATGCAGGCACAGCAAGTGATCAGGAAGGCCAATGGAATCTTGGCCTCTATTGCAAAGGGCATGGAGTATAAAAGCAGGGAAGTCTTGCTACAGCTATGCGGGGTATTGGTGAGGCCACACCTGGAATACTGCGTGCAGTTTTGGTTTCCATATTTTCGAAAGGATATACTTGCTTTGGAGGCAGTTCAGAGAAGGTTCACTAGGTTGATTCCGGGGATGACGGGGTTGACTTAGGAGGAAAAATTGAGTAGGTTGGGCCTCTACTCATTGGACTTCAGAAGAATGAGAGGTGATCTTATCGAAAGGTATAAGATTATGAAAGGGCTTGACAAGGTGGATGCAGAGAGGATGTTTCCACTGATGGGAAAAGACTAGAAATAGAGGGCATGATCTTAGAATAAGGGGCTGCCCTTAAAACTGAGATGAGAAAACATTTCTTCTCTCAGAGGGTTGTAAATTTGTGGAATTCGCTGCCTCAGAGAGCTGTGGAAGCTGGTACATTGAATAAATTTAAGACAGAAATAGACAGTTTCTTAAACGATAAGGGGATAAGGGGTTATGGGAGCGGGCAGGGAAGTGGAGCTGAGTCCATGATCAGATCAGCCATGATCTTATTGAATGGTGGAGCAGGCTCGAGGGGCCGTATGGCCTACTCCTGCTACTATTTCTTATGTTCTTATTTAGGCACCAAACAGCACTCCACCTGTGGTCTCAATAAAGGGACACGAGGGACGCTGGGATGGGAAATAGAAATGTGGAGCTTCAGAGGTTGTAATTTTTTTTTAATTGGATGAAGCAAGGTGGTTTTTACCCCAGGAGTTCCAACAATTTATCCTAGGCTGTTAAGAGAAGCAAAAGAGGAAATAGCAAAGGCTCTGACCATCATTTTCCAATTCTCTCTAGCTACAGGTGTGGTGCCGGAGGACTGATGGACTGCTAATGTTGTATCTTTGTTGAAAAAGGGAGAAAGGGATAGACCGAGTAATTACAGGCCAGTCAGCCTAACCTTGGTGGTGGGAAATTATTGGAAACATTTCTGAGGGACAGGATAAATCTTCATTTAGAAAGATATGGATTAATCAAGGGCAGTCAGCGTGGATTTGTTAAGGGAAGGTCATGTCTGACAAACTTGATTAGAATTTTTTGAGGTGGTAACAAGGAGGGTCGATGAGGGTAGTGCATTTGATTTAATATATATAGATTTTAGCAAGGCATTTGATAAGGTCCCACGTAACAGATTAGTCACAAAAATAAAAGCCTATGGGATCCAAGACAAAGTGGCTAGTTTGATCCAAAATTGGCTCAGAGGCAGGAAGCAAAGGGTAATGGTTGATGGGTTGATGGGTGTTTTTGTGACTGGAAGGCTGTTTCCAGTGGGGTTCAGTACTAAGTCCTTTGGTTTTTGTGGTATATATCAATAATTTAGACTTGAATGTAGGGGTTATGATTAAGAGATTTGCAGAAAGAAAGCTGATGAACTGGTCAGGTGGGCAGAACAATGGCAAATGGAATTTAATCTGGAGAAGTGTGAGGTAATGCATTTGGGGAGGGCTAATAAGGCAAGGGAACACACGATAAATGGTAGGATACTGAGAAATGTAGAGGAACAAAGGGACCTTGGAGTGTATGTCCACAGATCCCTGAAGATAGCAGGACAGATAGATAAGGTGATTAAGAAGGCATACAGAATACTTGCCTTTATTCGCCGAGGCATAGAATACAAGAGCAGGAAGGTTATGCTTGAACTGTATAAAACATTAATTAGGCCACAGCTAGAGTACTGTGTGCAGTTCTGGTCACCACATTACAGGAAAGATATGATTGCACTAGAGAGGATATTGAGGAGATTTACAAGGATGTTGCCTAGACTGGAGAATGTTAGCCACGTGGAAAGGTTGGACAGGCTGGAGTTGTTTTCTTTTTAACAGAGGAGCATGAGGGGAGACCTTATTGAGGTGTATAAAATTATGAGGGGCCTAGATAGAGTGGATAGGAAGGACCTATTTCCCTTAGCAGAGGGGTCAATAGCCTGAGGGCTTAAATTTAAAATAATTAGTAGGAGGTTTAGAGGGGATTTGAGGTGACATTTTTTCACCCAGAGGGTGGTGGGGGTCTGGAACACACTGCCTGAAAGGGTGGCAGAGGCAGCAACCCTCACCACATTTAAAAAGTACTTGGATATGCACTTAAGGTGCTGTAACTTACAAGGCTACAAACCAAGAGCTGGAAAGTAGGATTAGGTGGATAGCTCTTTGTCGGCCGGCATGGAGACGATGGGCTGAAATGGCCTCCTTCCATGCTGTAAATTTCTATAATTCTATGATTCTATGAATGTCAGAGGTGGGTTTCTTTCACCGTCAACAGTGCTCTCAAATGTAAAGAACGCAATTGTCATTTCCTCATGATTCCTCCAAGCTGTATTTCATTGGCTGTAAATCACCTTGAGTTGTCCTAAGGGCATGAAAGGTACTATATAAATGCAAGTCTTTCTTTCTTTCAAGCTGCCATTAGTTTACCTGCTTACTGGGCTGTCCTTCTAAACCAGAGGAGCTGATTGTGTGAATTCCCTGCAGACAGAAATTGAAGCAAAAAGGGGCGATCACACTGCTGGGTGTGTAGTATAGACCCCCAAACAGTGGGAGGGAGATAGAGGAGCAATTATATAGGCAAATTGCTGTGAAGTCCAAAAACCATAGGGTAGTAATAGTAGGGGATTTTAACTATCCAAATATTGATTGGGACAAATATAGTGTGAAGGGTATAGAGGGTGCGGAATTCTTGAAATGCATTCAAGAGAACTTTTTTTAGTCAGTGTGTAGCAAGCCCAACATGAGAGGAGGCAGTCTTAGATTTAGTTTTGGGGAATGAAGCTGGGCAGGTTGAAGGGGTATTAGTGGGAGAGCACTTGGGTGCCAGTGACCATAATTCAGTCAGATTCAAGTTGGTTATGGATAAGGACAAGGATAGGCCTGGAATAAAGTCCCGAATTGGGGAAAAGCTAATTTTGCTAAGTTAAGGAGTGATTTGGCCACAGTGGACTGGAACCAGCTATTTGTGGATAAATCAGTGTCGGAACAGTGGGAGGCATTCAAGGAGGCGATCCAAAAGGCTCAGGCCAAACATGTGCCCTTAAATAAAAAGGGTGGGAATAATAATTCTAGAGCCCCCTGGATGTCTACGGACTTACAGGGAAGGATAAAGAAAAAAAGAGATGCTTATGACATATACTGTAACAGCTAAATACTATAGAATCTTTAGAGGAATATAGAAAGTTAAGAGGCAAAATTAAAAAGGATATTAGGAATGCGAAGAGAGAGCACGAGAATTTCTTGGCTAATAAAATTAAGGAAAACCCTAAGATATTCTATAAATATATTAAGAGTAAGCGGGTAACTAAAGAAAGGGTGGGGCCTATTAGAGACCATGAGGGTAATGTTTGATTGGAGGCAGAAGATGTTGGTAAGGTTCTTAACGAATACTTTGCATCTGTTTTCAC
The DNA here is from genome assembly GCF_044704955.1 of Pristiophorus japonicus. Taxonomy (NCBI): domain Eukaryota; kingdom Metazoa; phylum Chordata; class Chondrichthyes; family Pristiophoridae; genus Pristiophorus; species Pristiophorus japonicus. The sequence goes on along the minus strand of NC_091980.1, from coordinate 133,709,370 downwards.
AAAGGAAAGAGGCAATGCAGATACTGCTATCGAGGAGGAGTGTGATATTCTGGACGAAATATTTATAGTGAGAGAGGAAATATTAAGGGGTTTAGCAGTTTTGAAAGTAGATAAGTCCCCAGGCCTGGATGAAATGCATCCCAGGTTGTTGAGCGAAGTAAAAGAGGAAATAGCATAGGCTTTGACCATCATTTTCCAGTCGTCTTTGGATTTGGGCATGGTGCCGGAGGATTGGAGGACTGCTAATGTAGTACCCTTGTTTAAGAAGGGAGAAAGGGATAGGCCGATTAATTACAGGTCTGTCAGCCTAACCACAGTGGTAGGAAAATGATTGGAAAAAATCCTGAAAGACAGGATAAATTTACATTTGAAAAGGCAAGGATTAATTAGGGACAGTCAGCATGGATTTGTTAAGGGAAGATCGTGTTTGACTAACCTGATTGAATTTTTTGAGGAGGTAACCAAGAGGGTCGATGAGGGTAGTGCATACGATGTAGTGTATATGGACTTTAGCAAAGCTTTTGATAAGGTCCCACATGGTAGACTGATCACGAAGGTTAAAGTCCATGGGATCCAGGGCAAAGCGGCAAGTTAGATTCAAAATTGGCTTGGAGGTAGGAAGCAAAGGGTAATGGTTGATGGATGTTTGTGTGACTGGAAGGATGTTTCCAGTAGGGTTCCGCAGGGCTCACTAATGGGTCACTTGCTTTTTGTGGTATATATCAACGATTTAAATTTGAATATAGGGAGTATGATTTAGAAGTTTGCAGATGACACTAAAATTGGCTGTGTGGTTGATAATAAAGAGGAAAGTCATGGGCTGCAGGAGGATATCAATCTACTGGTCAGGTGGGCAAAGCAATGGCAAATGGAATTTAATTCAGAGAAGTGTGAGGTAATGCACTTGGGGAGGGCTAATAAGGAAAGGGTATGCACATTAAACGGTAGGCCACAGAAGTGTAGATGAACAAAAGGACCTTGAAGTGCTTGTCCACAGAGCCCTGAAAGTAGCAAGCCAGGTGGATAAAGTGGTTAAGAAGGCATATGGAATGTTTGCCTTTATTGGCCGAGACCTGGCATATAAAAGCAGGGAGGTTATGCTTAAATTGTATAATACTTTGGTTAGTCCACAGCTGGAGTACTGCGTGCAGTCTGGTCACTGTATTATAGGAAGGACATGATTGCACTAGAGAGGGTGCAGAGGAGATTTACTAGGATGCTGCCTGGAATGGAAAATCTTAGTTATGAGGACAGATCGGATAGGCTGGGTATGTTCTCATTGGAAGAGAAGGTTGAGAGAAGACCTCATTGAGGTGCACAAAACATTGAGGGGCCTGGGCATAGTGGATAGTAAGGGCCTATTTCCATTGGTGGAGAGGTCTATTATGAGGGGACATAGTTTTAAGGTGGTTGGTGGAAGGTTTAGAGGGGATTTGAGGGAGGGCTTCTTTACGCAGAGGGCTGTGGGGATCTGAGCTCACTGCCTGGAAGAGTGGTGGATGCAGAAACCCGCACCACTTTTAAGAGATGGTTGGATGGCCACTTAAAGTGTCGCAACCTGCAGGGTTACGGACCTAGATCTGGTAATTGGGATTAGATTGGATAACCTCTTGTTGGCTGGCGCAGATGCAATGGTAAGTATTGCAGGGAATCGAATACGGCCAGAGTGATCCATGGACTAGTTTTGATCGCCTGGATGGGTGGGAGAGGAATTTTCCGAGATTTTTTCCTCTCTAATTTTGCCTGGGTTTTTATCTGGTTTTTGCCTCTCCCAGGAGATCCCATGGCTCCGGTTAGGGTGGAGTGTAGAATGTTTCAGCGTTGCAGTTGTGTGAGGAGGACTGGTTGGGCTGGGTGCTCTTTGCCTTTCCGCCATTGCAATCCTCAGGGCTGCTGACCGAGGGCCACGTGGCTCTTTGTCGGCCAGCGCGGACATGATGGGCCGAAATGGCCTCCTTCTGCGCTGTAAATTTCTATGTTTCTTCTATGTTCTATGTTTGGGAAATGTCTTCAATATTATCTAAAGGTAATCAAGCAAAGCTGACAAGCATCAGACCAACCTCACAATACGTACCCATAACATCAGCCAGTAACATGCTCACAGAAAAAAACCTTGCATTTATATATATAGTCCCTTATCACGCCTCAAAGTTTCTTCATACAATAGGAACTTTGAAATGCAGTTATAGGCAAATGACTCACCCCTGCTCCACCCAGCAGGGGTGAGTCATTTGCCTACTAGGGTTGGGGGAAGGGAAATTTGTTTTATTTAAGACTCTCATGTACAGTACACATCAACAGTATTCTGCATATTCTGCATTTTAGTTGCTCCACTCCGAATTATATGCACTCGGAGTGCCACGGGCTGGGAGGTAAATTCCCCCAGTGTTTCTGAAGGTGATTTTACATTATATGAGTGCAGCCATTAGAAACAACCTGTTATCTTGGCTGCACTTGTTAGTCTCAGTGGCCGACCTTACCCAGAACTGAAGGCATTGTAGATCCATTAAAATGCTGTCAGATTCAAGCTGCCTATTCCAGCAAGGAAATTCCGGGGAGTGGTCTCCCACATTTGCACATCTAGGCCCCAAGTTTCGATATGATTTGCTCCTGATTTTTAGGAGCAACTGGTGTAGAACGGAATATCTTAGAAATCGGAATTCTCGCCATTTAGTTTGCTCCAGTTCCTGTCAGTTAGAACAGTTTCACTTTGGAACAGAATTTTTTTTTAAAAAGGCGGCGTGTCCGGCCACTTAAGCCTGTTTTCAAAGTTTCGTCAGTGAAAACTTACTCCAAACTAACTTAGAATGGAGTAAGTGAAGATTTTTGTACGCTCGAAAAAACCTTGTCTACACTTTAGAAAATGAGGCGTAGGTTACAAATTAGGCATAGGGAACGAGGTGCGGGGGGGGAGGGGGGGAAAGGGAAGTCATTAAATTCTACAATCAATCCTTAGTTATACTTATACAAATATTATACAAATAAATCAAACCGGAATAAAAATGTATAAGCAAAGGAAATATTAAATAAACCATCTTCCTACCTGTGTGAAACAGCAGCAGCATTCGAGCTGCTGTGCTTGAGGCCTTTCATGTTGGAGACAGGCAGGGGTGTGGCGTCAGTGTCTCGACGGCAGCGGTAGGCGGGAAGCAGCCTTCGAGCTGAGCTGCGGTGCTTGAGGCAGGCCTTCATTCCCCGCGAAGATGCAGCACCCGGACGGACTTGAGGCCATTCGGCCATGGGATTGCAGCGGCGTCAGTGGCTGGCCGGGAGCCGAAGAATGAACACAGGACACACGCAGCTGATTTAAGATTCTTTAGGCCGTTCTGCCACACTAATGGGGCGGCGTCAGTGGCTCGAAGGCAGCCGAAGAATCAGGAGCGGAAGGGCGGACACGAGGTCATTCGGCCATGAGATAGCAGCGGCGTCAGTGGCTGGCCGGGAGCCGAAGAATGAACACAGGACACACGCAGCTGATTAAGATTCTTTAAGCCGTTCGGCCACGCTTATGGGGCGGCGTCAGTGGGTCCAAGAAACAAATCTTCACTTTTTCTGCAGTCCTTTTAAAAATGGCCGAGTGCCAATGTTTGTTTGAGACTGCACATGCGCGCACGCTCCAACGCGTACGCGCAGGGTTGCCGGCACCACGAAGGCTAATTTAAATTGTACCTGCCCCCTGCTACTTAGAAAATCGGCGTGAGTGTTAGGCTCCACCCCCTGCTGCGAGGAGCGCGCCGCGCCAAGCAGACATCGAGCTCCAAGGAGCTCGAGAATATCGGTCTTTTTTTTAAGCGCAGTTTTCGGCACGAAAAACAGGCGCCCAGCTCGGAGGTGCGCCGTTTTCGCCGCAGGACGAAACTTGGGGCCCTAATTACAATCATGTATCTGCAACACCCAGCAGAGCCTGGCACAATCAGCACCCTCACTGCAAAGAAAAATGGGGTAGAGTGACATACAGAGGTAACAGAGGGAATTTTTTCCCCAAGAACGGGTGGGTTGGGGCATTAAAATGTTCGACTTTTAGAGCAGGAGAGCAACCCGGCTCCAACACGATCACTTCCTGGTTTAATAGTGGTGCGTTTTGATGCCGCCAAGAAACCTGCATGCCGAAGTTGGGGATTTAATTATTGCACACAGGCGGGTACTTTTTTACGCAATTAATGTCCTTATGAGATGTAAATGAGGTCTTTGCAATTGTTTTTTCACTTGGCTTCAAATTTAACTTGTACAGCATGAGATTCCTGGGACTTGGCAAACTGGCTGGGGAAATGGTGAGTTTGAGCAGTTCAAGTGGGTAGTTAAACTTATCATTGTCCCATCTGAATAAAAGCTCACTTATTGTCGCTGGCGTCTCAGTTCCCTCTGGCAAACGTTTGGCAGAGAGTGCTTGTGTGAATACAGTTTTTTTTTCCACTTTGGAGGTTTACAAACTGACAACATCAAGATAGGAGGCACATTGGATGTGTTTAACAGCACATCAGAAGAGGAAGGCCATTACCATCCATGGCAGCAACGATTTGGTGTAGTGGGATCAGCACGTGCGAGGGAGAGAGGTGCACAGGAGGCACGAACCACGTTACAGGGTTTAGGCTCAGCTTCTTTGACTTCTTGGAAGAGCAGCGCTTCTGCAGGCTGAGGTTGTCATGGCAGGTGTTGGCAGACATCTGCAGCCTCCCAGAGGAAGACTTACTCCCTGCTGGAACTGGTGGCCACACATTACAAGTGGCTGTGAAACTGAACACCGCCCTCAACTTTTTTGCCTTGCAACCATCCGGGCCCTACCGGAACATATCTAGGATCTTCGAGTCGGTTGCACATAAATGCATAAGACACGTCACTGATGGATTATTTGCCAGGGCCGACAATTATGTAAACTTCCCCTGTGATGACAATAGCCAGAATGAGCAGGTACTCATATAGAAACATAGATAATAGGAACAGTAGTAGGCCACTCGGTCCTTCGAGCCTGCACCGCCATTCAATATGATCATTGCTGATCCTCTAACTCAACATCATCATTCATGGAAACATGGAAACATAGAAAATAGGTGCAGGAGTAGGCCATTCGGCCCTTCGAGCCTGCGCCACCATTCAATAAGATCATGGCTGATCATTCCCTCAGGAGCCCTTTCTTGCTTTCTCTCCATACCCCTTGATCCCCTTAGCCGTAAGGGCCATATCTAACTCCCTCTTGAATATATCCAATGAACTGGCATCAATAACTCTCTGTGGCAGGGAATTCCACTGGTTAACAACTCTCTGAGTGAAGAAGTTTCTCCTCATCTCAGTCCTAAATGGTCTACCCCTTATCCTAAGACTGTGTCCCCTGGTTCTGGACTTCCCCAACATTGGGAACATTCTACCCGCATCTAACCTGTGCAGTCCCGTCAGAATCTTATACGTTTCTACGAGATCCCCTCTGATCCTTCTAAACTCCAATGTATAAAGGCCCAGTTGATCCAGTCTCTTCTCATATGTCAGTCCTGCCATCCCGGGAATCAGTCTGGTGAACCTTCGCTGCACTCCCTCAATAGCAAGAATGTCCTTCCTCGGATTAGGAGACCAAAACTGAACACAATATTCCAGGTGAGGCCTCACCAAGGCCCTGTACAACTGTAGTAAGGCCTCCCTGCTCCTATACTCAAATCCCCTCGCTATGAAGGGCCTTCTTCACTGCCTACTGTACCTGTATGCCAACTTTCAATGACTGATGAACCATGACACCCAGGTCTCGTTGTACATCCTCTTTTCCTAATCTGCCGCCATTCAGATAATATTCTGTCTTCGCATTTTTGCCCCCAAAGTGGATAACCTCACATGTATCCACATTATACTGCATCTGCCACTCATTTGCCCACTCACCTAACCCCTGTCCAAGTCACCCTGCAGCCTCTTAGCGTCCCCCTCACAGCTCACACCGCCACCCAGTTTAGTGTCATCTTCAAGCTTGGAAATATTACACTCAATGCATCACTTCATCCAAATCATTGATGTATATTGCAAAGAGCTGGGGTCCCTGCACTGAGCCCTGCGGCACTCCACTAATCACTGCCTGCCATTCTGAAAAATAACCGTTTACCGCAACTCTCTGCTTCCTGTCTGCCAACCAGTTCTCGATCCATGTCAGTATATTACCTCCAATACCATGTGCTTTGATTTTGCACACCAATCTCATGTGTGGGACCTTGTCAAAAGCCTTTTGAAAGTCCAAATACATCACATCCACTGGTTCTCCCTTGTCCACTCTGCTAGTTACATCCTCAAAAAACTCCAGAAGATTTGTCAAGCATGATTTCCCCTTCATAAATCCATGCTGACTTGGACCGATCCTGTCACTGCTTTCCAAGTGCACTGATATTTGATCTTTAATAATTGATTCCAACATTTTCCCCACTACTGATGTCAGGCTAACCGGTCTATAATTACCTGTTTTCTCTCTCCCTCCCTTTTTAAAAAGTGGTGTTACATTAGCTACCCTCCAGTCCATAGGAACTGACCCAGAGTCGATAGATTGCTGGAAAATGATCACCAATGCATCCACTATTTCTAGGGCCACTTCCTTAAGTACTCTGGGATGCAGACTATCAGGCCCCGGGGATTTATTGGCGTTCAATCCCATCAATTTCCCTAACACAATTTCCCGCCTAATAAGGATATCCTTCAGTTCCTCCTTCTGACTTTACCCTCGGTCCCCTAGTACTTCCAGGAGGTTATTTGTGTCTTCCTTCGTGAAGACAGAACCAAAGTATTTGTTCAATTGGTCTGCCATTTCTTTGTTCCCCATTATAAATTCATCTGAATCCGACTGCAAGGGACCTACGTTTGTCTTCACCAATCTTTTTCTCTTCACATATCTTTCGAAGCTTTTGCAGTCAGTTTTTATGTTCCCAGCAAGCTTCTTCTCCTACTCTATATTCCCCCTCTTAATTAAATTCTTTGTCCTCCTCTGCTAATTCTAAATTTCTCCCAGTCCTCGGGTTTGTTGCTTTTTCTGGCCAATTTATATGACTCTTCCTTGGATTTAACACTATCCTTAATTTCCCTTGTTAGCCACGGTTGAGCCACCTTCCCCGTTTTATTTTTACTCCAGACAGGCATGTACAATTGCTGAAGTTCATCCATGTAATCTTTAAATGTTTGCAATTGCCTATCCACCGTCATTCCTTTAAGTATCATTTGCCAGTCTATTCTTGCCAATTCACGCCTCAAACCATCGAAGTTACCTTTACTTAAGTTCAGGACCCTAGTTTCTGAATTAACTGTGTCACTCTCCATCTTAATAAAGAATTCTACCATGTTATGGCCACTCTTCCTCAAGGGGCCTCACACAACAAATTGCTAATTAGTCCTTTCTCATTACACATCAGCTCCCTTGTTGGTTCCTCAACATACTGGTCTAGAAAATCATCCCTAATACACTCCAGGAAATCCTCCTCCATCGCATTGCTACCAATTTGGTTAGCTCAATCAATATGTAGATTAAAGTCACCCATGATAACTGCTGTACCCTTATTGCATGCATCCCTAATTTCCCACTTTTTCCCTATACCCCTTGCTGCCTTTTGTGGCGAGAAATCTATCTCCTTCTTAAATATATTCAGTGACTTGGCCACCATAGCCTTCAGTGGTAGAGAATTCCACAGGTTCACGACCTTCTTGAGTGAAAAGATTTCTCCTCATCTCGGGCCTAAATTGCCTACCCGTATCCTGAGACTATGACCCCTTGTTCTCGACTTCCAGCCAGTCTGTCCAATCCCATCAGAATTTTGTACGTTTCAATGTGATCCCCTCTCATTCTTCTAAACTCTAGTGAATACAGGCCTAGTCGACACAATCTCTCCTCATAAGACAGTCCTGCCATCCCAGGAATCAGTCTGGTGAGCCTTTGCTGCACTCCCTCTATGGCAATTATATTCTTTCTTAGGTAAGGAGACCAAAACTGCATAAAATACTCCAGCTATGGTCTCACCAAGGCCCTGCAGAAACATAGAAAATAGGTGCTGGGGTAGGCCATTCGGCCCTTCGAGCCTGCACCACCATTCAATAAGATCATGGCTGATCATTCACCTCAGTACCCCTTTCCTGCTTTCTCTCCATACCGCTTGATCCCTTTAGCCATAAGGGCCATATCTAACTCCTTCTTGAATATATCCAATGAACTGGCATCAACAACTCTCTGCGGCAGGGAATTCCACAGGTTAACAACTCTCTGAGAAGAAGTTTCTCCTCTTCTCAGTCCTAAATGGCTTACCCCTTATCCTGAGACTGTGTCCCCTGGTTCTGGACTTCCCCAACATTGGGAACATTCTTCCAGCATCTAATCTGTCCAGTACCGACAGAATTTTATGTTTCTATGAGATCAACTCTCATCTTTCTAAACTCCAGTGAATACAGGCCCAGTCAATCCAGTCTCTCCTCATATGTCTGTCCTGCCATCCCAGGAATCAGTCTGGTGAACCTTCGCTGCACTCCCTCAATAGCAAGAACATCCTTCCTCAGATTGGGAGACCAAAACTGGACACAATATTCCAGGTGAGGCCACACCAAGGCCCTGTACAACTGCAGTAAGACCTCCCTGCTCCTATACTCAAATCCCCTAGCTATGAAGGCCAACATGCCATTTACCTTCTTCACCGCCTGAAGTACCATGACACCCAGGTCTCGTTGCACCTTCCCTTTTCCTAATCTGCTGCCATTCAGATAATATTCTGCCTTCGTGTTTTTGCCACGAAGGTGGATAACCGCACATTTATCCACATTATACTGCATCTGCCATGCATTTTCCCACTCACCTAACCTGTCCAAGTCACCCTGCAGCCTCTTAGCATCCTCCTCACAGCTCACACCGCCACCCAGCTTAGTGTCAAATGCAAACTTGGAGATATTACACTCCTTCATCTAAATTATTAATGTATATTGTAAATAGCTGGGGTCCCAGCACTGAGCCCTGCGGCACCCCACTAGTCACTGCCTGCCATTCTGAAAAGGACCCGTTTATCCCGACTCTCTGCTTCCTGTCTGCCAACCAGTTCTCTATCCACGTCAGTACATTACCCCCAATACCATGTGCTTTAATTTTTCACACCAATCTCTTGTGTGGGACCTTGTCAGAACCTTGTCAGAACCTGTATAACTGTAGTAAGACATCCTTGCTCCTGTTCTCAAATCCTCTTGCAATAAAGGCCAACATACCATTTGCCTTCCTAACTGCTTGCTGCACCTGCATGTTTGCTTTCAATGACTCGTGTACAAGGACACCCAGATCCCTTTTACATCGCCATTTCCCAAGCTATCACCATTGAAATAATAATCTGTCTTTGGTTTTCCTATCAAAGTGGATAACTTCACATTTATCCACATTATACTGCATCTGCCATGTGTTTACCCACTCACTCAACTTCTCTTAATCGCCTTGCAGCATCTGTGCCTCCTCCTCATAACTCACAATCCCACCTAGTTTTGTGTTGTCAGCAAATTTGGAAATATTACTTTTGGTTCCCTCATCCAAATCATTTATATATATTATGATTAGCTGGGATCCAAGCACTGTGGTACCCCACTAGTCACTGCCCGCCATCTCGAAATAGACCCGTTTATTCCAATTCTGTTTCCTGTCAGTTAACCAATTTTCAATCCATGCCAATACATTGCCCCCAATCCTATGTGCTTTTATTTTGCACTTATGTGGGACTTTATCAAAGGCCTTCTGAAAATCTAAATACACTTTATCCATAGAAACATAGAAAGTAGGTGCAGGAGTAGGCCATTCAGCCCTTCGAGCCTGCACCAGCATTCAATATGATCATGGCTGATCATGAAACTTCAGTACCCCATTCCTGCTTTCTCTCCATACCCCTTGATCCCTTTAGCCGTAAGGGCCACATCTAACTCCCTTTTGAATATATCTAACGAACTGGCCTCAACAACTTTCTGTGGTAGAGAATTCCACAGGTTCACAATTCTCTGAATGAAAAAGTTTCTCCTCATCTCGGTCCGAAATGGCTTACCCCTTATCCTTAAACTGTGACCCCTGGTTCTGGACTTCCTCAACATCGGGAACATTCTTCCTGCATCTAATCTGTCCAATCCCATCAGAATGTTATATGTTTCTATGAGATCCCCTTTCATTCTTCTAAATTCCAGTGAATATAAGCCCAGTCGATCCAGTCTTTCTTCATATGTCACTCCTGCCATCCCGGGAATCAGTCTGATGAACCTTTGCTGCACTCCCTCTATAGCAAGGATGTCTTTCCTCAGATTAGGAGATCAAAACTGCACACAATCCTCAAGATGTGGTCTCACTAAGGCGCTGTACAACTGCAGTAAGACCTCCCTGCTTCTATACTCAAATCACCTCGCTATGAAGGCCAGCATGCAATTTGCCTTCTTTCGTCTCTCTTTTCTATTCTATCAGTTACATCCTCAAAAAACTCCAGATTTGACAAACATGATTTTCCTTTCATAAATCCATGTTGACTTTGTCTAATCCCATTGATATTATCTAAGTGTGCCGTTATCACATCCTTATAATAGACTCTAGCATTTTCCCTACTACTGACGTTAGGCTAACCGGTCTGTAGTTCCCTGTTTTCTCTCTCCCTCCATTTTTAAATTGTGGGGTTACATTTCCACCCTTCAATCTGCAGGAACTATCCCATAATCTATAGAATTTTGGAAGATGACAACCAATGCATCCACTATTTCCATGGCTACCTCTTTTAGTACTCTGGGATGCAGATCATCAGGCCCTGGGGATTTATCGCCCTTTAGTCCCATTAGTTTCTCCAGCACTATTTTCTTATTAATAATCATTTCCTTTAATTCCTCTTGCTCACTAGACCCTTGGTTCCCTTGCATTTCTGGAACGTTATTTGTGTCCTCTTCCGTGAAGACAGAACCAAAGTATTTATTTAATTGTTCTGTCATTTCCTTGTTCCCCATTATAAATTCTCCCGTTTCTGTCTGTAAAGGACCTACATTTTTCTTCACTAATCTTTTTCTTATTACGTACTTGTAGAAACTTTTGCAGTCAGTTTTTAATGTTCCTTGCAAGTTTACTCTCATACTCTATTTTCCCCTTCTTAATCAATCTCTTGGTCCTAGTTTGCTGGATTCTAAACTGCTCCCAATCCTCAGGCTTGCTACTTTTTCTGGCAACTTTGAATAACTCTTCTTTGGATCTAATACTATCCTTAATTTCTTTTGTTAGCCATTGTTGGGCCACTTTTCCTTTTGTGTTTTTACGTCCATCAATGCGCAGCTGGTGTGAGGTTCATGCAGATCTGCGTTAGATTTCCTGGGTACTGTCATGATGCTTTCATATTGAGACATCCCAGACCTTATCATTCCAGGCAGTAGACCAATTCATGCATTCGTTCCTTATATATTAACCATTGACTATCCACCATCATGCCTTTTAATGAATCTTCCCAATCTATCATTGCCAATTCATTGCTCATACCTTCGTAGTTTTCTTTGTTGAGATTTAGGACCCGAGTTTCAGATTGGACTACTTCACCTTCCATCTTAATAAAGAATTCAATCATGTTATGGTCACTCTTCCCTAAAGGACCCCACACAACAAGACTGTTAATTAACCCCTTCTCATTACACAATACCCAATCCAGAGCCTGTTCCCGAGTAGGCTCCTCAACATACTGGTCTAAAAAAAATCTCATACACACTCCAGGAATTCATCTTCCACAGTATTATTACTAATTTGGTTTGGCCAGTCTATATGTAGATTAAAGTCACCTACGATTACTGTAGTACCCTTGTTACATTCTAATTTCCTGTTTGATGCCGTACCCTACATTACCACTACTGTTTAGTGGGAGTTGTCTATAGACCTCCAATGTTTTCTGTCCCTTCGTGCTCCTTAGCTCCACCCGGACTGATTCTACATCCTGATTTTCTGAGCCAATATCCTTTCTCACTATTGCTCTGATTTAATCCTTTACTAACGCCACACCATCCCCTTTTCCTTTTTTCCTGTCTTTCCTAAATATTGAATATCCTTGGATATTCAGTTCCCAACCCTGGTCACCCTGCAACCATGTCTCCGTTATTGCAACTATATTGTATCCATTTACATCTATTTGCACCGCTAATTCGTCTACCTTATTACCTCTTTGGCTGGATTCCCACAGATACAGGGTGACATCGACTGCACACACGTGGCACTCCAAGCATCGCCACAGAGTGTTTTTATAAACCGCACGGGATATTCGTCCATCAATGCACAGCTGGTGTGAAACCACAAGAGGTTCATGCAGATCTGCGTTAGATTTCCTGGGTACTGTCATGATGCCTTCATATTGAGACATCCCAGACCTTATCATTCCAGGCAGTAGACCTCATGGCTGGCTCATCGGAGTCAAGGGATACCCCTTTCAAAATTGGCTCTTGGCACATGTGGGGATCCCCACCAATAAGGTGCATGAGCACTATCGCGAGACCCATCAGATGTGTCATCAAGCAAGCCGTCAGAATGTTGAAGATGTGTTTCAGGTGCGCAGATAGGTCTGGAGGTGCCCACCAGTACTCAGCAGCGATAGAATTATAGTGCTGTGTCCTGCACAACATAGAGGATTGCAGGTGGAGGACAAAGGGGCCCGTCAATCATCTTCAGATGAGGAGAACATGGAGGAGGAGGAGGATGATGATGAAGGAGGGCCACCCATCGCCAAATCAACCGCTAACATTGCTGCCAGGAATGCCCTAATATCTTGATGGTTCACCTAGACATTAGACGTGAAACGTAAGAAATAAAATCCTGCAGTCCGCTACTCCCACTGAAAGGTCGAAATTCACGGGACCCCACCCCCCCAACCAGTGTTTGGGCTCATTGGAAAGGAAATTTAATTTGGGACTATCTACCGGAAAATTTGAGATCCTAAAATGCTTATGGAAGAAACTATGAACTTCAATCGAATTTTGGACTTTTACGAAACAAATTCAAATCTGCGGGCGGACCTAAGGAACTGAAGGAGCCAGCTTGATTATTGGAACTGTCTGGGTGTTGGGAATAAAGTGAATTGTCTGGAGAAATGGATATTTGAAAACCCTTCTCCACAAGAGACATTAATATTACAACAATACTCAGAGATGGCCAGCCATCAAACTAAACTGAGAAAAGCCATCTTCAACATGAATAAGAACAAAGGGCCCACTACAGCCTGTATGCGAAAAACCAAGCACAAAAGGACATTGTGATTAACAAGCTAATATTTTCATCAGGAAACAGATTTAGAAGAGCAACCCACCCAAGACATATTATTTTTTACGAGCCCGCCAAAATATTACAAAGAAATGTCAAGCCCGCCAAATTTAAACAAAGAATTCTGGACTGATTTTGGCACAAAGATTAGGACAACTCAAACCGTGTAACTGGCCCCCTGTTTTAACAGAGGGTATGCCATACTATGCCAGATGCCATACTATGTGTGTGCCATACTATGCCGATGTCATCAAGAAGGGAGAGAAACCAATGCGACAGTTGTAAACTAACTGCTCCAGCCTCGAAGTTCTGAAGTCCAAAAGGGAAGGAAGAACATCACCATCGCGGCAGCAACTAACCACAGCCAACGTGGTACCACCGAAACATCACTGTAATTGACCAAAACAAAACTCCACAAGAAACCGAATAATCAAAAGTTTCCACTCTACAATCTAAGTCCTGACTACCAACAGGTGAAAACATTACCTAAAGAGACTTTTGAACCTATTTCTAACGAAGGAAACCGAGTACTTACCCCATTGATCCAAAACATGCCTTACCGCATCAGCGGACTCAACCCAACTGAAGATTGCGCAGTAAGAAGTCTTCTCCGAAGTTTGGAGTACGGCAAGCAGAACCTACAGAATTCAACGAACCCTGAAATCGCGAACTACCGCTAACTAACTAACTGTTGGTAAGCATAGTCCCTGCCTGCCCTGGAGCCTAACCTAGCTAGGATTAGGTATTGGGAGGTGGGAGATGTAATTTTTACTGTAACCTACTTTGAATGTGTAATGTATTGTTCTTTATTTGATTGATTATAAGCTTGACATTGTATTTTTCTTGTCTGTAATAAAATCAAAGTTCTTTGCATCAAACCAGTTGTCCTTTGCACTTTATCACCCCCCCCAAATAAATCCAGAGTCTAGAACCCAAGGGAGTGGGAGCGATTCGAACCACTCAAGTAGGTCAGAGGTGAACCTGACCCCCGGGACCATCCCTTACATCACCACCAGGAACCGACCCCTCGCTTTCTCTTTGCACTAAATAGGCTTTTAACCACTGATCCACACATTGCACGTCCGCCCAATGTACACCGTCATGTAGTGACATTCATCATGAAACAAGCAAAAGGGCGAGTTGACACTTGGGATGCAATAATGGGCAAGATGTGGAAGTGGTGCTAATCAATAAATTTTATGTAGCATTATAAGAAATAGAAGCTTAACAATAAAACATTTTATTAAACACACATGTGCATACCCTTGGTGAATGACAATTTTGTCAACATACGCTTCCTACCACTTCTATGTGTTACATCCTGTGTGGCTTTAACATAGAGGCAGGCTGCTCAGATCCCTGCCCTGACTGCTGAGATGCTTTCTGAGATTTGAAGTCTGAAGGCCCCACCAAAGACTGCTCCACCTGCACATGTGCAAGTGCACTCAGCCATTGGGAGACAAGACAGCACGTCAGGGGGAGAGAGGCTGAGGGGAGGGGGGGGGGCGGGGGATGGGCAACGGGTGAGAAGTGGGAGTGCTTTGAGTGGAATTCCCACTTCCATGTCCCCTTTTACCATCATCCCTCTCCTGGGCCAGTGCCACATCACTCCTACCGCTCTGCTGCACACTATCTTGGTGGAGATCAGTGATGCATTGTAAGACTATGTATATGATATCTGTCATCCTGTTTAAGGCAATAGACAAGTTGGCATTCAAAGTCTGCACTGCCATGGTCATGGCCTGCACGGATTCAATTGAGAGCGGTGCTTGAAGCCTCATGGAGGTAGCCACTCTCTCCATGGCAGTCACTCTCGCAACTCCCTGCACCACCAATCCTTTAGTGATCGAGTTGAACCGCAGGAGATATCTGTCCATCAATGTGCAGCTGATGTGAAACCACAAATAGAGTTTCATGCAGGTCTCCATGGCCTTACAACGCATAAAAGGAGCAGAGGTGCGGTGGCCTGGGGGCAGCGTGGAGGCCCCGACCTGGGAGAAACCATCAGCCACAGGTCGGGGCCATAAAATGAATGGAGGTGCGGTGGCCCGGGTGGAGGCATGCCACTTCAGGGAGCAGCGCAAGCTGGTGCAGGAGGGCAACGACTTGGAGAAGGGCGACTGGATTGGACGTCACCAAAGTCCAAGTCGCTGATTGGAGTGTGGGCAGGTACAGCAGGAGAGGCGGCAAACAGCAGAGGAGCAGCAAGGTCAGGGTGAAGGAGCAGCAAGAGATCGTAGAGGGACGTGATCGGGGCCTAGGAGAGGCGTAAGTTTGGGGTCCAGAGGAGGCGAGGGCCCAGGGCAGCACGGGCCAGCCCACACTGCGATATATGTGCGCACTAGGATCGTGCAGCAGAGCTGGTCTCCAGTTGTCTTGGTTAATCCTTGCCACTGGACCAAGACCTAACTCTGTCAAGCCCGTGTGGTGGCTGGTGTGCAACGGCCACACTGTCCTCCAAACCTCCATGGCAATTTCCCCGGAGGCGTTATTAACCCCTTCCTCCGGGCGATAACCTCATTGCACCACATTAGTTGAGTTGAAGTTTACAGAGGGTTGGCGGCTGGCCAGGAAAGCATTGGAATAGTTGAGTCGAGAGATGGCAAACATATGAATCAGAGTTTCAACAGCAAATGAGCTGAGGCAGGGACAGAGGTGGGCGATGTTATGTTGATGGAAGTAGGCAGTCTCTGTGATGGATAGGATATGGGATTGGAATCTCAGCTCGGGATCATGTTAAGAGTCTCCTTAACTCCAAGAAGTCAGGTATTCAGAGGTACAAAACTAGATAAAATATTTAGGAAAAAGGCAGACTCGTGATTCAAACTTGGAGTTGTGAGAAAGATGGCATGGATTTGGGAGGCAACAAAATGTGTAAGGGAGGTTATAGATAGGGTGGAAATGTTCAAGGACAGAGGGACCTACAGTGGGATATTTAGTTGGATTGTTTAGAAATGGAGGGTGAAAACTTGAGGAGAGGGAACCTTTTTCAATATCAGGAAGTATGGATGCCAGGAAAGGATGTTAGATGGTCAGCAGAATGGAGTCAAGAGAGCAGGAGGTGAGTTTCATAGATAAGATAAGCTAGGAGAACGCATGAGAGAAGATAGAAGAGAAGCTAGACAAAGACATGGGATGAAGGCCACGGGATGGAGATGCCTGGGGGAGGTTTGGCTTGGTGTGCAAGGTGAAGAGAGGAAGCAGCAGAGGCAGCTGAACAGGTTATCTCAATCTTAGTGATAAAGAAGTCCATGAGTTTCTTGCACTTGTTGGAGGTGATGGTGGAGAGTGCTGGGGAGTGCGGTTTAAGGAGATAGTTGATAGCGTTGGAAAGAAACCAGCGGTTATCTTTGTTCTGCAGGATGATCTAGGAGTAGTGGGTGGTTTTGGCAGAGACTGAAAGCAAGTGCCCAGGCCCGCCCAACACACGAACCTCAAAAAACAATGACGTTAATACAAATTCATCTATGGTTACTCATACTTATTCCTACACTATAGCTCCCCTTTAGCAACACTGCTGCAAAAATTCTTTCTCTCCACTGTCCCCACCTGCTGGCTCACTGGGAAAATGTGGTGACTGCTGAGAAATACAGACTAAGGAAACCCCATGTTTGTTACGAGTCTGTGCTGAGGCAGTTGATAGTAGTGGGAACACTACAATTAGCTTCAGCATCCCAGCAGTAGGTAAAGGAATCCTGGGACACCTGCTGAATGTCTACCTGGCATGAGAGGGCAAGATCAATGTCACCTGTGATAGTCCAAAATGGTGGCACTTGCTTTCAAGGCTCACACATAAAGAATGATTACTTAGACGAAGAACTCATGGACCGCCAATGCATGTGAAAACATACAAGAAGGTGCAGGCTTCAGTAGAGAAGGGATAAAGGAACAAAACTCAAAAGCAGAGTACTTCTTTTTATTCATTCATGGGATATGGACATTGCTGGCAAGGCCAGTACTTATCGCCCATCCCTAATTGCCCTTGAGGTTGTGTTGAACTTTCTTCTTGAACCGCTCCAGTACGTGCGGCAAAGGTACTCGAAAAGTGCAGTTAGATAGGGAGTTCCAGGATTTTGACTCAGCGATGATGACGGAATGACGATATATTTCCAAGCCTGGATGATGTGTGACTTGGAGGGAAACTTGGAGGCAATGGTGTTCCCATGTGCCTGCTGCCCTTGACCTGCTAGATGGTATAGGTCACGGGTTTGGGATGTGCTGTCAAAGAAACACTGCAGATAAAGTCCAACAGGAAATAAGAACATAAGAAATAGGAGCAGGAGTAGGCCATTTGGCCCCTGCTACGCCATTTAATAAGATCATGGCTGATCTGATCATGGACTCAGCTCAGCTTCCCTGCCCGCTCCCCATAACCCTTTATTCCCTTATCGCTCAAAAATCTGTCTATCTCCGTCTTAAATATATTCAATGACCCAGCCTCCACAGCTCTCTGGGGCAGAGAATTCCACAGATTTGCAACTCTCAGAGAAGAAATTCCTCCTCATTTCGGTTTTAAATGGGCGGCCCCTTATTCTGAGACTACGTCCCCTAGTTTTAGTTTCCCCTATGAGTGGAAGTATCCTCTCTGCATCTACCTTGCAGAGAGGATACCTTCTCTCATTATCTTATGTGTTTCGAAAAGATCACCTCCCATTCTTCTGAATTCCAATGAGTGCAGGCTCAACCTATTCAACCTATCTTCATAAGTCAACCCCCTCATCTCCGCAATCAACCTGGTGAACCTTTTCTGAACAGCCTCCAATGCAAGTATATCTTTCCTTAAATACAGAGACCAAAACTGTACACAGTACTCTAGGTGTGGCCTCACCAATACCCTGTACAGTTGTAGCAGGACTTCTCTGCTTTTATACTCCATCCCCCTTGCAATAAAGGCCAACGATCCATTTGCCTTCCTAATTACTTGCTGTACCTGCATACTAACATTTTGTGTTTCATGCACAAGGACCTCCAGGTCCCACTCTACTGCAGCACTTTGCAATTTTTCTCCAATTAAATTATAATTTGGTTTTCTATTTTTTCTGCCAAAGTGGATAACCTCATATTTTCTCACATTATACTCCATCTGCCAAATTTTTGCCCACTCACTTAGCCTGTCTATATCCCTTTATAGATTTTTTGTGTCCTCCTCATAATTTGCTTTTCCACCCATCTTTGTATCATCAGCAACTTGGCTACATTATACTCGGTCCTTGCATCCAAGTCATTAATATAGATTGTAAATAGTTGAGGGCCCAGCACCGATCCCTGCGGCACCCCAGTAGTTACTGTTTGCCAACCGGAAAATGACCCATTTATCCCAACTCTCTGTTTCGGTTAGTTAGCCAATCCTCTATCCATGCTAATATATTATCCCCAACCCTGCGAACTTTTATCTTGTGCAGTAACCTTTTATGTGGCATTTTATCGAATGCCTTCTGGAAATCCCAATACACCACATCCACTGGTTTCCCCCTTATCCATCCTGCTTGTTACATCCTCAAAGAACTCCAGAAAATTTGTCAAACATGATTTCCCTTTCATAAAACTATGCTGACTCTGCTTGATTGAGTTATGCTTTTCCCAAATGTCCTGCTACTGCTTCCTTAATAATAGACTCCAGCATTTTCCCAACGACAGATGTTAGGCTAACCGGCCTATAGTTTCCTGATGTCGATAAAAGTGAAGATGCAGTGCCTTTGTACATTTGACCGGAATCAATATTTTCAAAAATGGATTTGCTCATTGTTGTCAACAATGAGGACATTTTTAGCATTACCTGTTGTAAGCTACTCTATGGTTTCCTAAGGCAGCACAATTGTCAGCATGTCACGTCCTGAATTAGCAGGTTGTGGGTTCAAACTCCATTTCCGGATTGAAGCACAATCTAGGCGATATTTCATTGCAGTAATTGAAGGGATTATGAGAACAGGGTAGGTAAACATGATTAGAATTATTTGCTCACGTGGAGAGTGAATACCAACACTAATTGCGCAAATTCGCTGAGGCGAGTGGCCTGTTGCTGTGGTGTAACTTCTATGTATTACTAAGGAAGTGCTGCATTGTCAGAGGTACTTTCAGTTGAGACATTAAACCTGCCTGTTCAGGTGGATGTAAATGGTCCCAGAGCACCATTTAAAGAACAGCAGAATAGATCATCCAGTGTCCTGGTTATTCCTCAGCCAACATCATGAAACCAGATTATCTGGTCATTTATTACATTGCAGTTTGTGGGACCTTGCGATATGTGTTCACCCATAGTTCAAAAAGTTAATGAAAATAATTATATAATGCTTTGGGACGTATACGAATTCAAGTTCTTTCGAAATTTAAATTACAGGACAGTATCTGCAATGTGCTTGGTATTCTGTATGTCTTTTAAACTAAGTCACTATAAAAATGGCACCCGTGCATTATTCTGTTGGTTACATTACTGATGTAACATACATCTTTGAAGTTGGAGTTGAAAATTGGGAAATTATTATATCAATGGCTTACTCATCAGCACAGTTTATTTTTAATTGTTCTTGTGAAATCTATCTAGAATGAGGATATATGTAACACCAATAATTGACGGAGTGCAAAGAAATGCTCCAAATTGTAATTCAAATGATGAAATCACAAATTGCAAAATACTGTGGATGCTGGAAATCGAAAATAAAAAGAATGCGTTTATTTGTACTAACTGAAAGGCAGCTGTTTCTCTGATTGGCTCTCCATTATCACATGATCTATTGCTAATTGGTCCCCTTGGAGGATAAGCCACGCCCTGAAGTTCCTCTGGAATGTGTAACTGGAACCGCCCAGCCCAAGTTCTGATTGAATTTCCAATTTGTAATTCGATCCATTTTGACTTCAGAAGTCAGATGGATCTCCCCAAAAGCCACCAAGTTCCAGCCGAAGTCCCTTACCCCAGCGCAAGTGTTACCTCTGCCAGCTAAAGTCCCTTACCCCAGCGCAAGTGTTACCTCTGCCAGCTAAAGTCCCTTACCCCGGCACAAGTGTTACCTCTGCCAGCTAAAGTCCCTTACCCCAGCGCAAGTGTTACCTCTGCCAGCTAAAGTCCCTTACCCCAGCGCAAGTGTTACCTCTGCCAGCTAAAGTCCCTTACCCCAGTGCAAGTGCTGCCTCTGCCAGCTAAAGTCCCTTACCCCAGCGCAAGTGTTACCTCTGCCAGCTAAAGTCCCTTACCCCAGCGCAAGTGTTACCTCTGCCAGCTAAAGTCCCTTACCCCAGCACATGTGTTACCTCTGCCAGCTAAAGTCCCTTACCCCAGCGCAAGTGTTACCTCTGCCAGCTAAAGTCCCTTACTCCAGCGCAAGTGTTACCTCTGCCAGCTAAAGTCCCTTACCCCAGCGCAAGTGTTACCTCTGCCAGCTAAAGTCCCTTACCCCGGCACACGTGTTACCTCTGCCAGCTAAAGTCCCTTACCCCAGCGCAAGTGTTACCTCTGCCAGCTAAAGTCCCTTACCCCGGCACAAGTGTTACCTCTGCCAGCTAAAGTCCCTTACCCCAGCACATGTGCTGCCTCCCTCAGCCAAGTTCCAGCTAAAGTCCCTTACCCCAGCGCAAGTGCACGGCCTTACCCCGCCCCGCCATAGATGGGGCATTGTGCGGATTGTTAACAGGTTTATTGGGTATGAAGCGAATGTGTCGAGACTTCTACATTTCATCCACCCCAAC
Source organism: Pristiophorus japonicus (assembly GCF_044704955.1). Taxonomy (NCBI): domain Eukaryota; kingdom Metazoa; phylum Chordata; class Chondrichthyes; family Pristiophoridae; genus Pristiophorus; species Pristiophorus japonicus. The sequence continues at coordinate 133,688,471 of NC_091980.1, read as the reverse complement.
GATGTCCCTTGTAACACACACAGAGCTTGTACGCACCAGGGGGCTGGAAGAACGTGATCCATCTTCACTGAGTTCCCTCTCTCCCCTCTGATTCCCCCCCCGCCACCTCGTGGCTCTCTCTCCACCCCCCCACCCCCCGTTGCTCTCTCTCTCTCCCCCTCCTCGCCCCCATTGCTCTCTCTCTCTTCCGCCACCCCCCCGCCCCCCGGTTGCTCTCTCTCTCTCCCGCCGCCCCCCCCCCACCGCCCCAGGCTCTCTCTCCACCACATGCCTCCCTCCTCATGGAGCACTTTATGGTGCCGCTTGACTCTTCATGTACAGTAAACAGCTGCTGAGATAACTGGTAACTATAGAGAGCTCAGACTACATAAGAACATAAGAAATAGGAACAGGTGTAGGCCATACGGCCCCTCGAGCCTGCTCTGTCATTCAATAAGATCATGGCTGATCTGATCATGGACTCAGTTCCACTTTCCTGCCCGCTCTCCATAACCCCTTATCCCCTGAATGGTTAAGAAACTGTCTATTTCTGTGTTAAATTTATTAAATGTCCTAGCTTCCACAGCTCTCTGGGGCAGCAAATTCCACAGATTTGCAATCCTCTGAGAGAATAAATTCCTCCTCATCTCTGTTTTAAATGGGCCCTTATTCTAAGATCATGCCCTCTAGCCCTAGTCTTCCCCATCAGTGGAAATATCCTCTCTGTATCCATCTTGTCAAGCCCCCTCACAATATTATACGTTTCGTTAAGATCACCTCTCATTCTTCTGAAGTCCAATGAGTAGAGACCCAACCTACTCAACCTTTCCTCATACGTCAACCCCCACATTCCCGAAATCAACCTAGTGAACCTTCTCTCAACTGCCTCCAAAGCACGTATATCCTTTCGTAAATATGGAAACCAAAACTGCACGCAGTATTCCAGGTGTGGCCTCACTAATACCTTATAAAGCTGTAGCAAGACTTCCCTGCTTTTATACTCCATCCCCTTTTGCAATAAAGGCTAAGATACCATTGGCCTTCCTGATCACTTGCTGTACCTGCATACTATCCTTTTGTGTTTCATGCACAAGTACCCCCAGGTCCCGCTGTACTGTGAAACTTTTAAATCTTTCTCCATTTAAATAATAACTTGCTCTTTGACCTCACACTTTCCAACATTATACTCTATCTGCCAAATGTTTGCCCACTCACTTAGCCTGTCTATGTCCTTTTGCAGATTTTTTTGTGTCCTCCTCACACATTGCTTTTCCTCCCATCTTTGTATCGTCAGCAAACTTGGCTACATTACACTCAGTCCCTTCTTCCAAGTCATTAATGTAGATTGTAAATAGTTGGGGTCCCAGTACTGATCCCTGCAGCACCTCACTAGTTACTGGTTGCCAACCAGAGAATGAACCATTTATCCCGACTCTCTGTTCTCTGGTAGTTAGCCAATCCTCTATCCATGCTAATATATTACCCCAACCCGTGAACTTTTATCTTGTGCAGTAACCTTTTATGTGGCACCTTGTCAAATGCCTTCTGGAAGTCCAAATACACCAGATCCCCTTTATCCACCCTGTTTGTTGCATCCTCAAAGAACTCTAGCAAATTTGTCAAACATGACTTCCTCTTCATAAATCCATGTTGACTCTACCTGACCGAATTTTGCTTTTCCAAATATCCTGCTATTGCTTCTTTAATAATGGACTCCAACATATTCCCAACCACAGATGATAGGCTAACTGGTCTATAGTTTCCTGCTTTTTGTCTGCCTCCTTTTTTAAATAGGGGGGTTACATTTGCAGTTTTCCAATCTGCTGGGGCCTCCCCAGAATTCAGGGAATTTTGGTAAATTACAACCCATGTATCCATAATCCCTGCCGCTACTTCTCTTAAGATCCTAGGATGCAAGCCATCAGGTCCAGGGGATTTATCTGCCTTTAGTCCCATTATCTTACTGAGTACCACCTCCTTAGTGATTGTGATTGTGTTAAATTCCTCGCCCCTCCCCCCCCACCCCCGCAATAGTCCCTTGACTATTCACTGTTGGAATATTGTTAGTGTCCTCCACTGTAAAGACTGATACAAAATATTTGTTCAGAGTTTCTGCCATAGTACGTAATTGGAGTGAAAATTGCTTCCAATGGGATGCATCAAATCTCCCCCGAGAAACAAACTAGTCCGGGCCGCCCTGCTTCTCTCTCTCCTCTCTCAGGGCTTGCGGCGTTGCGGGTAGCTCGGGGTTCGTGGCCCGCTCGGGGTTCTGCGGGGGGCTCAGCTTCCGTGGCCCGCTCGGGGCTCGGGGCTCGGGGCCCGGTCAGGGCACGGCGGGGGATCGGGGCCCGGTCGGAGGCTCGGGGTTCGGCACTGCAAGGGGATCGGGGCCAGTTGGAGGCTTGGGGTTCGGCACTGCAGGAGGATCGGGGCCTGGTCGGAGGCTCGGGATTTGCTGCTGCAGGGGGAAATCAGGGCCCAGTCGGAGGCTCGGGGCTGCGGAGGGCTCGGAGGATGCATTCAGCTGCTCAGGCCTCAGGGCTGCTGCTGGATGGATCAGAGGCAACGTGGTGTTGGATCAGGGCTGATTCCGGTTCCGGCTCAGGTGTGGGGGGATGGGAGAGGAGGACTCAAGCGCAGAAAAGGGTTAGTGAGAATTGTGCTTGCGGGGGGCGGGGGAGGGGGGGGTGCGCAGAGCTGGTGATATCTGTCCTAACTTTCGCTTCTGCGCATGCGTCAGGAGATGTAGGCGCAGAAGGGAGCCTTAGTACAAATAGTTACTCTGAAATAAAAACAGAAAGTGCAGGAAATACTCAGCAGGTCAGGCAGCATCTATGGCGAGAGAAACAGGGTTAACGTTTCAGGTCGATGACCTTTTGTCGGATCTGGGAAAAGTTAGAGATGTAACAGGTTTTAAGCAAGTGCAGGGGCATGAAAAGGGGGAGAGGAGGAAAGAGCAAAAGAGAAGGTCTATGATAGGGTGGAAGGCATGAGAAATTAAATGATAAAATGGATGATGGTGCAAGGCAAAAGGAGATGGTAATGGGACAAGTTAAGAAACAAAAGATGAGTCTAGATGAGGTGTGAATGGGAATGGCAGAATCATCAACAGCTGCCATATGAAAAAATAGGGGCAGAGGTTATGGTCTGAAATTGTTGAACTCAGTGTTGCGTCCTGAAGGCAGTAAAGTGCCTAATCGAAAGGCACTAAATTCCACTAGGCCTGACCTGCTGACTATTTCCAGCATTTTCTGTTTTTAGATCACAAATTGAGTTATGATGAGGAAAGGTTGAGTAGGTTGGGCTTCTACTCATTGGAATTCAAAAGAATGAGAGGTGATCTTATCGAAACGTATAAGATTATAAGGGGGCTTGACAAGGTGGATGCAGAGGGAATGTTTCCACTGATGGGGGAGACTAGAACTTGGGGGCATAATCTTAAAATAAGGGGCCGCCCGTTTAAAACTGAGATGAGGAGAAATTTCTTCTCTCAGAGGGTTGTAAATCTGTGGAATTTTCTGCCACAGAGAGCTGTGGAAGCTGGGACATTGAATGGATTTAAAACAGAGATAGACAGTTTCTTAACCGATAAGGGAATAAGGGGTTATGGGGAGCGGCCAGGGAAGTGGACCTGAGTCCATGATCGGATCAGCCATGATTGTATTAAATGGCGGAGCAGGCTTGAATGGCTGTATGGCCTACTCCTACTCCTGTTTCTTTTGTTCTTATACAATTCAATTATTCTATTTATATGTTACACTGTTACCAACCTGAAAATAATTGTTTGTATCAATGGATCATTTGATAAATCGATCATCTGGTGTGGAGCTGATTGAGAGGTGAGGAGAAAAAAAGAGGTGAGTCACCCTAAGGCACTCATCTGTACCTTCTAATACATGCAAAATACATATGCTGGAAATCTGCTGGTTTCAGAACACAGCTAGCTGCATACCCCGAATTTCAGCTGAGAAATGGTGCGTTTTGTGGGAAACCTGTGGAAGGATAAAAATAAGAATAAAGCAAAGGGGAATTTGCTTGTTAGACCTACCTTATTATTTCTAACATCTTTGGGACAGGAGAGGTGGAGAGGGGAAAAATGAATGATGAGCCACCGAGTAGTTATTCTTCATGTCTGAACCTAGATAAAGAGTACTGGCAGGTTACGGATGGAGGAAGGCCCATTCCTGTCAGTTCCTGACATCCACATAAAATCTGGCCAAATTTCCCCATCATAGCCCAGCTATGGCAAAACCTATTAAAGTTGCCCTACTGCAGCCGAGGTTGAGGTCAGATAGCTCAACAGTCTGTGTGACTCAGCTACTCACTCAGTCGTGTTTATTCTTAATACTTGATTGACCAGTTGGTCGAGAGGAGGGCTGTGCCATGGAATGGCATACTTCTCATACGATGAGCCTACAGTCTGAGAGTGACCATTTATAGGATGTGAAATGCAGAGGTGAGGTGCTTGCTTGCTGCGAGGTAAAGCAGCTCAAAGAACAGATCAACCCAAACCAATCCTCGCATCCAGCTCAAGGTTACATAGGGAGAAGTCTGAGCAGGTTGCCTGACCAACATCTTGGTTGGGGTAGGGTTTGTGGAATTTGAGAAGGGTAGTATATGCCAAAATACAGCAAACTATTTTGCTATAAACATAGCAACTCACAAGCATGAAGGAAGATTATTTTTGTGCTTTCAAATGCTCCTAAGACAGTTATTTTATTGCTATTTTTAATAAATGAGACATGTTTCATTGGAACATTTTTTGTAAGCCTATGTTCATACATCAGATAATAAGATGAACTGTCAAATACATCAATCAAATGGATTATTTTTTGTGCTCAGTTAGTGAATGGTTGTTTCAAATATTTTGCAGGTAAATGTTAAAGAAATTCATAATGGTTACATATCGTTCAAATATTAACTTTAATGTGAGACATGCATGGTAATCTTGAATGAACAAGACTTTAATTAAACATAGTTTTGCTATGTTCTGTTCTTTTTAAAGGATATTTATCAGCTCCCAAGAGGACCCAGAGGGTAAAATTACTGAGCCATAAAGACCAGAATGTCCCAGCTTTGATTCTTGCTTTGTGCTAAGTTAGCTGATCTCAGTCAGAACAGCTTCTCATTAGATAAAGAGTTGAGGAAGGCAATTGGACTCAACTTAGCTCAACTACCCAAAAATACTCTGGGGTTCCCTTATCGCCACATCTGTTTCTTATATGATTCCACAGTTTCCACATTCTCAACCCCACCCAGAACAGCTGACCCAGATACTAATCACATTATAGCCTGGATTTTCTTGTGCTGACATGTTTTATTCTGAAATAACATTCCGTAGCTACCTTTGCTATCTTATATACCTCTATACGATAATCTCTCAGTTGTCTTCTTTCAAGGTTAAAAGGCCGAGGTTACCTCTGTACTTCTGATGCTAGGGATATTCTCGGAATGTTTCCACAGCGGGACCTGGGGGTACTTGTGCATGAAACACAAAAAGATAATATGCAGGTACAGCAAGAGATCAGGAAGGCCAATGGAATCTTGGCCTTTGTTACAAAGGGGATGGAGTAAAAAAGCAGGGAAGTTTTGCTATAGCTATATAAGGTATTGGTGAGGCCACATCTGGAATACTGTGTGCAGTTTTGATTTCCATATTTACGAAAGGATATACTTGCTTTGGAGGCAGTTCAAAGAAGGTTCCGGGGAGGAGGGGTTTGACTTATGAGGAAAGGTTGAATTGGTTGGACCTCTACTCATTGGAATTCAGAAGAATGAGGGGTGAGGCAGTCCGAGAGGCGGGAGTTCCTGGCGTTGGTGAGGCCTATAAAGGCCCAGCGGCAGCGAGAGGTGGCGGCAGTCCAAGAGGCGGGAGTTCCTGGCATTGGTGAGGCCGATAAAGACCCAGCGGCAGCGAGAGGCGGCGGCAGTCCGAGAGACGGGAATTCCTGGCGTTGGTGAGGCCTATAAAGGCCCAGCGGCAGCGAGAGGCGGCGGCAGTCCGAGAGGCGGGAGTTCCTGGCGTTGGTGAGGCCTATAAAGGCACAGCGGCAGCGAGAGGCGGTGGCAGTCTGAGAGGCGGGAGTTCCTGGCGTTGGTGAGGCCTATAAAGGCACAGCGGCAGCGAGAGGCGGTGGCAGTCTGAGAGGCATACCTGTGCAGGTGCAGCGGGGAGAGAAGGCAAAAAAGAAGTAGAAAGAAATCAAAAGGTGACGTCACAGCCAAGGGGGTAAGTGATTGACTGATGATTGGTGAGTAGTTTTTCTTTTTTTCTCTTCTATAACAGTGAGTAAACTTTAACATTGTTGTTGCCAATTTAAGTGTATCTAAGGGTTAAGTCATGGCAGGAGAGCTCGGTCGGGTGTTATGCTCCTCCTGTACCATGTGGGAACTCAAGGACGACTCCAGTATCCCTGACGACTATGTGTGCAGGAAGTGTATCCAACTCCAGCTCCTGACGGTCCGCGTTGAGGAGTTGGAGCTGAGGGTGGATTCACTCTGGAGCATCCACGATGCTGAGAATGACGTGAGTATCACGTGTAGCGAGTTGGTCGTACCGCAGGGAAAAGGTCCACAGCCAGATAGGAAATGGAAGACCAACAGGAAGAGCAGTGCAAGGAAGGTAGTGCAGGAGTCCCCTGTGGTCATCCCCCTGCAAAACAGATACACTGCTTTGGGTACTGTTGAGGGGGATGACTCATCAGGGGAGGGCAGTAGCAGCCAAGTTCATGGCACCATGGCTGGCTCTGTTGCACAGGAGGGCAGGAAAAAGAGTGGGAGAGCGATAGTGATAGGGGATTCAATTGTAAGGGGAATAGATAGGCGTTTCTGCGGCCGCAACCGAGACTCCAGGATGGTATGTTGCCTCCCTGGTGAAAGGGTCAAGGATGTCTCGGAGCGGGTGCAGGACATTCTAAAAAGGGAGGGAGAACAGCCAGTTGTCGTGGTGCACATTGGTACCAACGACATATGTAAAAAAAGGGTTGAGGTCCTGCGAAACGAATTTAAGGAGCTAGGAGCTAAATTAAAAAGTAGGACCTCAAAAGTAGTAATCTCGGGATTGCTACCAGTGCCACGTGATAGTCATAGTAGGAATCGCAGCATAGCGCAGATGAATACGTGGCTTCAGCAGTGGTGCAGCAGGGAGGGATTCAAATTCCTGGGGCATTGGAACCGGTTCTGGGGGAGGTGGGACCAGTACAAACCGGACAGTCTGCACCTGGGCAGGACCAGAACCAATGTCCTAGGGGGAGTGTTTGCTAGTGCTGTTGGGGAGGAGTTAAACTAAGATGGTAGGGGGATGGGAACCAATGCAGGGAGACAGAGGGAAACAAAAAGGAGGCAAAAACAAAAGACAGAAAGGAGATGAGGAAAAGTGGAGGGCAGAGAAACCCAAGGCAAAGAACAAAAAGGGCCACTGTACAGCAAAATTCAAAAAGGACAAAGGGTGTTAAAAAAACAAGCCTGAAGGCTTTGTGTCTTAATGCAAGGAGTATCCGCAATAAGGTGGATGAATTAACTGTGCAAATAGATGTTAACAAATATGATGAGATTGGGATTATGGAGACGTGGCTCCAGGATGATCAGGGCTGCAAACTCAACATCCAGGGGTTTTCAACATTGAGGAAGGATAGAATAAAAGGAAAAGGAGGTGGGGTAGCATTGCTGGTTAAGGAGGAAATTAAGGCAATAGTTCGGAAGGACATTAGCTTGGATGATGTGGAATCTATATGGGTAGAGCTGCAGAACACCAAAGGGCAGAAAACGTTAGTGGGAGTTGTGTACAGACCTCCAAACAATAGTAGTGATGTTGGGGAGGGCATCAAACATGAAATTAGGGGTGCGTGCAACAAAGGTGCAGCAGTTATAATGGGTGACTTTAATATGCACATAGATTGGGTTAACCAAACTGGAAGCAATACGGTGGAGGAGGATTTCCTGGAGTGCATAAGGGATGGTTTTTTAGACCAATATGTCGAGGAACCAACTAGGGGGGAGGCCATCTTAGACTGGGTGTTGTGTAATGAGAGAGGATTAATTAGCAATCTCGTTGTGCGAGGCCCCTTGGGGAAGAGTGACCATAATATGGTGGAATTCTGCATCAGGATGGAGAATGAAACAGTTAATTCAGAGACCATGGTCCAGAACTTAAAGAAGGGTAACTTTGAAGGTATGAGGCGTGAATTGGCTAGGATAGATTGGCGAATGATACTTAAGAGGTTGACTGTGGATGGGCAATGGCAGACATTTAGAGACCGCATGGATGAACTACAACAATTGTACATTCCTGTCTGGCATAAAAATAAAAAAGGGAAGGTGGCTCAACCGTGGCTATCAAGGGAAATCAGGGATAGTATTAAAGCCAAGGAAGTGGCATACAAATTGGCCAGAAATAGCAGCGAACCCGGGGACTGGGAGAAATTTAGAACTCAGCAGAGGAGGACAAAGGGTTTGATTAGGGCAGGGAAAATGGAGTACGAGAAGAAGCTTGCAGGGAACATTAAGACGGATTGCACAAGTTTCGATAGATATGTAAAGAGAAAAAGGTTAGTAAAGACAAACGTAGGTCCCCTGCAGTCAGAATCAGGGGAAGTCATAACGGGGAACAAAGAAATGGCGGACCAATTGAACAAGTACTTTGGTTCGGTATTCACTAAGGAGGACACAAACAACCTTCCAGATATAAAAGGGGTCAGAGGGTCTTGTAAGGAGGAGGAACTGAGGGAAATCCTTATTAGTCGGGAAATTGTGTTGGGGAAATTGATGGGATTGAAGGCCGATAAATCCCCAGGGCCTGATGGACTGCATCCCAGAGTACTTAAGGAGGTGGCCTTGGATGCATTGACAGTCATTTTCCAACATTCCATTGACTCTGGATCAGTTCCTATGGAGTGGAGGGTAGCCAATGTAACCCCACTTTTTAAAAAAGGAGGGAGAGAGATAACAGGGAATTATAGACCGGTCAGCCTGACATCGGTAGTGGGTAAAATGATGGAATCAATTATTAAGGATGTCATAGCAGTGCATTTGGAAAGAGGTGACATGATAGGTCCAAGTCAGCATGGATTTGTGAAAGGGAAATCATGCTTGACAAATCTTCTGGAATTTTTTGAGGATGTTTCCAGTAGAGTCGACAAGGGAGAACCAGTTGATGTGGTATATTTGGACTTTCAGAAGGCTTTCGACAAGGTCCCACACAAGAGATTAATGTGCAAAGTTGAAGCACATAGGATTGGGGGTAGTGTGCTGACATGGATTGAGAACTGGTTGTCAGACAGGAAGCAAAGAGTAGGAGTAAATGGGTACTTTTCAGAATGGTAGGCAGTGACTAGTGGGGTACCGCAAGGTTCTGTGCTGGGGCCCCAGCTGTTTACACTGTACATTAATGATTTAGACGAGGTGATTAAATGTAGTATCTTCAAATTTGCGGATGACACTAAGTTGGGTGGCAGTGTGAGCTGCGAGGAGGATGCTATGAGGCTGCAGAGCGACTTGGATAGGTTAGGTGAGTGGGCAAATGCATGGCAGATGAAGTATAATGTGGATAAATGTGAGGTTATCCACTTTGGTGGTAAAAACAGAGAGACAGACTATTATCTGAATGGTGACAGATTAGGAAAAGGGGAGGTGCAAAGAGACCTGGGTGTCATGGTCCATCAATCGTTGAAGGTTGGCATGCAGGTACAGCAGGCGGTTAAGAAAGCAAATGGCATGTTGGCCTTCATAGCGAGGGGATTTGAGTACAGGGGCAGGGAGGCTACAGTTGTACAGGGCCTTGGTGAGGCCACACCTGGAGTATTGTGTACAGTTTTGGTCTCCTAACCTGAGGAAGGACATTCTTGCTATTGAGGGAGTGCAGCGAAGGTTCACCAGACTGATTCCCGCGATGGCGGGACTGACCTATCAAGAAAGACTGGATCAACTGGGCTTGTATTCACTGGAGTTCAGAAGAATGAGAGGGGACCTCATAGAAACATTTAATTCTGACGGGGTTAGACAGGTTAGATGCAGAAGAATGTTTCCAATGTTGGGGAAGTCCAGAACCAGGGGACACAGTCTAAGGATAAGGGGTAAGCCATTTAGGACCGAGATGAGGAGGAATTTCTTCACCCAGAGAGTGGTGAACCTGTGGAATTCTCTACCACAGAAAGTTGTTGGGGCCAATTCACTAAATATATTCAAAAAGGAGTTAGATGAAGTCCTTACTACTAGGGGGATCAAGGGGTATGGTGAGAAAGCAGGAATGGGGTACTGAAGTTGCATGTTCAGCCATGAACTCATTGAATGGCGGTGCAGGCTAGAAGGGCCGAATAGCCTACTCCTGCACCTATTTTCTATGTTTCTATGTTTCTATGATCTTATCGAAACGTATAAGATTATGAGGGGGCTTGATAAGGTAGATGCAGAGAGGATGTTTCCACTAATGGGGGAGACTAGAACTAGAGGGCATGATCTTAGAATAAGGTGCCGCCCATTTAAAACTGAGATGAGGAGAAATTTCTTCTCTCAGAGTGTTGTAAATCTGTTGAATTTGCTGCGTCAGAGAGCTGTGGAAGCTGGGACATTGAATAAATTTAAGACAGAAATAGACAGTTTCTTAAACGATAAGGGGATAAGGGTTTATGGAGAGTGGGCAGGGAAGTGGAGCTGAGTCCATGATCAGATCAGCCGTGACCTTATTGAATGGCGGAGCAAGCTCGAGGGGCCATATGGCCTACTCCTGCTCCTATTTCTTATGTTCTTATCTTCTTATCTTGTGGCGCGGTGACCAGAACTGGGCACACACTCATCTAAAAAATTGACTGCAATTTTACCATAACTTCTCCCAACATGTACTCTATGTTTTGTCTATATTGTTCATCACTCTGTTTGCTTTGCTAGTCACTGCTCTGCAGTGTTAGGTTTATTTGGCATTTTACAATTGTGTTCAGCACTGCTGGGCTCAGAATGGGTTCCCAATATGATATTTTCCACAATTCAATAGTCTGCTGACACTCAAACTCCAGATACACATGAAGAATGCCAACTTATGTGAGGTACCAGAGAGCTGGTCGTGCCTGTGGAACCAAATGTCAGCATGAGTCAACAACTTCAGCAAAAAAGTGGCAAAAATGGAGAAGAAATACATTTAAAGAAGACACTGAAATGAATTCAATCCTTTTTTCAATCTTATTTTATCCCTTAACCCTTGTAAAGGATCAGAGACCTGTTTTAAATTACAGAAATTCTACATACTCTTTTTCATATGACGTTTCACATTAATTCATACATGCATACATACATCGAGATTTTGAACTTGCTGGAGCCAAGAAAGGAGACTGTTTCTTCTTATGTAATTAACAGTTGAGAACAACTTGCAGTTAGATAACACTTCCAATTTTGAAAATTCCCACGGCATTATACAAAAGGGTGTGGGGGGAGGGGGGGGGGGTGGAAATTTAAACTAAATTAGTGGGACAAGTTGCCCAATGAAAAGCAGGCCAGAGTGTTTGATCTGTTAATGAATCAGAGAGCTCATGTTTGAATGAAGGCACTGGACTGCATTGGACTGAACCTTGCTGGAGTGGGGCATCTCAGGGTTGGAAGTGCGAGCTGATATCGGCTTAGCGAGGGCAAATGGGCATCTGAGACATCAGTGAGCTGCAGGGCCAATAAGATTTAAGGGTTGAGAAAGAATCAAAGGAATAATGGAGAAGGAGGGTGAATTTGAGTCCAATCAGGTACAGAAAGGGAAATAGAGAGAAATATATATATAGAGAGAAAGAGACAGACAGGAACAGTAATTTAAAATTTTACTGCAGGAATGAGAGTTTCAATTGTCTGCGTTCTGGGCCAGAGAGGTTGACTGGCATTGCACTAACTTATCTTGCAGTTAAAAAGATACTTGCGCTATTAATTACGCGGCAACTTTTTGTGATGAGTTTAATGGGCAATTAATGTGCAAATCTAGCACATTCGTAAAAATAACAGGGAGGCTAAGGGTGTGAAGCAAATGTCAGAGCAGTGTAAATCGACATGCAAGCTCTGGAGATTCACAACTCACACCGCATCTCTTAATCCCCTGAACTTACCAGCTGATTTGTGTATTAATAATGTCATTAACACGCCGTTATTTTTCCAGCAAGATCCGTCCCATTGTGTCTGCATTACCATTTCATGAGGAACAAAGATGCTAGGTATCAATAATATGGAACGCAACAATCTCTACTGTTGTTTTTGTTCTGATTTTGATCGACAGTTCTTTATCAAGGCAGCTCAGCATGGACTACATGACAGCTCCTGGAATTAATTTAGTTCACATTATTTTACTATTTAAACATAGAAAATAGGTGCAGGAGTAGGCCATTCAGCCCTTTGAGCCTGCACCACCATTCAATATGATCATGGCTGATCATGTAACTCAGTACCCCATTCCTGCTTTCTCTCCATACCCCTTGATCCCTTTAGCCGTAAGGGCCACATCTAACTCCCTTATGAATATATCTAATGAACTGGCCTCAACAACTTTCTGTGTAGAGAATTCCACAGGTTCACAACTCTCTGAGTGAAGAAGTTTCTCCTCATATCGGTCCTAAATGGCTTACCCCTTATCCTTAGACTGTGACCCCTGGTTCTGGACTTCCCCAACATCGGGAACATTCTTCCAGCATCTAACCTGTCCAATCCTGTCAGAATTTTATATGTTTCTATGAGATCCCCTCGCATTCTTCTAAATTCCAGTGAATATAAGCCTAGTCGATCCAGTCTTTCTTCATATGTCAGTTCTGCCATCCCGGGAATCAGTCTGGTGAACCTTCGCTGCACTCCCTCAATAGCAAGAATGTCCTTTCTCAGATTAGGAGACCAAAACTGTACACAACATTCAAAGTGTGGTCTCACCAAAGCCCTGTAGAACTGCAGCAAGACCTCCCTGCCCCTATACTCAAATCCTCTCGCTATGAAGGCCAACATGCCATTTGCCTTCTCCACCGCCTGCCATACCTGCATGCCAACTTTCAATGACAGATGTACCATGACACCCAGGTCTCGATGCACCTCCCCTTTTCCTAATCTGTCACGATTCAGATAATATTCTGCCTCCCTGTTTTTGCCACCAAAGTGGATAACCTCACATTTATCCACATTATACTGCATTTGCCATGCATTTGCCCACTTACCTAACCTGTCGAAGTCGCCCTGCAGCCTCTTAGCATACTCCTCACAGCTCACACTGCCACCCAGCTTAGTGTCATCTGCAAACTTGGAGATATTACACTCAATTCCTTCATCTAAATCATTAATGTATATTGTAAATAGCTGGGGGCCCAGCATTGAACCTTGCGGCACACCACTAGTCACTGCCTGCCATTCTGAAAAGAACCTGTTTATTCCTACTCTTTGCTTCCTGTCTGCCAACCAGTTCTCTATCCACGTCAATACATTACTCCCCAATACCATGTGCTTTCATTTTGCACACTAATCTCGTGTGTGGGACCTGTCAAAAGCCTTTTGAAAGTCCCAATACACCACATCCACTGGTTCTCCCTTGTCCATTCTACTAGTTCAATCCTCAAAAAATCCCTTTCAAAATCTATGCTGACTTGGGCCGATCTTGTCATTGCTTTTGAAATGTGCTGCTATTACATCTTTAATAATTGATTCCTTCATTTTCCCACGACCGATGTCAGGCTAACCGGTCTATAATTCCCTGTTTTCTCTCTCCCTCCTTTTTTAAAAAGTAGGGTTACTTTAGCTACCCTCCAATCCATATGAACTGATCCAGAGTCTATAGACTGTTGGAAAATGACCACCAATGAGTCCACTATTTCTAGGGCCACTTCCTTAAGTACTTTGGGATGCAGACTATCAGGCCCTGGGGATTTATCGGCCTTCAACCCCATCAATTTCCCGAACACAATTTCCTGACAAATAAGGATATCCTTCAGTTCCTCCTTCTCGCCAGACCCGCGGTCCCCTACTAATTGTGTCTTCCTAAGTGAAGACAGAACCAAAGTATTTGTTCAATTGGTCTGCCATTTCTTTGTTTCCCATTATAAATTCACCTGATTCTGACTGCAAGGGACCTACATTTGTCTTCACTAATCGTTTTCTCTTCACACATCTATAGAAGCTTTTGCATTCAGTTTTTATGTTCCCTGTAAGCTTACTCTCATACTCTATTTTCCCCCTCCTAATTAAACCCTTTTTCCTCCTCTGTTGAATTCTAAATTTCTCCCAGTCCTCAGGTTTGCTGCTTTTTCTGGCAAATTGGTATGCCTCTTCCTTGGATTTAACACTATCACTAATTTTCCTTATTAACCACAGTTGAGCCACCTTCCCCATTTTATTTTCATGCCAGACCGGGATTTACAATTGTTGAAGTTCATCCATGTGATCTTTAAATGTCTGACATTGCCTATCCACCGTCAACCCTTTAAGTATCATTCGCCAGTCTATCCCAGCCAATTCACGTCTCATACCATCGAAGTTACCTTTCTTTAAGTTCAGGACCCTAGTCTCTGAATTACCTGTGTCACTCTCCATCTTAATGAAGAATTCTACCATATTATGGTCACTCTTCCCTAAGGGGCCTCACACAACAAGATTGCTAATTAATCCTCTCTCATTACACAAGACCCAGTATAGGATGGCCTGCTCTCTAGTTGATTCCTCGACATATTGGTCTAGAAAACCATCCCTTATACACTCCAGGAAATCCTCCTCCACCGCGTTACTACCAGTTTGTTTCGCCCAATCTATATGTAGATTAAAGTCACCCATGATAACTGTTGTACCTTTATTGCACGTATCCCTAATTTCTTGTTTGATGCCATCCCCAACCTCACTGCCACTGTTTGGTGGTCTGTACACAACTCCCACTAGCGTTTTCTGCCCTTTGGTGTTCCACAGCTCTACCCATACAGATTCGACATCATCCAAGCTAATGTCCTTCCTTACTATTGCGTTAATCTCCTCTTTAACCAGCTACGCTACCACACCTCCTTTTCCTTTCTGTCTATCCTTCCTGAATATTGAATACCCCTGGATGTTGAGTTCCCAGCCTTGGTCGCCCTGGAGTCATGTCTCCGTAATCCCAGTTACATCATATCCGTTAACAGCTATCTGCGCAGTTAATTCATCCACCTTATTATGAATGCTCCTTGCATTGAGACACAGAACCTTCAGGCTTGTTTTTTTAACACTCTTTGTCCTTTTAGAATTAAGTTGTAATGTGGCTCTTTTTGATGTTTGCCTTTGATTTCTCTGCCCTCCACCATTCCTTATCTCCTTTCTACCTTTTGCTTCTGCCCCCATTTTACTTCCATCTGTCTCCCTGCATAGATCCCCATCCCCCTGACATATTATGTTAAAACCTCCCCAACAGCATTAGCAAACACTCCCTCTAGGACTTTGGTTCCGGTCCTGCCCAGATGCAGACCGTCCGATTTGTACTGGTCTCACCTCCCCCAGAACCGGTTCCAGTGTCCCAGGAATTTGAATCCCCCCCTCTTGCACCATTCCTCAAGCCACGTATTCATCTTAACTATCCTGCTATTTCTACTCTGACTAGCACGTGGCACTGGTAGCAATCCTGCGATTACTACCTTTGAGGTCCTACTTTTTAATTTAACTCCTAGCTCCCTAAATTCAGCTTGTAGGACCTCATCCCATTTTTTACCTATATCGCTGGTACCTATATGCACCACGACAACTGACTGTTCACCATCCCCCTCCAAAATGCCCTGCAGCCACACCGAGACATCCTTGATCCTTGCACCAGGGAGGCAACATGCCATCCTGGAGTCTCAATTGTGGCCGCAGAAACGCCTATCTATTCTCCTTACAATAGAATCCCCTACCACTATAGCTCTCTCACTCTTTTTCCTGCCCTCCTGTGCAGCAGAGCCACCCATGCTGCCATGAACTTGGCTGCTGCTACCTTTCCCTAATGAGTCATCTCCCCCAACAGTACCCAAAATGGTGTATCTGTTTTGGAGGGAGATGACCGCAGGGGACCCCTGCACTACCTTCCTTCCACTGCTCTGCCTGATGATCACCCATTCCCTATCTGCCTGAGTAACCTTTACCTGCGGTGTGACCAACTCACTAAACGTGCTATTCACAACATCCTCATCATCGTGGATGCTCCAAAATGAGTCGATGCACAGCTCCAGTGCCACAATGCGGTCTGTCAGGAGCTACAGCTGAACACACATCCTGCACACATAGTAGTCAGGGAAACTGGAAGCGTCCCTGATTTCCCACATAGCACAGGAGGAACATGATACGGGTCTGGGCTCTCCTGCCATGACTTAACCCTTAAATTAAATTAATTTGGCAACAATGACAAGGTTTCTGACTGCTAAGGAAATAAAAAGAAAAGAAAAAGATTAAATACTCACCAATCCACCAGCCAATCACTTACCCGCTTGGCTGTGACGTCACACTCGATTTCCTTTTATTTCTTTGTTTACCTTCTGCCCCAGCTAGCTTCTCTGACCCGATCAAGTTGTTGTGCTGAGCTAGAACTCCATAGTATTTAGAGTCTCTGGCTTCAGTTAAGCAACTCTAAAAAAGGATGAATTATCTCAAGGGGATTTATTATGTTGGACTCAGAAAACAGTTAAGTAATGTATTACTATCTAATTTATTCTTAGTTCTGTAAAAATATATGCCTTAAAATAAATTCAAATCAATCGTTTAACCTGAACTATATAGTCTGTCAATGTAGTGATATTCTGCAAATTTGAAAAATTCAAAAATATAGCAGAGAGAAATACAGAGTAAATGGAAGACTATCAGAAACACAGGGAGAGTAACAAAGAGAGAGAAACATGGAGAAAATGGGAAAGTAACAAAGATACAGGAAGAGAGCAATAATGTGAAACATAGAGAATGGGAGAATAAGAGACATAGAAACATAGAAACATAGACACAAGGAAAACATTGGAAGGAGAGATAACCCTTAAAAACTAGTATTTAGATAATATTCCATCTGGATATTGGTCAGATCAACGAACGAGGGAAGTGGACCTTGTCGGAATGCAATAAAAAAAAGCCCGCCTTATGTGTTACAGAACAAAAATAAATAAACTAATGAATAAAATAGGGAATTGCACCAGGCATGCAAATTTGAGGCGTCTAGATAGTTGCATCCCACTGATTGGTCCAGAATAACAGCCACTCCTTAACTAATTGACTTCTAAAGTATGGAGGGTAGGGGGAACACACAGTGGGACCGAAATTGCCCCATGCTGAGTTTTGGGGCGCTTACTTCAAAGTAAATGAAAGTTTAGCGCCGGGTGGCGCGGAATTGGCCTTAGAGGCAAAAATATGTCTGGGGCGCCAACTGGGCATTCATGGGGCGTGACCCTTAGCGCAGGCCTGACGTGCCCCGTCACGCTGATGCATCACATCTCTCCCCTTCTTTTAAAGGGGAGGGCCACTGCGAACTCGGCAACCGCTTTAGTGGCGCTCATTGGGCCACCACGGAGAGTGTTGGCCGGGCCAGCAACCTGGCACCCAAGGGTGCCGGTCTGCATGTTGGCATCCCTGAAAAGTTGGCTGACAGAAAAATAATAAGGGGTCGGCACGCTGGTGCATTAATTATGGGGTGCGGCACAAACTACTTTTAGCCTGCTGAGCCCTGGGGGCATTTCTTGGGGGAGGGCTTTGGCTGCCGCGCCTGGGCGAAAACCCCTTAGCGCCCTGTTAGCACCTCCGGGAGGTGCTAACGGGCCTTTCTGAGAGGGGCAATTTCTGCCCCAGTAGCTTCTGCAAGGCACCCCCAAACTTCTTGATCCAGCTTTATGGGCCCAATTTCCTCACCAGCTTAGAACGGCGTACTTACCCGTGATACGCCGACTTTGTGGGGGGAAAAAACGCGCCGAAAAATGACTGTCCTAATTTGGCCACTCCTGGATCATTGTGGTCCTGTGGCGTGGCACTGCAAAATCTGCAGGGGACAGAGCTTGGGCCGCACTTGCTCAGTGCAGCCGGCACGGGGCCGGGGCTTGGGTCCAGTGTGTCCTGGAGTGCCAGCAAGGGGACGCATGACCGTTTGAGTGTGCGCGCATGTGCAATGGGGCAGCAATATTGGCAGTCAGCCATTTAAAGGGAGAGCATCCTCAGTGCCTTAGCAGCATTGGCAATGGGCCATATTTCAAGGTAAGGTGTGATTCGTGATTTTTGGGTGGCTGAGGGAGTGGAAAGGAGCGCTGCATAGGTGCATGCAAGGTCAGGACTGTGTGTTTTCAAGATTACCTGAGTGTAAATCCAATACACCAATGACGCAAGAGCGTGCAACAAGAACGAAGAATTTCTTGCATGAGAAAGTGGAGAAACTAGTCACTGTCATTGAGAACAGATGGCAGGAGCTGGATATCAGTAGGAGTGGTCCCACAAAAGTGCCACCTGAAGAAATGGGGAGATGCTGGAACCTAGTTGCAGAAGAATACCCCTCAGGGGTGAATACCGCAAGATCTGGAAGCCAGTGCAAAAAGAAATGGCGGGCATTGGTCAAGTAGTGAGTGTAAGTAATATCTTCATTTTTAAATGGAATTGCAATTGTAACTGTGACCATCTGTATATGTCCCACCCATCAGAAGCGCAGCATGTGTCAAAAGTTATATTTTCATCTTTGCAGAAGAAATTGGCCCACAACAAAAGGGAAAGAATTAGAACAGGAGGAGGGCCACCAAATCTGCACCAACTAACACTGGAACAGAGGGTCGCCGTCTTGCTGAGTCGCACCTGCAGAAAAAGAATCAGCTCTGCACAAGCTGGGCCCACACGCGAGGGTGAGGGTCAGTCATGAAAATGCATCGTTGCCCTTCAAATCAACCTGCTGACTGGCCTGCCACCTGTGAGACTACTCATGCCACCCATCCTGCCCCTTCCTGTGCTGCTAACCACTTGACTGCTCTGTTGTATTATGAAGAACAAGAAGACAATCTTGAACATCCTGAAGATCCACAAGATCCAGATACATCCGCTCCAGACCAAGGCGGGTGGGGGAAGGAAGAGTGCATGGATATGTGTTCACGGGAGAATGCTGATCATGATATGGATCAGTCCATAGTACAGGGCATCACTTTTCCAGACACCTCCATGAGCTCTGCTACGACATTCCATGGTTTCACACCTTCGGAGGTTGCGGGTTCCAGTGGCGGTGGTGGAATGCAGTTTGGAATACCCAGGGCCCCACCATCCCAGCCTGTGTCTTGCATTGGAGGGGTGCCGCTAGGCAGACCAATGGCGAGGGGAAGGAGAAGCCGACCAGTCTCTCCTGAGATGCAGCATTCATCAGATGTTCATCAGGTTATGTCATTGGGTGAGGAGACCAATGCCCTTACCCGATCACTCGTGGCCACCGTCAGTGGGGTGCGTGATGAGGTAGCGGCACTGTCGGGCGAAATATCAGCATTGAGATGGGAACTGAGGGCGGGCATGTCAGAGGGAGTGCAAATGATGGCAAAGGCCATGAGGGAGCTAGCTGCTGCAATAAGGGCACACAGCCCAGACAATCAAATGCCACTCCCACTGCAATCCACTCATCAGCCTCTCTTGAGACCCAAGCCGGGCCCCCAAACCCTCCCACCACCGTCACTGCCCCATGAGGAAGAGCACATTACCTGAGATGTGGGTGAGAGATGGGTGCAGCCTTTCTTTGCTATTGTTGTTGTTGTTGTTGAAGTGCATTGTAAACTTTCCAATGAAAGATATTTTGCATTAAAACAGAATCATGTTCCATTAGCACCACACAACATTTAGGAACAACTGTAAAAAATAAACACCCCTCACTCCTAAAGTCATGCGTGCCTGCCACCCCTAGCCCTGGCTGAAGGGCTAGCTGGTGCGTTCTGTAGTTGGCAAGGTAGGACTGCTCTATTTACAGTACCTGATTTATCTCTCATTTATTTTTGATGATGTTGTGAAGATGTTGTAATGTTGTGCTGATGTTGTGAAGGTGTTTAGTGCTTAGAATCCTCTAACTCACCTTCCTCCGCGCCCCCCCGCACCCCCTTGCTCCCCCCCCCCCCCCACCCAACGCAATCTCTGGCTACCTGCGCTGATTTCTTAAGTGTAAGTAAGGTTTTTTTGTGCCTGCAAAAGTGACCACATACGCTGGCCTAAGTCAGTTTGGAGTAACTTTTAGCTGGCCAAATTTGCTTCTATGGCCAAAACAGGCAGAAGTGGCAGGTAACGCCCCCTTTAGGAGAAAAAAAACAAAACTAAAAAAAAATCTAACTAACTGACTTACACT
This sequence comes from Pristiophorus japonicus, assembly GCF_044704955.1. Lineage (NCBI taxonomy): Eukaryota > Metazoa > Chordata > Chondrichthyes > Pristiophoridae > Pristiophorus > Pristiophorus japonicus. The sequence goes on along the minus strand of NC_091980.1, from coordinate 133,668,247 downwards.
GGAGCAAGTTAAATGGGGAAATTTGCAATTTTTAAGTTACTCCAAAAAAAGCTACTTGCTTCAAAAAAAGCAGGGCAACTCCTGGGGAAATTTAAGCCCATAGTGTCCAACCTTAAAATATAGACAATGCCCGGTTTCACCTACATGATTAACAGAGAACTAGCACCAATCTTGAAAAAATTCCATTAATTCAATGAACTATTTTATCATTGTGAAAGATTCTTCTATGTTTCTTATGCCTCTATTCCTCAACCTTTGCAGTCACTTTTACAGCACACCCAGGTTGTCATACTTTTTTTCCCCTAAGATTCACGTGTAAATTATGTAATTTGAAACAGGTTACTGTCTACCTGTGTGGCCTTCTCATTGAAGTAATAAAACTATGGAAGTAGGGTTCAACTTTATAAAGGAATTACAAATTCCCATCATTCTTGAAAAAAAACTGATAAAATGAAAATTCAGGAGCGAAACAGTTTCTCAATAGCAAGTAAGGATAGCTACATCCAGCAAAAAAGTCAAATCTATCACAGGTGTACACTCACCTTCCTGTAAATAATAGCAGTTTTATATTCAACTACAGGAGACATGACTGAACAATCAGCATCTGAGTGATTAAAAAATGGCAGGTTGACTCAGTTAGTAGCACTCTCACCGCTGAATCAGAATCCCCACAAGGAACATCGGAACAGAAGTCAGCCATTCAGCCTTCGAGCCTGTTCCACCTAGCCCAACAGCTTTTTGGGGGCGAGGACTTGAGCATACACTGACTACTGAGAGAGTGCTGCATTGTCTGAGGTTTTGTTAAGAACATAAGAATTAGGAGCAGGAGTAGGCCATTCGGCTCATTGAGCCTGCTCTGCCATTCAATGACTGATCTTCTACCTCAACGTCACTATTCCCATATCTCGATTCCCTTAATATTCAAAAAAGTTATCGATCTCAGACTTGAATAAGTTCAACGACTGAGCATCCACAGCCCTGTGGGGTAGAGAATTCCAAAGATTCACCAATATCTGAATGAAGGAATTTCTCCTCATCTCAGTCCTAAATGGCCGACCCCTTATTCTGAGACTGTGACCTCTGGTTCTAGACTCCCCAGCCAAGGGAAACATCCACTCTGCATCTATCCTGTCAAGCCTTGTAAGAATTTTGTATATTTCAATGAGATCACCTCTCACTCTTCTAAACTCTAGAGAATATAGGCCTAGTTTGTTCAATCTCTCCTCATAGGACAATCCCCACATCCCAGGAATCAGTTTGGTGAACCTTCTCTGTTCTTTGGATGAAGCTATTTTGGTGGTTCAGGCAAACATTCACAAATCCACACCACTGGACTACTTGAAGAATACATAAGAATACATAAGAATTAGGAACAGGAGTAGGCCATCTAGCCCCTCGAGCCTGCTCTGCCACTCAACAAGATCATGGCTGATCTAGCCGTGGACTCAGCTCCACTTACCCGCCCGCTCCCCATAACCCTTAATTCCCTTATTGGTTAAAAATCTATCTATCTGTGATTTGAATACATTCAATGAGCTAGCCTCAACTGCTTCCCTGGGCAGAGAATTCCACAGATTCACAACCCTCTGGGAGAAGAAATTCCTTCTCAACTCGGTTTTAAATTGGCTCCCCCGTATTTTGAGGCTGAGCCCCCTAGTTCTACTCTCCCCGACCAGTGGAAACAACCTGTCTGCCTCTATCTTGTCTATCCCTTTCATTATTTTAAATGTTTCTATAAGATCACCCCTCATCTTTCTGAACTCCCAACGAGTAAAGACCCAGTCTACTCAATCTATCATCATAAGGTAACCCCCTCATCTCCGGAATCAGCCTAGTGAATCGTCTCTGTATCCTCTCCAAAGCTAATATATCCTTCCTTAAGTAAGGTAACCAAAACTGCACGCAGTACTCCAGGTGCGGCCTCACCAATACCTTGTACAGTTGCAGCAGGACCTCCCTGCTTTTGTACTCCATCCCTCTTGCAATGAAGGCCAACATTCCATTCACCTTCCTGATTACCTGCTGTACCTGCAAACTAACTTTTTGGGATTCATGCACAAGGACCCCCAGGTCCCTCTGCACCGCAGCATGTTGAATTCAAATAATCTTCCCTTTTACTGTGTTTTTTTCCAAGGTGGATGACCTCACATTTTCCGACATTGTATTCCATCTGCCAAACCTTAGCCCATTCGCTTAACCTATCTAAATCTCTTTGCAGGAAGAGCAGGAAGGTGCTCTGGCCAACAACACCAAGCATGAACATTCTTTTCTCACTGCTGTTTGTGGTGATATGGCTGTTTCACTCACCTTTTTTAAAACATTTGCTCTCAGTCTCTCAGGATGTGAGAGACACACGCAAGACTGTATTTATTATCCATGTCTAGTTGCCCTGAGAAGGCAGTGGTGGACTTCATTGTTGAATGTTTTTGTTTACAACCAACTTTGACTTGTTGCTCAGAGGTCATTGAGTTAAACATGTAGTGTAGCCAGAGTGACAGGTCCAGAGAAGGGACATTAGTGAACCAGTTGGGATTTTACAACAATCCAGCAGTTCTCAATCCAGATTTACTAAATTACCAAATTTACTGAATTCAATTATACAATTGCCAAGGTGGGAATTATCTGGCTTCCTTGTTGCATTAATCTACCCAATATTATGAAGAGCCAGTGTTGTACTAAAACAGCATTAAAATTTCAGAACCAGAAAAAATCAGTTTGCCATCGTCTAATTTCATTATCAAAACACTGGGCTCAATTTTCCCCAGTTATCTGCACTGCTTTTTTTGGCATAAATTAAAATATCCAAGTTTCCCCAAAGTTTCTGTGCCAGCGTAACTCAGTTAGTTACGATTTTTAGGTTAGTATTCTTTTGCGTCATGGGGGCGTAACCTGATGTCTGCGCCGGTTTTTCAGATTTATGCAAGTTTGGCCAACTTACATTTTTCCTAGGACGGCGTATGTGATACTCCCAAAAAACCTTCTGGGCACTTAAGAAAAACTAGCGCGCATAAAAAAATCATCGCAGAAAGACGCCACTGTTTTTATACAAAGTTTTGGAGGGAGTCAAGAAGACTTGCGGTGGCACAGCGTTTCTCAGATTGGTACCAAGCTTATTCTTTCGAACATCTCAGGTAATGCACACTTCTTGATGGGAGGCGTGGGCAGGCGATAATGTGGAAGGCCCGGCTTGGGCCTCTTCAGTGGCTGGTCTGGGGATTGGAGTGGATGTGGCAATTGATTCTGTCAGTGGCCGCGGGGTCTGGGCATGTTCCCTTATTGCAGCAGCAAACTCTGACATTTCATCCCTCATGTGCCCTGACAGTGTCTCAACTACCTGCGACATTCCCTCCCTCATGTGCACCAACATTGTATCAGCTGCCTGTGACATTCCCTCCCTCATGTGTCCGGACAGTGTTCCCATTTCTCGTGAGAGTGTTGTTACTTCTCCCGACAGTCCCGATACCTCATCACCCACCCCACTGATGGTGTCCAGGGGTGATCGTGTAAGGTCAAATGCTCTTTGCACTTATTGCCATCATCTGAATTCTCATCTGTTAGATCCTGCACCTCAGGAGAGCGCTGTTGTATCCCACTGGGACCTGCAGCCTCGGACGGTGGGGCCCTGGGTGTGCCTCACTGCACCCCATAGAATCCCCAGCCTCGGACTGTGAAAAACCATGGAATGTCCCAACACTCGTACCACTGAGGAAAGGGCCTGGTACTTCAATGGGCAGCACCTGTACCTCCTCTAGAGTGAGTACAATTTGCCTTTAACAAATCTGTGCTGGCTTTACTTAATTAATCTATAGCAAATTTAAATGTGGATCAACTGTCCTCCTAGTTGTCTATCAAGTTAGTGCTTTTAGCCAGGAGCTGATTTCCTCTCCCAACACCCTCCCCCACCCATTCCTGAACATTGTTAACCTCAGGGTTTACTATCTACTATTACTACTCCTCGTGGGGGCTTCATCCTTCCCCTCCCCCTGCCCCTCCCCTTCATCCCTATGCTCTTGGTCTGGAAGGTGGGATTAGAAGATGTTCCCCAGGCTCGTCTGTGTGTGAATCTTCTTCTGCATCGGCTTCAGCCTCAACAGGGTTGGCCTTAAGTTCTGCAAAATATAACAGAATAGAAAATGGTTAGCAGCAGAGGAGGGGACAGGGTGGCATGAGTAGGCTCACACAGCGCAGGCAGCAGGCTCATTTGAAGGACCACAATGAATAATAGCACATTGCATCAACCGAAGCCTGACTGACGGAGACATCCCCATGAACCGAAGCATGGCTAGCCCGCGCAGCACTTAACATTTAGCAAAGCCAGACTGTGGAATTTTCAGGACTTACCCTCTCCCTTGAGTGTGGGCCCAGCTTGTGCAGTGGTGGTTGCTTTTCTCCAGGCAGGACCCATCAAAGCAGCGACCCTGTCTTCCAAGGGTGTCAGTGGGTGCAGATTTGCCTGTTCAAGTTCTTTCCCTTTTGTTATGTGCCACCTTCCTCTGCAAAGATGAAAATATAACTTTTTGGAGAGGGTGTCTTTCTGCTGGGTGGGAATCCAGATAGTCACATTTACAATTGCAATTCCAGTGAATAAATGAAAATATTACTTACCCTAACAGGGCTTGCCACTTCTTTCTGCATTGGCCTCCAGAACTCGGAGTGGTCACCATTGCACAGTAATCTTCTGCAAGTTGGTTCCAGCGTTTCTTCATTTCTTTTGGTGAAACTTTTATGTGACCTCTGCTGGTGTACAGAACATGCCATCTGGCCTCAATTACAGTAACTACTGCCTCCACTTCATCCTGTGAGAAATTCTTGGTCCTTGAGCCGCGTTGCATATTGTATTGCGGCTCCGATTTTTCCACTGAGAATTAAAGTTCTCACACACAACTAGCTCTTTAAAAATGGCTGAATGCAGACCGGGAGCTGTACTGGGCATACGCGCCCATAGCAGTCACGTAAAAAACATCATTTTTTTCCCCGCGCATGCGCAGAAGGGAGGAGGCATCGTTTTTACGGCACACCCCCCCGAAGCTGAAGGACAGGCTGTGCGACGCCAATTTCAAAAATTAGAATGGGGAAACTTACTGGTTATTTTTTTGGAGTAGTCGGGGCCAAAAGAAACGGTGTAACTCTTGCAATACGCCAAAAAAATGCCATTGAGGAAAATTGAGCCCTTTGTATATACATCGAGAACAAACTGAACTCACGGGTAGACTTAACCACTTTTATCTACTTTAATCACATTTATCAGTACACACAGATCCATTATTGCTCAAGTGTGGATTTTCTTCCCTTCATCTATGGTGGAGCTTAAACTCACAACCTCTAACTGTTAAACCAGTGCCATAACCACTATACTACCATACCAATACACAACAAAGACTGCACTTCAGAAAATTCATTGTATGTGAGGTCTTTTGAGATGTTTCTGAGATACGATAAGGTGCTATATAAATGCAAGTCCTTTCTTGTACCATTGTTCCAATTTAGTTCTCTCTTTGAATAATTAATAATAGATGTGACTGCGCAGCTGATTAAAGCAGTATACAATTGAACCATACAGATTAGGTTTAAGAGAAAATAAACTTGCATTTACATAGCACCTTTATCATCTTCAGGGCGCTTTACCAAAATGCTTCACAGCCAATGATGAAATGTAGTTATTGATTTTATGTAGCTGAAAGATTTATTTCCCAGTCTGCTGAATTAGCTGATTTTAGTTGAAGTGGTGTAGAGCAGTTGCTACAATTGATCTCAGTGCCCCGGGGTAGGCAGGGGAAATTCAGCCCAGCTTTCTGTGCTGAAACTTTCTGTCCAATGTCAACCATGGCAATATAGGCAAGATGGCATTGGACACCAGTGCTCATTGAACTATACTTCAGTGTTTTCAAGAGGCGAGGGTAAAAACTGGAGTGTATTTTTTTTAAAACATATGAAATAAAATCAAAATACTAGTCTGGTTATACCATGCAATTTGTGTCAACTCAATAGGGTCTTGGTTTCGTATCGATGGCAACTTTGTCATGTCATTCTGGTCCAGTGGACCATGGGAACTTTTAAGCTCAATTATCGTTTTAATTTTAGCAAAGAGCCAATAGGACAAGTAGTATTCTCCTACCATTCAAAATTAAGTGGCATTCAAAGCAAGGTGAGCAGAGCTCTTGCACACCTGTAATATGAACAAGCAGAACTGCATTGTCCTTGAACAGAGAGCGATGTAACAGCTAGCAGTATAGCTTGGATCTGCCAACACTATGTACCTGTACCTCTATATATGTAGCACAACAAGGCCCTAATCCTTACCCTGAAACTTTATTCATGTTCATACCTGCAAACAGGAATAGAGTAACACAGAAAACAATACAATAATAGTCAATGTAACATAGAAGATTACTACATGTAGCCAGAGGCGTCGATTCTGAATACTTCTGTTGGCTGCTCTAGTTCTGTCTTCTACTGTTGCAGTTTCCTGGAAGAGTTTGATGACAGAAAAACATCAGAAGAGAGAAGATACACTGTCTCTATTGTCACTTTGTTCTATTGGCTAGTACCTGCAATCTATTTTTCAAGAAGTGTCTTTGTTGCTTCATAATATAGAACATTCCCCTCCCCCAACTCCATGGATGATTCCAATATTTCAACATTATTCTTAATATCTCGCAAACTACAGAACAGTGAAAACCTCCAGCAAGTTAAATAAATCAGACTGGTCCCTCTATACACATGAGAACTATGCATTTTTCATCATACAAAAGAATAAAAGGCAGCACTCACACAATAAAATAAACAGAAATACGTGATATAGTCATCTTAAGGCTATTCCCACTTTAAAGAAAATGTACATGCAGAAAGAACTATATCACCTTCCAAAGCACTTTACAATTGAGGGAGTAATTTTGAAGTACAGTCAGGTAGTCACCGTTGGAATGTAGGCAAATGTGGCAGCCAATTTGTGCAGCACAGCAAGGTCTCACAGACAGCAATGACATAAATGAACAGCAATGATATAAATGGCCAGATAATGTTTTTGGTACTATTGGATGAGAGAGGATTTCTGGCCAGGACACCAGGCAAACTCCTTGCTTTTCTTCAAAATAGTCTTTACATCCACCTGAGCAGGCAGACATTATCTTGGTTTAATATCTCAACCGAAGGCTGCAACGACACCAATACAGCATTGAGGTGTCACCCTGGATTAGGTGTCTGAGTCCAAAGTGGGGCTTCAATCCATAGCCAGCCTTCTGATTCAACTGAGTTGAGATGACACTTAAGGGTATTTAGTTTTATGTTCTAAAAGAGGATACTATACATGTGTAATAAATAATGCTTAGATATATGGTGATCTATTCTGCAAATTGATTTATTATATACTTACTAGGCACTTGAGACAAACACATCTTGAAGCCATAAAAACAACCATAACACAACTGAAATAAATCCAAAAACAACAGGAGCAGCAGGGAAATAACTTAGCACATTTCTTCAGACATAATAAACAAATATATTAAAATTACTCATGATCATTTGCAACTTAAAAAAAAAGGATCCTGTATTTTGAGACTGCAACATATCCTATGAGTGGTTTGCACCGCCTTCCCCACCTATTTTCTATTACAGCAGAGAAGGTTAAGTGCAGATCTGATCGAGCTGTTCAAAGTTATGTGGGATTTTGATGAGGTAAACCGGGAAAAAAACTATCTCCACTGGTCATCCACTGAATTAGTAACTAGGGGCTCAACTTTGGTCAGGAGTTGCTCCGTTTTTTGTGGAGCAACTTGATTTTTCTGGCATATCTTAAAAATCCCCATTTTGCACATTCAATTTGCGCCAGTGTAAATGAGTTAGTTACGATTTTTTTAGTTTAGTTTAGTTTTTCTCAAAAGGGGGCATTCGTTACCAGTTTTAGCCATTTAGGCCACTTTGGTCAGCTAATAGTTACTCCAGATCTACTTAGGCCAGCGTATGTGGCCACTTCAGAAAACCCTTGTGGAGAGTTAAGAAATTAGTGCAGGTAGGTACATCGAAGGCCATTCGGCCTGGGATCGGGACGGGAAGGGAAGCGGGGAAGACCTGCACCTAAAGCACCAAGACTTGCAAAGCACTAAACAAAGCACAAAAAGTAATAAGCATTCAATAACAAATAAAAACTAGAAGTCCTACCTTCATCTGAAAACTCGGCCCGGGAAGGCAGTGGGCCGTCCGGTGCGGAAGGCTACTCAGCCTGAAATAGGTGCGGGACGACAACGCACCAGGAGGCTACTTGGCCAGGGCTAGGGGCGGGAGTGTTTGAACTGCCGACATCGGAGCACACACAGCGGCTGCAGGAAAAGCTGTTGCACTCTTTTAATCACATATAAGGGTCCTCGGAAAGGATGGTAGAAACATTTGAATAAGAACATGGCCTTTTGCTCCGCATCGGGATTTACCCTCTCTAACATAAATTGATTTTGTAAGTCTACACACGATGTTCAAAACTCATTTACCACCACCTACTCCCACTCCTGTTCCTATTTTGGCGCTACTGCGCATGCGCGGACATTGCGACCCGACTCCAATGTGCATGTGCAGATGTCCCAGCACTGTTTTCAGCGCAGGACGCTGGCTCCACCCCCGACTCAACTGGCCACGCTGCACGACAACTGGGGAGAGGCCGGACAGCGGCCAAAGTGGGGAGGAATGTTTTCGGCGCACATCTGAATGGAGAAAAGTGCCGCATCTCCGGTAAGTGTGCCGAAAAAAGGGGTGGGCCAAAATTGAGCCCATAGTGTACATAAATTTAAGATCAGCACCAAAATAGGGACGGTAGAGCTTAGGAGAATTTTACTTAATGTTGAGCATGGTTAGAACATAGAATACTGAGGTAGAAACAGATAGCTTTGAAAAGGGAAGTGGATAAACATTTGGAAAAAAAACTAAAAATGTATGAGGAATGGGCAGAAGAATGGGACAGAGTGCAAAGGCCCTGTGAGCCAAATGGCCTTCTATGCCGTTAAATTCGATGATGTTAAGAATTCTTGTCATTTTTGAGGTATTCTGGTTTACTAGTTCATGCACTCTTCTTCTTCTGCAAATGTTGCCACTCAACATCCCCCTTTGTTCATACTAGTACACTCCTCATCTCCCAACATCTCAGCACCACAGTAAGATCCCCACCTCCTTGACATTGCTCTAAACCCTTCCTGGCTCCACCCTGCATCACTGTCTGACGCCCCCCACCCAGTGCTACATGTACTCAAGCTTCACTCTCCTTTGCCCTCAAGCACTGCATGGTGACTTTTCTCCCTCCTCCTGCTCAACCAGAACTGGTCTTGTGTTTTCCTGTGTCCCGCAATTGTCCAGAGGTTTCCCAGCTGTCTACCGCAGGGAAAATCATTGCAAGAATCCTCCTCAATTGTCTCCTCCCAGTGGCTGAAGAGTCAAAATGCGGATTCCACACAACGCACATGATCTTCACCGTGCGACAAATCCAAGCAAAATGTAGCGAGCAGAATCAACCTCTGTACATGGCCTTCTTTGACCTCACAAAGGCCTTCGACTCTGTCAACTATGAGGGATTATGGAATGTCCTTCTCAAATTTGGCTGTCCTCAAAAATTTGTCACCATCCTCTGCCTGCTTTACGATGAAATGCAAGCTGTGATTCTTACCAATTGATCCACTACAGACCCAATACAGCGCACCAACGCTCTTCTCAATCTTTCTCACTGCAATGCTTCATCTCACCTTTTAACAAGCTCCCTGCTGCAGTGGAGTTAATCTACAGGACAAGTGGGAAATTGTTCAACCTCCATCATCTCCAGTCCAGATCCAAGGTTGTTCCAACCTCTGTCAATGAAGGATGCAGATGCCGTTTGCTTTTGTGCACACTCGGAGGCCGAACACCAAACCATCATTGACACCTTCACTGAAGGGAACGAGTCTGGGCTTTACATTAAACATTCGTAAGACAAAGGCTCTCTACCAACCTATGCCCATCACACAGTACTGCTCCCTGATTATCAAGATCCATGACGAAACCTTGGACATTGTGGACCACTTCCCATACCTCGGGAGCCTACCATCAGTGAGGACTAACATCGATGACGAAGTCAAACACCACCTTCAGTGTGCCAGTGCCGCCTTTGGTTGCCTGAGGAAAAGAGTGTTCGAAGACCAGGATCTCAAACGGGTCACCAAGCTCATGGTCTACAGAGCAGTAGTGATACCTTCCCTCCTATATGCTTCAGAGAACTATGTACAGTACCACCAATGCTGCCTCTGCAAAATCTTGCAAATTCATTGGCAGGATAGGCGCACCAACGTCAATGTTCTCTCTCAGGCCAACATCCCCAGCATCGAGGCATTGACCATGCTCAATCAGCTCCGATGGACAGGCCACATTGTCCGCATGATCGATGTTAGACTCACAAAACAAGCACTCTACTCTGAGCTACGCCACGGCAAACGAATCCCAGGAGTGTTGGGAAAACGATTCAAAGGCACCCTCAAAGCCTCCTTGAAAAAATGTAACATCCTCACCGCCTCTTGGGAATCCCTGGCCCAAGACCGCTCAAAGTGGAGGAGAAGCATTTGAGAAGGCACTGAACATTTCAAGACTCTTCTACGGGAGCACGCAGTACATACAGCGGAAGGAGCATATGCCAAATCAAGCACCCCACCCACCCATCCCTTCAACCACCACCTGCCCCTCGTGCGACCGATACTGTAGATCCCACATTGGTCTAATCAGTCACCTTAGAACTCATATTAGTGTGGAAGCAAGTCATCCTTGACTCCGGGGGACTGCCTAAGAAGGAAGAGAAGATTATCACTCTTGTGTCTTCCTCATTTCCATCTTTCCCCATGGCACCACTCTGGTGCTTTCCTATTTCCTTGCCACTGTTGGGTTTTCCTCTCTCAATCATTATCAATTGCTGCTCATGGACACCCTCCATAGCGCTGCTCCAGAACTCCTATCTCCTGCTCTGCACTGATTTTGAATGCAGTGCTCAAAATTGGTACAGAAAGTAAGAATCCCAGGGTAGCACTGATTTTCATCCACAAACACAGACGTGTGCCCACAAAATGATGATCGTCTGTATCAAATGTGGATCATTGGCCTGTATCCAAGTGTTGCTCTTAAATAAATTGTACTAAGCTACTTCCATTTATTGAAATGGGTTTGCAAAATTGCTTCACCCTCTATGAGTTTTTATGTGACAGATTTGGCTCAGTGGTTATAATCCTACCTATGAGTCAGCAGAACAGGAGTTCAAGCCACTCCAAAGATTTGACCATATAATCTAGACTGACATTTCAGTGCAGTACTGAATTGGAACAGTGATAGGGTGGATCCAAAACTTACTCAGTGGCAGGAAGCAAAGGTAATGGTCGATGGGTGTTTTTGTGACTGAAAGGTTGTTTCCAGTGGAGTTCCGCAGGGCTCAGCACTAGATCCTTTGCTTTTTATGGTATCTTCAATGTAGAAACATAGAAAATAGGTGCAGGAGTAGGCCATTTGGCCCTTCGAGCCTGCACCACCATTCAATAAGATCATGGCTGATCAGTCCTTCAGTTCCCCTTTCCTGCTTTCTCTCCATACCCCTTGATCCCTTGAGCCGTAAGGGCCATATCTAACTCCCTCTTGATTATATCCAATGAACTGGCATCAACAACTCTCTGCGGCAGGGAATTCCACAGGTTAACAACTCTCTGAGTGAAGAAGTTTCTCCTCATCTCAGTCTTAAATGGCCTGCCTCTTATCCTAAGACTGTGTCCCCTGGTTCTGGACTTCCCCAACATCGGGAACATTCTTCCTGCATCTAGCCTGTCCAGTTAGAATCTTATATGTTTCTATGAGATCCCCTCTCATCCTTCTAAACTCCAGTGTATAAAGGCCCAGTTGATCCAGTCTCTCCTCATATGTCAGTCCAGCCATTCCTGGATTCAGTCTGGTGAACCTCCGCTGCACTCCCTCAATAGCAAGAATGTCCTTCCTCAGATTAGGAGACCAAAACTGAACACAATATTCCAGGTGAGGCCTCATTAAGGCCCTGTACAACTGCAGCAAGACTTCCCTGCTCCTATACTCAAATCCCCTAGCTATGAAGGCCAACATACCATTTGCCTTCTTCATCGCCTGCTGTACCTGCATGCCAACTTTCAATGACTGATAAACCATGACACCCAGGTCTCACTGCACCTCCTCTTTTCCTAACCTGCCGCCATTCAGATATTCTGCCTTCGTGTTTTTGCCCCCAAAGTGGATAACCTCACATTTAGCCACATTATACTGCATCTGCCATGTATTTGCCCACTAGCCTAACCTGTCCAAGTCACCCTGCAGCCTCTTAGTGTCTTCCTCACAGCTCACACCGCCACCAAGTTTAGTGTCATCTGCAAATTTGGAGATATTACACTCAATTCCATCATCTAAATCATTAATATATATTGTAAAGGGCTGGGGTCCCAGCACTGAGCCCTGCGGCACTCCACTAGTCACTGCCTGTCATTCTGAAAAGGACCCGTTAATCCCGACTCTCTGCTTCCTGTCTGCCAACCAGTTCTCTAGCCACGTCAGTACATTACCCCAATACCATGTGCTTTGATTTTGCACACCAATCTCCTGTGTGGGACCTTGTCAAAAGCCTTTTGAAAGTCCAATTACACCACATCCACTAGTTCTCCCTTGTCCACTTTGCTAGTTACATCCTCAAATAATTCCAGAAGGTTTGTCAAGCATGATTTCTCTTTCATAAATCCATGCTGACTTGGACCAATCCTATCACTGCTCTCCAAATGCGCTGCTATTTCATCCTTAATGATTGATTCCAACATTTTCCCCACCACCGATGTCAGGCTAACCGGTCCATATTTACCCGGTTTCTCTCTCCCTCCTTTTTTAAAAAGTGGTGCTACATTAGCAACCCTCCAATCCATAGGAACTGATCCAAAGTCGATAGACTGTTGGAAAATGATCACCAATGCATCCACTATTTCTAGGGCCATTTCCTTAAGTACTCTGGGATGTAGACTATCAGGCCCTGGGGATTTATCGGCCTTCAATCCCGTCAATTTCCCTAACACAATTTCCCGCCTAATAAGGATATCCTTCAGTTCCTCCTTCTCACGAGACCCTCGGTCCCCTAGTACATCCGGAAGGTTATTTGTGTCTTCTTTTGTGAAGACAGAACCAAAGTCGGTGTTCAATTGGTCTGCCATTTCTTTGTTCCCCATTATAAATAAACCCAAATCCGACTGCAAGGGACCTACGTTTGTCTTCACTAATATTTTTTCTCTTCACATATCTATAGAAGATTTTGCAGTCAAGTTTTTATGTTTCCGGCAAGTTTCCTCTCATACTCTATTGTCCCCCTCTTAATTAAACCTTATGTCCTCCTCTGCTGATTTCTAAAATTCTCCCAGTCTTCCGGTTTGCTGCTTTTTCCAGCTAATTTGTATGCCTCTTCCTTGGAATTAATACTATCCTTAATTTCCTTTGATAGCCACGGTTGAGCCACCTTCCCCGTTTTATTTTTACTCCAGACAGGGATGTATAATTGCTGAAGTTTGTCGATATGCTCTTTAAAGGTTTGCCATTGCCTATCCACCGCCAATCCTTTAGGTATTATTTGCCAGTCTAATCTAACCAATTCGCGCCTCATACCATCAAAGTTACCTTTCCTTAAGTTCAGGACCCTAGTTTCTGAATTAACTTTGTCACTCTCCATCTTAATAAGGAATTCTACCATATTATGGTCACTCTTCCCCAAGGGGCCTCGCACAACAAGATTGCTAATTAGTCTCTTCTCATGACACATCACCCAGTCTAGGATGGCCAGCTCTCTGGTTGGTTCCTCGACATATTGGTCGAGAAAACCATCCCTAATACACTCCAGGAAATCCTCCTCCACCGCATTGCTACCCGTTAGGTTAGCCCAATCAATATGTAGATTAAAGTTACCAATGTAGCGGGCATGATTAAGACTGCAGATGATACACAAATTGGCCGTGTGGTTGATAGTGAGGAAGATAGCTGTATACTGTCGGAAGATATCAATGGACTGGTCAGATGGGCAGAAAAGTGGCAAAAGGAATTCAATCCGGAGAAGTGTGAGGTAATGCAGTTGGGGAGGGCTAACAAGGCAAGGGCATATACAATAAATGGTAGGATACGGAGCGGTGTAGAGGAACAAAGGGACCTTGGAGTACATGCCCACAGATACCTGAAACTAGCAGGCCAGGTAGACAAGGTGGTTAAGAAGGCATACGGGATACTTTCCTTTATTAGCCAAAGCACAGAATTACGAGCAGGGTGGTTATGCTTGAACTGTATAAAACACTAGTTAGGTCACAGCTAGAGCATTGCATACAGTTTTAGTCACCACATTAAAGGGAAGATCAATGCTTGAGCAGCTCCGTTGGGCGGGCCACATCGTCCGCATGCCCGACATGAGGCTCCCTAAGCAAGCGCTCGACATGGAGCTCCGACACAGCAAGCGAGCTTGTTAGATCTCTTAATTTTCAATGAAATGCGAACTCCGGTTGCAGTTTTAATGTAACTTTATTCTGGCAGCAGCAACAAGCTTCTGGCTTTAAGCCAGGCCTTTGTCCTTCTGAGACCACATGGCCAAAATGGCTGTTCTTATACCTGGTTCAATATACAGAAAAGAACTCGCCTTCTTTGACCTTATTGGCTCAATTGATAGTCTTTTAACCTTTAATTGGCTCGCTACCCAAGGTCCTAAAATGTCAAGTTGATTGATGACTTAATGCAACATGCTGAGTTGCACGTAGCAGCTTTGACTTGGGGTCTGTGAATTTTCACAGCCTGTCTGAATGCAGCCTGTTTGAATTCTCTATCAATCCCCCCTTTGATTCTTTCAAAAACTGAATCATAAAACATTAGGTATCACTGGTTAAACATTCTACAAAATAATTTCACACATGTTAATAGAGTTTCCTTCGAAAATTTGTTGATGTGTTTCGCCACATGTCCGGACTAGTAGCTTCCACACAAATTTACACCAACCCGAATTCCATCGTGGCCACAATGGAAGTCTGGTTTTAGTAGGTTAATTAACCTTATTCCAATTTAATCCAAATCAATATCTTAATTCAACCATAAACAACCTTAAGCATAACATACCCCTGTGCCACGTACAGACGGTCTGCTGGGACCTGCAAGGTGTCTCACATGCGGGACAGCAGCTACATCCGCCTGGTTGCAACAACATTTAATTAACATAAACGAACAATATAAAAGTCAAATAATTACAACGAATAGAATTAAACCTTCCAGCAATGAAGTTCCTATTTAACCTAGCCATTCAGTGGCTCCACTCCACAAAGTGAATGATGGGGGTTGCTTAAGTTTTTCGACCTCCTTTTGGATATGCTCGGCTAAGTGGGTAATTTCTTCGGAGCTATCTGGGATATATGTGCAACACTCAGTTCCGAGTAGGGCGCAAGTACCTCCCTTTTCAGCCAGGATGTAATCAAGGGCCAGTCTATTCTGTAGGGCTACTGTGCGGATTGCTACCATTTCTGCATTGATTTTAACTAGGGCCTCTGAGGTATCATTGGCTACCCGTTCCACAACGGATGCCATGTTAATGGATTCCCTTGCCAGTCTGGTGGTCCCATACCTGGGGATCAAAATGGCAAAGAACCTCTCTGTTTCTGTGATAGCTCTCTTCGGACGGTGTCAATGTTCCGACAGTGACTTTATATGATACATATAAGGCACAATGTAGGCTAAATAGCAGGATCCCGTCCAATTGTGGGGCAGCCAAGGGTAGGCTTTGTGGCCACACATCCAATAGGTGCCATTATAGGCAATGAATGTTAGCTGTTTCTTTGTCAGCAACACTCCGGGGCCTGTCCAGGCTTTTCCATCTGTTTTATTCAGAATCCCCGTTACGTTAAAAATTCCCACATCGGCCCAGTTTGGACGGTTCTGTGGCTTGATTATATTATAATTCTGGGAGCAGTTACTATACCCCATATTTTGGCCTCCTTTGATGTTTCTAATCAGACATCAGTCTTCCTATTCCCGTTGTATTAATGATAACAAAAAATGGGGGCCGTTTGGAATTATTGTAGCACGGTTGGTATCCCCCTTCAAAGGTAGTCAGATTGTAACCTGCTGGCTTCCATTTACGTGCCTGTTTTGTTTTGATTAATTATCCACTCAGCCATTTCCGAGATATTCAAGGGAACTGGCCTCAAGGGAATCCCTCCATTTGAGTGAATAGGAATATGCGCACATACCCAACAACTAGAAATGTTACCTTGTTTGGCATAAATGTATGACATATATAAAAAGGTATTTACATGTAATTCCCTTGCTACCCTACTATTTCCCTTTGGTGCAGAGGGTCGGCTAGTAAGAAGTAGGCAAATGCCTAGAATACCTACAATCAGTAATACAGTAAATTTATACATTTTGGCAAAAAGTAATTGTCCTTGTTAGATTTCAGCTTCAGTTACGGGTGCTCGTTTAACGTGTGAAGCGTGGATCCAGGCTTTCTTTCCTTGGACTTTAACAGCTGCCTGGGTGGTCAATAACACTTGATAAGGTCCCTCCCACTTGGCACCCAAAGGTTCTTTACGCACCTTTTTCACATTCACCAGGACTCCCGGGATGATGTCGTGTCCTCCTTCGGGTGGATTACCCAAAGCTGCCGATACCTGTCGGGAAACAGAACTAATAGCAATGGTTAGATTCTGACAGTATGATAATAAAGTGTCACTCATTAAGTGAACATCAGCTTTCCTTAAATCAATAGTTCCTTGCAGCGACATGGGTCTTCCTGTTATAATTTCAAATGGGCTTAGACCTGTAGTTCTGTTCGGGGTTGCCCTAATGCTACATAGCACTATTGATAGTGCCTGGGGCCATGGTGTTCCTTCTTGGTGATATTTGGCAAGACGTTGTTTCAGAGTTCGATTCATTCGCTCTACTTGTCCTGATGATTGTGGATGATAAGGACAGTGTAAATCCCACGTAATGTTCAGTAACTTACAGACTTCTTGGCAGACAGCACCTGTGAAGTGTGTTCCCTGATCTGAGTCAATGCTATTCGGGACTCCCCATCGGGGAATGTAATCCTTACACAAGACCTTTGCAGTGTGATTGGCTGTGGCTCTTTTAGTTGGGACAGCTTCTACCCATCTAGAGAATCTGTCGACCATGACAAGAATGTTAGTGTATCCTTGGCATGAAGGAAGAGATATATAATCAACCTGCAGATGCTGGAATGGTCCGACAGGGGTAGGGGGCCTCAGTTGGGGCATTACCGTGATGGGTCCAGAATTATTTTTCTGGCAGACCACACAGCGGTCTGCTACCAGTTGAGCATGTTTTTATATCCTCGACCCCACCAGCTTTTCTGGAACCGTGCCGTCATCTGTTGTGAGGCCAAGTGTCCCTACAAGTGGATCTGTTGGGGTAAAAAAGGCATAAGCGCTTGTGGCGCGACTGGCTTATCGGTAACTCTTTGTCTCCAGACAGCATCTTCACATAGCTTAATTCCTGCCTCAATCCATGTCCATTTTTCCTCTCGGGAGCACTTGCCTTGCATTGTTTGAAGGTCTCGTGTCAGAGTCCTGAGTTCTTGCAATTTGCACATCTGTGTTGGTTCTTCTGGGGGAGCGCCCTGTGAGGCGGCATCTTTAGTTGCCTGGTCGGCAAGGGCATTTCCCTGTGCTTCTGTGGTATTTTCCTTGGTATGGGCCTTATACTTCAGGATGGACACTTCCTGAGGTAATTGTATGGCCTCCAGTAAGTCTCGGACTTCTTTTCCATTTCGGATAGGTGTACCAGCAGCAGTGAGGAATCCCCTTTTCCGCCATAACAGACCAAAGTCGTGAGCGACTCCAAAAGCATAACGCGAATCTGTGTAGACATTAGCTGTCTGTCCTTCTGCTAT
Source organism: Pristiophorus japonicus (assembly GCF_044704955.1). NCBI lineage: Eukaryota > Metazoa > Chordata > Chondrichthyes > Pristiophoridae > Pristiophorus > Pristiophorus japonicus. The sequence continues at coordinate 133,650,339 of NC_091980.1, read as the reverse complement.
TCGACATGCTTCTGACAGGACCCGTAACTCGGCCTGTTTGCTGATGTTCCTGAGGGTAAACATCCTTTTGCCACTACCTCATATAAGGTTGTAACTGCCCATCCTGCTTTTCTGGTACCATTGTCAACAAAGGAGGAACCATCTGTAAACAGGATGAGGTCTGGGTTGTGCAGAGGCTCCTCTGCTGCTATGGCTGCTTCTTCTGTTTCTTTTAAAATCTCCACGCAGTCATGCTCTTCATATTCTCCCCCCTCTTGCTCCCTCGATTCTGACATCGGGAGCATAGTTGCGGGATTAACTGGGCTGGCCCGGACGATATGGAGATTAGGAGCTTCCAAAACTGCTGTCCAGCGGGTCCATCTAGCTGCCGTCACCTGAGACATTCTATTCATAAACAGCAAAGCGTGTACGGTGTGGGGACACTTGACAATCAGCTTTTGGTCGAGGACTAGACCCGCAATGGTCATTACCGCTCGACATGTAGCTTCCATGGCCCTTAGGCAACTTCCCCATCCGAGGGCTACCGCATCCAGTTTTGCCGAATAATAGCCAATAGATCTTTGCCGATCCCCATGTTCTTGTGTCAGTATAGCTGTCATATATCCTTCTTTCTTATTGACAAACAAGGTAAATGGCTTACCACTGTCGGGGATTCCCAGAGCCGGTGCCGAACACAAAGCCTTTTTCAAACTCAGGAAGGCCTCTTGCTGTTCCTTAGTGAGGGTGATGGCTTCTTTAGAGGCATGTTTCCCCTTTAAAATATCATTCAATGGCTGAGCAAGCTGTGTGAAGGAGTCAATCCAATTTCTGTTAAAGTTACACAATCCCAAAAAAGACCTTAGTTCCTGAATAGTGGTGGGTTTTTTAGCAGCCCGAATGGCTGCAGTTCTATCCTGGGTAAGTTCTCTCTTTCCTTGTGAAATCTTTTGTCCCAGGTATACAACCTCTTCTTGGGATATTTCTGCTTTGTCGATGCTGGCTTTATGTCCTTTCAGCCGAAGGTGGTCCAGCAAAGCTCGTAAATCTTGTTCATGCTGTTCTTCCGTGTTTGAAGCTAGTAGGATATCGTCTACATATTGGATGACTGTGGATGACAGGGGAGGTAATTCTCGCAAATGGCTTTGTAAAGCCATGTGGAAACCCTGTGGTAACCGGGTCCAAGTATACTATTGTCCTTGGACAGTGAAAGCAAACCACTGTCGAACCTCCGGTGCCAGAGGCATCGACGAAAATCCGTTGGCCATATCTATAACCGAGAAATATTTATGTTCCAGTTTGGGGGCATTAAAAATGGTGGAGGAATCTGCGACCAAAGGAGCTTTTTGATCAATACACTGGTTAGCTTTCCTATAATCGACAGTCAAACGCCAAGTCTCATTAGATTTCTGTACCGGCCACACGGGGCTATTGGAGGAGCTATGCATTTTAATAAGCACCCCTTGTTTCTCCAATTGCTGAATAACTGGTAAGATTCCCACGATGGCAGTTGGACTGATGGGATACTGTTTAGTGCATGGAGGCTTGGTCCCAGTAAATGATGCAGGCTCCATCTGGAGTAGGCCACAATCATTCTCATCTTTAGCCCATATTGGGTGTTCCTTCAATTCTTCTTTCTTCAAAGTTCTAATTGACCATATCACCCGACCATCCTCGAAATGCAACAATGAATCTACTTGGATTAGAACATCCGTTCCCAAAAGGGGTTGATCTACTGGGCCTATCCAGATCGGCGTGGTTAGTTCATGTGGACCCAGCCCTATAAGTACTGGTGTTGTCCTTTTAATTTCCATTTTATGGCCCCCAACTCCATAGGCTGTACGTGCCCTACCATCCAACGGCAAAAAATCTCCATATTGTAGGGGTAAGCATGTTAATTCCGCCCCTGTGTCTAAAAGACAGTCCACATCCTTATCGCCCACCCTCACAGTTATATATAGCCCATCTCCCCTCTGTTGTATTAATGCGAAGAGTGGGGCCAGGGTGGGCTCTAATCGTTTTTGCTATCCCAAGTAACTCCTTCTGTTGTTGTATTGTCAGTCACTTAAATGCTTCTATGAGGTCATTATCTTGTGACAAGCCTGGTTTGTTGGCTGAATTGTATCCCTGGCTGCGTCCTCTTCCCCGGCCACGACCTTTCTGTTTTGCCCTGCACGTCTTGGCCCAGTGACCTTCTTTCTCACAATAATGACATTTTCCGGGTAATTTTCCTAATGACTGTTTATTGGAATCCTGGGATTTCCATCCCATAGGCTGTACAGCTCGGACTTTAGCTCCCATATCCCGATCTAATTGGTTACATCGATCCACCAATGCTGCAAAGGTAGTTCCTCTACCTTCCCAGTCCGGTAACACTACCTTAAGCATTTTGGACAGTTCTGGCTTTAGACCTGCCACAAAAGCTGCTTTCAGGAGTCCAAACTCTTGTTCATCCATTTCCTCATCCGTATTATTCATACCCAAATGATCTAGCCACGTGCATCTAATCCGCTCGTCATACTCCAGGACCTCCTCTGTTCCTTCCTGTTGACAGGCTGCAATTTTTCCCCAGTCTGTCTTAGCTTGACTGAAGGATTGCAGCCAGTGTTTAATCGCCTCCCATCCTGTGTTTATTTCTTGCTCATCCTACCCCAAAGCTTCTTCTACCTTGTCGTGAAATTTTATTCCCTATGTTTTTGGCACCATTATGGTCAAAATTTGCACTCCGTCCCAGGGATGAAGTTGATATATATTTCTTAAGCGGTCCAATTAGTCCCACGTTTTCACTCCCCCTTTCTTTGGATTGGGCAACTCCTTGGACCATTTATCAATTTTCTCTGGATCTGCCGGATCATGAAATAAGTATTCTGCATACACCCTTTTCTTCGTTTTTTTGGTTCTGCTCTCATCTGCAGTCTCTTCTGATTTGACTACAACTCGTCTTTTTTTGAACGGGGCAAAGCGCACCCCTAATTCTTCATCCTCCGACCCTGTATCGTCAGAGGATTCAGAATCCGTATCTATTCCTTGGTCGTGTCTTCGGGTTTGCGCTTTTAATTTATCCAAACATGGGTACCCTGGGAATTGACCGATACATTTTCCTTTTCCTATTACTGTCTCTTGACCTGATGATTTTTTCCATTCTTTAATTTCACCTTTAAGATCTTTACCTTCTACTTCCGACTTTAAAAGTTCAAGTCTTTTCTGTCGCAGCTGTGCACAAACAGCTTGCAATTGGTCCTTTGTACTGGTCAGATCCCTATCATGTTGGGAACGCGTTATAATTTCATTCCGCTTTCGGATCTGTCCCATAACGGTTAGGGACCATCGGATTCGCTCTTTATTTTTCATACGGGTCAATTTTACCCAGACCCTTTTGATCTCGTCCAAGGACCATTGTCCTTTGGAGGTTCCTTACTTTTGTTCGATCTTAATACAGGTTTTAGATAAGTCGAATTGTTGCTCTATTTATTCTTTCAACTGTTGGAGGATTTCATCTATCGAAACCTCAGTTGGTGCCCGCCCACCTTTAACAGTTGTCGGCAATTCTTTGCTCTTATCTCCTGCTGCCATAATACTGATTTCTTTACTGGGGTCTCGAGTTGTCAGCTTTCCAGCCGATCAGTGGGTCGGTGATTAATTAACTAACACACCGCCAAAGTTAGACGTCTATGGGACCTCGAGCCGACTACCAACTGGAGGGTTCGCAAACCGGAGGCTTTCGGAATCGCGTAGAAGGAGAGGTGAATTTAGACTTTTGACTGAGGACTTTTATAAAGAGGAGTCCTTACCTCAGTATGTAGGTCCGATGTCCAAAATTCAGTTTCTTTCCTCAGCGATCGTGTTCGTGACAAAATTGTTAGATCTCTTAATTTTCAATGAAATGCGAACTCTGGTTGTAGTTTTAATGTAACTTTATTCTGGCAGCAGCAACAAGCTTCTGGCTTTAAGCCAGGCCTTTATCCTTCTGAGACCACATGGCCAAAATGGCTGTTCTTATATCTGGTTCAATTTACAGAAAAGAATTCGCCTTCTTTGACCTTATTGGCTCAATTGATAGTCTTTTAACCTTTAATTGGCTCACTACCCAAGGTCCTAAAATGTCAAGTTGATTGATGACTTAATGCAACATGCTGAGTTGCACGTAGCAGCTTTGACTTGGGGTCTGTGAATTTTCACAGCCTGTCTGAATGCAGCCTGTTTGAATTCACTATCAGAACCCGAGGTGGACAGAGGAAATGTTTCAAGGACACCCTCAAAGCCTCCTTGATAAAAGTGCAAAATCCCTATCGGCACCTGGGAATCCCTGGCCCAAGACCATTCAAAGTGGAGGAAGAGCACCTCGAGTCTCGACGTCAAGAGCATGCAAAAATCAAGTGCAGACAGTGGAAGGAGCATGCAGCAAACCAGGCTCCTTACCCAACCTTTCCTTCAACCACTGTTTGCCCCACCTGTGAGACTGTAATTCTCACGTTGGACTGTACAGTCACCTGAGAACTCACTTTTAGAGTGGAAGCAATTCTTCCTCGATTTTGAGGGACTGCCTCTGATGATGAAAGGAAAGAAGTGATTGCAAAAGAGAGGGTACAGAGGAGATTTTCCAGGAGGTTGCCAGAACTGGAGAATTTTAGTTATGAGGAAAGATTGGGGTTGTTTTCTTTGAAACAGAGGAGGCAGAAGGGAGACTTGATTGAGGTGTTTAAAATTATGAGGTGCCTAGAGTGGATAGGAAGGACCCATTTCCATCAGCAGAGAGGTCAATAACCAGGGGCATAGATTTAAAGTAATTAGTAGAAGGATAAGAGGGAAGTTGAGGAGACATTTTTTCACCCAGAGGACCAAAAAGACATAGACAGGCTAAGTGAGTGGGCAGAAATTTGGCAGATGGGAGTATAATGTTGGAAAGTGTGAGGTCATGCACTTTGGCAGAAAAAAATCAAAGAGCAAGTTATTATTTAAATGGAGAAAGATTGCAAAGTGCCGCAGTATAGCGGGACCTAGGGGTGCTTGTGCATGAAACACAAAAGGTTAGTATGCAGGTACAGGAAGTTATCAGAAAGGCCAATGGAATCTTGGCCTTTATTGCAAAGGGGGTGGAGTATAAAAGCAGGGAAGTACAGGGTATTGGTGAGGCCGCACCTGGAATACTGCAATTCAGTTTTGGTTTCGATATTTACGAAAAGATATATTTGCTTTGGAGGCAGTTCAGAGAAGGTTTACTAGGTTGATTCCAGAGATAGGGGTTTGACTTATGAGGAGAGGCTTAGTAGGTTGGGCCTCTACTCATTGGAATTCAGAAGAATGAAAGGTGATCTTATCGAAACGTATAAGATTATGAGAGGGCTTGACAGGGTGGATGCAAAGAGGATGTTTCCACTGATGGGGGAGACTAGAACTAGAGGGCATGATCTTAGAATAAGGGGCCGCCCATTTAAAACAGAGGAGAAATTTCTTCTGAGGGTTGTAAATCTGTGGAATTCGCTGCCTCGGAGAGTTGTGGAAGGTGGGAGATTGAATGAATTTAAGACAGAAATAAACAATTTCTTAAACAATAAGGGGATAACGGGAGCTTGCAGGGAAGTGGAGCTGAGTCCGTGATCAGATCAGCCATGATCTTATTGAATGGCGGAGCAGGCTCGAGAGGCCGTATGGCCTACTCCTTTTCCTATTTCTTATGTTCTTATGTAGGATGGTGGGGGTCTGGAACTCACTGCCTAAAAGGATAGTAGAGACAGAAACACTCATCGCATTTAAAAAATACTTGAATATGCACATGAAGTGCTGTAACCTACAAGGTTACAGACCAAGAGCTGAAAAGTGGGATTAGGCTGGGTGGCCTTCTCTGCCATGAATTTTTAAGATTCTACAACTCAACCATTTAAAATTGGTTATTTTTATTACATTTACAAAAACAAATTGAGAATTTGTTTATTGTTTTTAACAAATAAAACTAATTTAAAAAAAAGGTGTCTTCTGTAATGTCTGTAAGCTTGTAATGTTTATAGCTCCACACTGTGGATGTGGACATATTGTGTACTGCAAGTGCAGGGTTAATAATAAACAGAACTCGGCAGATTTCTGGAGACTTCCGAGAAAGTTGCCTGCCATGTTAGGAAGCGGTGTGTGCTGTGCTCTGTGAATATAACACATTTGGCGACGGAAGATGGGATTTTTCGGATGATTTAAAGCTTAATTTTTGTTGGTGAAGGATTCAGCCAGCCGACAGAGAGACTTTAGAAGTTTCTGTCTTTGGAAAGAAGTTACAAAATCCGAGGTAAAATACAGCACACGGTGTGAACAGCTAGAGATTAAAATGGCAGGTGTATTGGGACATTTGGGAGAATATAGACATGGCCGGGAATGTTTTAAAGCATATGTGGATCGGCTAGAAATATATTTCATTGCAAATAACATAATCGAAGTTCCAGACAATGAAGTCTAGAACTGGGCTGTGTTGGAATGTAAGAGAGCAATCTTCTTATCGGAGGCGGGTCCAGCATTATACGAGACCCTTGTAATCTGCTTGTGCCTGACGAGCCAAAGGACACAACGTTTAAAGAGATTTTAATGAAGCTAGAGCAGCACTATAACCCCAAACCGTTAGAAATTGCTGAAAGCTATAGTTTCTGGATTCGGAATCAAAAGGCTGATGAAAGTATCAGTGATTACATTGTTGCATTAAAGAAGTTATCGATGCACTATAATTTTGGAAACTTTCAAAACCGAACATTACGGGATCGTTTTGTTTGTGGGGTGAAAAATGATGCGGTCAGAAGGAAGTTATTGATGACGGATGACTTGACTTTTGAGATTGCTTGTCAGACAGCGAGGTCGATGGGCATGGCCGAACAATATTCCCGAGAATTAAATAATGATTACGGTCGTCAGGCAACTGAGGTAAATTATCTGCAGGTTCAAAGCAAAAGACGGGCATGGCCGAAAGTCTCAGAAACTGGAAATTCTAACAGAGCGTCGAAGTCGTGCTATAGGTGCCTGGGACAACACATTGCTCAAAGTTGTCCATACGTGAAGGCAGAGTGTTTCTTCTGCAGAAAGACTGGGCATCTTGCGAAGGCATGCCGACTGAAGGGTAAATCAGCTTTTAAAGCTATGAATCCAGCGTTCAAAGCTATGAGTAGAAATCCCAAGCGACCACTTAGCATGGAAGAACAACAACAGGACGAGGAGATGTTAGAGTTACACGTCATCAGGAGCACAAGGTTAACGGACAGCGATTCGGAAAGCATCAAAATCCACATAGATGTTGCGGGATTCAAAATACCAATGGAAATTGACACGGGTGCCTCCGTGAGTGTAGTACCGGAGTCACTATACCGCAACAAATTGTGTGATTTCCAACTGGAGAAATCCAAGATAGAGCTGCGAGGCTACTCGGGAGAGAACATTTCTGTGGTAGGTCGTATCACCGTACCGGTGAAATATAAAGATCAATTTCAGAACTTGCCTCTAATCGTAGTGAAAGGAGACAAGTCTGCCTTACTGGGAAGAAATTGGTTGAGCTCACTGAAGCTGGATTGGAGTAAGATTTTCTGTGTGGAAGTGAGATTTTCATCAACGGATGAGGTTGTCAAGCAGCATCCGAAACGGGCAGTCCGATCCAAGGCTTCAAGGTGAGTGTCAGGGTACAGAAGGACACTAGATCGGTTTACTACAAGCCACGTTCCATACCATAGGCACTCAAGGAGAAAGTTGAGCAAGAACTCAAAAGACCAGAAACTGAGAATATTATTTGTAAGATAGATCGATGTAATTGGGCTACACCCATTGTTGTTGTACCTATGTCCGATGGTAAGGTAAGATTGTGTGGTGATTATAAAGTAACTGTAAACCAGGTTCGATAGGGTAATGTCCCCAATACATTGCCGAATATAGAAGATTTGTTCACAACATTGACAGATGGTCATAGAAACATAGAAAATAGGTGCAGGAGTAGGCCATTGTCCCTTCGAGCCTGCACCGCCATTTAATGAGTCCATGGCTGAACATGCAACTTCAGTACCCTATTCCTGCTTTCTCGTCATACCCCTTGATCCCCCGAGTAGTAAGGACGACATCTAACTCCTTTTTGAATATATTTAGTGAACTGGCCTCAACAACTTCCTGTGGTAGAGAATTCCACAGGTTCACCACTCTCTGGGTGAAGAAGTTTCTCCTCATCTCAGTCCTAAATGGCTTACCCCTTATCCTTAGACTGTGACCCCTGGTTCTGGACTTCCCCAACATTGGGAACATTCTTCCTGCATCTAACCTGTCTAAACCCGTCAGAATTTTAAACGTTTCTATGAGATCCCCTCTCATACTTCTGAACTCCAGTGAATACAAGCCCAGTTGATCCAGTCTTTCTTGATATGTCAATCCCGCCATCCCGGGAATCATTCTGGTGAACCTTCGCTGCACACCCTCAATAGCAAGGATGTCCTTCCTCAAGTTAGGAGACCAAAACTGTACACAATACTCCAGGTGTGGCCTCACCAAGGCCCGTACAACTGTAGTAACACCTCCCTGCCCCTGTACTCAAATCTCCTCGCTTGGAAGGCCAACATGCCATTTGCTTTCTTAACCGCCTGCTGTACCTGCCAACCTTCAACGACTGATGTACCATGACACCCAGGTCTCGTTGCACCTCCCCTTTTCCTAATCTGTCACCATTCAGATAATAGTCTGTCTCTCTGTTTTTACCACCAAAGTGGATAACCTCACATTTATCCACATTATACTTCATCTGCCATGCATTTGCCCACTCACCTAACATATCCAAGTCACTCTGCAGCCTCATAGCATCCTCCTTGCAGCTCACACTGCCACCCAACTTAGTGTCATCTGCAAATTTGGAAATACTATATTTAATCCCCTCATCTAAATCATTAATGTACAATGTAAACAGCACAGAACCTTGCGGTACCCCACTAGTCACTGCCTGCCATTCTGAAAAGTACCCATTAACGCCTACTCTTTGCTTCCTGTCTGCCAACCAGTTCGAAATCCACGTCAGCAAACTACCCCCAATCCCATGTGCTTTAAATTTGCACATTAATCTCTTGTGTGGGACCTTGTTGAAAGCCTTCTGAAAGTCCAAATACACCACATCAACTGGTTCCCCCTTGTCCACTCTACTGGAAACATCCTCAAAAAATTCCAGAAGATTTGTCAAGCATCATTTCCCTTTCACAAATCCATGCTGACTTGGACCTATCATGTCACCTCTTTCCAAATGCGCTGCTATGACATCCTTAATAATTGATTCCATCATTTTACCCACTACCGATGTCAGGCTGACCGGTCTATAATTTCCTGATTTCTCTCTCCCTCCTTTTTTAAAAAGTGGGGTTACATTGGCTACTCTCCACTCCATAGGAACTGATCCAGAGTCTATGGAATGTTGGAAAATGACTGTCAATGCATCTGCTATTTCCAAGGCCACCTCCTTAAGTACTCTGGGATGCAGTCCATCAGACCCTGGGGATTTATCGGCCTTCAATCCCATCAATTTCCCCAACACAATTTCCTGACTAATAAGGATTTCCCTCAGTTCCTCCTTCTTACTAGACCCTCTGACCCCTTTTATATCCGGAAAGTTGTTTGTGTCCTCCTTAGTGAATACCGAACCAAAGTACTTGTTCAATTGGCCTGTCATTTCTTTGTTCCCCGTTATGACTTCCCCTGATTCCGACTGCAGGGGACCTACATTTGTTTTTACTAACCTTTTTCTCTTTACATATCTGGTCAGATCTTTTCAAAATTGGATCTTATGAATGCCTACTTACAGCTTGAACTAGATGTGGAGTTCAAGTCATGTTTGACTATACTCATCTAGGCCTATATCAATGTAATAGGCTACCGTTTGGAGTGTCTTCCGCCCCTGCCATATTCCAAGGGGTGATGAACCAGATTTTGCAAGGTATTGAAGGGGTAGTATGTTATTTGGATGACATACTAATTTCAGCACCAAATAGGCAAATTCATAACATATTGAATGAAGTCCTCAAACGGCTAGAGAAGCACAGAGTACAAGTGTCTGCTCGTAAGTGTGAGTTATTAAAAAACTGAGTGGAGTACTTAGGGTACAGAGTAGACGAAGATGGTTTACATCCGAACAAGGAAAAATTGGATGCAATTAGAAATGCACCCACTCCCAGGAATGTCACTGAACTTCGTTCATTCTTGGGTCTTTTGAACTATTATGGGAAGTTCCTACCAAATTTGCCTACAGTATGACATCCACTGAATGAACTTTTGAAAAAACAGGTCCATTGGAAGTGGTCAAAAGAATGCGATACAGCATTCAAGGAGTGTAAAAGCAAATTGGTAGAGAGCACCATGTTAGTTCACTGTGACATAAGGCGATTAAGCTAGCATGTGATGCCTCTCCGTATGGAGTTGGGGCAGTAATCTCTCATGTATTAAGTAGTGGGGAGGAGAGACCAATTGCTTTTGCTTCACGCACTTTCAGTGCCAGTGAGAGTAATTATGCGCAAATTGAAAGGGAAGCTTTGGCATTAATTTTTGGGGTCAAGAAGTTTCACAAATATTTGTATGGTCGTAAGTTTACCATCGTTACGGACCATAAGCCCCTAACAGCAATCCTCCATCCAAAGTTTCCAGTTGCAACATTAGCTGCAGCCCGAATGCAGAGATGGGCTTTGATTTTGTCAGCATATACATATGATATTGAATACAGACAATCAGCTGATTACAGTAATGCTGATGCAATGTCTAGATTGCCTTCCCCATCACAAGTTACACCCGATAGGGAAGAAGTGTTTTAGTTTTCATACATTGATGAACTGCCAGTCACAGCTGAAGAGATTGGTAGAGCAACCAAACGTGACCCAGTGATGTCAAAGGTGTATGAGTATATTGCAAATGCATGGCCAAACCAAGTAACAGAGAAAGATACACATCCATTCTTCATTCGTAGGAATGAATTATCAGTCAATAAAGATTGTATCATGTGGGTTGCAAGAATGGTTATACCAAATAAATTCAGGTCCAAATTATTAGGAGACCTCCATGACCAGCACCTGGGAATGTGCTTGACCAAGAGTTTTGCACGCAGTTGTTTATGGTGGCCTGGTCTTGATAAAGATATCGAGTACGTCGTGAGTCAGTGTACAACATGTCAATCAGTCAGCAAGCAACCACCACCAGTACCATTACAGCCATGGAAATGGCCTCCCAGGGTGTGGCAAAGGCTACATATTGATTTTGCTGAGTTTGAAGGACAACAATTGTTCATTGTGATTGACAGCCATTCGAAGTGGGTTGCGGTGTTTCCAATGTGGAAAATAACAATAAGTAAAACATTGGTCATTTTACGAAAATTATTTTCTTCATTTGGCCTCCCTGAAGAAATTGTTTCGGATAATGGACCACAATTTCGTTCAGAAAAATTTGCACAATTAACGAGCAAAAATGGTGTGAAACATACCAAGGTTCCACCATACCATTCTGCTTCGAATGGTGCAGCAGGGCGCACTGTACAAATTGTAAAACGTGCCCTCATAAAACAAATGTTAGATCCAAATCCAAGGAAACGACAGTTGTCATTCGATCATTTTTTTATTACATATCGAAATACTCTTCATACTAATACTGGTAGAACACCAGCAGAGTTGTTTCTCAAACGACAGCCACGAACCAGATTCTCGTTGTTAAAGCCAAATTTGGCACAGTCCGTAGAAGAGACACAATTAAGACAGAAAGAGAATCATGATAAAGGTAGAGTAAAAGAGAGAAGTGTGAAATTAAAGCAGAAGATGAGAGTGAAGAACCATCACCATAAAGGGTTAAAAGTGGTTACCAGGAAGAGTGGTGAAGATATGTGGTCCTCGCACATATTTGGTCAAGATGTTCGATAATGGACAGGTTAGGTTTGTTCATATTGATCATATTTTACCTCCAGACATGGAAGGAGTTGAAGGTGGGAATGATTCAATTATTTCTGACTCATCAGATAGTTTTACTATACCAGTAGCAAATCCTAAATCCAATGTACTGGAAACAAATCCAGTAGAGAACCAGAATGAAAGTCTGAGTCCGAGTCAGAAAAACATAGAGCCTGAAGTTAGAGTGAGTTCAAATGAAAATCAAGGAAATTCCGTGGAGGGAAACGTTCCTCAGGATGAGCCTCGAATGACTGTAAAATCAACACCATGTTTGGAAGGTTCTGTTCGAGAGTGAAGGTATCCTCTTCGAAACAGAAAACAAGTGGTGAAGTTAAATTTGTAAATATGGGAAAAAAATAAGTTTATATCCTGTGTTATGTATAAACATGAAAGTTATGTATGATGTTTATTATAATAACTTCTTCATTGAGGAGGGAGAAGTGTAATGTCTGTAAGGTTGTAATGTTTGTAGCTCCACACTGTGGATGTGGACATATTGTGTACTGCAAGTGCAGGGTTTATAATAAAACAGAACTAGGCAGATTTCCGGAGACTTCCAAGAGAGCTGCCTGCCATGTTAGGAAGCTGTGTGTGCTGTGCTCTGTGAATATATCACATCTTCCTTGGTCCATTGGCAACACTCTGAGGCAGTAACTCCACTCCAGAGACGAGCACATAAACTGGGCTGGCACTGTGGCATACACTGAGAGGTTAAACCGAGGCCCCATCTGCCCTCTCAGGCGAGTCAAAATATCCCAGGAGTCGGGACCCCGTTTGAAGAGCAGGGGCATTCTCCTGTCCAATATTTATCCTTCAACCAACACCCAACGTAGATTATGTGGTCATGATCACATTGCTGTTTGTGGGAGCTTGCCATGTTTGGATGCCACGTTGCCCACATTACAACAGTGACTACACTTAATTGGCTGTAAAGCTCTTTGGCACGTCCTGAGGTCACAAAGGTGCTCCAGAAATTGTTAAATCTGACTGAAAGCATTACCTCAATAAAACTACGTCTTCTTGGGGCAAAAGAAATGCACAAAACATACATAAAAGTTTCGAGAAACACCTTCAGCTCTCGTGTCCCCAGCTGCTGCTTCTCACAGGGAGCCGGTGGGGCGATGGCCTAAGTGGTTTCTGGGACATGTAGTTTTTAAGGCGCGCTGGAACTGCTAGTTCTGCTGGAGACAAACTACATCGCCCAGTATGCACTGCGCTCAGAGCGTGTGGCTGCGTGGCACTGGAGCCAGGGAAGGCGCGTGAGCGCGGTGACGCAAATTGACGGTCGAAGCGGTGCGTGACGCGTTGACGTGTTGGTTGGTTGGTAACCGGGAGATCGGGGGAGGGGGGCCCTATTTTTCTGTTAACCCAACTCCTGGTTGCGAATTATCGGGTCACTTTACCTGAGCAGTCGAGAGGGAGAGAGAGAGTAAATAACATTGTCGGACGGGAAGTGAGGCCGCTGCCGAAGCGAGAGGAGGCAAGGATGCTGAACATGTGGAAGATGCGAGAGCTGGTCGACAAGGCGTGAGTAGACGATAAACGTGTGCGATTAAAATAGCAGAAAGCCAAAGTTGGCGGCCGGCCGTTGCTTCAGGTTGTGGGGCGACACGTCAGTGGGAGCGCGACATTGGGTAAAGGCGCAGCTGATCCACTGTCATGGCCTCCCTCCCCTGCCAGGAGCTGAGTGGCACATTCAGCAGCATTGCCTCTCGCCCCTCACCTCCCCATCAACTTCAAATCGCTCATTGCCTCTAGATTCACGAAAGCAATTGAGAATTTGTGGGGTTTTTATTGAAACATTTTCAATAAACACACCTCGCTTGAATTGTATGAAGTGTCAGTCTAGGCCCAGTGGCAGCACACACTCCACTCCAGACACTTCACATAATCTAGGTTGAAACTCTGGTGCAGTACTGAGGGAGTGTTGCACCGTCAAAGGTGTCGCCTTTCGGGCGAGACGTTAAAACCGAAGTCCCCCATCGTTCCTCTGAGGCAGACGTAAAAGATCCTGCGGACGGTATTTCAAAGGAGAGCAGGGATTGCACCCAGGTGTCCTGGCTAATATTTATCCCTCAACCAACATCACTAAAAGGCAGATTGTCTGGTCATCTGTCTCATTGCTTTTTGTGAGACTTTGCTGTGTGCAAATTGGCAGTTCATAGAAACGTAGAATATAGGAGCAGTAGTAGGCCACTCGGCCTTTCGATGCTGCACCGCCATTCAATATGATCATGGCTGATCCTCTATATCTCAACACCATATTCCCGCTACAGAACCAGTGGGAAGCTGTTTAACCTACGCCGCCTCTAGGCCAGGTCCAAGATCACCCAAACTTCTGTTGAGCTACAGTACACGGACGATGCCTGCGTCTGTACGCATTCTGAGACTGTACTCCAGGATATAGTCGATGTATTTACTGAGGCATATGAAAGCATAGGCCTTGCGTTAAACATCTGTAAGGCAAAAGTCCACCACCATCCTGTCCTCGCTGCACAGTACTGCCCCCCCAGTCATCAAGATCCATGGCATGGCCCTCGACAACGTGACCATTTCCCATACCTCGGGAGCTTCTTGTCAACAAAAGCAGACATTGATGCGGAGATTAAACACCGCCACCAGTGCAGCCTTTGGCCGCCTGAGGAAAAGAATATTCGAAGACTAGGTCCTCAAATCTATCACCAAGCTCATGGTCTACAAGGCTGTAATAATACCCACCCTCCTGTATGGCTGAGGCATAGACGATGTACAGAAGACACCTCAAGTCGCTGGAGATATATCACCAACAATGTCTCTGCAAGATCCTACAAATCCCCTGGGTGGACAGGCGCACCAACATCAGTGTCCTCGGCCAGACTGACATCCCCATCATTGAAGCACTGATCACAATCGATCAGCTTCGCTGGGCAGGCCACATAGTTCGCATGCCAGAAACGAGACTTCCAAAGCAAGTGCTCTATGCGGAGCTCCTTCACGGCAAACGAGCCAAAGATGGGCAGCGGAAACGTTACAAGGACACCCTCAAAGCCTCCCTGGTAAAGTGCGACATCACCACTGACACCTGGGAGTCCCTGGTCAAAGACTGCCCTAAGTGGCGAAAGTGCATCTGGGAGGGCGTTGAGCACTTCGAGTCTCAATGCCGAGAGCGTGCAGAGGTCAAGCGCAGGCAGCGGAAGGAGTGTGCGGCAAACCAGTCCCACCCACCGCTTCCCTCAACGACTGTCTGTCCCACCTGTGACAGAGTCTGTGGCTCTCGTATTGGACTGTTCAGCCACCAAAGAACTTACTTCAGGAGTGGAAGCAAGTCTTCCTTAATTCCGAGGGACTGCCTATGATGATGATGATGGCTGATCCTCTATCTCAACACCACATTCCTGCTTTTTCCCCATACTCCTTGTTCCCTTTGCCCACATAATAAACAAGTGAGGTACACCTCCAAAGCCATGTATTGGCAGTGAAGTATTCTGGGGGATGTCTCTATAAATACTGATTATTTTGTTCTTCTCACTTGCCTCCATTGCTTGGTTTACAGTGACAATGACAAATTCTGTTTACCTGAGATTTTTATGGGGATTTTTTTGGTTGGGGGAGGGAGATTGCTTTCAACAATCTTGTCTATTTATAATCGGGGCCACTGATCTGCAATGACTGAATTTTAAAGCCTGTTGTTATTATCGAATGTGACCGGATTTTTAATGGTATTTTGTACATTGTGTTCTAAGATTCAGTCCAATTTTCTTCAAAAGCTGTAAACCGTTGGCCTGGTTTATATTTTATTGGTACAGACCTGGTTTTGCACAAGACAGAATAAATGAAGAGTTTCAAGGTTGGTCAAGTCGCACTCAGTTGGCTTTTACAATGTCACCTTATTTTAATCTATCTAATTCTGAAAAATAAATGCAGTTCTATATATTTACATCAGTGTCACTTTCTAGTCATAAATCTCATTCTTAACAGTTCCTTGATGCCATAATTGCTCTAACCACAGCACCCAAAGCGCCATACCTAAAGCCCCACCCCCAACATATTTGAGTCCATGGTATTAAACAAAAAAAATCTATTTACAATTCTCTCATTACTACATTTTTGTAATTGAATTTAAAGATTTGTGATCACTTTAAAAACAATTTCTTGGCTTAAAGCATCATTGTCTGTAGCCCCAGCACATTAAACTGCAATTGATGCTTTTAGCCATCATAATCATTTTCCTGAGGTTGGAAAGTCTGCAGACCATTGTACCACACAGCTTTTGTTATTGGTAATAAATCATTTGTACTTATAATTTGCTGACATCTTCCCTATTTTCTCTCTCTCTATTTAGGGTTGCCACATTGTCTAGTTTTGGACTGTACAACCCTGTTTTTTTTTAATGCAGGCTATGTGGAAATTTTCTAAAATGTAAAACAACACCAAGCCTGACATTTTAAATTAAAATTGGTAGCCTCCCCCCCCCCCCCCCTCGCCTTTTCTCTCTACCCATTTGAAAATAATGAAGCATTTAGAATCATAGAAATTTACAGCGCGGAAGAAGGCCATTTTGACCCATTGTTTGTGCCGACCGATAAAAAGCTATCGAGCCTAATCCCACTTTTCAGCTATTGGTCCGTAGCCCTGTAGGTGCACATCCAAGTACTTTCTAAAGGTGGTGAGGGTTTCTGCCTCTACCACCCTTTCAGGCAGTGAGTTCCAGACCCCCACCACCCTCTGGGTGATAAGTTTCTCCTCAATCCCTGCTAACCCGCCTACCAATTACTTTAAATCTATGTCCCCTGTTTGTTGAACCATCTGTTAAGGGAAATAGGTCCTTCCTATCCACTCTATCTAGGCCCATCATACTTTTATACACCTCAATAAGGTCTACCCTCAGCCTCCTCTGTTCCAAAAAAAACAAAACCCAGCCTATCTAATCTTTCCTCATAGCTCGAATTCTCCAGTCCAGGCAACATCCTCCTAAATCTCCTCTGTACCCTCTCTCGTGCAATCTTTCCTGTGATGTAGTGACCAGAACTGCACACAGTACTCTAACTAACTGTGGCCTAACTGGTGTTTTATAAAGTTCAAGATAACCTCCCTGCTCTTATATTCTATGCCTCGGCTAATAAAGGCAAGTATTCCGTATGCCGCCTTCAACACCTTATCTACCTGGCCTGCTGCTAGCAGGGATCTGTGGACATGCACTCCAAGGTCCCTTTGTTCCTCTACCATCTCCAATGTCCTACCATTTAATGTGTATGCCCTTGCCTTGTTAGCCCTACCCAAATGCATTACTTCATACTTCTCCGGATTGAATTCCATTTGCCACTGTTCTGCCCACCTGACTAGTTCATTGATATCTTCCTGCAGTCTACAGCTTTCTTCTTCATTACCAACTATACAGCCAATTTTAATATCATCTGTAAACTTCTTAACCATACCCCCTACATTCAAGTCCAATTCATTGATATATATCACAAAAAGCAAGGGACCTAGTACTGAGCCTTGCGGAACCCCACTGCAAACAGTCAAATAATTTAACAAATAATTTTAATTTTAAAGGGGCAATGTTTTTTTTATATAATTTGGCAGTTTTTTTTGCAAAATACAAAGGGATACATTTTCAACAAATTTTGTGTCATCACCTAATTTAAGCGTGGACTTTTTCCTTCGGCCAAAAATAACCTGGTTGACTACTTTTTCATTAAGATGCTACTGTTCTAAGGAGCTCTACTATGAAAGTATAAACACATTTTTTCAGTTATATTTGGTTACATTGGCAGTGGTATTTGAAAATATGACCATGTGTGACATTGTGCATTTCTAGGAGTTTTCCCAACATAACATAGATACACAGAAAATATTTACTTGAGATGACCTTCAGGGAGTGACATACTATGTATGTTACTGTACGCAGTTTACATGTTGGAAAATAGATGGGAATTTGGTTAGGTTGGCGGACATGATAATGGAAACCATGAGTGAAACACCAGCAAAACCCTCAGACGTCATTACTGTCATAAACTCACCAATAATTGTTCATTATTTTCCCTCCCGCTTTATTCCATTCCCCATTCAAGATGTCGTGTTAAGACAGGGTATGGTTCCGCATGCACCAGAAGCCCTGCTGGTTATTGCTTAAAAGGCTATTCTTTGTTTGTGAGCAGGCGACTCAACTTTGGAGAACATTATAGCTAAACTCCAGGATATAGTCAATTTATTTACTGAGGCATATGAAAGCATGGGTCTTGCGCTAAACATCCGTACAGCCTGTCCTTGCCGCACAGCACCGCCCCCAGTCATCAAGATCCACGGCGCGGCCTTCGACAACGTGGACCATTTCCCATACCTCCGGAGCCTCTTATCAACAAAAGCAGACATTGATGCGGAGATTCAACACCACCTCCAGTGCGCCAGTGCAACCTTTGTCGCCTGAGGAAAAGAGTGTTCAAAGACCAGGCCCTCAAATCTACCATCAAGCTCATGGTCTACAGGGCTGTAGTAATACCCACCCTCTTGTATGGCTCTGAGGCATGGACGATGTACAGAAGACACCTCAAGTCACTGGAGATATATCACCAACGATGTCTCTGCAAGATCCTGCAATTCCCCTGCCAACATCAGGTCCCTCTTCCAGCCTAACATCCCCAGCATTGAAGCACTGACCACACTCGATCAGCTTCGCTGGGCAGGCCAGATAGTTCGCATGCCAGACACGAGACTCCCAAAGCAAGTGCTCTACTCTGAACTCCTTCACACAAATGAGCCAAAGGTGGGCAGCGGAAACATTACAAGGACACCCTCAAAGACTCCCTGATAAAGTGCGACATCACCACTGACACCTGGGAGTCCCTGGCCAAAGACTGCCCTAAGTGGAGAAAGTGCATCCGGGAGGGTGTTGAGCACTTCGAGTCTCAACGCCGAGAGCGTGAAGCGGTCAAGCGCAGGCAGCGGAAGGAGCGTGTGGCAAAACCAGTTCCACCCACCCCTTCCCTCTATGACTGTCTGTCCCACCTGTGACAGAGTCTGTGGCTCTCGTATTGGACTGTTCAGCCACCAAAGAGCTCACTTCAGGAGTGGAAGCAAGTTTATCTCGATTCCGAGGGACTGTCTATGATGATGAGCTAAACGTAGGCTCGTATGTGTGATCAACCTGTTCCACAGAAACACTTACTGCATTCCATCCAACATCCACATGCCCGCATTCCATCCAACATCCACATGCCCACATTCCAGCACAATTACCAGGATTTTTTTTGTGTGTGTGTAGCGAGCACATATCTGCTTTAAACAGGGATCTTTAAGTTTGTAGTTTCACCCCTCCCCCCTCCACCCCCTGCTGCTTAGTAGAAATATATTGTTTGTAAAGTGGAGATGCTTCATCAGCAGAAAGCAAAAAAAGTAGCCCAAACAATACCAACTGCCTCAAACAATTGAGTGGTTTCTGCACCTATGTATGGCTTTGCTGCTTCACAATATAGTTCAAGAAGAAACAAAAATTTTTTTTGGATACATGATGTTTACACATGAGCAGTTTTTATGAACTTTATATTTAAAAAAAATGTCCCCTTCCTTACCCCATCCGATTAAATCATCTGCTTTGGATAGAGACTAGCTGAACGATACAGTCAGGAAGATCTGTAATCCCTGCACTGTGCTCACTTGGCTTATCTTAGCTGGGGCAGTAGTGTTGGTGCTACAGTTGGTCTCCGCACTCCTCAGTTAGGAAAGGGCCTAGACATTGCTATCCAGTGGGTGCTTCTGGAAGTCTACGTGTGTAGTGTAGGTTAAACAAAACCTTGATTTCTAAATTCTCATCCTCGTTTTCAAATCCCTCCCGGCCTCGCCCCTACCTATCTCTGTAATCTCCTTCAGCCCTACAACCCCCCTCCCCCCCCCCCTCCTCCCGAGATATCTGTGCTCCTCTAATTCTGCCCTCTTGAGCATCTCTGATTATCACTCAATCATTGGTGGCTGTGCCTTCTGTTACCTAGGTCCCAAGCTCTGGAATTCCCTGCCTAAACCTTTCTAACTCTCCTCCTTTAAGACGCTGTCTCCTCTACACTTTTGGTCATGTGCCCTAATTTCTCCTTATATGGCTTGGTATCAAATTTCTTTGTCTTATAATAGTTCTGAGAGGATTTTTGGAATGTTTCACTATGTTAAAGGTGCTATATAAATAGAACTTGTTGTAGTAAGGACAAGATTGTGGTCCTACAGTCACATAACCTACACAGTGAATATCATCAGGTTAATGTGTGAGAAACGTGGCAGAAGCTGACTTTTTAAAAATTCGTTCACGAGATGTGGGCGTCACCGGCAAGGCCAGCATTTATCGGCCATTCCTAATTGCCCTAAAGAAGGAAGCGGTGAGCCACTATTTCAGAGGCCAGTTAAGATTCAACCACTTTGCTATGGGTCTGGAGTCGCATGTAGGCCAGACCGGGTAAGGATAGCAGATTTCCTTCCCCGAAGGACATTAGTGAACCAGGGTTTTATGACAATCCCAGTAGTTTCATGGTCACCATTACTGATGCTAGCTTTTTATTCCAGATTTAATTATTAACTGAATTTATATTCCCCAGCTGAAGTGGTGAGATTTGAACTCGCGTCTCCAGATCATTAATTCAGGCCTCTGGATTATTTGTCCAGTGACATAACCACTATGCTACTGTCCCCATTTCACAAAAATCTATATGTCAGCAAAGAGTCCGCACCTTCAGGAGTGAAAGATGGGAGAACGTTGATGCAGAAAGGAGTTTAAAAAAAACAAGCGATTTAAAAAAAAAATGTATACTGTATATGTAATATATATTAATAAAAGGGGCAGCATTATATTGAAGTGTTACTTATTGAATTACATAGCAATGCGTTGTTTACAGTGGTTAATGGGATAAATCGCCTGTTGATTTGACTCCTGCTTGCTTCATAGAAACATAGAAAATAGGTGCAGGAGTAGGCCATTCGGCCCTTCTAGCCTGCACCGCCATTCAATGAGTTCATGGCTGAACATTCAACTTCAGTACCCCATTCCTGCTTTCTCGCCATACCCCTTGATCCCCCTAGTAGTAAGGACCTCATCTAACTCCTTTTTGAATATATTTAGTGAATTGGCCTCAACAACTTTCTGTGGTAGAGAATTCCACAGGTTCACCACTCTCTGGGTGAAGAAGTTCCTCCGCATCTCGGTCCTAAATGGCTTACCCCTTATCCTTAGACTGTGACCTCTGGTTCTGGACTTCCCCAACATTGGGAACATTCTTCCTGCATCTAACCTGTCTAACCCCGTCAGAATTTTAAATGTTTCTATGAGGTCCCCTCTCATTCTTCTGAACTCCAGTGAATACAAGCCCAGTTGATCCAGTCTTTCTTGATAGGTCAGTCCCGCCATCCCGGGAATCAGTCTGGTGAACCTTCGCTGCACTCCCTCAATAGCAAGAATGTCCTTCCTCAGGTTAGGAGACCAAAACTGTACACAATACTCCAGGTGTGGCCTCACCAATGCCCTGTACAACTGTAGCAACACCTCCCTGCCCCTGTACTCAAATCCCCTTGCTATGAAGGCCAACATGCCATTTGCTTTCTTAACCGCCTGCTGCACCTGCATGCCAACCTTCAATGACTGATGTACCATGACACCCAGGTCTCTTTGCACCTCCCCTTTTCCTAATCTGTCACCATTCAGATAATAGTCTGTCTCTCTGTTTTTACCACCAAAGTGGATAACCTCACATTTATCCACATTATACTTCATCTGCCATGCATTTGCCCACTCACCTAACCTATCCAAGTCGCTCTGCAGCCTCACAGCATCCTCCTCGCAGCTCACACTGCCACCCAACTTAGTGTCATCCGCAAATTTGGAGATACTACATTTAATCCCCTCATCTAAATCATTAATGTACAGTGCAAACAGCTGGGGCCCCAGCACAGAACCTTGCGGTACCCCACTAGTCACTGCCTGCCATTCTGAAAAGTACCCATTTACTCCTACTCTTTGCTTCCTGTCTGACAACCAGTTCTCAATCCATGTCAGTACACTACCCCCAATCCCATGTGCTCTAACTTTGCACATCAATCTCTTGTGTGGGACCTTGTCGAACGCCTTCTGAAAGTCCAAATATACCACATCAACTGGTTCTCCCTTATCCACTCTACTGGAAACATCCTCAAAAAATTCCAGAAGATTTGTCAAGCATCATTTCCCTTTCACAAATCCATGCTGACTTGGACCTATCATGTCACCTCTTTCCAAATGCACTGCTATGACATCCTTAATAATTGATTCCATCATTTTACCCACTACCGATGTCAGGCTGACCGGTCTATAATTCCCTGTTTTCTCTCTCCCTCCTTTTTTAAAAAGTGGGGTTACATTGGCTACCCTCCACTCCATAGGAACTGATCCAGAGTCAATGGAATGTTGGAAAATGACTGTCAACGCATCCACTATTTCCAAGGCCACCTCCTTAAGTACTCTGGGATGCAGGTCATCAGGCCCTGGGGATTTATCGGCCTTCAATCCCATCAATTTCCCCAACACAATTTCCCGGCTAATAAGGATTTCCCTCAGTTCCTCCTCCTTACTAGACCCCCCCCGACCCCTTTTATAACCGGAAGGTTGTTCGTGTCCTCCTTCGTGAATACCGAACCAAAGTACTTGTTCAATTGGTCCGCCATTTCTTTGTTCCCCGTTATGACTTCCCCTGATTCTGACTGCAGGGGACCTACGTTTGTCTTTACTAACCTTTTTCTCTTTACATATCTATAGAAACTTTTGCAATCCGTCTTAATGTTCCCTGCAAGCTTCTTCTTATACTCCATTTTCCCTGCCCTAATCAAACCCTTTGTCCTCCTCTGCTGAGTTCTAAATTTCTCCCAGTCCCCAGGTTCGCTGCTATTTCTGGCCAATTTATATGCCACTTCCTTGGCTTTAATACTATCCCTGATTTCCCTTGATAGCCACGGTTGAGCCACCTTCCCTTTTTTATTTTTATGCCAGACAGGAATGTACAATTGTTGTAGTTCATCCATGCGGTCTCTAAATGTCTGCCATTGCCCATCCACAGTCAACCCCTTAAGTATCATTCGCCAATCCATCCCAGCCAATTCACGCCTCATACCTTCAAAGTTAGCCTTCTTTAAGTTCTGGACCATGGTCTCTGAATTAACTGTTTCATTCTCCATCCCAATGCAGAATTCCACCATATTATGGTCACTCTTCCCCAAGGGGCCTCGCACAACGAGATTGCTAATTAATCCTCTCTCATTACATAACACCCAGTCTAAGATGGCCTCCCCCCTAGTTGGTTCCTCGACATATTGGTCTAAAAAACCATCCCTTATGCACTCCAGGAAATCCTCCTCCACCGTATTGCTTCCAGTTTGGTTAGCCCAATCTATGTGCATATTAAAGTCACCCATTATAACTGCTGCACCTTTATTGCACGCACCCCTAATTTCATGTTTGATGCCCTCCCCAACATCACTACTACTGTTTGGAGGTCTGTACACAACTCCCACTAACGTTTTTTGCCCTTTGGTGTTCTGCAGCTCTACCCATATAGATTCCACATCATCCAAGCTAATGTCCTTCCTAACTATTGCCTTAATCTCCTCCTTAACCAGCAATGCTACCCCACCTCCTTTTCCTTTTATTCTATCCTTCCTGAATGTTGAATACCCCTGGATGTTGAGTTCCCAGCCCTGATCATCCTGGAGCCACGTCTCCGTAATCCCAATCACATCATATTTGTTAACATCTATTTGCACAGTTAATTCATCCACCTTATTGCGGATACTCCTTGCATTAAGACACAAAGCCTTCAGGCTTGTTTTTTTAACACCCTCTGTCCTTTTAGAATTTTGCTGTACAATGGCCCTTTTTGTTCTTTGCCTTGGGTTTCTCTGCCCTCCACTTTTCCTCATCTCCTTTTTGTCTTTTGTTTTTGCTTCCTTTTTGTTTCCCTCTATCTCCCTGCATTGGTTCCCATCCCCCTGCCATATTAGTTTAACTCCTCCCCAACAGCACTAGCAAACACTCCCCCGAGGACATTGGTTCCGATTCTGCCCAGGTGCAGACCGTCCGGATTGTACTGGTCCCACCTTCCCCAGAACCGGTTCCAATGCCCCAGGAATTTGAATCCCTCCCTGCTGCACCATTGCTCAAGCCACGTATTCATCTGAGCTATCCTGTCAATTAGTGTAAGGTAAAGAGTTCTCACTGCAGATGTACTGGTTATCACAGATTATTATGTTTTTGATATGCTTCTTGATCACTGAGAAGGAATTTTGACTGGCTGAGAGCTTACTTTATGAAGGAATTCCTCTTTTAAAAATTGAGGTAATGTGCAATATATAAGAGGGCTAAATAGAAATAGTTAAAGGAGGAAAAAAAAACATAATTGTGTAATAATGGATGTGTGCATAATGATCACTGCAATTAGACTGAAACATAGACAAAGCCAGTTAAGTCCGGCAGTTAGTTCAGTTTGCTCTCGGTGTGGCAAGGCGTGCCACAGAGTTCAAAGATTTTTTCTAAGCAAATCAGACATGATGGATAAACTGGTCCTTCCTGTTTGTGCACCACTGCGGTTTCAAGTGTTGTAAAGTAACACAGGCTCTTGGAGTCATCACCTGTCAAGTTTTGGACTATATAGTATATTTCTTAAGTGCAGTCGGGAAACCTCAAAAGCGTTTGAAGTAATAATTCAATACAAGTCTGGTTATTAATAATACAAATTAATTTTAACTTACTTTTGAGTCTTGAAATGTGGTGGCATTAGTTATTAAAATTATGTTTTTTTCGGAATGAATTTATCTAATCGAGAAAGCAAATATCAGAACTTGAACCATTTCCCTGCCTCATCGGGTTTTTAACTTGGTGAAAGGTGTGTGGTGACCTACATGAGGGTAGTATTTAAAAATGATGGAAAACTTAATAGTCTGTGTTCTTTCACATTCTCGTGCAATTAAAGAGAAGTATACAGTACTGCAGAGAACAGCCACTAGGCCCACCTCATTCTATTTAAAAACATTTTTTTTATTTCTAATAGAAAATCCTGAATGAATTTCATTTATTAGCAGTTAAATATTACCTCGAAGTTTTGGAGTTGCTCTTTCATTTAAGTCACTTTGTCATTGTGCTTTAATCTTTGCGAACTTTATCCTGTTAAGCATTTCAAAGGAATGATATGCCCCTAACTAAAATCATTAACACTTCAACAATTTCATTCAGGCCCTGCTTTTAAAAATAATGACAAGGGTTGTTAATTTTTATGCATCCATCTATATTTACATTTGAGGTTCAGTTAGTTTGCATTGTGCTGTCATACATTGCTATCTTACAAGTGTACAGTGACCAGCCTGCATGTGCTATGTTAATTTTTAAAAAGGCTTCCAAAGTCTGCATCTGAAGATGTAACTTTAACTTTGCTGTCATGCTGGACCACCTTCTCCTCCCCTCCTGGTTAACATTGGTTCTTTCCTCTGCTCCCTTTCAATTTGACCTCAACCCTTCCCTCCAGATTCTGGAGTCGGTCTTTGATCCTGACTTCAAACTGACGTGGTTACTGCTTCAAGTGATTGAACATTGCAGTACGCTACGGGTGGGAATTCCTGATGTTACTTTAGTTTTGCAAGATCAGGAATCATCGGCATGAATATACAGCAGCATCAGATTGGAACCGAGAGTTACGAAAAGGGACAAGTGAAGCACCAAAACAGGATCATGTTTTTGTTGACTGCTTGATAAAAATGTAGTCTCAATTTTCCAGTGAGCCTGGTATTGATGAAAGGCAAGTTGGTGGAAGCCAGGCAAACAATTGTCCTGTACCCGATCCCTTCCTATTCATACCTGTAGTGTCACTGAAGTGGTTTTAAGAGCACTTGATGACACTATGGCATCTTAGCTTATGACCCTGGAGCACATCATCGAACAGTGCCCCGAGAGGAAATTCGCAGGCAACCTGCAAGATGCACGCTGTTGCACTCGGAAGCTTTGGCTTGGATATTGATACTTCATTTGTTTTTTGCTACTACCAGTGTGCAGCTAGTGCATGGCAAAATTTAAAAATGTTTTCAATTGCCTGATTTAAAAAAAAAGGAACTGTTGTACTGGTCTTTACTTCTAAAAGTACATAAATTTTAAGGTTGTGTAGCAACTTTTGATGTGGAATTCAATCAGTCTTTCTGGAAAGCTACATGCACTACATCAACGGGCTTTCCGTTGCCCACTGAGCAGGTTGTTTACTCAAAAAAAAATTGAAGTTGCTTATGCAGAATCTTCCTCCGTACCTTTTTGAAATAGTGTCAGTTGCCATTTGTTAAGTTATCTCCAAATGGATCATCCTCACATTTGATTCAGATGGTTACTTCCATTATTTTTAGTTAATTGGTGTAAGACGAATGAATTTCTAGTTTTCTAGTTAGTTGCCTTTTTAAAAAAAAAATTAGTTACCATGTTGGCTTGTTTCTAATCCTGTATGCTGGTCCCTGATTTCAGTATTCAAATACAGTGTAATATGATTTGCATTGAGTATTAATGACCAAATGCTCACAACCCTAGACACTGTGACATTGGGGACTGAGTTGGCTGATATGAAGGGTGGTGTTGAGCTCTGCTACATGGGAGAGATGTGCACTTTAAAGGATTGTGATTGGAATGAGACCATAATAATTGTTGGCATGTAAGACCGACGTACAGGACATACGAGCTGCTGCATTTGGACCTCACTATTTATCTGTCCAAATGTTTGAACAGAACAGCACACCAGCCATAAAAATTCATATAACACCCCACCTGCCTGTGAAATACTCCCAACAGTTTCAATAGAATGGGGACCCGAAGCATATAAAGCTAATGTGTAGGTCTCACCAGCTGGCGACAACTCAAAGTAAACGTGTTACGTTCGCTAAGGCTAGCCGGCAGTAGAAGTTAGTTTAAAAAAAAAATGAATTCTGTTACTTGTGTTCAGAAGTTAAAATACAAAGTTAATAATCACTTAACTGAATCAAGATTGTTGGATCATGTGTTGGACTTTAAATCACAGCACTGAAAGACTTTCTGTACTCCCTGCAGCCACCAGGACTAAGTTCACAATACATTTGTTTCGGTTGCCTCTTTAGTGATGACGCAATCTAGTATACAAAAAAAACCCTGTTTGTTATTGTCCATTCCCTGTGGTCCATTTTTACAGTTTCTGCTACCCTTTGAGCCATGAACTTGTTTATTTGGGAATTCATAGCTTTCAAAAATCAAACTAGAGCAGAAGCCTATTTTGCCATTTGCCTACATCACATATCGCATGAGGGTATGCTTATTCAGGCCTGCCTTCAGCAATTGTGTTTGAGCATGCAGTATTTCAGCCATGATTTAAAAAAAAAAATGATTATTGAGAAACCTTGATCCTTCAGCAAGACTAATATGCCAGGAGCCCACAAACTTTAAAGTGAGTAGGCAAAATTAGTTCTGCAGCATAGTCACTGTTCTATTGGTAAACATGGCAGGCAATTTACATACGAACAATGATGGATAGGTAAATACCCTCTGGTCCATCGAGCCTGTCCCACACAATTGAGATACCTTGTGTAGCACAATATATACACTCCATCCACACTTGAAACCATGTGATGTCCTGAGAAAGGCAAAAAAACAAATTGAAAAAAACCCCAGCCAATTTGGGGAAAAGATCTGGGAAATTCCACAAAAAGGAAATGAATGACTGCTTAAATTTTGTTTGTGGTGTCAGTGAGGGAGGAGTGTTGTCTAACACTAGAACAACTCGCTGCTTCTCTTTGAATAGTGTTGTGGCAACGTTTACGCAGATACGGCTTTGGTTTAATGTTTCATCGAAAAAAAGGCACCAGGATGAAACATTAGAGAGGAAAAACGAGGTCCACAGAGGACTGGGAGAGACAAATTGCACGAGTAAAGAATAGTTCAGAAATGGGAAGAATCAGATAGGGGGCAAATGCAAGGCAGTCTAATGAGTTTGGAGTGAATGTACGTAAATGCACGTAGCGGGATAAATAAAGTCGGTGAACTGCAACACAAGTCACCACGTGGGACTATGATAAAGTGGCAATGACGGATATTGTCCTCAAAGAAGGAGAGGCTACACGGTATTCAGGAAAGATGGGAAAGAAAGGAGGTGGGTGGCAGTATTGGTCAAAGAAACTGTTACAGCACTAGAAAGGGATGAGGTTGTTGAGGGGTCAAAAATAATTTATTTGGTTAGAATTAACATTAGACGATATGGGTGTATGCTGAGTGTATACCTTAAGCCACCAAATGCTGGGAAGTAGATAGAGAAGCAATTTTGCAGGCAAATTACAGAACGATGCAAGAACTATAGAGCAGTAATAATAGGGACTTCAGTTATCCCAATATAGACTGGGATAGTAACAGTGTAAAGGGAAAAGAGGTGTAGGAATTCCTGAGATGTGTATAAGAGAACATTGTTAATCAGGATGTTTCCAACCCATTGAAGAAGGAAGCAGTGCTGGGGAATGCAGTGCAGCATGTTTCAGTGGGGGGAGCATATGGGGAATCTTGATCATTAGGTTCAGAATAGTTATGGAAATGGACAAGGAACAATCCAGTGTAAAAATAATTAACTGGAGGAAGGTTAACTTCATGAGTTTAAAAAGGGATCTTGCCCAGGTGGTTTGGAATCAAAAGTTGGTAGGCAAAATAATGATTGAACAATGAATTGTCATCAAGGAAGAGGTGGTTTGGGCACAGAATAGACATATTCCCTCGAGGTGGAAAAGAAGGGCATCCAAACCTAGAGCTCCCTAGATGACTAAAGATAAACAGATTAAAATGAAACCGAAAAAGGAGGCTTGTGACATATGTAAGATTCATAATACAGTCGAGAACCAAGCTGAATACAGAAAGTACAAAAATGTTTTAAAAAGGGAATAAGAGGAGCAAAGAGAGTATGCGAATAGATTAGCAGTTTACATAAAAGGGAACCCGTGGGATTAAAGGGATAGTGGCAGCGTAGATACAAAATTTGGCTAAGGGACAGAAAACGGAGTGCAGGTGAATGGTGTTTTTTCAGACTGGAGGGTAGTTCCAAGTGGTGTTCCCCTGATAGTGTTCCCCTGGAGTGGTATTAGGACCACTTCTCTTTTTGATATATATTAATGACCTGGTAGTAAACAGTGAGGGAGGATAGTAACAGACTTCAGGAGGACATAGACAGACTGGTGAAATGGGCAGACACATGGTAGATGAAATTTAATGCTGGGAAGTAATATGTTTTGGTAGGAAGAATGAGGATAAGCAATCAAAATTAAATGGTGCAATTTTAAAGCGGGTGCAGCAACAGCGAGACCTGTGAGTGTGTATGTACATGAATTGTTGAAGGTGGCAGGGCAAGTTGAGAAGATTGTTTATATAAAAAAAAAGTATATGGGATCCTTGGCTTTATTAATGGAGGCATGAGAGTACAAAAGCAAGAAAGTTATGCTAAACCTTTATAAAACACTGGTTCGGCCACAGCTGGAGTATTATGTTCGATTCTGGGCACCAGTTTTTAGGAAGGATATCAAGGCCTTGGAGAGGATGCAGAAGAGATACGCAAAGAGGCGACGTGGAAAATTTTTTATCAGCAACATGTTGGTATGATTTGGAATGCACTGAATGCAGGGATGGAGGAAGCAGATCCAATAACTTTCAAAATGGAATTATAGAATAGTACGGCATAGAAGGAGGCCATTCTTGGGGTCATAGAACCAGGGGTCACAGTCTAGGGATAGGGGGTGGGCCACTGAGGACCGAGATGAGGAGAAACTTCTTCATCCAGAGAGTGGTGAACCTGTGGAATTCTCTGCCACAGAAAGTTGTTGAGGCCAATTCACTAAATATATTCAAAAAGGAGTTAGATGTCCTTACTACGAAGGGGATCAAGGGGTATGGCGAGAAAGCAGGAATGGGGTACTGAAGTTGCATGTTCAGCCATGAACTCATTGAATGCAGTGCAGGCTCGAAGGGCCAAATGGCCTACTCCTGCACCTATTTTCTATGTTTCTATTCAGTCTGTTCTTTTGAAGAGCAAACAAGTTAGTCCCACTCCCTGGCATTTTCACTATGTCCCTGCAATTGTTTCTCCCAAGTATTTATCCAATTCCCTCTTGAAAGCTACTATTGAAGCTATTTCCACCACCCTATCAGGTAGTACATTCCATATCCTAGCCACTTGTGTAAAGTTTTTCCTCATGTCTCGTCTGGTTCTGTTGCCAATAATCTTAAATCTGTGCCCTCTGGTTATTGACCCTCCAATCACTGGAAACAGTTTCTCTGTATTTACTCTATCTAAGCCCTTCATAATTTTAAACACTTCTTTCAAATCTCCTTTTAGCCTTCCCTGTTCCAAGGAGAGAATTGGATAAATACTTGAAGGGAAAAAAATGACAGAGCTATTGGGAAAGAGCAAGGGAGTGCACCTAATTGGAGAGCTCTTTCAAAGAGCCGGCACAGGCACGATGGGCGGAATGGCGACCTCCTGAGCTGTGATGCTATGATGCAACAATTCAAGACTAACTCAGCACTACAAAGTCTCAGTCTAGATTATGTCTTGGAGTGGGACTTGAACCCAAAATATTTTGACTCTGGCGAGTATTTTACTGCGTTGCCCCGCAGTGGATCTTACTTAACTTGGGCGTTGACATTGAGGTTGCTATTGGATGTGTGAGACCTGTGTCAAATAGGTGATGGAAGCATCCTTCTATGGCCAATGTAAAAACAGCTTGAAGTAAATAAGAAATTCCACAGTTTTGGTGTCTCAATTTCAATATGGTGAGGAGAGCATGTAGGATGGCATACTAGAAACTCATGAGAGAGTTTTTCAATAATTCTGTGAATGAAACAATGACTTTTCTTGCATATTCCATTACAATGCAAGAAAAGTAATTGCTTATTCACAATCATATTTTCAGATGTTTCAATGTGTTCTTTTTAATTAGTAATTTAACCATGGCAGTTTCAGCAAATGAAATGTAGTGAAAATTTGATTCATGATAAGAAACCAACTACCATTTATATAACTCCTTATCATAAGTCTCAGCTTCACATTCAGTGAATTACTTTGAAAATGAAGTGATTGTTATCTAGGCAAATGTGACGGATCTTCTTTTGGTAGTATTTGAGAGACGAATATTAGCCAAGATATTGGGAGAGATCACTGTTCTTCAACGAGTAACATGGGATTTTTTATATCCGTCCAAAGCACTTGAGGGAGTAGTGTCTCTGGCATCTCCTGACAATGCAGCACCTCTTCAGTACTGCTCTCAAGTGTCGGCCTTAATTTTGCGCTCAAATTCTAGGTTGAGCTTGAACTTATGATCCCTCCTTCGGTTGAGGTACGTGGCCCCCATCTGCCTTCTCGGGTTGACGTAAAAGATCCCATGACCCTGTTCGAAGAACAGCAGGGGAGTTGTCCCTGGTATCCTGCCCAATATTTTTGCCTAAACTAACATCACTAAACGAATAGATTATCTGGTCATTATCTCATTGCTGGTTTTGGGGCCTTTCTATGCACAAATTGGCTGCCACATTTCCTATATTATAACAGTGGCTACAT
This sequence comes from Pristiophorus japonicus, assembly GCF_044704955.1. Classification (NCBI taxonomy): domain Eukaryota; kingdom Metazoa; phylum Chordata; class Chondrichthyes; family Pristiophoridae; genus Pristiophorus; species Pristiophorus japonicus. The sequence goes on along the minus strand of NC_091980.1, from coordinate 133,618,895 downwards.
TTAAAAAGTTCTTCATTGGCTGTGAAGAGAAGATTAAGGGGAGAGTTAAGAGATGTTACAAATCATGAAGGATTTGATAGAGCAAATAAGGAGAAACTATCTCCAGTGACACAAGGGATAGTTGTAAGGTAATTGGCAAAAGAACCAGAGGAAAGATGAAGAAACATTTTTTTCTACAGTGAGTTATTATAATCTGGAATGCACTGCCTGAAAGAGTGGGTGAAGCAGATTCAATAATAACTTCCAAAAGGGAATTGGTTAAATACTTGAAGGGGAACAATTAGCAGCGGAATCTGACTAATTGGATAGCTTTTTCAAAGATCTGGCACAGGCTTAATGGGCCAAATTACCTTTTTTGTTTTATCATTCCGTGATTCTATGTGCTTTGGACGTCGGACGACGTGAAAGACGCTATGTAAATACAAGTTCTTTCTTCTGATTTTTTGAGGTGAGAGTACACTACTACCAACTGAGCCAACCTGGTAATTATAAATCTCAGTTTCTGTGAAGAAGGAAAAAAACACTATCTTTAGCATGCATTTTTAAGGCACATTACATGTGCTTACGTGTACTTGATTATAGACATCATTGTTTTCTATTGAAAGAAAGAACTTTCATTTTATATGGCACCTTTCATGTCTTCACATGTCCCAAAGTACTTTGCAGCCAATGATGGAACTTTTGAAGTGTAGTCACTGTTGTTACTTGGAAAATGCAGCAGGCAATTTGTGCACAGCAAGTTCCCGCAATGAGATAAATGACTATATAATCTATTTTAGTGATGTTGGTTAAGGGATGAATGTTGGCCAGAGAGAACGCCCCTCCTCCTCTTTGAATAGTCATGAGATTTTTCACATCTGCCTGAGAGCAGACATTTCATGATAGCACCTCTGCCAGTGCAGTACACCGAAGTAGCAGCCTCGATTATGTGGTTAAATCTTTAGAGTGGAGCTTGAATCTACGACCTCCTGACGCAGAGGCAAGTGTGCTACCATTGAGCCAGAAAATATTTTTCTGATTCTTCCTGAAAACTATGTTGGTGCTCTGAAATAAAATTTTTTCTCAATTCAGGCACTCGGTGTCTGTGTCAAGCACTCGCAGTCAATGTATTATAACCAACTGCAGAGGAAGGCTCTTGCCTCAGCAATGTGCCTTTGCTGCACCTGTGTGATTCTTTCCATTTCCCACATCAGCCCTCCTTTGGCGTCTTCAAGAATAATTTTGTGCTGTGGGCCCACAGGCTCTGCGAACTGTTGAAACTGTCCAACTTCACATGGAAACTTTACAGTCAACAGGTAGGGGGTAAGGTATTCATCGCATCAGTCTGAGCTAAGGTTTGAACCATGATTCCAGGGGTATAAGTTTAGTTAACAAAATGTTTTCATTTTTGTTTTTGTTGTTTGTGTTAGTGGAGGAATAGTTGAAGAATGTTTTGCAAATATTCTCTGCATTTGGAGGTGATAATTACACAGTTTCTATGAGTTTTCCACTATCTCAGACAAGTGAGCATTCTTTAAGTGTGTATCTAGATGTTGAGTGTTGGCAGGTGTTACAAATTCAGATCTGCTTTGGATATTCACTCGGCTATAGTAGAGACCGTCACCCCTCAATCAGGAGTGGGAACCTTGACTGTTTCTTTAATATGAGGCTGTGGCACATTATGTTGAACCTCTTTCTATGTATACATATTGCGATGGTAGAATTGCAGTATCACTGACACAAACAAGTCAAAGCTAGGCATTCTGTAAATGCTATGTTGGATAATGCTGGATTTTTCACCACTTAACTAAGATTGCTAGTCATGCCCTTAAAGATTAGTACACTTTAAGGTTAAGATTATCAGTATTAAAAAATAGGCTTTAATCATTGTGAATTTTCAAATCTTTGCATGCCATGCAAAGCTACCGTAAGTTGGAACACAATTTATTTTGGCCCGAAAGAGTCTTTTTGGGACATTTTTTTTGCAATCTCATTGTGCTGTTTGCAAGGCTGCCTTGAAAAAACATTTGCATTGGTGTTAAAATCAATGGTTTAGAGAATTTGTTTGAGGAGAGCGACTTGCATACACAGTTTTCCATGTTTTACTTGTTGCCAAGAGCTAGTGTGCTGGGCTCTGATATGTAACATGGAAATCCAGAGAACAAGCACACAGGACTGGCTCACTATATTGCAATATTGAAACCGGTGGCCTTGATTGAGGAAATTTGAACACACGATCTAGGCTGGCACTTCATGCATTACTCAGGGAGTGTTGCATTGTCACTTTCTGGATGACGTTAAACCAAGACTTTGTAAGCCTGATTTATGTCAATTATCCCATTTATATAGTGCTTTTAATGTAGAAGAATGTCTCAAGACACTTCACTAAGCATAAACGCAAATTTGTTTTTTCAATATTTTTTCAGGATAAGGGAGCTTGATTTGGCAGTAGAAATGCTGATCTTAGCTCATAAATACCTGTAATCCAGGCTAAATCAGCCCAAAATAAAACTGTGCCAGTTTAAAATTACCTGAATAGTAGTCAGTGTTCTCTTTCTACAACATGTGAGCAGTATAGGATGATCCTTTCTTTTAGAAATTAGAGCTGTAACCTTTATCGGGAGTTACCAGGACTACAACTGCGCACTGACTTTCCCAGTTAGTAAGGACTGGGCTTTGTTTTTGATATTTGTCTAGCAGTAAATAGCATGACTGAACTGAGAGTTTCATTATTCAAACACTTCGACTGTGTCTTAATTGAGAAGTGGATTTGGAAATGCCAGCTAGTGACGTCTCTGACTTGGATCAGAAAATTAGTTTCGTTAGCATTCCAGGGCAGTACACGTCTTGCACAATGTTATCAGCCACAAAGAACAACCTCACATGACTTCTACCCAGGTTCACTCATAATTTCTGAGAAAGGGTTTATACCTGAAACATTACACTGCCTTCTTGATGGATACTGCCTGACCTGTTGAGTGTCTCCAGCGTTTTCTGTTTCAAATTTCCAACATCTGCAGGAGTTTGCTGCTGCTTCACTCTCCTTGTTTTACTGGTAAATTACTAAAAGTTATCGTGCTAATAATCCAGAGAATGTGAATTCAAATCCCACCAAGGCAGTATGAAACTTTGATTTAAAAAAAAATCTGTAAATATAAAGCTGGTATCAGTAAAAGTGACCACGAAGCTGTCGGATTAACATACAAACCCAACTGGTTCACGAATGTCCTTTGGAGAAGAAAACCTGCTGTACTCACCTGGTCTGGCTGATATGTGACTCCAGTCCCACACCATGTGGTTGATCTTAACTGCCCTCTGAATGAAGAAGAAAGTCCAGCACCACCACCTCTGGACAACTAGGGTAGTTAACTTTCAGATGAGACGTTAAACCGAGGTCCGTCTGCTCTCTCAATTAGACGTAAAAGATCCCATGGTACTATTTCGAAGAAGAGCAGGGGAGTTCTCCCTGGTGTTCTGGCCAATATTTATCTCCCAATCAACATAACAAAAACAGATTATCTGGTCATTATCACATTGCTGCTTGTGGGACCTTGCTTTGCGCAAATTGACTGCCACATTTCCCACATTACAACAGTGACTGCACTCCAAAAATATTTCATTGGCTGTAAAGTGCTTTGAGATGTCCAGTGGTCGTGAAAGGCATTATATAAATCCAGTTCTTTCGTCCTTTCTTTGTAATGAGGATAATTGTTTGTCATTGGAAAACTCATTGGAATAGAATTGTACCCATTTCTTTTTAACCACAGAAGAAAAAATATAACAGAATCTTTGTTCTACAACAACAACTTGCATTTATATATGTCTTTAAAATCGTTAAATGTCCCAAGATGCTTCACTGGAGTGTTACTGAACAAAATTTGATACTGAGCCACATGAGGTATTGGGGACATGTGATCAAAAGCTTGGTCAAAGAGGTAGGTTTTAAGATGGAGGGGTTTCGGGAGGGAATTTCAGAGCTTGGGGATTAGGCAACTGAAGGCACAGCCACCAATAGTGGAGCGAATTTTAAATCGGGGATGCGCAAGGGGCCAGAATTGGAGGAGCGCAGCGATCTTGTTGGGTTGTAGGACTGTAGAAAGTTAGAGATAGGGAGGGGTGAGGCCATGGAGGGATTTGAAAATGAGGATGAGAATTTTAAAAACAGGGAACCAATGTAGGTCAGCGAGCACAGGGATGATGGGTGAATGAGACTTAGTGCGAGTTTTGGATGAGCTCAGTTTCCGGAGAAAACAAGATGGCCAGGCGAGTATTGGAATATTTGAGACTAGAGGTAACAAAGACATGATTAGGGTTTCAGCAGCAGCTGAGATGAGGCGGGGCGGATCTTGTTATGTAGATGGAAGTAGAATATGAAGGTCAGAAGCTCAGCTCAGGGTCACATAGAACCACAGGGCTGGAAGCTGGGTGGTTCAGACCGTGACCAGGGAGTTTGTAGCAGGGATCGAAGTCATTGGGGGAGAAATTCGATTGCGCCTCTGTTGTGGCAATGTCTCGGGCGGAGCAGTAAATTTTGTGGCAGCAACTGGTTTGTGTCTGCCGCCGCAAAATTCCTCAGCTGGGCCCTGAGTTTCGAGTGGAGTGCTAAGGGAGGCATTGCACACCTCTTTTAGGGTGCTAGGCCAGCTGAGCAAGTGAAAATCCCGAGCTAAGTAGCCGGCCTCCGAGCTCCCTAAGAGAGGCCTCGGGCAGGGCTGGGGGAGCGTGGGATAATCTGAGAAAAAAACCTCACCAAAAACATTCCCAATATATAACTCGCGCTACCACAACATAAGTTGCAAAAAAAAACAATCACACTTACCTGAGGTTGACATTACTTACTTCGTTGCAGCCGCTACAGCTAGGAACGCCAGCTTCCACAGGCGTTGCCACCCGGAGCGCTACGGATCGAGTGATAGCCAAAATTCAAGCCAGTGTTGCAACCAGGGGCATTGCACACCGGCTCACCTCTTCCGGATAATAATGCTCTTTGCTCCCTTGAAACTGGCATCGAATGTCTCGGCGGGGCACTGGAAGCTGGCCACCCGTCTGGAAGTCTTACTGCCGCCATTGCTGCAACTTCGAGGCGCTAAGAGCGGTAGCGGAAGATTGAAAATCCAGCCCCCTTGACTTTGGTCTTCCCAATAATTAATTGGAGGCAGTTTCTGCTCATCCAGGACTGGATGTTCTGACCAGCAGCGTGACCAATTCGAGGCAGTGGATGGGTAGAGAGAGGTAGTGTTGAGGTAGAGCTGTGTGCATCAGCAAACATGTGGAACCTGACGTCGTGTTTTCGGATGATGTCGTGAGGGGCAGCATGCAGAAGAGAAATAGGAGGGGGCCAAGGATCGACCCTGAGGTGACAATGCGGGAACGTAAAGAGAAGCCCTTTCATGTGATTCTCTGACTACGACTGGATAGATAAGAATGGAACCAGGCAAAGGCAATCCCACCCAGTTGAACAACAGGAGAGGCTTTGGAGGAGGATGGTGTGATCAACCGAGTTAAAGGCTGCAGACCAATCAGGAAGGATGAGGAGGGATAGGTTACGATGGTCACACACGCAAGTTGTGATTTGTGACTTTGATAAGGGCCGTTTCACTGCTGTGGCAGGACAGAAACCTGATTGGAGGGATTCAAAGATGGAGTTCCGGGAAAGATGGGCATTGATTTGGGAGGCGACGACATGTTCAAGGATTTTGGAGAGGAAAGGAAGGTTGTAGATGGGAGCAGTAGTTTACAAGGACAGAGGGGTCAAGTTTGAGTTTTTTGAGGAGTGGGGTGATGACAGCAGATTTGAAGGGGAGAAAGACAGTATTGAGAGAGAGAGAGAACCATTAACAATGTCAGCTAACATGGAGGCCAGGAAAGGAAGTAGGGTGGTAAGCAGTTTGGTTGGAATAGGCTCGAGGGAGCAGGGTATGGGTCTCATAGGCAAGATGAGTTCAGAGGGCATGGAGGGTGGTGATAGGAGGAAAAACTAGAGAAAGATGCAAGTTCAGGGCTAGGGCGGACAGTGTGGTGGGTGGGGGGAACGGGACCTTAAGGGGACTTTTTTTTTTTACAAAATCTGCATTTAATAGAGATTGAAAGAGAAACCTTGATTGTTGGAAATCTTAAATAACAACAAATTGCAGCTGGAAAGTTCGGCATGCCAGTCAGCATTCCAAGTTGAGTGGTCCTTTTTTTTTAGGTACCGATTGACCCGTGCGTTTTACTGCAATTATAATATTGGGCATTAGATCCTTTTTTTTTTAAAAGGTCACTTTTTTCAGTACTGCGTGTGAATTTTCTTCCTCTTCCACTTTCTACTGCACCATGTACCAAGTGGCCTCTCCTAGTCTTTCTGAGATGGGCACTGCAAGGTTCTTCATGAGGATTTGAATGAATAGAAGTCTTCTTTATTTTTCTCCCTTCATTCTTGAGGGGAGATGCCTGATTTTGACTCTGAAGTAAGGATATAGAATCTGCACCCCACAACTTTTAATTGACAATGTTGGTGTTCCAAACAAAAAGCAAAAAATTGTAGATGCTGAGAATCTGAATCAAAAACAGAAAATACTAGAAACACTCAAATTAGGCAGTAGCTGTGCAGAGTAACCAGTTTTGACAAAGGGTGTAAATCCAAAAAAATCAAATCTATTAGTTTTACAAGGTTGTCATACAGCAAACTACCTATCTTTTGTGTGCAGCGATATCTGCTGCACCAACTTATTCAGCTCGCTTTTGAACATACATACAAACTTACGAAGACAGAAAAAGACTGGCTGGTGCATCGAGTTTGTCCGACTCAGCCATATTGCAATTAAGCAACATGACCTCAGTTCGCTCCACCCATCAGCAGCCATGTAATCTCCTGGGAGAGGCAAATAAAAAACAGATTTGATGAAAAAGGACTTCTGAGAAATTCCTCTTTAACCCCCGTAGGCAATCAAATATGAGATCCAGGGCCTAACAATGATCACAAGGTACATTGCCTAACATCCTTCTTATCCTTTGGGGGCAGTGATATTTGTCTACTGCAGGAACTTGTTCAGCTCCCTTTTGAACATCCACTGCATAAGCTTTTCTAAAGGTCAGTAATCCCCTGGGGAATAAAAAGTTCCTAACATCAAACCCATTACTGCCCATTTACTAGGAAAAGATAGCACTTAAGCCAGTATGCATTAATGTTTCCTTCATTTGTCACTTCAAATTTTTTCCACCATCAGTACTGATGGACTTGTAATTACAGGTACCATTATTTCACTTTAGTGTATGGCCTCTGAGGAGCTGGGAACATACTGCCTGAGATATATTGTATGTATCCATTGAAGTTTAAAACTGGGAGATGAGAAATCAAAAAGTGTCTTCCATGGTTGACAAAATTTATCAAATTAAAGTGATGGCTTCTTGAACTCCACCCAGATATATGACCCAAACTCATTTCCAAAGTCCTTTACGTTAAATTGATTGCTATCAGGAGAGAACAAGTAGTCTATTGTGTGGTTTAATTATAGTGTAGTTTAATTTCTATTTGCTTTGCAATCGAAAGGCTAGCTACTCACTGCAGCAATCTGCAGCCATGTTATCTGTTGAACCAGGTTACCTCACAATGCAGTTTCTAGCCACGCATACAAAGATTATAGATCCTACCCCAACCCAGTGACACTGTGTGAAGCATACAAGTGACGAGTTGCACCTCATTAATTCATATATCTTTAATATCCATTTATAATTTCTAAATTTCAGAGCCTTTATTTCTCTTAAGCCCACCATTATGCTTTAGGAACATTGGAACTGGAGTAGGCCATTCATGCCCCTGGACCTGTTCTGCCATTCAGTGAGATCATGCTGATCTGTCTCCTAATTCCATCCACCCGCCTTGGCTCCATATCCTTTAATGCACTTGGTTAGCAAAAAATCTATTGATCTTAGATTTAAAATTATTAATTGAGCTAGCATTTACTGCTTTTTGCTGGAGAGAATTCCACACTTCTACCACCCTTTTGTATGTAGAAGTATTTCCTAACCTTTCCTGAATAGGCTGTCTTTGATTTTAAGGTTATGCCCCCTTGTTCTAGACTCTCCCACCAGTGGAAAAACTTTCACTCTATCTACCCTATCAATTCATTTCCAAACCTTAACCACGTCTTCCAAGAAATACAAGCCTAGTTTACATAATCTCATATTCTAACCCTTGGAGCATTGGTAACATTATGGTGAATCTGTGTTGCACTCCTTCTAAGGCCAATATATCCTTTCTGAGGTACAGTGTCCAGAACTGTACACAGTACAACTCTACTGTCATAGTGACAATGCCATGTTTCAGTGTGCTGTGACATCAAAGTTCCCCAAAAGGTGACTAATTGCCATGTAGTATTTACACAGAATAGGTTCTTAAACAAGCAGGAGCTAATTCACTTAAATCTTTTTGAGCTCCATTTTCAGGTTACAGATGTCCAACTATAGAGATCACCATGTCACAGTGATTGCACCAAGCATTCAGATGTTAAAGCCTCACAAATACCCTGCCCTATATAACATTACTTGTCAATGTTATCTCTCAGATGATTGGGGCTGTAAATGTTCTTTATTTGCCTCATGGCAGAGTTTTGTTACATCAGGTCTACAGCACAAACAAGCCATTCGGCCCAAGTGATCTATGCTGGCTTTTATGTTCTATACAATGCTCCTCCCCACCCCTCTTCATCTAATCCTATCAATATACCGTTCTATTTTCTTCCTCATGTGCTTATCTAGCTTTCCTTTAAATGCACCTGCTATTTGCCTCAACTACTCGTGGCCGTGCGTTCATATTCTTGTCACTCTTTGAGTAAAGAAGTCTCTGCTGAATTCCCTATTGGATTTATCAGTCACACTCTTAAATTTATGGCCCCTAGTTTTTAAATCTCCTACGTAGAAACATCGATCATATGGAACCATTTCATCATTTTAAAGACCTCCTATGAGGTCATCTCCTTTCTATTGTCTTTCAATAGCTCAGTGGATAAGTGCACCATGCAGTGTGACATTGGGCCCAAGTTTCGGGCCGTGCCTAGAACGGCGCAGCCCCGACCTGGACGCCCGTTTTTCGCGCCACAACGTGCGCCTGAAAAAAACTTCCAGATTCTCCGGCTCCCTGCTGGTCCTCTGGCACTCGGCGCGGCACAGCACGAGCTGCAGGGGGCGGAGCTAGGTCCCTGCGCTGAAAACAGTGCCGGGACCTCTGCACATGCGCGCTACAGTGGGCGCGCAAGTGCAGTAGCTCCAGGCGCCCAAAACTGTGTGGGAGGGGCCCGAAGCACGCAACCCCGAGCCCTGGCCGAATGGCCTCACTGGGGCTGCGTGCATAAGGCTCCTCCCACGCCCAGCTCCTGCTTCCTCCGGACCCGACCTGACTTGACTCCCGCTCCTACGCCCCCCCCCCCCCCCCCACTCCCCGACCGACCTCCCCTCCCGACCGATCTCCTCCTCCCCCTCCCCCCCCCCCCCCCCCCGACCGATCAACCCCCCCCCGACCGATCTCCGCCCCCCCCCCCCCCCCTCGCCCCAACCCGCGCTCCCCCCGATCCGCGCTCCCGGTCCCGACCTGTCAATCCGATAAGTCTAAGCTCGAAGTCTTGGGCCCAGCCGGACCGGCCCGTTCAGCCTCCCTCTCCTTTCTTTCTCTCTCTCTCTCTCTCTCTCCCTTCTCGCTCCCTCTCTCTCTTTCCCCCCTTCTCTTCCTCCCTCCCTCCCTCCCTTCGCTCCCTCCCTTCTCTCACCCCCCTCCTCCCTCCCTCCCTTCTCTTCCCCCCCCTCTCCTCCCTCCTTTCTCACCCCCCTCCCCTCCCTGCCTTCTCACCCCCCCCTCCCTTCTCACCCCCCCTCCCCTCCCTCCCTCTCTCCCTTCTCAACCCCCTCCTCCCCTCCCACCCCGTCCTCCCCTCCACCCCCCCTCCCCATCCTCCCCCTCCCCTCCACCCCTCACTGTCAGAAACTCAGACACTGACAGACAGAGAGTGAGACACACAGACAGAGAGATAGAGACACACTAGCGGGGGGCATCCCAGCACGCTGTTGGAGGGCTCCCGGTGCTGCAGTCGGTAAGTAGAAAATGTTTTATTTATTAATTAAAAAAAAAATTATTTCTTATTAATTTTTTTTGATTGGTTTATTGGTTGATTTATTGATGTTTTTATCATTTATTATTGATGATGGCTCTTTATTTGTAAAACTGAAGTGTTTAATGTTTGTAAACTTCCCTTTAAACCCCCCTCCTCCCATTCCCTACGCCTGATTTGTAACCTATGCCTGATTTTCTAAAGTGTAGACAAGGTTTTTTCAAGCGTACAAAAATCTTCACTTACTCCATTCTAAGTTAGTTTGGAGTAAGTTTTCACTGCTGAAACTTTGAAAACAGGCGTAAGTGGCCGGACACGCCCCCTTTTGAAAAAAGAATACTGTTCCAAAGTGAAACTGTTCTAACTGACTAGAACTGGAGCAAACTAAATGCCGAGAATTTGAATTTCTAAGATACTCCGTTCTACACCAGTTGCTCTAAAAAATCAGGAGCAACTGAGGCCGAAACTTGGGCCCATTGATTCTATTATTCTATATGGCTCATAGAAGTTTACGGCACAGAAGAAGGCCATTCAGCTCATTGTGTCTTTGCCAGCCGAAAAAGAGCTATGCAGCCTAATCTCTTGGTCCGTACCCTTATCGGCTACGGGTGATTTAGGTCAAGAAAGCCTAAGACTTGATTCCTTGTGTGCCAAGACAGGTTAATCTCAGCCATAGCTGCCAGCAGTGCTTTTGCTACCTCGCCTTCAGTGAGTGCCCACAGCATATTTATTATGTGAACCATCATGAGTGAGTCTGGTCCTGCCCTGCCCTTCCCTAATGTTCACATGTGCACACACAGCAGTGATCCGTACGTGATCAGGAGTGGAAATCGTGACAAAAATTCCGCCTTCACCCCATTTCTTTGGGGGAAAAAGAAAAGCTTGTTGCTGTGTACATTTATTTTAAAATGGAATTTTTAAAAACTTTTTTCCAAAAAGAGGAAGTTTCGTTTAATTACACTGAACCTGGAAATTCTTTTCAGAGGAAACCCCTGAACTCTTGAATTTAAAAAAAAAAGTATTATATTTTAAAAAAAACTATTTAAAAAAATTTGTTTTGAACCTACAACTTTCTGACTCAGGAGATAGTGCTACCACTGAACCAAATTGACACTAAGAAACCCCCTAAAATCTTAATTTTTTTTGAGTTAAAAGTGGATGCACATTACTGCATTTGGAATGCATACTGCTTGTTTTTGTTTACCAAACTATAGAAAACTTGCCCAACTCCCTCCAATAGCTAAATGCTTTGCTGCAATATATTGTATTTGGTTTTTGATCATGGCAGCTCATTTTGGAAAGTACAACACTAGTAAGTCTGACTAGTGTCAGATTTTGACTCAGTGGTAGCACTCTTGCCTGTGAGTTAGAAGGTTGTGGGTTCAGGTTCCACCTCAGAGATTTGAGCACATAATCTAGGCTGAAACTTCAATGCAGTAGTGAGGGAGTGCGGCACTGTTTGGTGTGTGTTTTTTTGATGAAAAGTTAAACCATGGCCCTGTCTATCCTCTCGGATGCACATAAGAATATCTGATCATTACCTCATTGCTGTTTGTGGAACCTGACTGTGTCCAAATTAGATGTTACGTTTGCCTACATTACAACAGTGACTACATTTCAAAAGTACAGTGTACTTTAGGACATCCGAAGGTCGGTAAAAGATGCATTCACATGGTAGACCAGTAGCCGGCTATCAATAAGTAACTTTGTTCTGATTATCTACGCTAGGATTGTAGTTTGGCTGATGTTCTGGTTAACTACTGACTAAATATAGGGAGGGAAAATGACTGGCTTGATTCTTCAAGTTGCGAATAGATCTGAACCTCAAGTTTCCAAGTAAACCCTCCTACTTTAAAGTATACTTGGGACTACTGTAAGTGTCTGATTTATCAGAACCATCTGTTTAATTTAATGCATTGGTATCACATTAGCAAATGGATCTCTAAAGGGCTGCTGTTAGTTGCTTATAAAAGGCATGCAGCATTTATCTCTTGATTTAGGTAGACTACAATTCCAAATAGTCACTTAGTTAATTCCAGAAGTTGCCTCAAATAACCCAACTTGGGTGGGGAGAGAATCCACTCTCAAAGCTCTCCATTTCCAACTCCCTTTTGATTATTAAGGTACAATAATATAAAGCTTAGTTTTTGCTTTACTTTCAATCAGATATGCTCAACTAGCATAACCATGTAGCTGATGCCATCAAAAAATGTCTTTTAAAAAAAAAAACATATATTTTTGGAACTGTTTTAGAACAAGGGTTTGTAAAGTTCTTCATTTTAAGTAATTGCAGATATATTTCCAGAATAAAAAAAGAGAGACTTGCATTTATATCGTGCCTTACACGGCTTCAGGATATCCCAAAGCGCTTTACAGCCAATGAAATACTTTTGAAATTTAGTTGCACTGTAGGAAATGCGGCAGCCAATTTGTGCACAGCAATGTGATGATGGCCAGATAACCTGTTTTAGTGATGTTGAGGGATAAATATTGGCCAAGACACCAAGATCTCCCCTGTTCTTCTTTGAAGTTTAAGGGTTACGGGGAGAGGGCGGGTAAGTGGAGCTGAGTCCACGACCAGATCAGCCATGATCTTATTGAATGGCGGAGCAGGCTCAAGGGGCTAGATGGCCTACTCCTGTTCCTAATTCTTATGTTCTTATGAAGTAGTGCCATGGGATTTTATACATCCACCTGAGGACAAGGGAACCTCCAACAGGGCAGGACTCCCTCAGTACTTTACTAGAGTGTCCAGCTAGATTATGTGCTCAAACCTCTGGAGTAGGACTTAAACCTACAACCTGCTGACTCATCGGCTGTAATCACTGAGCTATAGCTGATATCTAAATAAAACCCAAGAAAATTATTGAATACTTATTGTTGCTACTCTTTCAAACTGAATTGCGTAACTTTTATGGTGGTACATATAGTACTCCCCCACCAGTGCTCACTAATAATTAGGGAAATTCTGTCTCCATTGACGTCCAAGAATTGACTTTTTGGGTACAGAGATCTGCCTTTAGAAGCTGTGTTAAAACATCAGCATCTATCCTTTTTGAGCCTGTGAATAATCCATAAGGACCAGTGGCTTACTGTGAAAGAAAGCCTCTTGTAGATAGATTTAAGTACCATGCTCTGGTGCCCCACTGTCAACATAAAAAAAAATCATTAATTTAATAGTGTAATCTGGGTTATTAACTTAGTGGCTATCTGAATTGTTTTAAATTCAAATCATTATCAATGGTCTGCCTAAGGCATGGTCTGGCTGAATTCTGCCATTTCCTAACCATTCCGTCTTGTGCTGCTCTCTTCACTTCTCCATATGATTGTCCATTCTACAGGTGGTTCAAAAGCATCATTTTTACCTCCTTTGTCTTTTTCCTTCCATCTGTCATTCTAACACCTTTCAATAAAGTGGACCACTTTCCATACTTGGGAGCCTGTTATCAGCAAGGGCAGACATTGACGATGAGGTTCAACGCCACCTCCAGTGCGCCAGCGCAGCCTTCGGCTGCCTGAGGAAGAGTGTTCGAAGATCAGGCCCTCAAATCTGGCACCAAGGTCATGGTCTAAACGGCTGTTGTGATACCTGACCCTCCTGTATGGTTCAAGAGACGTGGACTATAAACAATAGACCCCTCAAATCGCTGGAGAAATACCACCAACGATGTCTCCGCAAGATCCTGCAAATCCCCTGGGAGGACAGATGCACCAACATTAGCGTCCTCGACCAGGCCAACATCCCCAGCATCGAAGCACTGATCACACTTGACCAGCTCCGTTGGGCGCCACATTTGTTCGCATGCCTGACACAAGACTTCCAAAGCAAGCGCTCTACTCGGAACTCCTACATGGCAAGCGAGCCCCAGTTGGGCAGAGGAAACATTTCAAGGACACCCTCAAAGCCTCCTTGATAAAATGCAACATTCCCACAGACACCTGGGAATCCCTGGCCCGAGACCGCCTGAAGTGGAGGAAGAGCATCCGGGAGGGTGTCCTCGCCGCCGAGAGCATGCAGAAAGCAAGCACAGACTTTGGAAGGAGTGTACGGCAAACCAGTCTTCCCACCCACCCTTTCCTTCAACAACTGTCTGTCCCACCTGTGACGGAGACTGTAATTCCTGTATTGGACTGTACAGCCACCTAAGAACTCACTACGATGATCTTTCAATATCCAATTCCCCCTCCACATGTCCAATTCAGTCCATTTGCTTTTTTCTAACCTAAATTAAACTCCCTCCTTTAGTACCATTGCCAAAACCTCCTCATTACTTTTTTTAATCTATCCACTTTACTTTTTTCATGCGTCTCCAAGCCCATTTCTCAAAACTGTCTAGAAGTCTGACGACCTCCTATCCTCAACATCCATGTTTCAGCACCACACTCCATATCAAGCTCTTCACTAACCTTTTCAGCTCTCAACTAATAATGTTGACCATGAAGCTATCTGATTGTTGTAAAAAACCACCTGGTTCACTAATGTCCTTTTTAGGGAAGGAAATTGGCCGTCCTTACCCAGTCTGGCCTATATGCGACTCCAGACCCACAACAATGTGGTTGACTCTTAACTGCCTTCTGAAAAGGCCCAGCAAGCCACTCAGTTATTCAATGGCAATTAGGAATGGGCAATAAATGCTGGCCTTGCCAGCAACGCCCACTTCCTATGAACTAATAAAAAGTAACTCAATACAGAGAAAAATTCAGATATAGTATTGAAAAAAAATCCTACTTGAAACTTTTTGTCATTTCAACAATAAAAGTTTTCAGAATAGTGTTAAATTATTCACAATGAAACTCCATATCTGCACTTTGGTCAGTGTAGTAAATAAATCACTTTTCAACTCACTGATGAGGCAAGGCCAAATGCATAAATCCAGCACGAAGGAGGAGAGGTACTTCTGATAAACAGCAGTGAAAAGACATGCAATAAGATATGCACACCAAGAGTGGTGGTATATTCACTTTCTAAAAGTCTGTTTGAATGCTGTGTAATGTGCCCATGTTCAAGGGTACAGCTGCCTTAACAATTTTACTAAGATTTATTTAAGATGCATTATTAAGAAGGCACAGTTAATGCAGAAACATGGATTGGATTTTTGCACACTTTGTTTTTAGAGACCATTATCCCTGGAATAGAGCAATATTTGTATTTTTACAAAAGGTGCAGAGAACTATTTTGGGCAATGATGACTATTCTATACGTCTTGTGTGTGAAATGCACCTATCACAAAAGTAAGATGGTGGTTTATAGCTGGCGGGCGAGCAGTGGGCACTAGACTTTATAACCAGAGTGCTGTGGGGCTGCTAATTGGAATAGCAGTTGTGGTGGTTGAAATCATCCCAGCCTCTGGTAGTAGTAATTGTAGGGGAAGAAAAATAATGAGGTTAAATAATATACTAAGCTGTCGGTTTTCATTACTTAATATTAATAATTTATAGACTGTTGATTAAATTTGTTCAATGGTCTTTGTGTAAAATTCCTGGTATTTCATTCCAGCAAGATCCTAATTTCTCCATCAATGAATTTGCAACTTTTAGTAAGGATTAATCTTATGCACAAGCTCAAGCCACAATGATATATCCTACTTCATGCTTCCACCAACGAACTTTCCTTGAATTAAAAACTAAAAATTGCCTCACATTTAGGGGCCAATTATACTATAGCTAGATACTTGCCTAACCTTAAAAAGATTTACTATGTTAAGTTTTAAAAAAAAAATTAGGCAGCCCAATCGACGACCTGGGAATTTCAAGTAATCATATGGGCTCAAGTTTCGGCCTGAGTTTTTTTGGAGCAACTAGTTTAGAATGGAGCATCTTAGAAATTGCAATTTTCAGCATTTAGTTTGCTCCAGTTCTAGTGAGTTAGAATAGTTTCATTTTAGAACATTTTTTTCCCCAAAAGGGGCGTGTCCAACCACTTACGCCTGTTTTGCAAGTTTAGGCCGCGAAAACGTACTCCAAACTAACTTAGAATGGAGTAAGTATTGATTTTTGTACGCTCAGAAAAACCTTGCCTACACTTTAGAAATTAGGCGTAGGGAACGAGAGAATGGAGGGGTGGGGGGGGGGGAGGAGGCAAGGGAAGTTTACAAGCATGAAATACTTCACTTTTACAAATAAAGAGCCATCATCAATAATAAATTATAAATAAATCAATAAACAACCAATAAATCAATCACTATAATGTTTTGAAAATAGTTACACCATCCTACACCATAACAATTTTTTGACGTAGTAAATTTGCTAATTATCTGTTGACATGCCTAATCACAACCGACTATCTCAGCCAGCTCATCGGAATGTACGTTTTGGATTACAAGCTTACTGCTTCATGCATTGCTAAATCAGACGTGCTTCAGAACTGCCCCTCCTTTACCATATTGATTGCTTTTACAGAATCCTAGGTAAACTAACACACACCTACACGCAACAGGTAGGTGGAGATAAAAGCTTGCATAAAGTACTTTAAAACATCCAGTAACACAGGATCTTTATACCCTCAAGTGATTTTTGTATAGTTTATTAAATTATTTGAATCTGTCTGCACAACAATACAGTTTTAGCTTTGTCATTGTAAACCCTCAAATTGCTGAGCCACTGTGAGAAAGCTCATTGTAATTGCTTCTTCGGAAATTAATGCAAAAACACACAACTCCATGGAGTGGGGAAGAATAGACATATGTTTAGGAACAAGCCCATCCCGTTTTAAATAATCTCAACCCCAGAAACCCAGCTTTTCCCCCTACCCTTCAATCATTTTCTCTCCAGAAACTTATCTTAAACTCATTGCGCTCTTTCTCTCTCTCTCTCTCTCTCTCGCAACATTTTCCACTCTTTGTGTAAATAAATGCTCACTGACTTCCCTCCTTCTTTCATGATATGAAACGTCTCACGGTGCTTCACAGGAGTATTATGAGATGAAAAAAATTTGACACCGAGCCGCTACGTTAAAGGCGGTATACAAATACAAGTTGTTGTTGGATATCCAACTTAGATATTGACATTGTATTACCATACGAAAGATGATGATCAAGGATTGGGGGGGGGCTATTGATATAAAGAAACTTTTTTCACTGGAACCGAGAAGGTAAAGGGGTAACCCGATAAAGGCCTTCAAATTACGAAGAGTTCGTAATTTGGTAAACATGATACATTGCCTCCACTAGTCGGTGAGACAGTAACAAGGTGACACATATTGAAGATAATCACAAAGAATTCAAAGGATGGCTAGAAGCATTTCTAGAAATCAGCACAGGTGACCAAAAGCTTGGTCAAAGAGGTATGCTTTAAGGAGCGTCTTGAAAGGGGAAAGAGAGGCGGAGAGGTTTAGACAGGGAGTTCCAAAGCTTGGGGCTTAGGCAACAGAAAGCATGGCCACCAATGGTTGAGCGATTGTAATCAGGGATGCTCAAGAAGGCAGAATTAGAGGAGCGCAGACATCTCGGGGTTGTGGGGCTGGAGGAGATTAGAGATAGGGAGGGGCGAGGCCATGGAGGGATTTGTAAACAAGGATGCGAATTTTGAAAACGAGGCGTTGCTTAACTGGAAGCCAATGTAGGTCAGCGAGCACAGGAGAGATAGGTGAGCGGGAATTGGTGCGAGTTAGGACATGGGCAGCCGAGTTTTGGATCGCCTCTAGTTTACATAGGGTAGAATGTGGGAGGCCAGCCAGGAGTGTGTTGCAGTAGTCAAGTCTAGAGGTAACAAAGGCATGGATGAGGGTTTCAGCAGTGGATGAGCTGAGGCAAGGGTGGAGACAGGCGATGGAAGTGGAAATAGGTGGTCTTATTTATGCTGTGGATATGTAGTCGAAAGCTCATTTCAGGATCAAATATGACATCAAGGTTGCAAACAGTCTGGTTTAGCATCAGTCACAAGTTGGGGTGAGGGATAGAGTCCTCTCGCCAGCCAAAGCTTCTGGTGTAACAGCGTGGTTATCTTGTAGGCTGCCTGAAAATTTCCTCTCAAGAACAGTGCTCAATGATGTGCTCCAGGGTCTGATTAGGAGCGCCACAGTCACATGATGGGATGCTTTAAACCCTGATAAAGGCTCAGAAATTGCGGTCGGAGGCTTCCCACGGGCAGATGCCTCCGACCTGAAAAGTTTCTACGAATTTACCTGGTGGTCCCGGAGGTATGGAGACTTCTAATCCTGGGCCTCTACGCAAAGGCGTACGTAGAGGCCCACATATTCCAGGCACGTAAACGCTTTTTACGTGTCCCTGGGATCACATGGGCCGGCCTAACCAATCCAAGTAGGAGGATCTCCATTTATACTTGTGTGTTCTGTATATATGGAACTCGCCATAAGTATGAATGGGGATCCCCCAGAAATACACACTTACTTAAAATATATATTTTTTAAATTACATATTTAAAATTAATCAAAGTGGAATTTAATTATTTAAAACAAAAATTGAATAAAAATTTTTTTTTGCATATTTTAAAGGGTCTAAAAATAAACTTATCTTATTTAGTAGGATTTTAAATGTTTAAATTATTTAAAATATATATTTTTCTGTCCTTTTTTAAAGTCTTATGCTGATGAAAGCAGACCTTGTGCCTGCTTTTATCAGTTGTAAGAATTTCATGGGCATTTGTTGGGCAGAAGTTGGGCAAATAGCCCAACTCTCCGCCCGCAGAGGCCCTTTACCTTCGGATGTGTGCAATCTGTCGAGAGGATTCTTGACAGATATCAAGTTCCGGGTTTTGGTGCATGCACTTCGCATCCCTAAACCCGGAACTGCGGGGTCCCTACGGGCGCATGCGCAACTCATACGTGCCTTTAGAGGCCACGAATTCAGGGCCAATATCTTTTGTTTTTGACTTTGAACCTCTTTAGGGTGCAATTACATGGCCAAGTCCAGGTCAGACCAAAGCAGATTGAGACTCCTTCCTTCAGGTTCTCTCTCTGATTCGCTTCATAGTCAGGTTGGTGCCCGGTATTTACACCACAGTATATAATGGAAACCATGTTATGCCGACCCTAAAGTTGCAATGTAATTGTACCCTTAGAACCTGCAGAGCTGACGTGGAAGTTAGCAAAAATGTACTAAAAATGCTGTCAACTCTTGCCTTCTGAGCATCCAGACCTGCTTCTGAAACCAAGCAAGCAGTGTGCTAATTAAATCAAATTCCATCAGATTTCTGCATTTACTTAATAAAATTGCAAACTATGTGAACCAAGGTCACTCAGTTCTATTTTCTAGACAAGAGAAGAGATTACCATGCTCCCAGTTCCATTTTTTGAGGCTAATGAGAGATGCTTATACACCTGTTATATCAATTATGCCGGTACTATACCTGTAAAATTTATG
The DNA here is from genome assembly GCF_044704955.1 of Pristiophorus japonicus. Taxonomy (NCBI): domain Eukaryota; kingdom Metazoa; phylum Chordata; class Chondrichthyes; family Pristiophoridae; genus Pristiophorus; species Pristiophorus japonicus. The sequence continues at coordinate 133,599,514 of NC_091980.1, read as the reverse complement.
TACCATTGTTTTTTTTTAAAAAGAATGCTGAGTTATACTGACATCTCGCAGCCTTACATACTGGTGTCAAAATGAGTGCAATTTACTGTACTTGGCTATAATATTTTTTCTTGGAGAGCTGTTGGAGGCAAGTAGCTCTTTTTATTCAGGAAAAAAAGACAACTGCACAATCTAACTCAATCGTTGAGAGTGTTTTGGATGTGAGATGTACTAAAGCACAATATAGCGTTCTTGGGAACATTGGAATTTCTTGATGAAAAAAACACCAAGGCCCATCTAGATTGCCTTCTACCATCCTGGTAGTTGCTTGCCACAGCGATTGCTATGAAAGAACTTGCCATTAAAACATAGTATTTTTTTATTTGAAATCCTTCTATTAGCACAAAGCCTTCTACTATGATGGAAACAAATCTTAAAGATCTGGTTCTGTTCAATAAAGCTGTGCCATTCAAAATTGAATAAACATAACTTTATATCATTTTTGCTGGATGAATAGAGGCAGCTACATGACAAGTTGAATATCATGTCCCTCCGATAAGAAACGGTAACTTTTGTGGTTCTCAGATAAAGTTCTGAGTGTCCTTCATGAATGGAAGGGCATTGTATTCAACAACTTGTTCTACGATATGTACATAAGAAAATAAGAAATAGGGGCAGGAGTAGGCCATACGGCCCTTCAAGTCTGCTCCTCAAGATCATGGCTGACCTCAACTCCACTTTCCCACCCGATCCCCATATCCTTTGATTCCCTTTAAAGTCTAAGATTCTTTCGATCTCGGTCTTAAATATAGTCAACGACTGAGCATCTTGTATTTTCACTCTCTTTACTAAAAGTTTAGTTTTTAGATATGAAGGTTTGTCCTGATCTGGTAGTTTCTTTTCAAAAACAATTATATACAAAAAATGTTTTCAAGGAAATATTTCTATGAAGTGGTCGGTACGCTGACTGAGTACAGGTTCCGAAGGTTATACTTGGTGCTGAGGGTTATTGCAAAACTGAAAATCTATGTGATGCATAAAGGCGAACCTGCAAAACTCACGTATATTATGATTATAAGTTTATTTAGGATCCTTTAAGTGTAGATAAATTTGTTCAATGTTCAGTGGCTTGCCATCATGCTCTATACAATCGTCAAAGAAAAATAATACATTACTGGGACTTTTTGAGCAATAAACCTAATGGAATCAAGTAGATTGCAAAAACTAATTTGATAATCCAACCATAAAATAATGTTGGTATGGAGTACTCTTAATTCCAGATCTTGCTAATTACAATGGAATTTGTAAGAATAATGTCAAGAATATGCATTTTATGAATAATTTCTTTCACGCTGTGCTTCTGTGATGGCTTGTTGGGTAATGGTCTGTACTGCTGACACCTGTGAAACTGCACCCCATTAATGATCAATGACCGTAGGAGCTTACTGGGCCTTTGGGACAGCTGAGTGTAAAAACATTATTGTGCATATTATTTTCACAGAAAGCTGATCTATTGATGTCTCTATTTTTGGTAGCCAATAACATAGAATTTAGCATGGCTTTTGATAAGATCCCACATGGCAGACTGGTCATGAAAGTAAAAGCCTATAGGATCCAAGGCAAAGTGATAAGTTGGATCTAAAATTGGCTCAGAGGCAGGAAGCAAAGGGTAATAGTTGACCCATGTTTTTGTGACCGGAAGGCTGTTTCCAGTGGAGTTCCGCAGGGCTCCGTACTAGGTCCCTTGCTTTTTGTGGTATATATCAATGACTTGGACTTGAATGTTGGGGGTATGATTAAGAAGATTGCAAATGATACAAAAATTGGCTGTGTGGTTGATAATTAAGAAGAAAGTTATAGACTGCAGGAATATGTAAATGAACTGGCCGGCCAGGTGGGCAGAACAGTGGCAAATGGAATTCAATTCGGAGAAGTATGAGGTAATGCATTTGGGGAGGGCTAACTAGGCAAGGGAATACACATTAAATGGAAGGATACTGAGAAAGTGTAGAAGAACAAAGGGACCTTGGAGTGCATGTCCACAGATCCCTGAAGTTAGCAGGCCAGGTAGATAGGGTGGTTAAGAAGGCATGCGGAATACTTGCCTTTATTAGCCGGGCATAGAATACAAGAGCAGGGAGGTTATGCTTGAATTGTATAAAACACTAGTTAGGCTACAGCTAGAGTACTGTGTGCAGTTCTGGTCACTACATTACAGGAAAGATGTGATTGCACAAGAGAGGGTACAGAGGAGATCTACAAAGATGTTGACTGGACAATTAATGTGAGGAAAGATTGGATAAGGCTGGGTTTGTTTTCTTTGGAACAGAAGAGGCTGAGGTGTATAAAATGATGAGTGGCCTAGATAGAGTGGATAGGAAGGACCTATTTCCCTTAGCAGAGGCATCAACAACCAGGGGGCATAGATTTAAAGTAATTGGGAGGAGGTTTAGAGGGAATTTGAGGGGAAAGTTTTTCACCCAGAAGGTGGTGGGGGTCTGGAACTCACTGACAGGGTGGTAGAGGCAGAAACCCTCACCACATTTTAAAAAGTACTTGGCTGTGCACTTATTGGGCCCACTTTTGGCCAACCGTTTTTTTGGCACACTGACCCTTTCCAGCGCATAAAGGGCGGCAAAAAATCTTTAGTATCCTGGCCCCTCTGCCGAGTGTCCCGGGTCCTGGCGCGGCGTCCATGGTGGAGTGGGGGGGGGGGGCGGAGCTCCAGCCCTGCGCTGAAAACACTGCCAGCAGCTGTCACATGTGCAGTGGAGTCTGCGCGCATGCTCCTTGCCCTCCCAGTGTGTCCTACAAGCTGTCAGCAGGGCCCGATGTTCGTCGCCCCTAGCCGTGGCCGAATAGTCTCCCGTGTCTGAGAGCAGCCCAGGCTGTCAGAATCCTACCCAAGATGCCGCAGAGCCCAGCCTTTCCTCTCCTCCCCCCCCCCCCCCCCCCACCCCCATGCCGTCGAACCCAGCCTTTCCTCTCCTTCCCTCCTTCCCTCCCTCCCTCTCTCCCTCCCTCCCTCTCTCCCTCCCCCCCCCCCCAGCCTCCCAATGCATTTTTGGCGACCGCCTCTATCCCACGCCGAATGGCCTCCCGTACAGGCCGGCCCGCTGCCTTCCCTGGCCCAAGGTAGGATTTATTTCAAATAGTTAATTGTTAATCAATTGTTTATCTGAATTCTTCATTTTTATTTAGTTATTTTAACTTTTATTTGGAATGTTTGCTGCTTTGTGTTTGGGTGCAGGTCCTTACTTACTTACCTGCGCCGATTTCTTAACTGCCCGCAACGTTTTTCAGAGCTGGCCACATATGCTGACCTAAGTCGATTTGGTGTAACTGTTAGCAGGCCAAAGTGGCATAAATGGCCAAAACTGGGGTAAGTGTCTGGGAACGCCCCCCTTTGGCGGGGGGGGGGGGGGGGGGGGGAGAAAAACCTGAACTAAAAAAAATTGTACCTAACTAAGTTACTCTGGAGCAAGTTTTTTGGGGAAAATGGTTTTTTTAAACTTAGGTCAGAAAAACCAACTTACTCCAAACAAATTGATGCAAGTGATGGCCAAAATTGGGCCCAAAGTGCCGTAACCTATAGGGCCAAGGACCAAACTCTGGAAAGTGAGATTAGGCTGGATTGCTCTTTGTCGGCCGGCGCGAACACGATGGGCTGAAATGGCCTCCATTCGTGCTGTAAATTTTTATGATTCTATGATAGACATTTGATTCTTGTGATCCCAAGTTTTCAGTGGCCTATATTGGTGATGGGTTCAGGGAACATGCTTCTGCAAAGATGTGGGTCTATCTGCAATATTGCATGGCGCTGTGAGCTTTAGTAAGTAGAAGATGAGCTCATAGGTTTCAGCTGGACGGCCCCACCTGGACTTTTGGTCACTGTCCTTATTGGGAGGGGGAAAATGCCAAATTATATGTATTTCAAGTTTAGCCCTTTCCCAGAGTGTAAATGCAGTTTACCCATGTACACGGAACATTTTATGCATGACACAAAGACAGAAATGAGCTTTGAGGTCTGTGAATTTGTGAACTTACAGTTTTGATATTTGCTTACAATCTAGCAGACTGTTTGCTGAGGTTAGCTGAAATTGTTGTCCATTACAAAACCAGCATTGCAGAAGAAGTAATTTCTGGACTTTTTAGTGCTACATTTTGGGAGCAGCAATAACATTCAATGTTGGATAATTCAGGAAAAACCTGTTTAGTTTGTGTAATTCAAGGGCGTGTCCTTAGCTGCTCTTTTTATGCGGTCTGGAATGTGTAAGGGCGTATTGTGGTATTACATTTCCTTGCACGTAAATGTATGACACCCTCTACCTCGTAAAACAATCAATATGGAACTAGAGTTTCCACTTATTCGAAGTCAGTGGATGGAAAAGGTGGCAAATAACATTGTAGAATATCAGCTTGAAGTAGACTCTGCCTGTTTGTGTGTTCACTTCCAGTGTAGTCAGTGATGTCACTATGCTTATGGTAGTGTATTGATACCAGTATATTCTATCAATACAGACACAAACATCAAAGTTAGGGGTTTAAAAAAAAAAGCTCCCCCCTCCCCCCCCCCCCCATAGTATAGTGGATAGAGAAATGTGTTTATTTGGGTTAACTGACATGTTGGTGCTGCCTTTGTGTCAGCCGTGGCTCAGTTGGTAGCACTCCCGCCTCCTGAATCAGAAGGTTGTGGGTTCAAGTCTCAATCCAGAGACCATAGTGCAAAAATCTAGGCTGACACTCTAGTGCCGTACTGTATGAAAGCTACACTGTCGGAGGTGCCGCCTTTTGGGTGAGGCCATAAACCGAGGACCTGCCTGTCCTTTCGGGTGGACTCATGGCAATATTTTGAAGAAGCAGAGCTATGCCCGGTGTCCTGGCCAATATTTATCCCTCAATCAACATCACTAAAAACAGATTACTTGGTCGCTATCACATTGCTGTTTGTTGGAACTTGCTGCGTGCTAAGTGGCTGCCGCGTTTCCTGCATTAGAAGAGTGACTACATTTCAAAAAAAGTACTTAATTAGCTCTAAAGTGCTTTGGGACGTCTTGTGGTCGTGAAAGGTGCTTTATAATTCAAAGTCTTTCTTTATTGTGAGGATAAATAGCTGAAAGAAAGGGCTTAACATATGAATTAGGAGCAGGAGTAGGCCGCATGGCCCCTCAAACCTGCTCTGCCATTCAATAAGATCATGGCTGATCTTCTACCTCAACTCCACTTTCACGGACAAGCAGCGTGACAAATCAGAGATAGTGGAGGGGTCGAGAGAGAGGTGGTGGTGGTGAGGCACATCTGAGTCTTGCCAGTGTACAACCTGTGACAGAGTCTGTGGCTCTCGTATTGAACTGTTCAACCACCAAAGAATTCACCTTCAGGAGTGGAAGCAAGTCTTTCTCGATTCCGAGGGACTGCCTATGATGATAATGATGCGTTTTCAGATGCAGCATGTAGATAAGAAATAAGATAGATGCTTGGGGGGCCTCTGAGTCTCCTGAGTTCACAACTGCCTTTCATTTTCCACCTAATCATCTACTGTATGTTTTTTATATGACAACACCTTTTGCTCGTGGCTATGACTTGTAAGGTTATTTAACTAAATATGAAGTAGACCTTTTTGGATTAGATTATTCGGTTTTAAACATGATTGATGGATGCTGTGTAGTTTCATGTTTTCAGGCAGTAAAGGTTGTTGTACATCTTTGATTTATATACAGCAGAATTACTCCTTTCCGCCTAGTAGGCCTTTTTAGTTTATTTCTATTCGTGTATGTGTGTGTGTGTGTGTGTGTGTGTGTGGTGAGAATGGCTGTTAAGAATTTCACAGAAGTATTGCTTTTGTATGCCCTAATCTACAAAGCTGTAAATTCCTATTATCTAACGTGTCTGTCATTGAAATGTGGTATACAGGGTACACGACCAACATGTAATCATTGCATTATTGTCGCTAGCATGTGATGGACATGTGATACAATACCTTCTTGAACTATGGAAAAGGCCCAGCAGTGCAATTATACGTTCTGGCCTTCTCAACATGGGTTGTCTGGAGAGCTTTTACTTTAGTCATCCAGGCGTTTGACATGCACGGAAATCCACCCATGCTTAAGAATCTTCAACCAGTTTATTGCGAAATCCTTAGAAGTAGTTTCTATTTGCCTGTTTGGGGTACACAGTTTCTCTACGTAGCGGCACATTCTGTTCGCCTAAGCAGACTTTTGATTTATCTTTCCCTATACTGTCACAGTACCAACGCCTAGTGACCATATTGGTGTCTATGACATTTGCTGCAGCTTATGGGAAAGTATTCCATTACTCTTCGGGCAGACCTTTTATCCTCCACCCTTCATAAACTCAGCTCACCCAAAATTCCTCTGCTAGTACCACCCATATCCTCAATGTTGGCTCGTGGTACCCAATGTCTCCAACTTAAAAGTCTTATCCTTGTGTTTAAATTGCATCATGGTCTTGCTCCCTGCCATTTCCTCCCCCCCGCCCCCCCCCCCCCCACACACACACACACACACACACACACACACACACACACACACACACACACACCATTTCTGTTGCCTCCTCTAGTCAGACAACACATCCCCAACCAAACTCTCATTCCTCTGTTCTGATTTCTTGTGCATCTCCCCTCTCTTTGCCCCACCATTGGCAGCCACCTAGGTCCCAGGCTCTGGAATTCTGTTCCTAAAACCTCCCTCCTCTCCAACTTCCTTTCCTCTTTTAAGACCCTCTTTAAAACCTACCTCTTTGATCAAGCTTTTGGTCACTCCACCTAATATCTCCTTGGGCTTGGCACCCACTTTTTTCTGATTACACTATTGTGAAGTGCCTTGGGACATTTTCTATGTCAAAGGTGCTGTATGATTGCAAGTTGTTGAGACCACTTTCTCGTATAATCACTCACTTAAAAGAAGTAAATATGAGGAATGTATCAATAAATTCGAGTTGTTAAGAAAATCACAGCTAGAATTTACAATGTGATTTTTGCTGTGATCTGTAGTTTAAAAATATTGGGGATATGTGATTGCTTATTAAAATGCTATCGATTCCAACTTTTTAAATGCCTATGAGCAGATTTCCCAGTGGCACCATTGGTTAGTAAGTTGTAGAAGTTTTGAGCAGTGACACAGGCTTGCTCAATATGGGAACCAGCAGATCAGCTGATTTGGGGAGTGATATATCTTGGTTTTGAAGGGTTATTTTGTCAAAGCATGATTAGCATCAGTGAATGAATCAGCAATACTGGGAAATTCTACAGCAGCTTGCATTTTGCATTTCACATTATTGCAGACTCCTACAGCATTTTAAATAGCGTAGATGGATATAGTAACTCATATTTTTAAAATTTCAAATGTTAATCTGTTCATGAAAATTAAATCAGTATGCCAAGGATATGAGAAATGGCACAGTTTAGACCTAAAACCATTGAGCATCCAGCTCCCAGTAAAGAAAATGCTTTATTGATCATTTGGGAGCAGCAATAAGTTTCCTTGATAACGGTAACTTGATACAAGTTAAAGTATTCTTTTGACTGAAGGTGAACAACCAGATGAGGTCAATGTATGTAAGGTTGAGACTTTGACCTCTGTTAGAAAGTATCTTATGTGAAATATTACTGCTGGTTCATGTTCAGTAGGGAGTGATGCAATCCCTGGATAAGCCATCCAGGTTCCTCCCAGGCCACATCAGTGGTAATGTGGGTTCTGTTCCTTGTGCTATACTATTGGAATTGTAGAACACTTAAGAATAAAATCTCTTAGAAGCATTCTGTAATTTGAGATGCGAGTACCCATGGAAAGAGCATCTGCTGCTCCAGTTTGAGTTTGTGAAAATTACACCATTTTAAAAAGCAGCAGTGATGGTAATAGGATAAGTTTCATATATTAAGTTAATGATTTGAGCTTTTCAAACACATAATCTGCAGGCTAGACAAAGCTGAAAGAAAGTATCTGATCCTATTTGAAACAAGTCTATACAATGAAACCTCTAGTATTCACACTCCGATTATCCATCAGGACAAAATCTTGCATGAAACATCAAAAACATTTCTTTATAGAAACATAGAAATCTACCGAGGAGGAGGCGGCCTTTTCGGCCATTGTGTCCGCGCCGGCCGACAAAGAGCCACACGGCCCTCGGTCAGCAGCCCTGAAGCTTACATATAAACCTATGAACAATGGCGGAAAGGTAAAGAGCATCCGGCCCAACCAGTCCTCCACACAACTGCCACACCCCTTACACCGCAACATTCTACAGTCCACCCAACCGGAGCCATGTGTTCTCCTGGGAGAGGCAGAAAAACAGATTAAAAACCCAGGCCAATTGAGGAAAAGAATCTGGGAAAATTCCTCTCCAACCCATCCAGGCGATCAAAACTAGTCCAGGAGATCACCCTGGCCGTATTCGATTCCCTGCAGTACTTAACATCGTATCTGCGCTAGCCAACAAGAGGTTATCCTGTCTAATCCCACTTACCAACTCTAGGTCCGTAACCCAACAGGTTACAGCACTTCGTGTCCATCCAAGCACCTTTTTAAATGTGGTGAGAGTTTCTGCACCTACCACCCTTCCAGGCCGTGAGTTCCAGACCCCCAGAACCCGCTGCGTGAAGAAGCTTCCCCTCAAATCCCCTCTGAACCTTCCACTAACCACCTTAAAACTATGCCCCCTCGTAACTGACCCCTCCACCAAGGGAAATAGGCCCTTGCTATCTACTATATTCAGGCCCCTCAAAATGCTATACACCTCAATGAGATCTCCTCTCAGCCTCCTTTGTTCCAGTGAGAACAAATCCAGCCTATCCAATCTGTCCTCATAGCTAAGATTCTCCATTCCAGGCAGCATTCTAGTAAATCTCCTTTGCACCCTCTCTATTGCAATCACGTCCTTCCTATAGTACAGCGACCAGAACTGCATGCAGTATTCCAGCTGTGGCCTAACCAGATTATTATACAATTTAAGCATAACCCCCCTGCTCTTGCCTTTATTGGCCGAGGCATAGAATACAAACATTACGTATGCCTTCTTAACCACCTTATCCACAAGGCCTGCTACTTGCAGGGATCTGTGGACAAGCACTCCAAGGTCCCTTTGTTCATCTACACTTCTAACTGGCCTACCGTTTAATGTGTATACCCTTTTCTTATTAGCATTACCTCACACTTCTCCAAATTAAATTCCATTTGCTACTGTTCTGCCCACCTGCCCAGTATTCTCCTGCAGCCCATGACTTTCCTCTTCATTATCAACCACACAGTCAATTTTAGTGTCATCTGCAAACTTCTTAATCATACCCACTATATTCAAATCTAAATCAATGATATATACCACAAAAAGCAAGTGACCCAGTACTGAGCCCTGCGGAACCCACTGGAAACATCCTTCCAGTCACACAAACATCCATCAATCATTAACCTTTGCTTCCTACCTCCAAGCCAATTTTGGATCCAACTTGCCACTTTGCCCTGGATCCCATGGGCTTTAACCTTCATGACCAGTCTACCATGTGGGACCTTATCAGAAGCTTTGCTAAAGTCCATATACACTATATTGTACACACTACCCTCATTGACCCTCCTGATTACCTCCTCGAAACATTCAATCAGGTTAGTCAAACACGATCATCCCTTAACAAATCCATGCTGACTGTCCCTAATTAATCCTTGCCTTTCCAAATGTAGATTTATCCTGTCTTTCAGGATTTTATCCAATAATTTTCCCACCACTGAGGTTAAGCTGACAGGCCTGTAATTACTCGGCATATCCCTTTCTCCTTTCTTAAACAAGGGTACCATATTAGCAGTCCTCCAATCCTCCGGCATCATGCCCAAATCCAAAGAGGACTGAGAAGTGATGGTCAAGGCCTCTGCTATTTCCCCTTTTACTTTGCCCAACAACCTGGGATGCATTTCATCCAGGCCTGGGGACTTATCTACTTTCAAAGCTGCTAAACCCCTTAATATATCCTCTCTCACTGTTTGTTTCATCCAGGATTCACACTCCTCCTCGATAGCAGTATCTGCATTGCCCCTTTCCTTTGTGAAAACAGATGCAAAGTATTAATTAAGAACCATACCAACATCTTCCGTCTCCACACACACATTACCCTCATGGTCTCTAATAGGCCCTACCCTTTCTTTAGTTATCCTCTTGCTCTTAATATATTTATAGAGGCATCTTTGGGTTTGCCAATTTTTCTTGCTTGTATCGTTTTGTTTGCGTTACCTTTTATCAATGTTAGTCCGAAAAATAGTCGGAATGGAATTTGAAGTAACAGATTGTATGTCCTAAATCTATTGGAATTCTTTAAGGAGCTAATTATATGGGCCACCAGGGATAATCTAATAGATATAATGTACTTGTATTTTCATGGCATTTAATGAGATTTTGTGCATGATGCCTATAAAGAAAATCAAGGCTCAGTATATGTTTAGCTGATTAGTTGAAAACTGGCTTAGCAATAGAAAGCAGAAGGTGGTGATAAATGGAAGGTTATGTGACTTATGAAGTTCTGCAGGGTTCTCCGACATCCCTTGCTGCTTCCATAAATGATTTGGAGTAAGATTGTACTTGTATGACGCAACATTTGCTGATAATACCAAGTCGTACGTCCAGATCATGTGTAAGAAAGGGATTGGGACTAGTTGATGGACTAAGCAGTGACAGGTGATATAGGAGAAGTGACTCCTAATCAGAGCAGGGATGTCTAGTAGCAAAGGTGGAAGATGAATATAATGTGGATGATTACTGACCATTAATAAAATAACCTATACGTGTGGAGCTATTATCAAAAAGGCTAATGAATCATATTGTGGCATGCATCTCCAGGACATGTGATCATAAGTCAAAACAAATTATTCTAACTTTATGTAGATTTTTAGCATGACTACATTTGAAATGTTCTGCAGTTTGTGTCCCGTTATTTTTGAAAGGACATTGATTAGTTGGAAGGAATTCAGAGAAAAATAGCTCTGGGACATTGGGCTTGAAGTTATAGAACGGGACTGGTTTTCATTAGAGAAAATGAGATATTGAATGGAGACATAATCCAGACTTTTAAAATGCTGAGACAAATAGATAATGTTATTTCACTTTGACTGCAAGTGCAAAACTAGAGGACATGAATATATATAAAACTTTACAAATCCCCAAAATGTTCCCTTGCCTCCTCTTTCAAGAGTATCGTGTTATCACTGGGCTTGTATAGTGTTTTGTATATTATTATACTCAAATATAATCTGAGGACTGCGTGGGAACAGCAACGGCAGGTCGGGGCCATAAAAGGAGCGGTGAGCGGCGACCCTGGAGCAGTGTGGCGGTATACCACTCCAGGGAGCAGCGTGAGCCCATCCAGGAGGGCGACGGCTATGAAGAGGGCGACTAGGTTGGATGTCACCATAATCCAGCTCGTTGATTGGAGCGTGGGCAAGTACAGCAGGAGGGGCGAGGGAGCGATGAGAGATTATAGAGGGATGCGATCGGGGCCCAGGAGATGTGCGAGTTTGGGGCACAGAAGAGGTGAGGGCCCAGGGGCAGCACGGGCCAGCCCATACTGTGATATGTGTGCGCAGTAGGTCCGTGCAGCAGAGCTGGTCTCCAGTCGTCTTGGTTAACCCTTGCCACTGGACCAAGAACAAGCTCTGTCAAGCCCGTGTGGTGGCTGGTGTGCAACGGCCACCACACGTTAAAATAATCCATGCACAGGCATCTTTCACCCTTCAATATGCAGTTAGGGACCTGGAATATTAGGTCCTTCACTAAAATACCTGTGAACTCATTGAACTCATCCCTTTTTGGCATGGAAGCATGTCATCCTTGATCCGAGGGTCTGCCTAAGAAGAAGAAGATAGTGTTTTGGTACCAATGTGCATTGTGAAAAATCACACCTGAACCATATATTTCAATCTTGTGTGATTCTCAATTCATCACCTCGAATTGCTTCCACTACCAGTGACAACCCTGAAATCAGCATTCAACAGTAAGAACTTGCATTTATATTACACCTTCCATGACCTCAGGACGCCACAAGATGCTTTAAGTACTTTTTTTAAGTGGAGTCACTGTAATGTAGGAAGCACAGTAGCCAATTTGCACATTGCAAGCTCCCACAGCAGTGAGTGAATGATCAGATATTCTGTATTAATAATATTAGTTGACGGATGAATATTGGCCAGGACCCCAGGGAGAAGACTCCAGCTGTTCTTTGAATAGTGCCATGGGCTCTTTTACATGCACCTGAGAGTGCAGACGGGGCCTTGGCTTAACGTCTCATGCGAAAGATGGCAGCTCCGACAGTGCAGCTCACCCAGCGTGCTGCACTGAATTGTTAGCCGAGACTGTGTGTTCAAGTCTCTGGAGTGAGACTTGAATGCACAACCTTCTGACTCTGAGGCAAAAGTGCTACCTCTGAGTCACGGTTGACACTGACCATACTGTTACACAGTTCATTGCGAGCTCTAGACATAACAAATGTCTGGAAGGGAAAAATCTATTGTACTGCTGGGATTTTCACTGTCATGCTCCCATCATTATGCGTTATCAAAATCCTAGTGACAACACTGCAGTGCATATATGGAATTCATTCCTAGGTTGTTGAACCTGTGCAGTAAAAACATTTGTAAAAGAGCTGAACAAATATCTGGCGAGTAACAGGGTTAACAATCATGAGGAACAGTATGCATCGGGGTGATTGAATGCTGTGTGAAACATGGTTTCCTGATTGGCTGGGACCATGGAATATGATGCCAGAGAAGGCAATTGACCTATGTAGAATGTAAGATTAGACAGGTAATTTGGCTTTGGAGTGATAAGGGAGAACGCTTGCAGAATGTTTTGTACTTCCTTTATTAAATTAAGTCTGATACATTTAAAATAGAATTCTTAAGGTGGTACAGAGGTGGATGAGAGCCCCCGCTTGTGTTCAAACTCATTATGCACATATTTCGCTAATCAGTACTCTTTCCTATGTAATGTGTTTTTCAAGAAGAACTAAGTGAATGAATTTAGAAAAGAAAAACTCTACTTGCTGCATTTGTTTTTTTTTCCCCCTCCAGCTTTCTCTTGCCTCTCTTTAATAGGCAGACTGCTGTTAAGGAATCTTGTCCAAGCATCCATTCTTCATATGGATGAACCTAGTGAGTGCCAGTAGGCTATTTAACCAGAGGAGAGTGTATTAGAGGCAAGCCCAATCCTGTCATCACTGAATAACCACACACACTGCACTGTTCAACAAGGTTACTACATTGTGATTAAGAGCAGATGCCATGGAAGTGCCAGGGATGCTTACGACGTGAGACCTGAATGTCGAGTGTCAGTGGCACCAACACTTCACACACCCTTTATAAAAACAGCTTTATACCTGGAATCAACAAATTCCAAATTCAGGTGGCTAGTATTCCACCTCTACAAAGCAATAATAGTTGAATAATTTACAGTTTTACAGTTTTAAAACTAAGTCGAGCAACCCTTTGCCTTTTTTTGGGTAAAGGACAATTTCTGACACTTTCCAGATTAAAATTTACAACTTGGGAATCGGCAGAGCAGTTATTGACAAGGTAGCCCCATAAAACTGTAACCTGCAGACCTTGTTCTATTTATACAGATGTGGGTCTATTTATATATGCTGATGTGGGATTCCAGTATGTAGGTTGCCCATTTTACATCAGTGATTATTACTAGCAGATCCCATTGAATGTTAAGTTGTAAAATTTGATCTAGAAGGTAACAGGATTTCTGGAATCCCTATGTTTTATTGTCAAAAAAACTAGTTCAGACCCTCGCTGTTTCACTGAGTTTTAAATCTTACATTAGGCGATATAAGACAAGACAGGTCCTTTAGGGAAGGAAAACTGCCATCCTTACCCGGTTTGGCCTATAGGTGACTCCAGAACCACACCAATATGGTTGACTCTTAACTGCCCTCTGAAATGGCCCAGCAAACCACTCGGTTGACAAAGTCCGCGCAATGGGAGGACCTTCAGCAGCGATTCAAGGTGGTGGCTCACTACCATTTTCTCAAGGGCAATTAGGGGTGGGCAATAAATGCTGGCCTTGCCAGTGACGCCCACATCCCATGAACAAATAAATTTAAAAAAAAAAGAGAATCTTTATATATGCAACTGTTTTCTGCACTATGTGGCATAGATTATAAGCCTGTGGGAGCACGTTTCTTTAACAAATGGGTGGCATTTGGGGGTACTTTCTACATCTGGATTTGGTTGAAATCCAGCCAATATTTCCTCTCAACTCCTGCTGTGAATATCTCACGTGAAATGAGCTGGGGAAGCCTGAACATGGTTTTAACTTTGGTCTACTAATGTACATGGCACTCCATGTCTTTGCAGCATGCCATAACCCTTGAAGTGGGCTGGATTGGGTATCTGACCTGGAGTTGCCTCTCTGCATTAACATGTTTGCATCACCCTGCTAACAGGCTAATTCATGAATCTGCCTCACCTCATTGGGGATGCGTCAGCAGTATGGAGGTCAGATAATTTATAACAGCAACAACATCCACCTGCATTTAATATAGAGCCTTTAACATAGAAAATATTCCAAGGCATTTACAATGGAAAAATCATATAAAAATGGGCACTGAGTCAATGAAGGCGATATTAGGAGAGGTTGACCAAACGGTTGGTCAAAGATGTGTTTTAATGAAAATCTTAAAGGAAAAGAGATAGGTGGAGAGGTTAAGGAAGGGATTTCTGGAGCGTGGGGCCTTCACGACTGGAGGCACAGCTGCCATTGGTGGGTCAAAGGGATGGGGATTGCGCAAAAGTCCAGTCGGAGCAATGAAGAATTCTGAGGGGTGGGGAGGGTTATAGAACTGAAGATGGTTAGAGTTAAAGTGCGATGAAGCTATAAAGATACTATTTAAACACACAAAAATAAGAATTTTAAGTTGGGGGCTTTGGGGGGACCAAGGATGGGTGAGTGGGACTTGGTGCAGGAAGGATATGGGCAGCATACTTCTGGATGAGCTATTGTTTCAAATGCTAATGAAGTCATAAGACCTGGATGTCTGTAGTTGATGGCACTCTAGGAAGTGCCTTCCCTTAAGTACCTAATCAGCATCTTCAAAACCAGTGACATCCACCACTTAGCACGACAAGGATATCAGATGAATGGGGACCCCCATCACTTCCAAGTCGCACACAAACTTGACTTAATTTTGATCCAGCGACAATATTCATGAAACTCCCTAAAGAACAGCAATGTGGGAATATCTTCACCACACAGATTGCAGCAGTTCAAGAAGGAGGCCCAGCAGCACCTTCTCGAGGACAACTAGGGATGGACAATAAATGCCAGCCTTGCCAGTGATGCCCACGTCTCGCATTAATTTAAAAAAATGAGGCTTCAGTGCAGAATAATCATCATTCAATACAAAATTGGCACTGGATTGTCAATTTCATTTATAAGAGGGCAAAGATGGCTGGAATTAGTATTATAAATAGTGTATGGAGGAGTGTTGTTTTGACTTAATGATTGGTGCAGCAGAGGAGTCTTACTGTGCATCTGGACATTACATAGAATATACTGCACAGAAACAGACCCTTCGGCTCAACTAGCCAATACCGCCGTTTATGTTCATGAGTCTCCTCTCATCCTTCCTCATCTAACTATCAGCATAACCCTCTATTTTATTCTCCCTGTAGTAATGAGTTCCACATTCTCGCTACTCCCTGGGTAAAGAAGTTTCTTCTGAATTCCCTATTGGATTTCTTGGTGACTATCTAATATTATCCTGCGTGTATTTAATGGGAGCACAAAATGCTCCATTACCCAGCACTGACCTCACTCACCTTGACCACAAAATCTCACTTTCATTAATCTGAGGTCACCTGAGTTAGCTGATCTCAAGTGGGGCAGCAGAATAGTGTCCCTGAGCTGTGGAGCAGCAATTGGGAGAGAAAATCAGCCTGAGTTCCCATTTGTGATAACTATCCAGTGACTTCAGATGTCAAGTGTGCATTTGTGTGGATATTAGGTGAGACCAGGATTAGACTCGTCTAAGCTGCCCTCTGTGATCAAACAGCCTGCGCACAGAGCTGATTGGGCACACACATGAAGAACGATTACTTGAATGAATAACTGGACATCTCTGGGCATCCTTGGAACTAGCAAGATTCAGCGCTTTCAAGAGAGGAGGAGAAAAATTATTGGAAAGCTAATCGGCAATCGTGCTTCTTCAATCATTTCATCCAGTTAAAAACCACAACCCCCACCCCACAAAATATCTATATTGCGCACATGTTCTCGCACGCGCGCTCTCTCTCTCGCACTCACTCCCACTGACTCTTCGTTGTTAATAAAAAGAATCTAAATCAACCTTTCTGCCAACTTGCTGTGAGCAATGCCATGGGATAGGTGCTGTATTACAATGATCTCATCTTGCTGTTCAGATTGTTATAAAGCACTCGTGCTTCAATCTCATTAACAATATCTGAAATCCTTGATTAGCTTCCTCCCTGTCGACGCTAGTTTATCCATTATTAATGTTATGTTTTTGCTTTACTTGCATTATAGTGAAGTGTACGAAAGGGATGTTGGAGATATGGGAAGAACAGCAGTCTGTTTTTCAAACTAACAGTTATGCATTTTTTTCTTATATAAATGTTGGATAATATATGCATCTACTAATCAAGATAACATGTTAAACTAATTGCATCTAATTGGATATGCAAATTAAGTTAGATAATAGACCATCCAATTAGTCAAAAAAACTCTTGTTTTGAATCTTGGGAGGGTGTATTTGTTACGCTAAATATGATAACATATTAACAACTGCTAATGGGCCTTAATTTGCATATGTGACTTTATAAAATACACATTCCTATTTTAATATATGTATATTTTTGTGCTGTTCAATATATAAGGCTGCTGCATGTGCTGAAGACAGTGGGTATACTTGGTAAAATTTGACATGGATAAATAATTGGCTCAATGAGCGGAAGCAACCGGTATTATTTAAGAAAGTGATTTTGGGGGTTGAAAGATGTTCTGAGTGGAGTGCCCCAGAAATCAATTCTGGGATCCTTGCTGTTTCTAATTTACAATTAAACAACTAATTAGAGAAGGTGGCTCCATGAACACCCCACGTGAGTGCAAAAGACAAGGCTGAAGCATTTTCAACCGTCTTCAGCCAGAAGTGCTGAGTGAATGATCCATCTGTGCCTCCTCCTGAGGTCCCCACCATCACACGTCAGTCTTCAGCCAATTCGATTCATTCCACATGATATCAAGAAACGACTGAGCCATCATCACAGGCAGTCCCTCGAAATCGACCAACTGTGGCATCTACCTGACAAAGTGAAAAATTGCCTAGAATGTCCTGCTCACAAAAAGCAGGACAAAGACAATCTGACCAATTACCGCCCATCAGTTTACTCTCATCATCGGCAAAGTGATCGAAGATGTCATCATTTACTTACCAATAACCTGCTAACAGTTGCCCAGTTTGGTTTCGGTCAGGATCACTTGGCTCCAGACCTCATTACAGCCTTGGTCCAAACATGGATAAAGGAATTGATTTCCCGAGGTGAGATGAGAGTGACTGCCCTTGACATCAAGGCAGCATTTGGTCGAATATGGCACCAAGAAGCTCTAGTAAAATTGAAGTCACTGGGGAGCAGGAGGAAAACTTTCCACTGGCCGGAGTCATACCTAGTGCAAAGAAAAATGGTTGTGGTTGTTGGAGGCCAATCATCTCAGCTCCAGAACATTGCTGCAGGAGTTCCTCAGGGCAGTGTCCTTGGCCCAGCTATTTTCAGATGCTTCACCAACTGCGGTCCTGGTCACCATGTTACAGGAAGGACGTGATTGCACTATGCAAAGATTGGATAGGCTGGGGTTGTTTAGTTTGGAACAGAGGAGGCTGAGGGGAGATTTAATTGAGGTGTATAAAATTATGAGGGGCCTAGATAGAGTGGCTTGGAAGGACCTAGTTCCCTTAGCAGAGAGGTCAATAACCAGGAAGCATAGATTCAAAGTAATTGGTAGAAGGATTAGAGGGGAGTTGAGAATTTCTTTCACCCATAGGGTGTTGGGGGTCTAGAACTCACGACCTGAAAAGGTGGTAAAGGCAGAAAGCTTCAGCGCATTTGAAAAGTTCTGGATATGCACTTGAAGAGTCATAACCTACAAGGCTACGGACCAAGAGCTGGAAAGTGTGATTTGGCTGAATAGCTCTTTCTGCCGGCACAGACACAATGGGCTGAATAGCTTCCTTCTATGCGGTAAATTTCTATGATTCTTGCCAAGGCTTCTTCGACACCATCTCCCAAAACCATGACCTCTACCACCTATAAGGACAACTGTACCTGACTCATGGGGGCACCACCATCTCCACCAAGTACCGTTCATGCCACACACTATCCTGACTTGAAAATATATTGCTGTTCCTGCTTCGTCGCTGGGACAAAATCTTGAAACTCCCTACCTACCAGCATTGTGGGAATACCTTCACCACATGGACTGCAGCGGTTCAAGAAGGAGGCTCACCACCATCTTCTCGAGGGCAACTAGGGATAGGCAATAAATGCTGGCCAGTGACACACACACCCAGGGAATGAATAACATGTTTTACTGTGAATTCAAAAGCCCAAATCAAATTGGTCAAATTAACAAATGATACTAAACTGGAGGACAGTCAAGTCTGTTGGAACTGTGGATCTGGACAACATTTACAAGTGGGCAGAACTTTAGCACTATTAAATGTGTGAAGTGTTACACAGTGGAAGAAAGAATGAGGTGGTGGTGGTCGACGATGGGGAACATACTTAATAGTTTTGAACTTGCTATGAAGAGGCTGAAAGAAATCTGGGAGCATTATGCCCAGTCCCTGTGAAGTCTCATAACATATGAACGTAAGAATTAGGAGCAGGAGTAGGCCATTCGGCCCATCGCGCCTGATCCATCATTTAATAAGATCATGGCTGATCTTCCACTTCAACTCCACTTTCCTGCACTATACCCATATCTCTTGATTCCCTTAATATTCAAAAATCTATCGATCTCTATCTTGAACATACCGAAAGACTGAGCCTCCATAGTCCTCTGTGGTAGAGAATTCCAAAGATTCACTACCCTCTGAGTGAAAACATTTCTCCTCATCTCAGTCCTAAATGGCTGACCCTGTATTCTGAGACTGTGACCCCTGCTTCTAGACTCCCCAGCCAGGGGAAAACATCCTCCCTGCATCTACCCTGTCAAGCCCTGTAAGAATTTTGTATGTTTCAATGAGATCGCCTCAGTCTTCTAAACTCTAGAGAATATAGGCCTAGTCTACTTAATCTATCTCGTCAACAAAGGAAACCATACTGAGCTATGTTGCCATCAGTAAAGTACAAGTCTGAGGGTATCATGCTGAAGCTGTTCACTGCTCTGCTCCGGCTGCACCCTGAATCCTGCATTCATCCTGCTCACGAGGGAAACACTCAAACCCTTAAACTAGCAAGAGAAAGGTCACAAGACTGACCCCAAGTGTCCAAGCACTGAGTTCTGAGAAAAAGGTGGAAAACTCCAAGCTCTTCAGACTTGAAAGGAAGCAAATGGAAAGGAAACTTGGAGGTATTTAAGATACTTAGTGCACCAGACTAACCTTCGCCATTTTACTATTTCAAGTTAAATCATGATAGCCAGACAAGAAGACCGTATCGATACAAACTAGCAGAGGCAAATGCAGACTGAGGTCAGGAAGCAGCAAAGAGTAACCAGTACCTGGAATGATCTTTTGAGTAGAGTAGTGCAGGTAAAAACTCTGGCTCTGTGACGGGAGAACTGTAGATTTATATCAGTGAAGAGCAGGATACGTCGAATGGCCTCTCATTTGTAGTTCTCTTTGTGAATGTTGGTTCTGAGGAATGAGCATTTTTTTTTTTAACAAATTTAAATTCTGGAAAGACGAGATTAAAAATGTTGAGGGCAAAAACTAAATTTCTGTCTTTTTTTCTCCTGCTAGAAAACTAAAATATAATTAAAATCTGAAAACAAAAAGCTTGACTAAAAATAGACCAATTTTTTTCTAACTTTCATAAATAAAATTAAAACTAAAAGTTACAGTGCAGAGCTGAGACTAAAGCTAACATTTTAAATTATATCTAAGAATAAAATAACTGGTGCAGAGTTCTACCACAGTTTTCAATTGTTGGTGAAATTTTCTAATGTTTGAATAGAGCCAAGTGGATAGTCATTTGTTTCCTCTGATATAAACTTAGACTGAACTTTTTTTGAAAGTTAAAAATGTGTTTTTAAAAGCTGGCTTTGTGTGATATATTCATGGAGCACAACACACACAGCTTTCTATAATGGCAGACAGCATCTCAGAAGTTCCGGAAGCTTCTGGTCAGCTGACTCATTTATTCACCTTTAGTTGCACTAACACAATACATCCACATCCACAGTGTGGAGCTACAACATTACAAGCTTACAGATATTACACTTCTCCCTGCTTAATGAAGAAGTTATTATAACAAACATCATACATAACTTTCATGTTTATACATAAAGCATTTGGACTTTTTTTTGCCATATTTACAAATTTAACTTAACCACTTGTTTTCTGTTTCGAAGAGGATACCTTCGCTCTCGAACAGAACCTTCCAAACATGGTGTCGAATTTAAACTCATTCGAGGCTGATCCTGAGGAAAGTTTTCCTCCTCGGGATTTCCTTGATTTTCATTTGAACACACTCTAACTTCAGACTGTTTGTTCTGATTTTCTCTTGGATTTGTTTCCAGTACATTAGATGTAGGATATGTTATTGGTGTATCAAAACTATCTGATGAGTCAGAAATAATTGAATCTTCCCACCTTCAACTCCTTCCATGTCTGTAAGTAAAATATGATCAATATGAACACCATTATCAAACATCTTGACCAAATATATGCGAGGACCACATATCTTCACCACTCTTCTTGGTAACCATTTATGGTGATGGTTCTTCACTCTCACATTCTGATTTAATTTCACACTTCTCTATTTTGCTCTACCTCTACATGATTCTCTTTCTATCTTAATTGTGTCTCTTGTACGGGCTATGCCAAATTTGGTTTTAACAATGAGAATCTGGTTCGTGGCTGTCGTTTGAGAAACAACGCTGCTGGAGTTCTACCAGTAGTTGTATGAGAAGTATTACGATATGTAATTAGAAAATTAGCCAATTTGTGATCCAATAACAACTGTTGTTTCTTTGATTTTGGATCCAACATCTGTTTTATGAGGGCATGTTTTACAATTTGTACATTGTGCTCTGCTGCACCATTCAAAGCAGGATGGTACGGTGGAACCTTGGTATATTTCACACCATTTTTACTCGTGAACTGTGCAAATTCTTCTGAACGAAATTGTGGTCCATTATCTGAAACAATTTCTTCTGGGAGGCTAAATGAAGAAAATAAATTTAGCAAAATGTCTAATGTTTTACTTGTTGTTTTCCACATTGGAAACACCTCGACCCACTTCGAATGCCTATCAACCACAGTGAACAATTGTTATCCTTCTAGCTCAACAAAATCAATATGTAGCCTTTGCCACACCTGGGAGGCTATTTCCATGGCTGTAATGGTACTGATGGTGGTTGCTTGCTTACCAATTGACATGTCTTACACTTGACTCACGATGTACTCTATATCTTTATCAAGATCTGGCCACCATAAATAACTGCGTGCAAAACTCTTGGTCAAGCACATTCCAAGGTGCTGGTCATGGAGGTCTCCTAATAATTTGGACCTGAATTTATTTGGTATAACCATTCTTGCGCCTCACGTGATACAATCTTTATCGACTGATAATTCATTCCTACGAATGAAGAATGGATGAATATCTTTGTTACCTGGTTTGGCCATCCATTTGCAATTTAATCATACACCTTTGACATCACTGAGTCACGTTTGGTTGCTCTACCAATCTCTTCAGCTGTGACTGGCAGTTCATCAATGTATGAAAAATACATTGATGAACTTCTTCCCGTGTGTAACTTCTTCGGGTGTAACTTATGATGGGGAAGGCAATCTAGACATAGCATCAGCATTACTGTGATACGTCTGTATTCAATATCATATGTATATGTTGACAAAATTAAAGCCCATCTCTGCATTCGGACTGCAGCTAATGTTGGAACTGGGGACTTTGGATGAAGGATTGCTGTCGGGCTTATGGTCCGTAATGATGATAGAGTTACGACGATACAAGTATTTGTGGAATTTCTTGACCTCAAAAATTAATGCAAAGGCTTCCCTTTCAGTTTGCGCATAATTACTCTCACTGAAAGTGCATGAAGCAAAAGCAATTGGTCTCTCCTCCCCACTACTTGATACATGAGAGCTTACTACCCCAACTCCATACGGAAAGGCATGCTAGCTTAATCTCCTTAGATATGTCATAGTGAACTAACATGGTGCTCTCTACCAATTTGCTTTTACACTTCTTGAATGCTGTGTCGCATTCTTTTGACCACTTCCAATGGACCTGTTTTTTCAATAGTTCATTCAGTGGATGTAATACTGTAGCCAAATTTGGTAGGAACTTCCATAATAGTTCAAGAGACCATAGAATGAATGAATGAATGAATTTCAGTGACATTCCTGGGAGTGGGTGCATTTCTAATTGCATCCAATTTTTCCATGGTTGGATGTAAACCATCTTTGTCTACTCTGAACCCTAAGTACTCCACTGAGTTTTGAAATTACCCTCACTTACGAGCAGACACTCGTACTCTGCTTCTCTAGCCATTTGAGGACTTCATTCAATATGTTATTATGAATTTGCCTTTTTTGGTGCTGAAATTAGTGTGTCATTCAAATAACATACTACCCCTTCAAGACCTTACACGATCTGGTTCATCACCTCTTGGAATATGGCAGGGGCGGAAGATACTCCAAATGGTAGCGTATTAAATTGATATAGGCCTAGATGAGTATTTATAGTCAACCATGACTTGGACTTATCTAATTCAAGTAGGCATTCGTAAGATCCAGTTTTGAGAAAATCTGGCCACCTGTTAGTGTTGTGAACAAATCTTCTATATTTGGCAATGTATTGGGGACATTACCCTCTAGAATCTGGTTTACGGTTACCTTATAATCACCACACAATCTTACCCTACCATCGGACTTAGGTACAACAACAATGAGTGTAGCCCAATTACATCGATTTATTTTAGAAATAATGTTCTCAGTCTTCCAGTCTTTTGAGTTCTTGCTCAACTTTCTCCTCGAGTGCATATGGTACAGAACGTGGTTTGCAGTAAACCGATCTAGCGTCCTTCTGTACCCTGATACTCGACTTGAAGCCTTGGATCGGACTGCCCGTTTGGCAGAACACCTTCGGATAACTCTTGATATCATCATCTGTTGATGCAAATCTCATTTCAACATGAAAAATCTCACTCCAATCCAGCTTCAGTGATCTCAAACAATTTCTTCCTAGTAAGGCAGGCTTGTCTCCTTTCACTACTATTAGAGGCAAGTTCTGAAATTGACCCTTGTATTTCATCGGTACGGTGATATGACTTACCACAGGAATGTTCCCTCCCGAATAGCCTCTTGGATTTCTCCAATGGGAAATCACGCAATTTGTCAAGGTATAGCGACTCCGGTACTACACTCACGGATGCACCCATATCGATTTCCATTGATATCCTGAATCCTGTAACCTCTGTGGATTTTGATACTTTTTGAATCGCTGTCTGTTAACCTCGTGCTCATGGTGACGTGTAACTCTAACATCTCCTCCTCCTCCTGTTGTTGTTGTTCTTCCATGCTCTGTCGTCTCTGGGGATTTGTACTCTTGCTTTGAAAGCTGGTTTACCCGTCAATTGGCAGGCCTTCGCAAGATGCCCAGTTGTTCTGCAGAAGAAACACTCTGCCTTCACATATGGACAACTTTGAGCAATGTGTTGTCCCAGGTACCGATAGCACGACTTCAATGCTCTGTTAGAATTTCCAGTTTCTGAGACATTGGGCCCCTACCGCCTTTTACGTTGAATCTGCAGGTGATTCACCTCGGTTCTCTGCCTACTGTAATTATTAAATTCTTGGGAATATTGATCGGCCATGCCCATCAACCTCGCTGTCTGACAAGCAATCTCAAAAGTCAATTCATCCGTCGTCAATAACTTTCTTCTGATCGCATCATTTTTCACCCCACAAACAAAACGGCCCCGCAATGCTCGGTTTTTAAAGTTTCTGAAATTGCAGTGAATAGATAGCTTTTTTAATGCTACAATGTACTCGCTGATGTTTTCATCAGTCTTTTGATTCCGTATCCCGAAACTATAGCTTTCAGCAATTTCTAACGGTACCGGGTTTAGTGCTGCTCCAGCTTCATTAAAATCTCTTTAAGCATTGTGTCCTTTGGCTTGTCAGGCACAAGCAGATTTACCAGGGTTTCATACAATTCAGGACCCTCTTCCGATAAGATAGCTCTCTTCCTTTCCAACACAGCCTGGTTCTGATCTGCATTCTCTGGAACTTCGATTATATTATTTGCAGTCAAATACACTTTTAGCCGGTGCACATATGCCTTAAACCTTTCCTGGTCATGTTTATATTCATCTAAATGTCCCATTACTGCTATGGGTGCTGCCATTTTGTCTCTGCAGTGCAGACAGTGTGCTTGTTTTTTTTAACCTCGGATTTTGTAACTATTTCCAAAGACGCAGAAGCTTCTAAAGTGTCTCTGTTGGCTGGCTGAATCCTTCACCAACAAAATATCAGCTTTCTATCATCCGAAAAATCCCATTCTCGCCACCAAATGTGATATATTCGCAGAGCACAGCACACCCAGCTTTCTATAATGGCAGACAGCATATCAGAAGTTCCGGAAGCTTCTGGTCAACTGACTCATTTATTCACCTTTAGTTGCAGTAACACAATACGTCCACATCCACAGTGTGGAGCTACAACATTACAAGCTTACAGACATTACACTTTGCACCAGTTACAGTGCCAGCATGAAGCAGTGCTAAACTCCATGCTCTAGTTGGTTGCATACCCAGTATAAAATGCCAGACTGGCAACACCAAGTTTGGGTGCAGTTATGCTGCTCATTTATGTTGTTGCAGCGTAAGACTTGACGGCACTATTAGCTGCAATACGAATACCTTAGTGGAGCTACCCAACAGTACAGATATGACAGGTCAATTAATTCACACATGGAGATTTGATTGCTGAGCCAGGATAATGGCACGTCATCTCAGCATGGACATGGCATTTGATATATGATGAACTGGCTTCCCGATCCTGTTGCATTCAAGTTTCTGATCTTAGTTGTTGCTACACCCAGGATACTTAAAGCAAACACGAGTCAAGCTATGATTCCCATCCCCTGCACCATCCTTATTCCGGTGCTTTCCCTGTTCGCAAGACATAAGCACACTAGATGAATAAGACCTTCCTTCATGCATTCTTGCAGTAGACCTGCAGACTGCTCATTATACTGTATGGAAATAAACCCAGGTTGCAAAGTAATAGACACAATGGCTGGATATCTCTCTTTTTATAGGCAAATTATGCACATTATGTAAATACTACATGACATGTTTCCAGAGGTTTCTGTCCTTAATTTTGCAATAAAACTACTGTATCTAGCTCAGCTATATGAGTCAGGGAATTGCTGCTTGCTTCTGAAAGATGCTGTGTTTATCGAGTATGGGGAAAGGAGCGCTGAAGCAGAGACCTCTGACCTACAAACAGCGATCCTTACTGATTTGTTGCCAGTCCCTATTGGGCCTGTTAAAGGGGTAGCAGGATGGATGCCAACATTTTTTACTTACAATGCCATCTGTTGGGACTCCAAAAGTCAGATTATCATTGCCATCAGAGGCACAGAGTTTGTCACCTTTATATTCATGATGTGTTGGCCCTTGGCAGACGTGACAGAGAGGCAATTAGGAGATTGCATTGGTGATTGGATTTTTAAATGGGAAAAAACTTATTTTGTTTAGAAGAATTTTCAAAGTAAAACCAAACAAATATTTGTGAAATCGATCTTTTTATTTGAGAATGTGCACATAATGAGAAATGCATATCTGCAGGCTTCTCATAAAACACTGAGTTGGAATGTTCATTGACATAGGTAGAAATTGTGCAAATGAGAAAGAATAGACTTCAGTGTCGTACTGAGAGAGTACCACACTATTGGAGGCACTGTCTTTTGGTTGAGTAATTAAACTGAGGCCTTGTCTGCTTGCTCAGGTAAACATAAGAGACCCCGTGGTGCTTTTCAAAGAGTTTGCTTGGTGTCCTGGTCAACATTCATCCTTCAGCCAATGTCACTACCACAAAAGAGCTTGCCTGATCATTTATTTACTGTTTGTAGGACATTGGGGTGTGCAAGTTGGCTGCAGCATTTGCCTAAAAGACAACAATGATTGCATGCAAAGTCATTCATTGATTGTAAAGCGCTTTGGGATGTCTTGAGGACGTGATAAGAGCAAACAAACTTGTATCCAGTACCTTTTTAAAAGGGGGAGAATTTTGACATTTTCCTATATTTTAGCACAGAGATAAATATCAGGCTGTCCATAATATATGCAGGAGCAACATTTTGCAGTTTCTGTGTCCTAGCATTCTGGAGCTGGGACCTCCCTCAATAAAATTTGGTGCTGCATTGACTTAAAAGCGAGTTTTTGGAATCCATATCTCAGCTAGTCGAGAGACTGAAGATTAACATTTAATCTGGCTGCATAAGCAAAGTGAATAAGCTAAACTTTTGTGTTTTTTGAGCCTAAGTACAGGAGACTGAAGTGCTCTGAGAGAATGCAGAGATCTAGAAGTGGAGGCATGCTGAAAAGGATTTGCATTGGCAACCTAATGGCTGATTTAATTACTGAAATCCTCAGTTCAAAACAGACTTCTAGTGGGTGTCAAGTTTACTGCTTTTTTTTGCTGGATGTTTGAACTGTATGCACTGTTAAAATATACCTTCTGTAGATTGGATTTGGTTATCTGTTGTAAAAAGAAGTGGATTTAAAAAAAAAAACATCTTGAAACACTGGCAGACTTGTATTCATTGTCCATCCATAGTTGCCCTAAGGATGTTAAGAGTCAAACACACAGGCCCGGATTTTGCATTTAAAAAAAAATGAAAAACTATTGGCACTCACTGTTATTAAATAATAAATCACACAGCAACTTCCAGCGATCGCACATGTGCAGTTAAACATGAAAATCAGAAAGTTGCTGTCTGAGTTGCTCTGCTCCTCCAGAAGCTTCATTGTACAAGCATCTCGCCAAGAGACTTGCCAATGAAACACATGGAACGCGTGAAGTTGCTGCACTTATCCACTGGATAGCTACTAAACTCGCCAGAAAAAGTTAGTTTATCCATTAAATTTTTAAAGGTGTAATGAGCCTTAATTACTACCAAACAATCTCTCTAGCACTGAAAATGAACTTTTATAAGTGTGGATTCTCATTCCTTCAGGTTTTAATTATTGTTGGAAACTTAAAAAAAATTTCAAATTAAATTTATTAACTTTTCTTTCTGTCTCTATCTCTCTCTCAATCCTGTCTTTCTTTCCCCCTCTTTATTCTTTCTGTATATGATTTTGCATTGAATGTGGGCAAGTGCAAGTGTAATGAACGGCTGGCATTATTCAGTCGCCACTGACTACAAAATCCGGCCAATCTGTGTGACAGTAATTATATGCAAGCCAGATCAGGTAAGGGTGGTAGGTTCCCATCCCTGAAATTAATGAACCAGTTGGGTTTTTATGACAATTGGCAGCATTCATAGTCATCTTCTATGGCTTCAACTTGGTTCGCCCAGCTGACCTCCATAATTATCCAGTTTCGTGTACAGGGACAATCTGCTGCGCTGATTTTCTTACCTGTGCCGATTTTGTTAACTGTCCAGAAGGTTTTTCCACAACGGTCACATACGCTGTCCAAAGAAAAATTGGAGTAAATCAGAGCTAGCCAAATTTGCTTAAATGGCCAGAATTGGCACGGGCGGCAGGTTACGACCCCAATGACGTAAAAAAATACTGACCTAAAAAAAATCGTAACTGAGTTACGCTGGCGCAGAAACTTTAGGGAAACTTGGATATTTTAATTTAGGCCAAAAAAACGGCGTAGATAACTGGGGAAAATTGAGCCCATAGTTTTGTTTCTTAACCTTGACTGCTAGCAATCCCTGGGATTGAGCAGCAATGTAGGAAGCGGAGGTGAATTAAATATATTTCATATTTCCCTACTTGGTTTTAGAAATTTTTGGCAACATTGTAGATGAATAATCTACCTATAATAATTTAAAAATCATTCTTCTACATGTACCTATTCCTGAATCTAGAGTCTAAATGGAGTAGAGGTGCAAAGGGATCTAGAGGTACAGATTCACACATCATTAAAAATAGCAATGCAGATTAACAAAGCCATAAAAAGTGCAAACAAAGCACTGGGGCTCATTTCCAGAGGAATAGAATTCAAAAGTGGAGAGATTATGTTAAACTTGTATAGAACATTGGTTAGAATATTGCGCACAGTTCTGGTCTCCATATTATATAGAGGCACTGGAGAAAGTGCAAAAATATTATCAAGAATGATACCAGAACTAAGAGGGTAAAACTATCAGGAAAAACTGAACAGGCTGGGGCTCTTTTCTCGAGGAAAGAGAAGATTGAGAGGTGACCTGATCAAGGTTTTTAAAATTATGATGGGGTTAGATAGTGTAGATGTAGAGAAGATGTTTGGGAGAGTCCAAAACTAGGGGCCATTGACAACACAAAAGCAAAATACTGCAAACACGAGAAATCTGAAATAAAAACAGAAAATGCTGGAAATGCAGGTCGGGCAACATCTGTGGAGAGAGAAACAGAGTTAATGTTTCAAGTCTCTGCACAGGTACTGCCTGACCTGCTGAGCATTGCCAGCATTTTCAGTCATTTAATATAAGATGGTCACAAATAAATCCAATAAGGAATTCAGGAGAGCCTTTTTTATTCAGTGTGGTGAGAATGTGGATCTAATAGCATAGATGCATTTAAGAAAAATCTAGATAAGTACATGAGGGAGAAAGGAATACAAGGATATGTTGATAAGGTGGGACGAATTGTTGCATTAAGTTTAGGAGACCATGTGCTGAGTCTTGATTTCAGGGCATTGGTAGCCCAGCAAAGAAAATGGATGTTCAAGGTCAATCCCGTTGGGACAACTGTGCCTCTTTAAAGGTGCTTTAATATTGCATTAGTGATGCTGGGTTTCTGAAGTGTAAGTTTTGCAAGTCAAATATAAAACTGGAGATTTGCTTAAAAACTGATGTAGCAGATGGACTTTGAGTCTCAGAAGGTTTAATTTTAGATTGTTTATATTGCATGAGACCTGCGCTTCAGGAACCAGGCGGCAATAGTGCAAGTCTCATGCAATATAAATGCTTTTAAAGCTCTGTTAATCACATCAAATGAGTTTAGGTGCAAGTTTTTTATTGGCAGTCATTTCCCCTGCTCACGGTGATTTCCCCTGCTAACAAGGTAGTTTTATTTTTGGAAAAAGCTTTTTGCAGTTATGCTTCAGCTCCACTTGAAATACAAATGCTTCTGTGAGAAGTGAGCATGAATTTGAAATCTTTTCATTGACCTGTTTCACAGCATGTTTGTGGTCATATGAGCAGGATGCCAGAGAGAGGAAATACTATTCGTAGGGTGCAGTGAGTGATTGATTAGTGCAAGACATGTGAGAATGCAGTGTGGGAATTGAGAGTTCTTGGTCACAAGTAAGGATGTTCTAAAGTAGACCAAAGTTTCGATCTTGTCTTTTGCAGATCCAATTTGACGAATGGTACAAATTACTGTTTTATTGCTTTGTGATTATTGGAGTTTTTATTCTGAGGTTTTCACTTCTGTATAGATTCTACTCTATTCTATTCATGTAAACTTAATTATATAATTTAGAATATACAAGTGCTAGATTGCAAGTGCAAGTAACTAAAATAGAAAATGCTGCAATTACAAGTAAGATAAAAGAAAAAAACAGTTGTTTTGGTTGTTGATTAGTTCATGAGAACTGGAAACAAGAAGGTTGGAGAATCTTTGAAAGGATTGACCAAACCAAGCATGGGAGAAAGGACAGGTAAATGTCACGAATACAGAAATGCTGAATACAATTGAAAAGAGGCAGTTACAGGATTTGATGGCCTAAATGTTTTTCTTTGTGACGACAATTTTCAACACTCCTCCGCACTCCTGACTACTTGCGAGTGCTGGATGCCTTTTCGTACCATTTCTAAATGGCCATTATCCATTTGAGAGCTTTGATGGTGAATGTCGCCAGACCATTTTGACCTTGGGCACCACGGCCTACTCCTATTGTATCCTCACCCCCTGTCCACATGTAGACACTTTCCAGCAGGGCTCACTAAATAGTGATCAAGGGCTCAAGTTTCAGCATTAGTTGCTCCTATTTTTTTGGAGCAACTAGTTTAGAATGGAGCATCTTAGAAATTGCAATTCTCGGCATTTAGTTTGCTCCAGTTCTAGTGAGTTAGAATAGTTTCATTTTAGAGCAGATTTTTTTTTTCAAAAGGGAGTGTGTCCAGCCACTTATGCCTGGTTTGCAGTTTAGGCAGCGAAAACTTACTCCAAACTAACTTAGAATGGAGTAAGTGTAGACATTTTTACGCACAGAAAAAGCTTGTCTTAGAAATTAGGCGTAAAGAACGAGAGGGAGGGGTGGGGAGTTTACAACATTAAAGACTTCACTTCACTTTTACAAATAAAGAACTATCATCAATAATAAATGATAAATAAATCAATCAATCAAAAAAAAATCAAACACAAAAATTAATTAATAAAAAAATAATAAAAAATCAATCAATAAATAAAAAATTAAGTTTCTACTCGCCGACTGCAGCACCCGGAGCCCTCCAACAGCGTGCTGGGACAGGGCCCCCCAGGAGATGCTGGTCAGGTGGGCCCCGCCGCCGATGTCACTTAGGGCGGGGACCGCACCCAGGAGATGCCTGGCCGCCGCCGAGGACTTCAGGCGAGGCCTGCCCCCAGCAAGATGCCAGGCGGGCCCCGCCGCCAACGAGGTAAGAGATGTCAGGCCACTCGGCCAGGGATAGGTCATCGACCGGAGACTGGATGCGCTGGGAGGGCCAGGAACTACTGCGCATGCGCACAGCCTTCACTGTGCACGCGTGCAGCTGCCAGCACTGTTTTTGGCGCAGAGCTGTAGCTCCGCCCCCAGCAGCTCCTGCTGCGCCGCTCCGAGCTGGAAACGGGCCTACAGATATCAGAGAATCACAAGGTAAGTATTCGGCGCAATTTCTGTTGTACAAATTAGGCGGGCCTCTCCGATGTGCGCTGTTCTAGCGGGGGTCCAAAACTTGAGCCCCAAGAATGGAATCATTGGTTGACGTTTCCTCTCGGTAAGCCGGGGCACCAAAGCTAATTAGAGAATTATAGGGCCCAAGTTTCGGCCCCGACCTGGACGCCCGTTTTTCGCGCCACAAAGTGCGCCTAAAAAAAACTCGCCTATTCTCCGGCTCCCTGCAGGTCCTCTGGAGCTGGGCGCGGCGCAGCACGAGCTGTGGGGGGCGGAGCCAGGTACCTGCGCTGAAAACAGTGCAGGGACCTCTGCACATGCGCACTACAGTGGGCGCGCATGTGCAGTAGCTCCAGGCGCCCAAAACTGTGGGAGGGGCCCGAAGCACGCAGGCCCTAGCCCTGGCCGAATGGCCTCACTGGGGCTGCGTGGATAAGGCTCACCTCCCACCCGACCCGACTTGACTCTCACCTCGGCGACCCGACCCGACCTCCGCGCTCCGCTCCCCCTCCCGACCTCCGCGACTCTCTTTTCCCCCCCACACCCCGTGACTCTCCCCCCGACCTCCGCGACTCTCTCTCCACCCCCTCCCCACAATCCCACCCCCCCGATCTCCGCGACCTCCCCGGACCCGAGACCCGACGCCACCGACCTGTAAATCCAGACCGAAGTCTTGGGCCTGGCCGTTCAGCCTCCTTGTCTCCCTCCCCTCTCCCCTCTCCCCTCTCCCCTCTCCCCTCTCCCCTCCCTCCCCTCTCTCCCCTCCCCTCTCTCCCCTCTCCTCTCTCTCCCCTCCCCTCCCTCTCCTCCCTCCCTCTCCTCCCTCCCTCCCTCCCTCCCTCCCTCCCTCCCTCCCTCCCTCCCTCCCCCCTCCTCCCCTCCCTCCCCTCCCTCTTCCCCCCTCCCTCTCCCCCCTCCTCCCCCCTCCTCCCCCCTCCTCCCCCCTCCTCCCCCCTCCTCCCCCCTCCTCCCCCCTCCTCCCCCCTCCTCCCCCCTCCTCCCCCCCATCCCCCTCCCTCCCCACTCCTCCCCTCCCTCCCTCCTTCTCCCCCCTCTTCTCCCCTCCCTCTCCCCCCTCCTTCTCCCCCCCCCTCTTCTCCCCTCCCTCTCCCCCTCCTCCTTCTCCCCCCCCACCTCCCTTCCCCACTCCTCCCCCCCTCCCACTCCTCACCACCTCCTCCCCACTCCTCTCCCCCTCCTCCTTCTCCCCCACTCCTCCCCCCCTCCTCCTTCTATCCCCCCTCCACCTCCCTCCTTCCTCCCCCTCACCCCCCTGCACCCTCCCCTCGCTGTCAGAAACACACACAAAGACAGACAGAGATAGAGACACTGACAGAGACACACTGGGGGGGCCGTCCCAGCACGCTGTTGGAGGGCTCCCGGTGCTGCAGTCGGTAAGTAGAAAATATTTTATTTATTTTTTTTAATTAAAAAATTTTTTTTTTTGATTGATTTATTGGTTGATTTATTTATGTATTTATCATTTATTATTGATGATGGCTCTTTATTTGTAAAACTGAAGTGTTTAATGTTTGTAAACTTCCCTTTAAACCACCCCCCCCCCCATTCCCTACGCCTGATTTGTAACCTACGCCTGATTTTCTAAGTGTAGACAAGGTTTTTCTGAGCGTACAAAAATCTACACTTACTCCATTCTAAGTTAGTTTGGAGTCTGTTTTCACTGCCTAAACTTTCAAAACGGGTGTAAGTGGCCGGACACGCCCCCTTTTGAAAAAAAAAAAATCTGTTCCAAACTGAAACTGTTCTAACTGACTAGAACTGGAGCAAACTAAATGCCGAGAATTGCAATTTCTAAGATACTCCATTCTAAACCAGTTGCTCCAAAAAAACAGGAGCAACTCAGGCCGAAACTTGGCCCCATAGAACCCCAACTGAGATCAGCAAATCGGATTGAACCGAGGATTTTCCTAATAATAAAAGACTAGACTTTTTTTTAAAGAAAAAGCTGAAGTTCCTCTCTCCCCATTTTTACTATCATAACAAAAAGCATCTGGATATATCAAGCTCCCGAAGAAACAGTGTTGGAGCTTTTCCAAATTCTTATCGTTTGCATTTTCTCTTAATATGCAGTTTTTCCACAAACACTTTTACAGTGGTGGAATTAGTCAGAGATTGTAATTAAGAGATTAAAATTCCACTAATGGGATTTTAAACAAAGGTTCAGTTATTTTATTATTTTTTTTGAACTAGTGCAACATGCTTAAGGAATTTACACTCTATTTGAAAATAATAGCAAAAATTGCTATGCTTGTGGATTTAGTAACACTGCCTGTAAAATACTCTCCAGGGATGATTCTAGTTTACTTTTTGTCTTTAATAAAAAGCATCAGTGAAACGGCATTTAACAGATATGCTATTTATCAATTGACAAGAACTGTATTAATGATGGCAGGCGTGTCCTGTGCGATTCTCGAAGCGGTTCCTGTTCTGAAAGGACTAGTTGCTAGAAATTAGAATTACACTGCATGACATCATTGCAAGTCAATCATAATATGCATTATGCAATCAATTTTTAAATTGCCTGATTTATCTATTTTTATGAAACTATTGCCTGATGAAACTGCCTAATAAAAACATGTCATCACATTCCAAACAACAGTACTATCCTTCAAAAGATGTATTGCAGCAAAGCGGTATCACCCTGCAAACTTTAAAAAAAAACAACAATCCTTATTACTTGCTCAAATATTTTTAAAGTTATTAAACATTGTGTAATAATAGATAGCTTAACCCACTACCCACTAGTTGGTGTTTTTACATAAACCCCATAGTTAAGGCCACTTGTTTACGGTGACTGAATAAATGAAATTCCGTGTTTTATTACTCAAGCTTTTTTTATTGGTGTTTGGGGATTGCTTTCCAGCTGTTTTTGAATGAATTTGGAAAGCCAGTGGCCTTGCCTTTTAATATACAAAGGGGCTGTTATTCCTTATAATCAGAGCCAGTCGTATAAATGGACTGAATGAAGTGAACTCGTGTTTTTATTACATGGATTCTACGATTCATTTTCATTATTTTGGGGTCACTTTCAGCAATTGCGTCCATTTTACTGTGAAAAGTAGTGACCTTTATAGTTAATTCAATTCGTGCCTTTTCTGGTATTGTTGAAAACTGAGATGATTAACATTGAGTTGCATTAAAACAGCTTTAAAGTGCAGATTTGAAATAGAGCTGGATTAATGATGCATGGGATGTTATACTTGACAACAGACCTTCGTGTTGTTCATTTTAACAGAATCGTTAGTAAGTCTTGGTTTACTAAAACCTGGCAAAGGATATGTGTAAATAGTGTGACCCAGTTGCTAAGAAAATTAGCATCATTAAGTGTCTGCAGTAAAGGGGTAATAGTCATATAGGACCCAAGCTTTGGGTGGAGTTGCTCCTATTTTTTTAGAGCAACATGTTTAGTTTGGAGTATCCTGGAAATCGCAATTCTTGGCATTTAGTTTGCTCCAGTTCTAGTGAGTTAGTTTAGTTTAGTTTTACTTCAGTTTTTTTTTTCAAAAGGGGGCGTTACCAGCTACTTGCACCTGTTTTGCAAGTTTAGGCACCGAAAAGTTACTCCAAACTAATTTAGAACGGAGTAAGTGTTGACTTTTGTATGCTCAGAAAAACCTTGTGTACACTTTAGAATTAGGCGCAGGTAGCCAGAGATTGGGGGGGTGGGGGAGAAGGGAAGTTGGAGGGAAGTTAGGGGATTTTCCAAAGCATTAAACGCTTCATTTAAAAAAAAAAATGAAGAACCATCATCAATAATAAATGATAAATAAATCAATAAATAAAAAATAAAAAGTTGGTACCTCACGTACCCGTCCGGGAGCCCAGCAAGGGCTAGGGGCTACGTGCTGTAGGCTGGAAATCGGCACTCTGCCCGCTCCAGGAGCCCATTCGGCCAGGGCCCCTCCCACACAGCCAGCAGCGCGCGTGCACACAATCTGGGGACCAGGAGCTACTGCGCATGCGCACAGACTCCACTGTGCATGCGCGCAACTGCTGGCACTCTTTTTGGCCCAGGGCTGTAGCCCCCCCTGCTGTTGTGCTGCGTCATGCTGACTGCTGAACAGTCCTGCTGTACTCGGAGAATCGCGAGGTAAGTTCTTGGCGCGCTTTTCATTCCACAAAATAGGCGGGCCTCTCAGAGATGCGCCGTTCTGGAGGATATCGGAAACTTGGGCCCATAGAAGGCGGGGCAGGGAAAGGATCATTCGTGAAGATTTCCTCAAAAATTTCATACCAAGTGAAACATGAAATATTGATAGCAAGAGGAGTAAGGGAGGAGTTAGAAACCAAATGTGGGACATCCCAAATGGTTTGAAATGGGAAGTAAATTAAATTAATGCTGATTGATGGATGGGTATGTGAGACTCTGCCCTCATCCCTCACTCCGGCCTTTCCGCTACTCCTTTTTAAAACTGTGGGAGATAAAGTTAGCATTTTTATTATAAAAGAGCTTTGATGAGCTCTGACTTTCTTTAGCTTGATCAACTATTTTAATCATTTTCGGTCTATTTTTAGGGTGTTGACTTTTTGTTGTATGGAGAGCAAAGTTGGGATCATTCAAAGTAATAGAACTTCTAAAAGCACCATTACATTCGCTGATGCACTATTTAAAGAAAACTCAGATCATCATAGGCAGTCCCTCGAAATCGAGGAAAACTTGCTTCCACTCAGTGAGTTCTCAGAAGGCATTTGACAAGGTGCCACATAAAAGGTTACTGCGTAAGATAAAAGTTCACGGGATTGGGGGTAATAAATTAGCGTGGATAGAGGATTGGCTAACTGAAAACAGAGAGTCGGGATAAATGGTTAATTCCCTGGTTGGCAACCAGCTACTAATGGGGTGCCGCAGGGATCAGTGCTGGGACCCTAACTATTTACAATTTATATTAACGACTTGGAAGAAGGGACTGAGTGTAACATAGCCAAGTTTGTTGACGATACAAAGATGGGAGGAAAAGCAATGTGTGAGGAGGACACAAAAAATCTGCAGAAGGGCATAGGCTAAGTGAGTGGGCAAAAATTTGGCAGATAGAGTATAATGTTGGAAAGTGTGAGGTCATGCACTTTGGCAGAAAAAAATAAGTGAGGTTGTGCATCACATTGGAGCCTGATTCTTTCCTGCAGGCAAGTTGTTAACCAAGGTGAAAAGTTCACATACCAGAGGGTGGGTACAAGTTTGAAAATTAGCAAGTTAGCAGTAAGGAACATTGAGTGCCAAGGTGTGTCTCAGTGCTTTACATGATGATGTATAGTGTGGGAACTGGGTAGGATGGGGAAGAAAAAAGCATGTTCAGAGAAGGGTCTTGATGTTTTTGAAAGAAGGTAGCATGAGGGAGATCCCAAAATGGGGAGTTCTAGAGGGCGGGGCCAAAGTCGATCAAGTAACAGCCACGATTGATGAAGCGGAGGGAGCAAGGGACAAGAATGTTGGTGGATCAGAAGGTGTATGCAAGGGGGCGGGGCTAGGGGAGCTCACAACACGAGGGAAGGGCATGGAGGCATTTGAAATTGAGGATGAGACTATTGGTGACTTCATGGTAAGCCAGTTGAGCTTAGCAAGAACAAAGGTGATGGGAATTTCACTCCTAGTGTGGATGAGGACATAGCAACAACATTCTGGATGGCGTATGGTTTCTCAATCATAGAAGCAGTGAGGCTAGAATGGGAAGGGTTGAAATCCAGCCATGAGATGATAAAAATGTGAATTAGGTTTTTGGTGAAGGATGAGAGTTGGACGCAGAAGCAGATGATCTAGTAAA
Source organism: Pristiophorus japonicus (assembly GCF_044704955.1). Taxonomy (NCBI): domain Eukaryota; kingdom Metazoa; phylum Chordata; class Chondrichthyes; family Pristiophoridae; genus Pristiophorus; species Pristiophorus japonicus. The sequence goes on along the minus strand of NC_091980.1, from coordinate 133,562,470 downwards.
GATGGAGGATATTGGTCTTATTGACTGATTGGATGTGGGGAAGGAAGCTGAGCTAAGGGTCAAGTCACACATCAAAGTCTTGCACCTCCCAGGCTGAGCCTGTGTGGCACCTGGGAAGGGAGTTGGAGTTCAGGCCAGAGGTGCGTGGGTGTTTGCAGGAGCCAAAGTAGATGGCTTTAGGTTTACTGACAAGGTTAGAGGAAGTTTCTGACATTTGCTCAGCAGCTGCCTACTATAGTACGGTTGAAGTTAGGAGCTCGCTGTGGAGTATCACAAGCACAGATGTGCGGGGCATCACTGTGGTGCAGCATTTGACAGTTGGTTTTGAACAGGACTTTGAGATTGTAGACCTTGACACACAATTCATTAGTAACGGTGCTACAGACTAGTTTTAATCATAGAATGATGGAGCATAGAAGGAGGCCATTCGGCACATTGTGTCTGCTGGCAATATATGATTTGATTGTATGATTTAAATATGTTTAACCTACATGAGAAAATCTTAATCATTAGGTATTTAGAAGTGTTTCTCGTAGTGTTGTAATCAGACTCTTCTACATGGGTAAAATGGGTAAAAATACTAAATGTTGTCTTGGATGAAATATCTTAGTAATTTGCTATCTGCTTTCAGTAGGTGCACTGCACACTTGAGCAATGAATTATATTTTTCTTTGTATGTAACCAAAAATCTCCCTTCATTCCAATTGTGTGCAGACTAAAATGTAGCAGTAAAATACAGTTTTGAAAAATTATTTTGAATGTATTTTCTGTGTGTTGCGAGAAGTAATCTGGATTAAAAGAAACTTATTGTGCTAATGCTCAACATGTGAGATGAATTACATTTTATGCTGTAAAGAAAATAGATCAGGAAAATAATTGAGTTAAGGTGAAGCAGTGAAGTCTTTACAAGGGAAAATTATCTTTATTAAAGACTTTCCTTTTTATGAAAATTATGCTAAGATAGGATTGTTTTATTTGGTAGTGCAATAGATTGAGGTGACTATAATTAGGATGTGTGTCTCCATTCTTGAAGATTGCTGTGATCATAAAAAGACACGGACCCGGACTTTACGATAATAACGGTGAGGCTATCTGCACACACCGTTGAAGAGGTGTAAATTCCTGCTCAGTTAAACATGGAAATCAGGAAGTTGCTGTCTGATTTGTTCTGCTCCGCCACAAGCTTTGTTACACCGGTACCTCGCCCAAAGATTCGCCTATCAAATACATGAAGGGTGTGAAGTTGCGGTGCTTACTCACTAAACACACCAGAAAAGGTTAGGGCTTGTACATTGAAGTGTAGGTGAATTTTTAAAGGTGTGATGAGTCTTAATAATTGCCAAACAACCTCTCTGACACTGAAAATTTATTTTTACAAGTGTGGGTTCTCATTCCTTCAGATTTTAATTATTGTTGGAGATTAAATTAATTAAACATTTTTTACTTTTTCATTCTGTCTTTTATCTCTCTCAATCCCATCTTTCACTTTCTGTACATGATTCAAACATGCACTTCCTGGTTTAGACTCGTGTCTCAGGATTCTTAAATCTGATTGGTTGAAGAAACATGCTGTTGCTTGTACTGTTCACACACTGTTGCCCTGGACAACATGGACCACTTCCCCTATCTCGGGAGCCTCCTATCAACAAAAGCAGGCAATGACGACGAGATCCAACACCGCCGCCAGTGCAGCCTTCGGCTGCCTGAGGAAAAGAGTGTTTGAAGACCAGTCCCTCAAAGCTGCCACCAAGCTCATGGTCTACAGGGATGTAGTAATACCCGCCCTCCTGTATGGCTCAGAGACGTGGACCATGTGCAGTAGACACCTCAAGTCGCTGGAGAAATACCACCAGCGATGACTCCGCAAGATCCTGCCAATCCCCTGGGAGGACAGACGCACAAACATTAGGGTCCTCGTCCAGGCCAACATCCCCAGCATTGAAGCACTGACCACACTTGATCAGCTCCGCTGGGCAGGCCACAGTTCGCATGCCAGACACGAGACATAGAAACATAGAAAATAGGTGCAGGAGTAGGCCATTCAATAAGATCATGACTGATCGTTCCCTCCGTACCCCTTTCCTGCTTTCTCTCCATACCCCTTGATCCCCTTAGCCGTAAGGGCCAGATCTAACTCCCTCTTGAATAGATCCAATGAACTGGCATCAACAACACTCTGCGGCAGGGAATTTCACAGGTTAACAACTCTCTGATTGAAGAAGTTTCTCCTCATCTCAGTCCTAAATGGCCTACCTCTTATCCTAAGACTATGTCCCCTGGTTCTGGACTTCCCCAACATCAGGAACATTCTTCCCGCATCTAACCTGTCCAGTCCCGTAAGAATCTTATACGTTTCTATGAGATCCCCTCTCATCCTTCTAAACTCAAGTGAATAAAGGCCCAGTTGATCCAGTCTCTCCTCATATGTCAGTCCAGCCATCCCTGGAATCAGTCTGGTGAACTTCGCTGCACTACCTCAATAGCAAGAACCTCCTTCCTCAGATTAGGAGACCAAAACTGAACACACTATTCCAGGTGAGGCCTCACTAAGGCCCTGTACAACTGCAGTAAGACCTCCAACTACAGTAAGACCTCCATGCTCCGATACTCAAATCCCCTAGCTATGAAGACCAACATACCATTTGCTGCCTGCTGAACCTGCATGCCAACTTTCAATGACTGATGAACCATGACAGCCAGGTCTCGTTGCACCTCCCTTTTTCCTAATCTGCCGCCATTCAGATAATAATCTGCCTTCGTGTTTTTGCCCCCAAAATGGACAACCTCACATTTATTCACATTATACTGCATCTGCCATGCATTTGCCCACTCACCTAACCTGTCCAAATCACCCTGCAGCCTCTTAACGTCCTCCTCACAGCTCACACCACCACCCAGTTTAGTGTCATCTGCAAACTTGGAGATATTACACTCAATTTCTTCATCTAAATTGTTAATGCATATTGTAAAGAGCTGGAGTCTCAGCACTGAGCCCTGCGGCACTCCACTAGTCACTGCCTGCCATTCTGAAAAGGACCCGTTTTTCCTGACTCTGTTTCCTGTCTATCCACGTCAGTACATTACCCCCAATACCACGTGCTTTGATTTTGCACACCAATCTCTTGTGCGGGACCTTGTCAAAAGCCTTTTGAAGGCTCAAATGCATCACATTCACTGGTTCTCCCTTGTCCACTATGCTAGTTACATCCTCAAAAAATTCCAGAAGATTCGTCAAGCATGATTTCCCTTTCATAAATCCATGCTGACTTGGACCGATCCTGTCACTCTTTTTCAAATGCGCTGCTATTTCATCCTTAATGATTGATTCCAACATTTTCTCCACTACTGATGTCAGGCTAACCGGTCTATAATTACCCGTTTTTTCTCTACCTCCCATTTTTAAAAAGTGGGGTTACATTAGCTACCCTCCAGTCCATAGGAACTGATCCAGAGTCGATAGATTGTTGCAAAATGATCACCAATGCATCCACTATTTCTAGGGCCACTTCCTTCAGTAATCTGGGATGCAGACTATCAGGCCCCGGGTATTTATCGGCCTTCAAGCCCATCAATTTCCCTAACTAACCTAATAAGGATATCCTTCAGTTCCTCCTTCTCACTAGACCCACTGTGCCCTAGTACATTCGGAAGGTTATTTGTGTCTTCCTTCGTGAAGACAGAACTGAAGTATTTGTTCAATTGGTCTGCCATTTCTTTGTTCCCCATTATGAATTCACCTGAATCCGACTGCAAGGGACCTACGTTTGTCTTCACTAATCTTTTTCTCTTCACATATTTATAGAAGCTTTTGCAGTCAGTTTTTATGTTCCCTGCAAGCTTCCTCTCGTACTCTATTTCCCCCTCTCGTACTCTATTTCCCCCTCTTAATTAAATCCTTACTCCTCCTCTGTTGAATTCTAAATTTCTCCCAGTCTTCAGGTTTGTTGCTTTTTCTAGCCAATTTATATGACTCTTCCTTGGTTTTAACACTATCCTTAATTTCCCTTGTTAGCCACGGTTGAGCCACCTTCCCCGTTTAATTTTTACTCCAGACAGGGATGTACAATTGCTGAAGTTCATCCATGTGATCTTTAAATGTTTGCCATTGCTTATCCACCGTCAACCCTTTAAGTATCCTTTGCCAATCTATTCTAGCCAATTCACGCCTCATACCGTCGAAGTTACCTTTCCTTAAGTTCAGGACCCTAGTTTCCGAATTAACTGTGTCACTCTCCATCTTAATAAAGAATTCTACCATATTATGGTCAACTCATCCCCAAGGGGCCTCGCACAACAAGATTGCTAATTAGTCCCTTCTCATTACACGTCACCCAGTCTAGAATGGCCAGCTCTCTAGTTGGTTCCTCGACATATTGGTCTGGAAAACCATCCCTAATACACTCCAGGAAATCCTCCTCCACCGCATTGCTACCAGTTTGGTTAGCCCAATCAATATGTAGATTAACATCGCCCATGATAACTGCTGTACCTTTATTGCACACATCCCTTATTTCTTGTTTGATGCTGTCCCCAACCTCATTACTACTGTTTAGTGCTCTGTACACAACTCCCACTAGCGTTTTCTGCCCTTTGGAATTCCGCAGTTCCACCCATACCGATTCTACATCGTCCAGGCTAATGGCCCTCCTTACTATTGCATTAATTTCCTCTTTAACCAGCAATGCCACCCCGCCTCCTTTTGCTCTCTGCCTATCCTTCCTAAATGTCGAATAGCCCTGGATGTTGAGTCCCAAAGCAAGTGCTCTACTCGGAATTCGTCCACGGCAAACGAGCCAAAGGCGGGCAGAGAAAATGTTACAAGGACACCCTCAAAGTCTCTCTGATAAAGTGCGACATCTCCACTGACACCTGGGAGTCCCTGGCCATAGACCGCCCTAAGTGGAGGAAGTGCATTCGGGAGGGCGCTGAGATCCTCGAGTATTGTTGCCGAGAGCATGCAGAAATCAAGTGCAGGCAGCGGAAGGAGCGTGCGGCAAACCAGGCCCCCTGCCCACCCTTTCCCTCAACGACTATCTGGCCCACCTGTGACAGAGACTGTGATTCTCTTTTTGAACTGTACAGCCACCTAAGAACTCATGCTAAGAGTGGAAGAAAGTCTTCCTTGATTCCAAGGGACTGCCTATGATGATGATCACACAGGTCCCAGATATCCTGTAGAGGATGCCGTGCTATGTCAGATTCGGGATGCTTGTAAGTTGCTGCTCAAAAGCCCACGAAAAGTCTGTGGCCAGCTGTAAGCGTAATCAACGGCAAGTACTGTGCCCTTTGTCGCTGACCGCAAAATCCGAGCCATGGTGAAATTGCATTGAAATTACATTGTGTTACTAGCAATTACAACCAGATGTACCATCGCCACGTTGTCACTACCAATATACAGGTTAAAAACAGCTGAATGTGAAAACCATTCAGCTGTCCGATTATAGATTTTTGTCCTTGCAAACTTAGATTTTGCTATTTAAAAATGGTTAAGGCCTGTCATTGGTGGTAGTACTAGTGGGAGCAGATTGAGGGGGTGAATTAAGAGTAGAACATAAGCACATTGCACATCATTAAATTACAGTCTAAAACATTCCTGAGGTTGTAAAGCATTATGCTGGCAGTAATTGAGTGATAGCGGGCAGCAATGTTGGGAGTGTGGTACAGCAGTCACTCATGCATGTTTCACCACACTAACCAAATTGCTGGAGGGCAACTGCTAATGTGCTCAAATTGTGTTGAACATCAATTAAGAGGTCAGATACTGGATATTTAAAGGCACTTGTCTCACATTGCTGCAGTAATACATCTCTGATCCATTAGTCGTGCCTAGATGAAAGAGGCTGCACAGAGAAAACTGGAGTCTTTATTTAAAGATGTGTAGATTGAAAATGTTGTTTCTACTTTCAGGGTTTTTAGGAATAACAGTATTCAGTGTTCTATTAGCAATAGTCTTAGAGAGGAGGACCAGCAGGAGGAGAAAAGGGCTGCTCATGATGACCAACTCTGTCATTCTGCTACACTGTAGGTCTCCTGTAAGCAGCCATGGCTTTTTGGTAGTGACAATGGAAAATGCCTCAGAAATCTGAGGTATAGCTGGGAGGGATTGACAATACGTTGCTCGCTTTTCCAGTAAAAAGTATTTTTTTTTACATATTTTGTCAATCTTCAGGATGACCTCTGTGTAACATCTGTACAATGCAGCTAATGGCTGTCAAAATCAGTGTGGCCCTCAGTTCTTATGCATCCGGGTAGTGCTGGGGACCGTTCCAGTGTCGACCAGTTTTCTGCCCACAAATGTGTCAAGGAGGTCACAGTTCCATTATTCAGCGTGGGCCAAAGACTTATTACTTGCCTTTGACCACAGCAGCAACAGGAAAGGTTTTACACAATTCTACAAACTGGCTTTCCCACAGTTCAGAGGGTTGTTAACTACACTCGTGTTACCATTGGGGCCTCTACACAACCATGTGCATGTAGTATGTGACCACTAGCACAGAATGAAGTACTAGTGGTCACACACCACATGCATACTGAAATGCTAATGATGTCTTAATTTTAAGAATATCGTCTGTGCACCTTTGTGTGAAGAGGAGTAAAGATTGAAGGATAGCACCAGAAAGACCAAGGCTACTCCTGTGCAGCCATGCATCAACAAGGCCAGAAACAGCATGTAGATCTAGCAAAGCGCAGACTAAAAGCTGAATTACTAGAAATGGTATTGGTACAACATGCAGCCCCATCCTCTCATCTTCTGTATGCTCCATAATGTTGTGCCAAGATGAGGTCTTAGCATGCATCTCCGTGCCCTTGGAGGTAAAGTCTCTTGGCAAGGTAGGAAGGTGAATATGCCAATGAAACTGTTTTGCCCCATTTAAGTAAGTGAATTCTACACTAATTAAGCAGAGCAAACAGCTGGCTTTTCCTTCCCAGAGATATTTCAGTTGCTTAATTGTCTCTTGAATTGCAGCCCAACTGATTCAGAAGGCAAGTGCTTCTCCCTTTTTATTGGCTGGTTCACATTGTGTGGAATAGAACCTATGCTTTAGCCCACAGATTGAAAGTACCTGTAATTAAATAATGTGTAAACCACCAGGAGTAAGTCTCCCAGAAACATTTTGGAAGCCACGGTTAGCTCTAAATAGCCCTCGAGCAACAATTTCTAAAGCTGTTGGTCTATGTGTAGTTATCTTTATTCCTTTTAGCATAACGTGTGCCAGCATTGCCAGGGTATTGCAATGTATGCTTCAGTAATCCAAGTTCAACTGATGGCAGTGTTAATACAGAGCTGGACTAAGACTCCTGATGATCTCTGCATGTTACAAGACAAAGTGCATTTGGGGAGCTCAGTATTTGCAAAAGCTGGAGATTGGACTGCTACACCCAGTCACTCCAGGTATTTGTATAAATCATCCAAGAATAATAGTAGCAGATATCCTAAGGGAGTTATGACCAGCTTCTCAATTGGAATTTAAAAAATAACTCTCGGGCAGCGTGTTGTTATTATGATTGGTTTCATAGGTAACCTTGTAACCTTTTCCTATCATTCCTTAGGAGATCGGAAGACAGTAAACATCAAGCTGTATAGAAAATAAAGAAAAAAAGAAACTTGCATTTATATAGCCCCTTTCACAATCTTAGGATGTCCCAAAGTGCTTTACAGCCATTGAACTACTTTTTGTAGTGCAGTCACTGTTGTAATGTAGTAAACCAAGTGGTGCTACTCTCTAGTCATACATCTGATATAAAACAACTGCACATCTTTCTCTTTCTCTCATCCTCCCTGCCTCCACGACTTTATTTTAGCATATGCTTTTTGTTTGCGTGGTGCAGCAAACTACTTGCCTTCATTGACCTGTTTGAAAATGTTGGATCGTTCTGTGCGCTAAACGTAAGGTGTTCTCACACACTGGGAATATGACATTTGTACCGTGAGCAAGGAAGATCTGATTAATTCTGAGTGAGGGTAGTCAACACACTCTCATGAGTGAAATAAACATATCCTTTCTTAAATATTCAGATCCTACAATTTGTTAAGGATATAAATTTGTTACTTTTTGGCTTCATCGCCGAATGAAGGATATCTCTGCGATTAATAACCAGTTTTCTAAATCATCACCCAAATGATCAGCGAAGCCCAGGACCTTACTCACCTTACAAACACGCATATGCATTTTGCATCACTGGATAGGAATCACATCTGACTTATTCCTTCACCCACCGCCCCCCCACCCCCCACCCCCCTCCACTTCCCCCACCTTCCTCCCTTCTCTCTCATACTCACTGAAGGGAAGATGCATCCAAGCCCTGTGTAGTGACCCATCGCTACCCAACTGAAGTTGCCTAATTCAGTATTATAAATGAACCAGGAACCTTCGTAGTTTATATTGTTGCCCACTACACCATGTAGTGCATTTACCTACTGAGCCGTGGTAGTGACTTTGTAGCTAACCTAATGGTGTTGAAGTACTAGCTGGCCGAATTAAATCGTATCCTTTTGACGAGGAAAGGCCTCCTTGGGAAAATGAGATTTTTAAAATATCTTAGTGATCACTTCAAGCAGCACTCATAGTGATTGTAACGACAGGACGATTCAAAATACATCTGACTGTTTAATGAGATTCAGGAAAATAATACTCCTAACGCTGCTCACGGGTTATTTCTGGCTCCAAATTTGGAGCCTGCCAGTTCTGGGATGTTGCTGGAGCTTGGGAATGGGGAGGTAACAACTAAGTGCAAAGTTCATCTGTTTCTTTTTCCCAAAAATCCCATGAATTTACTTTCTTCTAGGGGGGAGAGAGGAGACTGAGAGCAAATGGCTGCTCAGGAGTTTGACCCTCAAAATCAGTAGTTGAAATGAAATGAAACTGGGTTTAAGTTTAGCGAATATTCCCTTTCGTTTCCCAAGTGACATTAGCAACCAACTAAAACATTAGATTTCTCTGAATACCTGCCAGTGAACACAGCTTATTTTGCAAATGATGTGATGTGTAATCTTCTCCAATATTTTTGTACCTAATAAAAGGAGTGTGACCGTATTCTTTTACCAGTACATATTGAGGCAGAAAATGCCTTAATATGTGCATTAACTTTCACGCATAAAGCTATTTTATTGTAAGGCAGCTGTGTTGAAAAATAAATATAAAATTTACATTCTTCTTTATTGGAATTCTGCAGTGCACAGTTCTCCCATGCATTAAAAGCAGTGTTCGAGAGATTCATTTTCCATTCTGGCAGACTTGACAATCCTCAGCACAGCACAACTCATTGCGGGCCGAATTAAACTATACTGTGGGCCGTACATTTGATACCCCTGGCTTAGCACCCCTTTACCCACAGGGGCAGAGAGGAAGCCAGCTATCCTCATTATTTTAGCTACTTTTACATAAAACACTCCAGATCATAATGCAATTGAACATTTGCCTACATTTCATATTTGTCTCAGGCCACTTTATATGTATCTTTTTTTCTAATGTCAATCTATTGCTGACACGTGGGATTCATTTCAGGTTTTTTTGGAGGTGTTGGGAGATGATCCAGTTAAAGCATTGCATATTTTCATAAATATGCATACTTTTAATTTCTGAGCCGCTATGAGTATTCCTAGAGTATTGTAATCAAAACAGGAATGATGAGAGTTGAGAATGTCCCAGTTCTGTATTATCAGTTTATCGCCCACTACCCTCCCTCGACCATTTTCTTACCATTGTTCTCCCCTCTTTATTTCCCTCTCCTGAAGATATTTCAACTTTTGCTGGCGTGCAGCTCCACTAGATAACTGGGTGCTTTCTGGTACCTCACCCAAGCAATCTTCATTAATCTGTAGACCCAGATAGTAGATGGACACCATCACAGTAGAGTCCGAGCCTGCCCTTGCTCAACATCCAAACACACACACACTTCCATCAGGGAGGGACACAGGATGGTAATTAGACATGCAAATCCTTAACTTATGGGTGCTGTGGCCAATTGTACTGCCCCTACCGTGTACCTGTGCTGAAATTGGTTAACTCTGCATAGACTACAGATGAAGTCTGTGACCTGTGGAGTAACATGCGAAGTTTATGTATTCTGAAGCTCTACTGACATCTGTACAGGAGAGAGTATTTTTTTACTGAAATAACATTAAGGATAGGGACATGTGGGAGAAATTAGAAAATTTAGTGTAGAGTTCAACCAAGCCTAAATTCCACACATTGTATAGTCAGTGGGCTGACATTCCAACCAAAATGACAGATCTAGATCTTCAGTAATCTTGCACTGATGACCAAAAAAATATTTGCTGGGTGATGGGTTTTAAACAAAATTTCCTCTTGTGCACTTAACAGTATCTGTTTTACCATCACAGCACCTTGGGGCATCTTGTCATTGTTTTATATATTGTTGTCAGTGTTTCATACTGCCATCTCTGGATGTATTCCCAGAGTGTGTTTGTTAAAATTGTTCCTGACTTATGCATTTAAAGGTTCACAAATTATACTCCTACATATGGTATGTAGTAGGGATACAGATGTTAAATGTTCAGTTATAAAAGCTGCCAAAGTATTTCTCGGCTATTTTTTTCGCAAGTTTTTCCCCCTTCTCTTTGCCAAAGGGGCTATTTTTCAAGTGTACAACTCGATAATGAGTGTCATCAGGTTATTTCACTGTAGAAGGCACCACAGCTGACCCTGATCCTGTTCTCCCTCAATCTACATGCACACTATTTCCAGCGTAGGTCAGTAGTGGAAACCATGGTTTGCCCCCTCTGCATCCATATCCTGACATATTGGGCCTGAAATTCCGGTTGGTGGCTTCCTTCAGCCGAATGCCTCCGACCCGAGAATTTTTAACGAATTTACCTGGTGGTCCCGGAGGCGCATGCGATTGCGGTGAGGAGGCCTTCTCTTCCCGATCTTCGGAGCGCGCTCCTGCCCTCAGCGTTCGGACGCAGAAGATGCAGTCACGTTTGACTGCACAACCAATCAGATACAGTATTCTCATTAATAGCAATGAGAACTCCGTATCTACGAATTCGTACTGCTATTAATGAGTTTAAAAAAAAAAACAAACACACTAAACACAACGCAAAAAATAAAAAACACACCTGACATGATTAAAATTAATTGAAATTAAAGTTCATTAAATATTTTAGAAAAAAAAATGTTTGAAGTTTTTAATAGGGTTTAAAATAAACTTGCCTTAGTGGACAGGGTTTTTAACATAAAACTGTTTTAAAAATTTTATTTTTAAATGTTTTAAAACTCTTACGCTGGTAAAAGTAGTATGTGCCTGCTTTTTCCAGGTGCAAGCGTTTTAAGGACATTCGCTGGGCAAGAGTTGAACAAATAGCCCAATCTCGCCTGCGCAAATGTCCTGGATGCGGAGGATCTGTCAAGATAAAACTTGACAGGTCGGAAAAGTCGGTTTTCGCCGCATGCGCATCATGCGCCGAAAACCAGCTTTTGCAGGGCCTCGCCGGCGAGGTCGGAATTTTAGCCCCATTGAGGACAGTTGCAGTCTTTGCTTGGCTGACATTATCTAACTCAGCATAGGCTGTAAATTGAACCTAATTCTTTCTGGTTTGTTTAGCTTTATACTTAATCTTTGTCAACTGAGTTATGTGGGAGAGGGGCAACAGGATTCTGTTATTACAATGTATGATGGCAGCAGTCCGTCACGAAACACAATGGTGTAAACACCAAAGCAATTCACTTACTTTGCCGTGCTGGACCAACATTAGTGGCTGAAGCCCATTTCTCCAGCATCAGTCCTTACCACAGATGGTGTAGGCATAAGTCACAGGGTCAGATGATAACTCTTGACACCTGATGCGCTTTCCTCTTAAGAATTTTGTTGTCGGGTACTTTATCTTCCCACTTGTTATTTAGAATACAGTGAACAACAGAAGTGGAATGTGTTTAGCCTTCTCTTGTGCTAGTTGTAGGTGGCCTAGGTCTAGCTGCTCAAAACACACTTATGTTAGTGTTCACTGTTAATTTCCTAATACTTCACATGTTTAATCAATTGGCCAAATGTGGTTACTCCCTTTCCAACGCGAGAATTTAGCTTGTCATCAAGAGATTAATTATCCGATACAGTTGATCCTAAGTAGCAGAATCTGTGCTCAACTTCTAGCATGGTGTTAGCTATTGAAACGTCTGATGTAGTCACCACATCTTGTACCTTGATCACCGTCTCATTCGGATTGATGGTCAGTCCAAATTAATCGTACATCAATGCATTGAATTTGGACTTGGGGTAGATTGATTTTGCATGCTGCAATATAAAAATGTTTGCAATCCTCGGCCTGGCCCATTGATCCTACCTTCAAGATCTTCTGGAGTGAAATTCAGTTGTAACTTTACATTATCATTCTTCCACAACTGCTGTTAGATGATAAATTCTGCTCTGGCTACCCAAATTCAAAATGCCTACCCAGATAGTACAGTAAGACAATTATTGTCAATTTCTGCTAGACAGTATCAGACATTCCAAATTCTCAAATGGACATTCATGGTGCATTCTGTTGACATCAAGACTGACATCCTGTCAGAGCGCTTATGCAATTGAATGTTATGAAACTGAATAGTATGTTGAGAAGGAATTGGAATAGTCATGACCACTGTAATGGCAATTGGACTGGTTCCATAACTGAAGTGATACATCTAGGTTTCTTTGTGTGGCAGTAATTGTGAAATATCATCAAATAAAATTTAGGTGAGCTCTAACTATAGTCGGCATCTTCAATGTGCGCTGCGGTGTTGATTTAGTGTCCACTCTGCAAATATAGTAATAGCATAAGCCAGACAGACCAAAAAGACCCGGGTACAATTCCCAGTCTGAATTAGTGAGAAATGAGTTAGCTCACCTCATCTTGTGTTGGCATGAAAGATGTTGCAATTGGCTGTAGTGCATCAGAGCTAGTTGGTAGTACTCTCTCCTCTGAGTCAGGAGGTTGTAGGTTCAAGTCCCACTCCAGAGACTTGAGCACAAAAATCGAGGCTGACACTCCTGTGCAGTGCTGAGGGAGTGTTGCACTGTTGGACTTTCAGATGGACGTTAAAGACCCCATGGCACTATTTTGAAGAAGAGCAGGGAAGATATCCTCGGTGTCTTGGCCAACATTTATCCCTCAATCAATGTAACAAAAACACATTATCTGGTCATTATCACATTGCTGTTTGTGGGATCTTGCTGTGCGCAAATTGGCTGCTGCGTTTCCCACACTACAACAGTGACTACACTTCAAAAAGTACTTCATTGGTTGTAAAGCACTTTGGGATGTTTGGTGGTTATGAAAGGCACTATATAAATGCAAGTCTTTCTAGAGGAGGGGGTGCGCTCTGCCCCCCCCTGTAAGATATCCATTAACCCTGCTGGAAAATGTGTAGGTGTGTACATTGGATGAGGACAGGATTGGGTTTAGCTGTGATACTCTGCCTGCTGACATGCATTCTCTAACTCATGTGAGAATTACCCACTTGAATGAAGTACTGGAGAGTACCTAAGGCACCATATGCCAGTGAGAGTTAATGTTGTTAGAGGATAAGGGGAGAAAATGAAATAGTAGCAAGTATGGCATGGTGTAGAAGAAACCCTTTGGCTTGTGATATCCCCCCTGTGGCTTGAAGTTGCTTTTCCACCTAAAATGCAGTGTACAATTTGTCTTTTTGCTATCAACGTTCGAGTCACAAATGAGAATGCAGATAAATGATTTTCCACATTGCAGGTGTTGGAATCCTACAACCCTTTAAAAGCTTTGGTTTAAAATCTCAACAAATTTACTGTTGCTGTGGGGGTACTATCTTTCTATTTCTAGTTTTAATGGTTGTTTGAGCTGTAGGACACAGGAAATATTTTACCAGTTTCCTCCCCTGTTCTATAATAATTTAGTATTGGACAGCAGGATGTTTTTCTTGGCCTCCTGTCTGGCGTGTGACTTCATTACACATGTCTGTCATTTTAAACCCTGAGATTTGAGAAAACGTGCAGCAACTGGGGTCAGGTTCTACGTAAGCTGAGAGAAACAGAAATGAGACAAAGAGCTACAGCGCCTCACAGTGTTCATATAGAAACAAAAGTAGATCCTTGAAGTGTCAGAGAAGTACGGAGTGAACTTTCTTTTGAGTTGTAAAACCATTTTATCCAGCTAATGAGCATTTTAAAACTTGATCTAAAAAAAAAGATATAGCTATGCTAATATTACATTCACATAGCAATTCAAAATCAACATAACTCAATTAAGTTGATGCAGTTCTTCACTGCTGGGATACTAATAAATTAGGAAACCTACTGCTGGAATTGGACATGTTAACCAGCCTTTAGTTGTATTCGCTATTTGGTAGCAAGGGGATGGGAAAGCAAATTTTAAAATGGAAGCTATGAATGAACCTTCTATAAGGAGTCTTCTGATTTACTTTCCTTAGTTTGAAATTAATGTTTTAATATATTACAATGAGGGATCATAGTTACAGTAGAATAAAGGTTTTGCTGCTCTGTATTTGTCCTGCAAAAAAACTTGCAAAACAACAATTGTCTATTGTGACACAGTAACTTAAATTCTAAGTAGGTGGCAATGCTTGGAGTTGTATATTGTGCTAACTAGTTACGGAGTGATACTGACTGTGGTACTGTGGCTCCTGTGTCCTGGCTAAACTACAGTGCAACGTGGCAATTGTCTAGTGGTTTTGCAATAGGAGAAATGTGGGAGAATTATAAATAGAGGTAAAAATAATCTTTGATGCAATATTTACCGTCACAAACTTCAGTGGCCTTGCATATTTTTGCAAAAGCATTCACTTCTGATGACAAAATGTGATGCCAGAGAGTGGTAGAATATGTATTCATACCTAAGATCTTCCCCACCCCTTCCCCATCTCTGTTGGAAGCAAAGGCTGAGCAGCAAAACAAAATTTCCAAGACTAGATGCTGATTATGATAATCTGACTGGAGGACCAGCCACCACATGGTCAGGTAGAATACTATTTCTGACTTCTAAACAAATGATTAGGAGGGCGGAGGAGGACGAAGATTTTGTACGAATACTTGAAGATAAGGCTATTTTCCTGGCAAGTATTTTGAGAGTAATTGGATTCAGAGCCTTGACTTCTGCTACTCCTCTAGAAGTTGAGGTTACAAGTTAATTAAATTACCCTGGTTATTGATTTGTGTTTAGTTGTATATTTTAAAAACTACAAACTTAATAAAAAGTAAAATAATGCAAATACAGGAAATCTGAAACAAAGACAGGAAAAGCTGACAGCACTCATGTTACAGCAACAAGTTGCATTTAGATTGCACCTTTAAGTAGAAAAAAAACATCCCTTTACAGAGATGTAGTCAGTCAAAAATTGATGCCAAGACAAAGAGGAGATATTAGAAAGGGTGACCCAAAGCTTGGTCAAAGAAGTGGGCTTTAAGGGTGGCCTTGAAGGAGAGTGAGGTGAAGAGGTAGAGGTGTTTACAGTGGGAATTCGAGCATGGGTACTTGGCGGCTGAAAGCACGGCTGCTATGAATAGGGCGGGGCGAATGCACAAAAGGCCAGCGTCAGAGCAATGGAGAGTTCGGGGGGGGGGGGTTGTTGGGATGGAGGGCATTACAGAGATAGGGAGGGATAAGGCAATGAATGGATTGAACTAATTTTTAACCGTGAGCCAATGTAGGTCAGCGAGGACATGGGTGAGTGGGGCTTGTTGCAGAATAGGGTATGGGCAGATAAGAGCATTTGAATAGTAGTCTTAAGCTGACAAAGGCACAAGAGGTTTCAGTGGTAGAGAGGCTGAGGGAGCGGAGGAAGGCAGGCAGGCACTGTTATGATGGATGATCTTTGTGATGAAAACAGGGTCAGAAGCTCAGCTCAGGTTCAAATAGGCCACCAAGATTGCAAACAGTCTGCTTCAGCCCAAGGTAATGGCTGGGAAGGATGATGGAATTGGTGGCAAGGATACGGAGGTTGAGTTAGGAACCGAAGACGATAGCTTCAATTATCCCAGTGTTTAACTGGAGGGAACTGCAGCTCATCCAAGACTGAACATCGCACAAGCAGTCTGACATCTCGGAAGTGGTGAACGTGTCGAGATAGACAGGAAGTGTAAATATGGAAGCTGACCCCATGTCTACAGATGATATCGCTAAGGGGCCGCACTTCGATAAAGAAGAAGAAATGGCCAAGGATAGATCCTTGGGGTACTTGAGGTAACGATGCAGGGGAAGAAAGAGAAGCATTTGCTAGAGATAGAAACATAGAAACATAGAAAATAGGTGCAGGAGCAGGCCATTCAGCCCTTCTAGCCTGCACCGCCATTCAATGAGTTCATGGCTGAACATGAAACTTCAGTACCCCCTTCCTGCTTTCTCGCCATACCCTTTGATCCCCCGAGTAGTAAGGACTTCATCTAACTCCCTTTTGAATATATTTAGTGAATTGGCCTCAACTACTTTCTGTGGTAGAGAATTCCACAGGTTCACCACTCACTGGGTGAAGAAGTTTCTCCTCATCTCGGTCCTAAATGGCTTACCCCTTATCCTTAGACTGTGACCCCTGGTTCTGGACTTCCCCAACATTGGGGACATTCTTCCTGCATCTAACCTGTCTAACCCCGTCAGAATTTTAAACGTTTCTATGAGGTCCCCTCTCATTCTTCTGAACTTCAGTGAATACAAGCCCAGTTGATCCAGTCTTTCTTGATAGGTCAGTCCCGCCATCGCGGGAATCAGTCTGGTGAACCTTCGCTGCACTCCCTCAATAGCAAGAATGTCCTTCCTCAGGTTAGGAGACCAAAACTGTACACAATACTTCTTGTGTGGCCTCACCAAGGCCCTGTACAACTGTAGCAACACCTCCCTGCCCCTGTACTCAAATCCCCTCGCTATGAAGGCCAACATGCCATTTGCTTTCTTAACCGCCTGCTGTACCTGCATGCCAACCTTCAATGACTGATGTACCATGACACCCAGGTCTCATTGCACCTTCCCTTTTCCTAATCTGTCACCATTCAGATAATAGTCTGTCTCTCTGTTTTTACCACCAAAGTGGATAACCTCACATTTATACACATTGTACTTCATTTGCCATTCATTTGCCCACTCACCTAACCTATCCAAGTCACTCTGCAGCCTCATAGCATCCTCCTCGCAGCTCACACTGCCACCCAACTTAGTGTCATCCGCAAATTTGGAGATACTACATTTAATCCCCTCGTCTAAATCATTAATGTACAATGTAAACAGCTGGGGCCCCAGCACAGAACCTTGCGGTACCCCACTAGTCACTGCCTGCCATTCTGAAAAGTACCCATTTACTCCTACTCTTTGCTTCCTGGCTGACAACCAGTTCTCAATCCACGTCAGCACACTACCCCCAATCCCATGTGCTTTAACTTTGCACATTAATCTCTTGTGTGGGACCTTGTCGAAAGCCTTCTGAAAGTCCAAATATACCACATCAACTGGTTCGCCTTTGTCCACTTTACTGGAAACATCCTCAAAAAATTCCAGAAGATTTGTCAAGCATGATTTCCCTTTCACAAATCCATGCTAACTTGGACCTATCATGTCACCATTTTCCAAATGCGCTGCTATGACATCCTTAATAATTGATTCCATCATTTTACCCACTACTGAGGTCAGGCTGACCGGTCTATAATTCCCTGTTTTCTCTCTCCCTCCTTTTTAAAAAAAGTGGGGTTACATTGGCTACCCTCCACTCGATAGGAACTGATCCAGAGTCAATGGAATGTTGGAAAATGACTGTCAATGCATCCGCTATTTCCAAGGCCACGTCCTTAAGTACTCTGGGATGCAGTCCATCAGGCCCTGGGGATTTATCGGCCTTCAATCCCATCAATTTCCCCAACACAATTTCCCGACTAATAAAGATTTCCCTCAGTTCCTCCTCCTTACTAGACCCTCTGACCCCTTTTATATCTGGAAGGTTGTTTGTGTCCTCCTTAGTGAATACCGAACCAAAGTACTTGTTCAATTGGTCTGCCATTTCTTTGTTCCCCGTTATGACTTCCCCTGATTCTGACTGCAGGGGACCTACGTTTGTCTTTACTAACCTTTTTCTCTTTACATACCTATAGAAACTTTTGCAATCCGCCTTAATGTTCCCTGCAAGCTTCTCTCGTTCTCCATTTTCCCTGCCCTAATCAAACCCTTTGTCCTCCTCTGCTGAGTTCTAAATTTCTCCCAGTCCCCGGGTTCGCTGCTATTTCTGGCCAATTTGTATGCCACTTCCTTGGCTTTAATACTATCCCTGATTTCCCTAGATAGCCACGGTTGAGCCACCTTCCCTTTTTTATTTTTACGCCAGACAGGAATGTACAATTGTTGTAATTCATCCATGCGGTCTCTAAATGTCTGCCATTGCCCATCCACAGTCAACCCCTTAAGTATCATTCGCCAATCTATCCTAGCCAATTCACGCCTCATACCTTCAAAGTTACCCTTCTTTAAGTTCTGGACAATGGTCTCTGAATTAACTGTTTCATTCTCCATCCTAATGCAGAATTCCACCATATTATGGTCACTCTTCCCCAAAGGGCCTCGCACAACGAGATTGCTAATTAATCCTCTCTCATTACACAACACCCAGTCTAAGATGGCCTCCCCCCTAGTTGGTTCCTCGACTATAAAGGATAGGAAATAGTGGAACTAAGCTGGGGCAATCCCTATGAACAATACAAATGAGGAAAGATGTTGGAGGAGGATGGTGTGGCCATTTATGTTAAAAGGTTAGTCCGGATCTGTGAAAGAACAAGACAGCCGATGTTTCACGTTTGTACCCTTCAGAACTCGGGTGTTCAAAAGAAGGTTATCAACCCAAACGATTGGCTGACTGCATGCTCTCTCCGCTGATGCTGATTGACCTACGCTGTGTTTCTAGGTTTTCCTGTTTTTGTGCCAACTTAATGCTTGCACTTTGTGTTTGAAGGCAGGCATCCTCCTCCAACATCGTTCCTCTATTCTACTGCTCGATTTTCTAAGCAAGAAGATGTTGGCCTGCAATAGCACAACACAGTAAATATATTAAAATAGATTCAGTGGTCTGTCTAATTTGCTGAGTTCCCATTGTCATGTTTTATCATTGTTTAAATGTATTGATCTTAATCTGATGATGCACATGACTCGCTATACAGTGGCCACCAAGTGTATGGGAGCTGTTATTTAATATGCAGGGTGATGCTCAAATATCAGGTTCTGAGTACTGATTTTATTCTTTCTTCAGCTGTATAAAGGGATCGGTACTGGGAGCACAACTGTTTACAATATACATAGATGACCTGGAAGAGGGGACAGAGTGTAGTGCAACAAAATTTGCAGATGACACTAAGATTAGTGGGAAAGCGGGTTGTGTAGAGGACTCAGAGAGGCTGCAAGGAGATTTGGATAGGTTAAGCGAATGGGCTAAGGTTTGGCAGATGGAATACAATGTCGGAAAGTGTGAGGTCATCCACCTTGGGGGAAAAAAAACAGTAAAAGGGAATATTATTTGAATGGGGAGAAATTACAACATGCTGTGGTGCAGAGGGACCTGGGGGTCCTTGTGCATGAAACTCTTTTAGGAGTAAACAAAAAACATTAAACCGTGCCCCCCGATCTGGGGGAATCCTTGTGCATGACATGAAACTCTTTTAGAAAATCCCAAAAGGTTAGTTTGCAGGTGCAGCAGGTAATCAGGAAGGCAAATGGAATGTTGGCCTTCATTGCGAAAGGGATGGAGTACAAAAGCAGGGAGGTGTTGCTGCAACTGTATAAGGTATTGGTAAGGCCGCACCTGGAGTATTGCGTGCAGTTTTGGTCACCTTACTTAAGGAAGGATATACTAGCTTTGGAAGGGGTACAGAGACGATTCACTAGGCTGATTCGAGAAATGAGAGGGTTACCTTATGATGATAGATTGAGTAGACTGGGTCTTTACTCGTTGGCGTTCAGAAGGATGAGGGGTGATCTTATAGAAACATTTAAAATCATGAAAGACAAGATAGAGGCCGAGAGGTTGTTTCCATTGGTGGGGGAGACTAGAACTAGGGGGCACAGCCTCAAAATACGGAGGAGCCAATTTAAAACCGAGTTGAGAAAGAATTTCTTCTCCCAGAGGGTTGTGAATCTGTGGAATTCTCTGCCCAAGGAAGCAGTTGAGGCTGGCTCATTGAATGTTTTCAAGTCAAAGATAGATAGATTTTTAAGCAATAAGGGAATTAAGGGTTACGGGGAGAGGGCGGGTAAGTGGAGCTGAGTCCACGACCAGATCAGCCATGATCTTATTGAATGGCGGAGCAGGCTCGAGGGGCTAGATGGCCTACTCCTGTTCCTAATTCTTATGTTCTTATTTATTATAAAGTTTCAATATTGATTCTCCCCCACCCCCATTACCTGTTGGGCATTAACTCAACAAAGAATGTTCGCAATTAGTAATCCGATAATCTCAGGGTACCAGCAGCTGCAAGTTAAATTATATGAGGAACCTAGAAATGTTAGCACAGTTGGAGTTGAAACCATCAACTCTTGGGCATTATATAAGGACGCTTCAATACGATGGGTGTTTGTGACAAAGAAAATATGTTTTCTCTGCGTAAATGACTTCTGGCACATTCCTGGTTACTTTTCACTGGCTACTGCCCCTTTTGTTCACTGGCTACCCTCTCCCTGGCAACTGTCTGAGGCTGAACAGACTGTTCACAACCTTGGTGTTGTATTTGACCCCGAGATGAGTGTCCGACCACACATTCGCGTCATCACTAACACAATCTTGCTACATTTATGCAGGGTATTGGTGAGGTTATACCTGGAATACTGCGTGCATTTTTGGTTTCCATATTTATGAAAGGATATACTTGCTTTGGAGGCTGTTCAGAGAAGGTTCACTAGGTTGATTCCAGAGATGAGGGGGTTGACTTACGAGGAAAGATTGAGTTGGTTGGGTCTCTACTCATTGGAATTCAGAAGAATGAGAGGTGATCTTATCAAAACGTATAAGATTATGAGGGGGCTTGACAAAGTGGATGCAAAGAGGATGTTTCCACTGATAGGGGAGACTAGAACTAGAGGGCATGATTGTAGAATAAGGGGCCGCCCATTTAAAACTGAGATGAGGAAGAATTTCTTCTGAGGGTTGTAAATCTGTGGAATTCGCTGCCTGAGAGCTGTGGAAGCTGGGAGATTGAATAAATTTAAGACAGAGGTTGATAGTTTCTTAACCGATAAGGGGTTATGGGGAGCGGGCAGGGAAGTGGACCCGAGTCCATGATTGGATCAGCCATGATCGTATTAAATGGTGGAGCAGGCTCGAGGGGCTGTATAGCCTACTCCTGCTCCTATTTCTTATGTTCTTATGACTAACGCAGCCTATTTCCACCTCCGTAACATTGCCTGACTCTGCCCCTGCCTCAGCTCATCTGCTGCTGAAATCCTCATCCATGCCTTTCTTACTGGACAACTATTCCAATGTACTCCTGGCCAGCCTATCATCTTCCACCCTCCATAAACTTAAGGTTTTCCAAAATTCTGCTGCCAGTATCCCAACTCGTACCAAGTCTTGTTCACCCATTGCCCCGACGCTTGCTGATCTACATTGGCTCCCTGTTGAGCACCGCTTCGATTTAAAAAAAAAAAAAAAATTCTGATCCTTGTTTTCAAATTCCTGCATGGCCTTGCCCCTCCCTAACTCTGTAATCTCCTCCAGCCCTACAACCCTCCAAGATATCTGTATTCCTCTAATTCTGGCTCCTTGCGCATCCCAGATTTTAATTGCTCCACCATTGGCGGCCATACCTTCAGCCCTAAGTTCTGGAATTCTCTCCCTAAACCTCTATACCCCTCTACCTCTCTTTCCTCCTTCTTTGACCAAGCTTTTGGTCATCTGCTCTCATATCTCCTTATGTGGTTCGGTGTCAAATTTCATTTGATAGCCCTTTGTGAAGCGTTTTGCGATGTTTTATTACGGTAAAGGTGCTTTATAACTGCATTGTTTGTGCCTATCGTCTTTATGTATCTCTCAAAATATTGTTTGCGATAATTTTCTAAGCACAATGATTTGTACCTGCAAGGACAGTTTTCCCTGTATTGACATGGTAAATGTAATGCTCTAAAAAGAAAAGCAAAAACTGAGAGTGACTGGTTGAAGTGCTGCAATCTGTTTATAAAATATATATATATATATATATATATATGTATATGTATATATGTATTTCATTCTGGAGTTGATTAAGTGTTGGATGAATTCATGGCTTTGACCCATATTTCGGAGCCTTGCCCATCACTGGCTCGAAGATGCTGGTCCATCTGCCGCTGTCCATTGCAGAAAGCCCTCCTATAAATGCCTTCCCTCCCATCTCTCTCTTCCCCCCCCCAACCCCACCCCACCCCCACAATAATAACTGCTGGTTTTCTCTTATAAATACCTTACAACTCCCTCCACTCTGCTCCAAGCATGTACCTTAGCCCTAGCCTCCGAAGAACATTTTTTGCTGTGTTAGTATGTTGGTTTTCCTTGTTCTATTTTACACCCCAGTCATCCTTGGGCCGCTTTGAGTAAACTTGTCACTTAGTATTGAATTGGAGGTAGCTTTGTGCTATTGGCCCATTTCCATAAAGAATTGGTTTGAGACAGGTAAAATGGACAAAAGAGGAGTAAAGGACCCTCACAGATAAGAGGAGAATGTCACCCCCTCAGTTTGGGTTGGATTCAGCCAGATGTTTGAAGGGGAAAAGACAAGTGTCTAACTCAATGCACAATCCAGTCTGTCACCCCCATCCTTTTATCATTGAGTACTTCACATGGATCACAATCATTTCAGTCTGTCAGCAACAACTACCAAACTGGTGCTAGTTCAAGGTTCTTGATGTGGACTTGCATCCATTGGGATGGATTAATACTAGTGTGATGTTACTAGAATTTCAGTATCGTGTCTTAATGAGCGAGTGTAATTTCGTACAATGTCGTAGATATATTCAAAAGGGAGTTAGGTGTGGCCCTTATGGCTAAAGGGATCAAGGGGTATGGAAAGAAAGCAGGAATGGGGTACTGAAGTGTATGATCAGCCATGATCCTATTGAATGGCGGTGCAGGCTCGAAGGGCCGAATGGCCTACTCCTGCACCTATTTTCTATGTCCACTTGAGTTGTGGAGAAAAATTCAGCAGTACAATTACAGATTTTTCTTCCAGATTTGTGTTGTGAGAAGAGTTCATATTGAACTACATAACGTTAGAATGGTGTTATCACAGGGTTGGTAGCAATTTGAGGTGATGATCAAAGAGTATCACTGAAGCATATTGTCTGAAATATGACTGTCCTTTTCTCACTGTGGTGTATTATTAAGTATGTCGAGTGAGGGCAGTATTGCTGTCTCATTTTATGCACGTGCCATTGAAATATTAAAGTGTATGTAGTATTCCAAAGTTCCTTAATGTGGCCTCCTGTATCTAGAAATATATAATAGACCTGTGTGATGTACATATTTACATACTTTAACATTTGCAGATTTATTCTGTAATGGTGAGTAGAAATGCTCCTAGCTTTTACTTTTCTGTTTGCTCATTATTCATGAACTGTCATGTTAAAATATCCTTGCAGCCAAATGATTCTTTGCAAATGTCAAGTAGGTTAAGGAGTATAAAGTGAGCTCATGTCCGGGGAATCTTTGTAAACCCCTTGAGTATTGCTCAGTAAACAATGCCTGGAAAGCCTGGCTGTATTTCTAAATGGGATTCACACCTGATATAGAATCAAATGATTTGGTGCAGAAGTGTTTGAGTTCCCACCAAGGATTTCAATGGAAAATTTAGATAATTGTCTGAGCAAAAATAGAAAAAGTAATGAGATGTGAGATTGGCTGATTCTTAGATTTGCAAAGTCCAGTATTCCATGAAGGTCAAAATACTTTTGGTAGGCATCAGCCAGAAATTATTTAATATGGGCAGATTTCCAGTGGAATTGCTCACAGTAAGGCAGAAGATGTCCTGTTTTTGAACAAGAACAACATTGCATATAATGCATCACATAATTCTGCTGCTAAGGGCAGCTGCATGCAAACTGGCATGACCCTTTAAGGCTACAAGGTCTTATATCCTGGGGTCACTTAGAGGCTAATTGCTCTTTGGGCCAATCTGATGTCAAATAGAAAATATTTTCTGATACTAGGGAAAGTTTGTTGGTAGATAGAAAATTATTGTCTTTCTCTTATTTAATACCTTTCTTAATAAAGGATGGTCTGGTTGGTTAGGATGACAGCATGCCGAATTTCACACAATAAATTCATGATTCCCATCCAAGTCAGCAAGTTTGGGTCAATGCACTTTCTGTGCACTCCTCTCTCTGTCGTCCTCTCCCATTCCCAACAAATGCAGAGTGAAAATGTCAGATGACATTTCAACCTGGGCTTTGCTTGGCATTTCCTCATGGCTGATTACACAATATGACATTCACTAAGGTTTAGTAGCAGATGCCTTTTTGATTCGGAAATAGTATGTGACACAGGAAGAAATCTTGAAGCTACAGCAAAGCACAAAGAAAAAAATGACCATAGCAGACTTTTAAATATCTACTTCTTTAGGCATAGTTTCTGGTTTACCCATAACCACTTTTCCCCATGTGCACCATAACAATAATGGGAAAAGAAAGCAGCCTTAAACATTTCATTCTCAATCTCAGTTGGACTGAGATAATGCTTTGAAGTGCGGGGAGCAGTTTTCCAAACCTGAAACGCACTTTGATTAGTGCCTTGAAATTCCATTGAAGCAAGCCCTTGCTATTGGTTCGTTTTAGAGCATCCTTATGAAGCAGGGCATCTAGTGGGTTTGGCATTGATGGAGCTAAAAGAAGGAATTTGATTTTTTTTTTAATAAAAGCATAATCTACTAGTTTTGGCAGTAGTATTTCTTTACTTCTGCTGTCATCTGTCCACTCATCTAACTCTCGAGAAATTCTGTTACAGTAAGTTACTATTTTTTCCAGTAATACAGCTATATGCTTTCATTTAAGTTATAGTATTGACACATTAACAATTTTGTTGCCAACGGTTTGATTATGACTGTAAAATGTATAAGACCTCCACAAGGAAATAATGACTGTAATCTGATGCACACCTGAGTAATCTGAGTACAAGAACATAAAGACTGTAGTGAGACAAGGACATTTGGCCCATCAAACCTGCTCCATCTATAGCCTTAAGTTCTTTGTACCATCTAGTGGGGTGGGAAATCAAACTATGTAATTCATTAATATCCCTATAAACTTCAATTTCCCACTTCTGAATAGATATTGTTGCAGGTTCCTTTCAAGCTGTCATCTGATTTCAAATCAACTACTTACTCTAGCAGTCTGTTTTATGTCCACTGTCCCAGGGGACTCGACCCCCTCCTGTGTTCTAAAAGTTCCACGGATCCTCTGGAACATAACACAAGTTTTTCTAGATAAAAATTAGTTATACAATTAAACATATTATTTGTTATTGTTTCGTATGACAGGAAAAGCTTATAATGGGATGTTTACTTTGGCTATCCATTCAGTGGTCTCCTGAGATGCCGAGTGGAGAAATGAGGTGCCTCCTGCAACCGATCTTAATGGGCAGGTTGATGTGATATGTTCCATAGTCTGGGACCCATGGTCACAGTCGCACTTTGGGTCATCCCTCATGTTCCACTTGTGGAGCAGGTGGCCGCATCGTCCATGCCCCGTGTGGATTAGTTTGAGTGCTGACCACTGTCTTCAAGAGAGGTCGAAGCCAGAGACCTCTGCTATTGGTCAGCGATGAGGTGCGTCCCACGATTCCATCTATCTGGATAGTGGGTCGATACCAGCTGCGTCAATATTGGCTGCTATTCCCAGAATGACCGGTGTGATTTTAAGTGCTTTCGTTGTGGGTTTTTCAAGTCTTCGTGAATGGGAAGGTCGATGTTGCTCATGATTTTTCCATTTTCACTGAGCAGGATGGCGTCACGGCAAATAGCAGGCGGGGCAATGTGGGACAGCACTGGGAGCCACTCCGTTGAACTGAACTTGAGCATCCCTGATGCTGTCCTCATGGCGGCGTTTAGCTGCACGTCCACGATCTTTGTGTGGCGGCTGCAGGACCATGAGGCAGAGCAGTATTCTGCAACAGAGTGGACTAGGGCCACTGTTGCGATGCAAAGTGTTACTATATATTACATATTTTTGTTTTGCTTTACTTAATGTGAAACTTGTTGCTGGTGTGAGCATCAATTCTGTCAAGACGTGGATGCACATGCACAGTGCTCACTACAGGCTTGTTTTGTGCACACCCGGACTGGACTAAAATTCCAGATCCATGTCTTCCATTTCGGAAACAGAATTTCCCTCTTATTTTGATACCAAACCGCGACACGGCGATGAAAGCCATTGTTTATCACTAAATGATAGAATTTATCACTAAATGATAGACTGAAGCAGTATGGAATGTTCTAGTGTAATTGTAAGGAGTTATGCGCATGTATCTGGAGAATTCTTGTAATGTGCAACAATGATGATTATATTGAAGTCTTGCATAACTAGCCAGCTGGGAAATTTTGGCACTTTTTATGATGGTAGCAACTTTGATTGCTTTTTGTTCAACTTTGTTTTTAAATCTAGCATTATTAAAATCTAATCTGTATACTTACGGAATAACAATTTTATTTCATAACTATAACATGGGTGCATAGCAAGACAAATTCTCCATTTTGTACACACAGAAAATGCTGGAAATGCAGAGAATTGTTCAGCCAGCGTGAACGAGAACAATGATCTGTATTTTCTGTTTGCTGATGCTGCCTAATTTCCAACATTTGCAGTATAATTATTTATTTTTATTTGTACAGAGAAATTGTTTCTAGATTTTAAAAATGTACCATTATGCTGGGGTGGCATCCTCTAGTGGCCAACTATACGTTACTAAAATTAATAGGAGGGGGAAAAGCTGTTTAATAGACAGTGATCAAACTAAAGTTCATATCTTACCTCATAACAGTTTATAAGTCCCGTTGCATAAAAAATAATGAGGATTGATTGTCCTTGCATGCCAATTCACTGCATTCATTGAGGCGTTTATATTTGTGTTAACATTTTCAAAAGTGCAAGATGGCATGAAAGGTAATAGTGGTGAGTCACAATTTCTTCAGCTCCTGCTTACTCTTCAGATTATTTAATGGAACAGTATTTAGAGTGCCTATTATGAATGATTACTAGTGTAGAATTTTAAACTTTGAAAAAAAAATACAAAAAAATTGCATTTAAATCTCATACAAATGCTGTATTTGACCAGTAAAATGTAATTGAATGCATACTAGTTTATTTTTGACATTTAAAAAAAATCAAATTACCATTTGATATGCTTTACATTTTTAATAGCTAAAAGACCCATATGTTTGTTTTTCTTCAGGTCAGAATAGACAGTGCAAAATAAGATCACGAGAAAGAGCCACACAGGATATTTTGGAATTGGTTACAGAGAGTTAGTTTGCAGTAGTGACTTGTGAGTGGCAGCAACTTCTACTGTAGTTGGAACAGCATATTTGTTAACTTGAGCGGAAAAAATAATTTCAGAATTTATTTTTTTCATTTAGAAAAGATGTCAAAGATAATGTACAAAATCCTCCGAACAGGCAGCAGGGACAGGTAGAAGCATGAGAATGCAAAATTGGATCAAGAAACATTTGGAGAATGGAGACCTGGACATGCAAATATAGGGAAGGGCAAATTAATTTTTAATAAAATTTGCAGGAACGCAGCATGTGTATTTGATCCAGATTCAAAGCATGCCTTCCTGGTAATTGCTTTGTGATTTTTTTTTTTGTAATTGCACTCATGTAGCTGTATTTGACAGATAATTTAGGCCAGTCAGCTTGGCTCAGTTGGTAGTAATATTGCCTCAGTCAGGTCATGGGTTCACTCCCCACTCCAGACTTGAGTACATAATCTAGACTGGCATTCCAGTGTAGTACAGAGGGAGTGCTGCATTGTCAGAGGTGGAGTCTTTTGAATGAGTCAGTAAACCAAGGTCCATTTTGACTGTCGAGTAGACAGAAGATTTCATAGCAGCCTTCGAAGAAGATCAGTGAATTCTAGTGTCTGGGCAAACATTCCACTGTTCCCCCTCCACCCTGAATAACACAACCTAAAATGAACTTAACAGTTTCTCTCTTTCTTTTTTTGACATTTTGCTATGGTTGTTCATTAGGTGTGAATTACTTTACGACTTCCTAAGGAGGTGCTATTTAAATGCAAGTTTATTCTTTCCTTGGGTGCACTTAACAGGTCCATCACGAGTGACTGTATTGGCAGGAGCAATTCAGGATGAGGAATTAAGAGTACCATAGAAGAAGCATATGATACAACACTAAAGTGTGTTGGCTTAAATGTGAGTTTTTATTTCCCTGTAGTATATTCATAACCCCAGGCTTCATTAACATGTTGTTAACACAGGTGATACTTCCCAAAATGTGTTGAATGCAAACTCACCAATGTATATAAAAATTTACCTGGGATCTATAGCAAGGGAAATCTAGGAATTTTGGTTATAAAAATTTCAATGCAGTAGTGCTTGATCTATGGATATTCCATAGAGCTTTAATATTCCAATGAAAAATGTGTATAATCCAAATTGGATAACCTGCCAATATAATTTTTTATTAAGTAAATAAGGTTGGGACGCGATCAGTGATCTGCTACTGTGTGTCATCAGTATGCTCCCAAAATACTAAATTTGCATTTTTCATGCACACAAATAACAACGATAGCTGAATTCCAGTACTGCACTATTTCATTTTCTCCCTAGTTTTACTGATTGACTTGAATAAGTTTATTTGAAAATTGGACATGATAATCTGATTAGATTTGGTTTCAGAATTTGAGAATGAACGGTGAACCATGTGTGACTGTGCCTGTGTGTATGCAGACACACACTGCGGATGTCACACGTTGTTACAGATA
Source organism: Pristiophorus japonicus (assembly GCF_044704955.1). Taxonomy (NCBI): domain Eukaryota; kingdom Metazoa; phylum Chordata; class Chondrichthyes; family Pristiophoridae; genus Pristiophorus; species Pristiophorus japonicus. Next base: position 133,533,561 of record NC_091980.1, on the reverse strand, counting down.
TTAAAATTGTTGTGTATATAAAGAAAGTGAGAAAGCCAGCCATTTCTTGCTGAGTTCTGTCCTGGAGTTAGACATTTAGGGCCCAAGTTTCCACACGATAAAAAACGGGCGCCCCTCCGAGCTGGACGCCCGTTTTTTGCGCCTAAAACGGCGCTGGAAAAAAAAACTCGCGATTCTGGAGAGCCCTGCAGCTCCTTGTCTGTTTGGTGCGGCGCCCAAGGGGGCGGAGCCTACACTCACGCCAATTTTGTAAGTGGGAGGGGGCGGGTACTATTTAAATTAATTTTTTTCCTGCCGGCAACGCTGCGCGTGCGCGTTGGAGCGTTCGCGCACGCGCAGTGTGAAGGAAACATTGGCACTCGGCCATTTTTGTAGTTCTTTGTAGCTGTTTAGTTTTTGAACATTTTTTAATAAAAGCACATTGCCATCAGCACTGAGAAGGCTGCAGGAAGCCTCAGAAAGTTGAGGCAGCCGTTTCTCGACGACCTCCCCCTTTTGCCGTCGGGAAATGGCTCCTCAATTTCTGAGGCTTCCTGCAGCCTTCTGTCTCCTTCCCTCCCCCCCCCCCCCCCCTCCCCCGCTGCGTTCGGTCAGTCGGTCCCGCACTCCCCCCGCTCGCTCGCCCGCCCGGAACGGCTCCCCGCCCCCCTACCACCCTGCGTTCGGTCTCTCCCCGCCGTCTGGAACGGCTTCCTCCCCTGCGTTCGGTCGGTTGGTTCCCTCCCGCCCGCCGCTGGAACGGCTTCCCCCCGCGTTCAGTCGGTTTCCGCCCGTCCGCCATCTGGAACGGCTTCCTTTCCCCCCCCCCCCCCCCCTTCGGTCGGTCGGTCGGTTCCCTCCCGCCGTCTGGAACAGCTTCCTCCCCCCCCCTCCCGCGTTCGGGAACGGCTGCCTCGTTTTGTGAGGCTTGCTGCAGCATTCTCCCTGGCTGAAGCACTTTCACACAGGTAGGAAGATGGTTTATTTAATCTTTTCTTTGCTTATAAATTTTTATTCAGGTTGGATTTATTTGTATAAGTATAAATAAGGATTTATTGTAGAATTTAATGACTTCCCTCCCCCCCCCCCCCCCCCCCCCCCCCCCCCCACCACCTCGTTCTGGACGCCTAATTTGTAACCTGCGCCTGATTTTTTTAATGTGTTGAACAGGTTTTTTCAGTTCTACAAAAATCTTCACTTGCTCCATTCTAAGTTAGTTTGGAGTACTTTTTCACTGTGGAAACTTTCAAATCAGGCGTCAGTGGCCGGACACGCCCCCCTTTGAAGAAAAAATTCTGTTCCAAAGTGGAACTGTTCTACCTGACTAGAACTGCAGAAAAAAAAATGTGGAGAATTGCGATTTCTAAGATAGTCCGTTCTCCACCAGTTGCTCCTAAAAATCAGGCGCAAATCATGTGGAAACTTGGGTCCTTAGAAGCAGCTACAATTGCCTTCTAATTGATGTCGGGGTTGTTGATGCCAGTTCATTGGATATTTTCAAGAGGGAGTTAGATAAGGCCCTTACAGCTAAAGGGATCAAGGGGTATGGAGAGAAAGCAGGAATGGGGTACTGAAGTGAATGATCAGCCATGATCTTATTGAATGGTGGTGCAGGCTCGAAGGGCCGAATGGCCTACTCCTGCACTTATTTTCCACGTTTCAATGTTTCTATAATACACTATAGTTACTGGGATTTGCCTATACAGATCACTTCCTTACAAGGAGTATTTGAGCAATGGCTTTAAAGGGACAGGTACACATTTCTATCTTATTTAATAAATATCATTGTGCTCCAAATTAACGGTTAGCATCTGTTAGTACTTCAGAAATTAGTCATGAACACTGTAAAATGTAATTCTGCTGCCAAAATCCTGATGCTGTCCTGTTTCAGTACTAGAGAAGAAATGTTAAAATATCTGAGAGCAACTGTGTCACTGGCTTTGTTGGAAAAGCCTCATAGAAAATTTATATGGTGGTTAATGATTTATCTTTTTTCCCTTTACAATCTATCAAGTGAAATCATGCAACGCAAGTGGCCAATGATGGCACTTGATGAATAGCTGTCATCTCATGCATGATCCTCAATTTATTACTGGTATGTGATGTAAGAAATTGACCAGAAATACTTTGATGTGAGGCAGCAGCATTTGAAGGGGAAAAAATGGTGTGCTCGCACTTAGCTGTTGGGAGCACAAGTTGTAACCGTAACAACTTGCACCTAATACCAGCACTGGAGCTTTTCTGTAGCATTGGTACCAAAAACAAGATGCTAGTGGAAGAACTTTTATGTTCATGCTGAGATGCTGTCACCACCCGATTACCGATCTCCAGGCTTTCTGTATCATCTTGCTACTAGTTCCTATTGGCAGGCCAATAGAAAGTAGTCTGGCATTTTTCAAGTCCAGACACACTTGGGTCCTAGGCAATGTTAAATCCTGGGCTCCTCCTTTAGGTTGCTTGTGTGCAGCTAGCTATGGTAGTACAGGTGCAACGTCCCGAATCTAGACTTCTAAAAACCGGAATTGTCCGAAAACCAGACATTTTGGTGAGCGGCAAGGAGCGGATGACTTGTGGGCGGCGAGGCCCGAAATCTGGCAAAATCTGAAATCCATCAAAACCCGAAATCTAGCATGGATTCGGTCCACTGCGATGTCCGAAATCCAACAAAACCCGGCACGGATTCGGTCCGCGGTGAGGTCCAAAATCCGACAAAACCCGGCACGGATTCGGTCCGCGGCGAGGTCCAAAATCCGACAAAATCTGGCACGGATTCGGTCCGCGGCGAGGTCCAAAATCCAATAAAACCCGGAACGGATTCGGTCCATGGCGAGGTCCGAAATCCGACAACCCGACATCTGGCACGGATTTGGTCCCGAGGATTGTGAGTTTCAGATGTACATGTCTGTACATTGTGCCTGCTGCCAACTGCACACAATTTCTCTCAAAATTCTTTGAGTCAAGAACATGGCACTTCAGTTTCTGGGGAGGGGAGAAAGGAAAAATTGTTGTCCCAGTGTCAGGACTGAACAAAGAAGCTAATTTTATTTTTAAATTGCTTTTATTAACTCTGAAATTTGTGCTCATCAGTCTAGGGAGTATTGGTGCTACAGAAAGGAGCACTTTGCATTTTGAGCACCTAGTGTAAAAGTGTTGTTAGGTAGCAAGGTAAAAGTTCTTCTAATTTACTCCCAACACTTTGGCTCAATTCATTTTCAAAAGAAAATCCCATGTTGCACCAAAGTGACATTTTCTGTTTCTTGCACTTTGACCCCTCTAAGACTGCCAAGTAGGTGCAATTTGAGTTGTCTACCAAGAACTGTATTGGAACTGCTCCAAAATGATTTGAACCAGATCATTGCACCACCCAGACTCTGGTGATTGTTATTAACAAACTAGCATGAAACTGGAATATGCATCACATAAATAGGATGCTGCATACCGTATATTTCACTTATGATTTACGTCGTCTCCTTCACCCGTGGAATAAACATATTTGGCAACTTCCTCTGCAGATTCCCCTGACTTAAAATCAATCATATCCCCTCTAACGAACTGTTTATAACTATGCTCTTGTTCCAAGTTTTCTTCTCTTTTCAGTCCCAGCTGAAACTCCATTAAAATTAGTGGTGCTCCGACCTGGCATGGTAAACCGCAACAACGAACATTTTTCGAAAAACTCACCTGCCAATCCCTCTCAAGTTTGAACTAATGAGGATTGACTGTACAGGAGGCAGCACTCTGTTCTGTGCTTGAGAGAGTCTGTTTTATTTTCCACCCCACCACAGCTCTTTTTGTTGTATGTTCACCAATTATTCTTCCCAGCTCCAGTGCTGCAGAATGGTTGACTGACTATTAAAATTTCATTCCTGTGAATGGAGTTTCCCCCTTGTGCCTAGTATACTACGGCATAGCTAATTATTTACAAGAGTGTTTGATTTACAGTAAAGTGAGCCTGTATATGAAAGAACAAGATAACCAGAACTGCCTCCATGATGAGAGATAAAATATTGGCGGCTGGCCTTGTACTACCCTGCTGCTTCACCTTCTGATCCTGATCTCTTCCCCCAGTGTATTCTTCCTCACATGCTTCCCTTATCCTTGGCTGTCTGCTTTAAAAGTTAATGAACCTGGACGGTGTTGATGCTATTAATAATTTAGTGGTGCGCTGTTACAGAGGCTTCTGTTTTGAAAGGGGCTATCCACTTTAGGTGCTCTGTAATACAAAAGGATGAAGTAACAAAGTGTCGACTTTGTCTTTTTAGAACTGTTTGCTGGTCCTGAAAGATAATGTAACAGTCATTTAAAATGTATAGAAATAATACCACTAAATATTTTAGCTGCAACATTTTGTTTGCTACACTAGCCTTCCACCACATAAAGCCATTTCAGCATTCCCATAAGTGTTCATTAATATAGTACAGTTTTTGTCCTTCATCTGCCTTTCAGCATACTTGATGACATTGGTAATAGCCTGCCTGCCAGAGCAAACCCATTTCACTGATATGGTCATTTCCAAATTGAGGCCACTTCTTTGATAAAATGGTCAAGTGATTGTGTTTTCATTAGAATATGAAATCCAGCTTGTTATTTGGAAGGGAGGGCGAAGGAGTGGAAACATGTAAATACTAAAGGCCCAATGCAGTACAGGTGTCTCACTTTTTAAAGTTTCTGGTTGGAAGGAGGTGCAGATACGATCGTCTTCCTGAAGTGGAAGGATGGGGAAAATTGAGGAATGTGTACTTGAAAGAATCGCTGAACTTTTCACTAAAACAACAATAAGAAGGAGCTGGAAGATAATTAGAAATCTTAGATTATAAATTATAGTTTGTTCAGATTTGTGGAATAAGTGCATATTTGGAAACTAGTAAAAGCGGTAGCATAAATGCTTTGTTTACTTTTCTTTCATTTTCTGCTAATTTTATTCCTTCCTCTTCCAAAGTTGCTGATTCCTTACTGAGGTATGGTTCCAAGGGCACATGTTGCCTTCAGGTAACCATTCTTCATGTGTCTGCTTAGACCATAAATGCAGGCAGGCTATTCGACAAGGGGTATCGCCTGATCCTGTTCTCACCTGATGTCTCCAAATGTACAGGGCCACCAGAGCTGTTGGATTCCAATCAAGAGCTAGAAACCTGGTCAATTTACCCTCCCCAACCTGCGGTTCTGAAGCCAATTGTAGCAACCCAACTGCCTGCCACAGCTAAGATCTTCATTCTCGGTGGTTCCTTGCTCTGAAGGCTATGTACAACTTGTGGCATATTGGGCCAAAAATTGCGGTCGGAGGCTTCCCGCGGGGTGGATGTCTCCGACTAAATTTTTTAAATGAAAATACCTAGTGGCCCCGAAGGAACTTAGATTTGCGCTCTGAGGCCGAGCTGCGAAGTCCAGCGTAGGGGCCCACATATTCCAGGGGCGTATGAGAAGCTTGGGATTACATGGGCCAGACCAACCAATGGAAATTGCGTATTTCCATTCACAGTAATGGTGATCTCCGGTTGTGCCATTCCCCAAAAAACACACACATTTTAAATAAATAAGGAAAATACTTCATATATTTAAAATTAATTGAAATTGGATTTAATTAAATGTTTTAGACAAAAAATTATTTATTTGAAATTTTTTTAATGTTTTAATGGGGTAAAAATAAACTTACCTTTTAATATAAAAATTCTTGGTAACATTTTATATTTCTATCTTTTAAAACTTTTAGGTAAAAGCAGGCCTTACATCTGCTATTATCATGCGTAAGAGCTTGAAGGACATTTGCCGGGCAAGAGTTGAGTAAATAGCCCAAATCTCCGCCCGCGAAGGCCCTTTTCTCGGGGATGTGTTAGAACTGTCAAAAAAAATTTTGGAGCATGTGCATCGTGCGCCTAGAACCGGCACTTGCGGGGCCTCTATGGGTGTGTGTGCACATCGTACGCGCCGGAGAGACTGCGATTTTTGGCCCAATGTGTTCCTGTATTAGCCTATTGTGCAATTGAGCTTAAATTATTATAATAGTCAAACTTTAATGGTTGTGTTTTATATATATATAAGTACGCGCCTACAAGCCATGTTGCTTATAAAGTCGGTTCTGAGTGCTTGAAAGCCAGAGCTTTTCAAATTCACCTGATGACCATACTGTGAGAATTTCCTTCTGTTTACAGTTTGTTATTACAGGTAGAACATCCGAAATCCAGAGTTCTAAAAACCGGAACTGTCTGAAAACTGGACATTGTGCGGATTGCAAGAGTCGTTGTCCGGAATCCGGAAATATTTCCAGAAAACCAAACTTTTAAACTGTACAGACCTTTTTCCAAGCAGGAATCCCAAACAATACACGGCCCGGCCCTGCCTCGAGGTTGCCGGATTCGGGCTGTCTGATGTAATGCCCCGAAAGCTGGCCCAAGGGTTACGGATTCGGGATGTCTCCGATATCTAGAAATACCCAAAACTAGGCCCAAAGGTTTCCAGATTCGGGACGTCTGATTGTCCCGGAATCCGTAAATACCCGAAAATGGTCCATGAGGTTTCCGCATTCGGGACATTGGATTTCTTCTCCGAAATCCGGAAAAACCCGAAAACCGGAATGGCCTCGGTTCCAAGGTTTTCGGTTTCGGGACATTATATCTGTAATCAAATTCCAGGATTCCAGCAATGCCAGGTGCTATTTTTTGAACTGCCCATTAAAACAGCAGTTGGCGAGAAGTAGTAATCTTCCCCTTATTTCGATTGCATTTAAGTTCTCAGATCGCTTAAAGGCTAAGAAGGGGAGTGAAATCTCTGTACTGATAGAATTCCACTGTGTCGGCTAGTTGAAGGTTTTGTAAATTTTCTAGTTAATTCCAAGCTTTTACGTTGCAAAAAATTATTTTTGGATCATGGAGCTGAGTGTGTATTTGGTCAGCCAATAACCACAGTGACTGGTCGTGAACTTTCTGTGCTTGTAATACATTGAATTGAATACAGTTTGGTCGATATCAACTGTGGTTGATAATGAAGAAAGCTGCAGATTGCAGCAAGATATCAATGTACTGGTCAGGTGGGCGAAACAGTGGCAAATGGAATTCAATCCGGATAAATGTGAGGTAATGCATTTAGGGAGATCTAACAAGGCAAGGGGATACATATTAAATGGTACCAACAAAAAGGGACCTTGGAGTGCAGGTCCACAGATCCCTGAAGGTCGCAGGCCAGGTAGATAAGGTGGTTTAGAAGGCATATGGAATACTTGCCTTTATTAATCGAGGCATGGAATACAAGAGCAAGGAGTTTATGCTTGAACTGTATAAAACACTGGTTAAGCTGCAGCTGGAGTACTGTGTGCAGTTCTAGTCACCACATTACAGGAAAGATGTGATTGCACTGGAAAGGGTGCAGAGGAAGTTTACAAGAATGTTGCCTGGACTGGAGAATTTTGGCTATGAGGAAAGATTGGAGATGCTGGGTCTGTTTTCTTTGGAACAGAGAAGGCTGAGGGGAGACCTTATTGAGGTCTCAAGTCGCTGGAGAAATATCACCAACGATGCCTCCGCAAGATCCTACAAATCCCCTGGGAGGATAGACGCACCAACATTAGCATCCTCAACCAGGCCAGCATCCTCAGCATTGAAGCACTGACCACACTTGATCAGCTCCGCTGGGCAGGCCACATCGTTCGCATGCCAGACATGAGACTCCCAAAGCAAGCGCTCTACTTGGAACTCCTTCACGGCAAACGAGCCAAAGGTGGGCAGAGGAACTGTTACAGGGACACCCTCAAAGCCTCCCTGATAAAGTGCGACATCCCCACTGACACCTGGGAATCCCTGGCCCAAGTCTGCCGTAAGTGGAGGAAGCGCATCCGGGAAGGCGCTGAGCACCTCGAGTCTCATCGCCGAGAGCATGCATAAATGAAGCGCAGGCAGCGGAAAGGTGCGGCAAACCAGTCCCACCCACCATTTCCCTTAAATACTATCTGTCCCACCTGTGACAGGGAATGTGGCTCTCGTATTGGACTGTTCAGCCACCTAAGAACTTTAAGAGTGGAAGCAAATCTTCCTCGATTCTGAGGGACTGCCTATGATGATGATGGTATAAAATTATGAGGGGCCTGGATAGAATGGATAGGAAGAACCTATTTCCCTTGGTAGATGGGTCAATAACTACGGGACATAGATTTAAAGTAATTGCGGGGGGGAGGTTTAGAGGAGATATGAAGGGAAATGTCTTCACCCAGAGACTAGTGCGGGTCTGGAACTCACTGCCTGAAAGGGTGGTCGAGGCAGAAACCCTCACCACATTATACTTGGATGTGCACATAAAGTGCCATAACCTACAGAGCTACGGACCAAGAGCTGGAAAGTGGGATTCGGCTCAATAGCTCTTGGTCGGCTTGCGCAGACACGATGAGCCGAAATGGCCTCCTTCGGTGCTGTAAATTTCTATGATAGAGTGGAGTGTATTGAACTTTGAGTTTCTGATACTGTTATTGGAATGAGCCTACTGCAGGTTTTAGTGTGCTACAAAATTTATCTGGTGTGGCCAATGTGTACGGATTTTTAAAGAAATTGGTGCCAGATGCATGGTTGAGGTTTGCCTTATGCTACTGGTTGTCCGCGTTGCATACGTGCCCAATAACGTGAGAAGTATTGGATCTCCCTGTTGGTTCAGGACGAGTGATCAGAAATGATGATTTTCAGGCACCCAAATGAAATGGAAGGGGAAGAGCGGGGTTACAGCTACTCATGTTAGTTGCTGATCATGTTAAATGTTATAGCAGCATCTTCGACACAACCTAATTATAGTCTAGTCCAGTTTCTTTCAACCTTCCCAGTGTCCAAAACGCTTGCTGTTCTGCAATGCAATTAAATTGGGAATTCTTTTTGCTGTATAACTTCGCTGTTCATTGTGGAATCCCGGGGGTGTTGCTGGAAATGTAGCTTCAGTATTCTGTTCCTTAATGTACTATATGAAAGTAGAAAATGTTAAACATCAGATACAATGGGAGATATCTGAATAGACTACTGCTGTTGCTCTTTTGGAATTTCTGGTGGCCTCAGGCAATATGACTACCCAACTCTAGCTCTTGCTAGGTAATTCAGAGATTTGCTGGTGTCCTTTTTTCCTGTAATGGTAATAAAACCTGCTCTGATGGTGAGTGATTGTGCTCTCAATTATGTGTTTGACAGTGACATGGGTGAATATGGTACTACATTTTAATTGAGTATTGCCATCTTCACTGGTGAGAATATCTGTTTCACGATCTTCATTATTGTGTATGTAGCTCATTTTGCTGGTTCAGTTGTCAAACCCACAAAGTGAAAATTGAATATCTGTTATACCAAGTTGGATATTAGATATTGAAGCCATTGTGATAAAGAATTATATTTCACTCGTCAAAAAATCTGACCTACTTGTAAAGTAAAAATGGATGTTGCCCTCGCTGTCATCTGATGCCCGTTATTTACTGTGCCCATGGATATTTTCCCAAAATAAAATTTGGAAAAAATAACAGCAATGGTATAGTGCAACCCACCCAAAATAGCATGTTGTGCAGAAACATTTACATCAGTGGTTAACCGTCTACTTTTAGAATTCTTTTTTGACGACTTTTGCAGTGCCCAGTGTAAAACTGTAGGTCTCTGGGGGTGGGTGGGAAGGAGAACGAAGTCAGGACCCTAACTCTGACTGAGGTGCACTGGGCTAATAAAAGAACAAAATCTGTCAGCATTCCCATTTTTCATTGCTGGTGAGTGGAACGTGCAGGTGAGGAAAAGATTGGGTTTGGCCATGAAGCCCTTCTCCCCTATCCCAGCCCCCCACCCTCCCAACCACAGTAGAATAACACTGGCTGGTAGGAGCATAACCCAGTATAATTTAGCATATTAAGAGAAAGTTGTGATGGGGAGCAATAACATTCTGTTTTGTGTGAACATGGCTATAGATTTGGCATTCAACTTCAGGTATACTTTACACTTGTCTGGAGTCCATTAAATATATATGAACACAAGTTTAAACCAAGCTGTTTATAAAAAATAAATCTGAGTCTCTCCGTCCTCTGGTCTTGTGTTGATGGCTGGCCACAGTGGCTTGACCGACTACTGGTTGAGTAACATCGATTTGTCATTTTGCTCCATCAGAAGGACTTTGTCGTCTTCTCTTGTTTAAGTGGAGAAACATTATGGCACCTGACTAGCTTCTTCACTACGACTTCTGTAACACGTGTGATATGAAAGGCTTCCTAGTCTGTCCACAAAAGCTGTGGGAAAGCACCCAGTGCTACAATCCTAGAATTAGTCTTTTCCTTGGGTTGTGTGCAGGGAGAGTATTTTGAGTTGTAAAGCACTCGTGAAGAACCGTGTTTGCATATTTGTCACTGGTACCGGTAGTAACACTTTAAGGTGATGAATCAGTATAGTGAGAGACTAATGTTACTGGTTCTCTGTGTAGGACTCGCACAGTTGGTGGAAGCATCAAAATGAACTTACCAGGTTTCCGAAGGACACATTGGGGGGGAAAAAATGGGGTTTCCATTTTGCTGGCTATAGCAAATCCGACAAGTTTACTGAGATGTTGGAGTTTATTGAGTAATATCAACAAGTAGGGACCCAGTGCAATGTCATAACACTTACTCCAATGTAAAAACAACTTAAAATTGGTTATGGAGCGCTGTTTCTCTGCTTAACTGCTAATATTGATTAGCTCTTTATTTTTAGTCTCTAGTTTAATGAAAATGGTATTTTGATAGCTTGCTTACATCCAAATTTCAGTTGTCAATTATAATAGTGTTTTAATTTTTTCTTAAAGAGCGATTGTGTTGCAGTAGGTTAAACAGAAATGTTTCACCTTTTGGACCCTGGCTTCAAATTCAGCCCAGACTCTGCTGACTGAGTCCCATGTGAAACAAGCTTAAACAGTCTTGATCCATTTCCTCGTAGTTATGGGCCAGCAGTGCAAAGCTGGCTCTAATTAGCATTAAATTGGCAATTTCACTCGGGACGTAGAATGGCCAGCCAGTGTGGGAAATTAAGTCGCTCTGCTGCAGGAGATGCTTTTCTGAGGTCGGGCCTTCGGCACACGAGTGGAGGGATCTTTACTCTCCCAGACCTCCCATAATTGACACCCTGATGCTGGCACTGGGTGTCCAGAATGTAAAGTTCTTCTGTTGTCCAGCACTAATATCCCTCACCTTAACGAGCACAAAAGTCATATGAAAAATAGTTATAATAAAAGGCTTTGTTACTTCTGTTGTAACATGTTGTTCCCATTTGTTCAAATCTAGTTACTTACAACTACTGGTGATCAGTAACTTAACTCAATCATGTTTGTTCAGTTGCCTTGGATAAATTATGTCATAGTGAAAATGGAAACCAATGGATTGGTAGAATACGAATTACACAGCATTTTCAGCATATAAGTCAAGAGGTTACTTTAGTTCAAGAGCAGATTAGCATTAGTAGAATATAAGGTTTTTTAAACCAAGTCCTGTATTGACTTTCAATGTTTGTGGCTTCTAATCACGGTTGTTCAGATCTGATATGTCAACTGTTTCATGTCCTGCATGTATAATGTGGTGTTGCATCCTGTCTCTGTTGCATGTTACAGGATCTGATCTTGCATTTAATAGCAATAGCCATGCACTTTAGTCTCATCAAATTCCCTCTAGGCTTTTACTGTCCCTTTTATATTGCAGTGCTGCCTCCATTTCCTTCACTCCCTCATTCTAGAAGTAGTGCAACAAAATTGGCAAAGGTAAATAGCCAGCAACACTCGCTGTCAGGGCTGCCTCTGAGCCAGTGGAGATGGGGCGCGGAGGCATAGGGCTGAAGCTGAGGATTGCAACAGGGTTAGATGCTGAGGCCTGGGCTCTCGGACTGTCCCGATTACTGTTTATTTTTAAAAGTCCAGAAAGTCCCCATCACTACCTCATTGGTTGAGACTCTGGTATTTGCCAATTAATTGAAAAAGGCCAGTTTTGTGTAGCATGTGATTGGTTAGCACTACCAGTTAGCACCCTAAAATGACTCTTTAAAACATGTATTCATTTTACCACAAGAGTTCAATTCTGCCAAAGAATCCATTCTTTTTTGGAGTAAAATAATTAGTTTTCATTTTAAAATCTTGATTATTTTGGCATTTGCAGGTACTGTTAGAAAAACCAGATGGTGTAGTTGAATAAATAACAGCAATAGGAACAGCAAATCTTGAAGTGTACAGGAAATAAAAGGGAACAATAATCTTATCTTTGAGCCTTTGTCATATAAATTGAATTAAATTTCTGACAAACTGCTGAACTGGACTGGTTGGGCCAAATGGCCCGTTTCTGTGTCATATGTAACTAGTTCTACATTTTTGTTTCATGTTTCCCTTTGGCGAATTTAATCGGGTTATCTTGGCAACAGTGTAAATTGGGCAAATTTTCACGAGGGCGAGCTGGCTCTAATTTTGCATCTATTTTCTTGGCATTTCATAATAAAACTTGTCGTGACGGTTCACAATAATTTGGATTTGCAAGGACAAAAAGACACAAACAAAACCTTGTGAAAATAAAGCTCGGATGAAAATTGTCCAGTCTTCCATTTGTGGAAAACTGGTAAATGGGAATTAGAGAATTGGTAAGATATATACCGTTGAGTTTCAGCATCGAGAGCAGAGCATTAATTGAAATAGAAATCAAATTGGAAAATGCTGAAAATGTACTGTACCTCGTGACAATTTTTGTTGCTTAATTCCCAGCATTTACTCTTTATTTTAAAACTGAACAGACACATGATTTTTCACTAGTTTTCTTTTGAATCCACTTTTAAAATCATTATGTAGCACTTTGGAGAGCAGCAGAATGCTGTTGAAATTAATGTTGGCTGTTTGATTAAAAGGCAAATACAAACCAGCACATAGTGAGCATAGTCCCTCCATCACAAAACTATTGCTAATTTGGACTTAAATTGACCATCTCACTGGAGAGGCCACAGAGTGACTGATGTGAGGAATGGAAGTATGTCACACTGGTGCAGTAAGGGGAGCTCATAAGCTTGGAGCTGAGACATATCAATGAGGTAAAATTAGAAGGTTCCTTTACTCTGCATCTAATTGTACTGTTTGACACTGAGTACCCATTACCGAGTAGTAAATGGCTCACATTGAGCACAAAATTCATAATTTTGTTTTTAAAAAGGTACCCAAATAAACAAACATTTTAGACTGACACTTCTGTACCTTGAGATGGTTTAGATCTGTGTGTTTTGTCACAAGTGCCTAGTGTTTGTTTAGTGCCCCGTGGTAGCATTCTGTCGTCATTTTTGCCCTTTTGATTTCCTTGTCGATAACCTGTTAGCTGAGATTAGTCCTTAAGATTTAAACACATGTTGTATTTTAACCTGAATTGCCAATTTATAATGTTTTATAAACTCAGCTAACTGCTTTTGTAGCCACGACCTCCTTAAGAATTGTTTAGACGAATAGAGAACAGATTTGCTGAGAATCAAATGTTCCACAAACAATGGACCAATTTCTTTTAAGTAACATCAATTCAGATGTTGCTTATTAGATTTAGCTGACTATGGCCATTGATGGAACTTTGAAGTGGGGAAAAACGCAAGGGGAAAAGCAAAAAAAAATACATATGTATGTGTTGTGTTTGGCTGCTGAAACATTTCAGCCCACATACTTCTTGGCATACTGGTAGCTTCACTACTTTGGGGGTCTTGAGTTATTGAACGTTCCACGAGAAACTTAAGTGGGTGGATCAAATTGTGGGTGTGTGATTAAAAAGGGAAATTTGGCAAAAATATCTAGGTATAATTGGAATACCAGAGTACGAGAACTTTTAAATACAATACTGAGACTTTGTAATATTTACATTACAGAGTAATTCTCAATGTTTGTTTAATGCAGTTCAACTCCCACTCTTACTACTCCTTGTCTCATCAGTAGGGCATGTAATCATAGTCACAGCGTTTTACATTTATGAGAAACAGATCATCACTATTTTGAGGTTAAGGAAATTTAAAACTTTAAAACCATCACTAAGGCTTTACTTTACATTCACAACCAAATACTGTGGTCACAAGAGTTGCAGCTATTAAATACACATTAGCTTTTGTGCAGTATAATTTCTAAATCAGCTAACTGTTTAATATTATAATTGTACGGAACCATATCTGAAATGTGCACAAGATAGCCTTTTATTTTACTGGCACAGTGTGCGGGTTCATATTTATGCCTAGTTGATAGTTTTTCTCCCATAAAGATTGCATTCACTTTGGGTCAGATTAGCTTGGACTGAATTCAATCTCTCTAGGTATATATAGAAGAGATATTAAATTATATGTGCAGCACATACCCCAAGTTTTGATATTGATTTGAAACACATCAGGTGTTTATACGAGCCGGATCTAACTTGGGCTTTGCAACACATACTCTGATGTGGGTGCTTGAAAAATTCATACTATATCAGCTTGAAATATGGAAAACATAAAGCAGTACAGTTACAAATTTTGTTTAAACTTTGTGTCTGGTGAATGTATTTTCAACTACTTAACACTGGAGTGAAAAACTGACATGGTGGGTGCCCTGGTTGAATAATTTGAGGTGGTAAATCAGTAATTTTGGATTTCATAGTTCAAGTGGGTTCTGAAATGGGATGCAAACCCAAAATGTGGACTGTTCTTTTGCTAGATTATGGTTGACCTGTTGTGTATTTTCATCCGTTTCTGTTTTGTTTCATAGTCTAGCTGTGCACTTCTGTGTCACACCTTGGCTTCCTTGCCAGCCTCCCAAGATCCAGCTTGCATAAACTCCCAACTGATCCAGAACTAAGTCGCCACATCCGACCTCAGACGGACTGTAACTCACCAGCCCTGTTACTAGTCTGTCTCCATTTGCTTCCCCATCCCTCAGTACATCAACTTTGAATTGCTTATCTGGAATTCCCTCCATCCAGGCCCCCCCTATTTCCTACCTTTGCACATCCCTGTTCACACCCTTCATTTTTCTAACTTCCTCAGCTGTACCCTCGATGGCAGAGCCTTCGGCACATTCTAGAACACTCTGTCTTAAACCCATCTGCCTTGCAACATCCCACCTTAAAACGCCTCTTTAAAACCTATTTGTTCAGCCATTTCTCTTTAATCTTGTTCATATCAGTGTCTTGCTACATTTTTCTACATTCAACACTAAATAAATACAAGTAGTTGGCAGTATTAACCGACTGAGCCATCGGCTCTTCGAAAATTGAATCTGCTTAATGATGAAGATTGCTCTAATGAAATGGTCCCAGATTTTTAAAATGTGCAATGGTCTTGCTTTGTCCACCCTCATCCTCACTAACCGTTCATGTTCGCAGCAGCACAGGTGAGATGGTGATGCCTTCACAGAGCCTTCCAGCTAGATAATTAATAGGCCAGTTCCACTGAAACTTTTGTGTGAATTCAATGTGGCTTTGCTTTGCATGAATTCAGAATGTGGTATAACTGCAGTTAAAAGCAAACAAATACATTTTTCTGAGGCCTCGTGGCAGTAGTTTGGCTTCAAACCAATTGCAGTACAGGTGCAGCGTTGAGAATCCGGAACTCTTGGGACCGAGGCCGTTCTGGATTCCAGGCTTTTCCGGACTTTCAATCATCTTTCTAAAGTCAGAAATCCGGAAATACTCGAGCGTCAGAAATGGGGGTGGCGAAGAGGTGTTCGGGCCGGCCGCGTCGAGGACGAGGTGTTCGGGCGGGGCCCCGCCGAGGAGCTGTTTGGGCCGGTCGGCTCCATCGCGGAGGAGATGTTCGGGTGGGCCGCCGAGGTGGCCCCGATGTAAGGGCAGCAGCAGAGGCGAGGCCCGAGGTCGGTGGGTCCAGATTCCGGAATATTTTACGGATTCCAGATGACCCTGCCACCAATCGGTCCGGATTCCAGAACTCCGGATTCTCAACGCTGCATGTGTATAACTCCAAATAGTGGGAAGAGCACTTTTTAAACTTTAACATTAAAGTTCAGAATGCTACCAAGCCTTTTAAGTTTTTAATATTTGCTAATAACACTTTGTCCTGTCAGTTCTTCACTATCATAAAAACATCACTGGCATTCATATGCTTGGGAGCAGAATGCTGTGCATGCATCTAGACATGTAGAGCCGAGCTTCACTTCCCATAGAGCAATGTAAATCAGGCACTATTGCATTCACATGTTGGTTTGCACTGCTCTTAAAGCATGTATATTAGTTGTCAAACTGTTACCCACAATTAATGTTTTTTTTCCCAGTCAAGCACCTGACTTACCTGGAAACTCATCATCATGCTTTGCTACGCTTGTTAGTCAGAGCCAAAATACTGAGAAATCCATGTAAGACCAGTTTCTGTTTGCCAGATAGAGAATGCACACTTGCTTCCTATTGAGATACAGCCACTTACCTAAGCTCGAGATTTGAAATACTGGTCGGCGAGAGAAAAGGTTTAGGAACTGTCAGGTATGCGTAGGAGTACTGTTGGAGGTTCATTAGCCAAAATTGCACAACTTACTAGCTCAGGGCACTACTCAGTGTTTGCATGCACAACTAAGGCATTGACTTGCAATGCTATCTGGAGCTGGGAATGAAGAATCCCAGTGAAGGATTTACCTCTAAATGGTCCTATCAAGAGCCAGGCTGGCTGGTCAATTATTAACCATGCCCTGGAACACACTGGTTCAGGAATTGGATCAGAGATTACAGAGGAACGAATTCTAATATTACATCTGCATTGTGTCATCTTGGAGCCAACTGGACTCTTGAATAGATTTTCTGGCAACATGGACATATCACTCTTTTCGCCCCCCCCCCCTAAAACCAAATAACATATTATGATATTTGTGTTAAGTTTCTTTTGTACAGAATATAAGTAAATAATGCTCAGCTTCTGCGTTGTTTTCGGGCCCAACATCTGTAATGTAGCAATTGCACCACATCTTTTTAAATCAGCCATTTGCGTGAATGCTGTTCTCCGACCAATGCCACCCCCCTCGCCCTAACATTCCCTTTCTCAAGTAAGAGTATTATATTTACTTATGTATATTGGCTGCAATAGTGATTAGCACTGAAATTACTGACACTCTTGTGTAAGTGGGTGGGAGTTCAGGACGAGTGAACACTTCGAATTTCTTTGCTCTGTTTTTGTCCTATTCATTTAAAGCTAGAAGTACCATGTTTTTTCTTTTTCTGAGAGAATCCTACAATACGGTGTTTGTATTGAGGTTCTTTCATGTGAAGGAATGAAAATTCTTATCTTTGGGTTTTGACACTGCCATGAATGATACTGGCTGATTTTTGTTTCTTTAAAAAGCAGCAAGAAACAACAGTGGTATCAGAGTTTCTTACCCTGTGTAATGAATGTGAGCACGTTGATCTGTGTTCTCGCTTGCTGACCCCTCCTCACCAGCCTATTTTTACTCCTTCAACTTTTCTCTTCGCATCCAAAGTCGCTGTCTCGTGTCCGGCTGCAGTTCTGTAGGTGCCAGTTGCCGTTGCCATTTAGTATATTGGCCAAGTCCAATTCATTATACCATGAGTGTCGTTGGACTGCTTTGTCCGGGCCTGCTCCTGTCCTCAGCGGAGGTTCCCGCAATCACTTTCTAACGTCCATCACTGACTAGCTATCATCATAGGCGGTACCTCGAATAAGGATGACTTGGTTCCACGAGTTCACAGGTATTTCGATGAAGGACCCAATGTTCCAGTCCTGAACTCCAATTGAGAGGTTGGAAGATGCCTGTGCGTGAATTTTTTTAATGTATGGTGACCGTTGCACACCAACCACCACACGGACTTGACAGAGCTAGGCCTTTATCCAGTGGAAAGGGTTAACCAGGACGACTGGAGACCTGCTCTGCTGCACGGACCTAGCGTGCACACATATCGCAGTGTGGGCTGGCCTGTGCTTCCCTGGGCCCTCAGCTCTTCTGGGCCCCGTACCCTCGCCATTGACTGCACCCACGTCGCTTTGCAGGCAGAGCATATCAATCCTGAGTTATTCCGTAACCGCAAAGGCTACCACTCACTGTGCAGTTTGGTGTGCGACCATACACACAGAATCCTCACCATCAATGCCTGCTATCCTGGCAGCAACCACGATGCCATCATTCTGTGCCAGACAAGTATGGCAACTCTGTTCCAGCCACCACATCAAGCTTGCGGCTGGCTTCTGGGAGACAAGGGCTATCCGTTCTCTTTACAGTGCCTTTTCCTAATCTACTGCTGCCGCATAGTATTTCCCCAGTGGCTGCAGCAGGGCTGGTGGAAGACTGCTGATTGTCGGTGCCAGGAGACTACAGACAGCCTGTGGGATATCCTCAACCAGCTCTGGGCTTGGAAGGCCCAGCTGTAGACTGCACCACTTCAGGATGGGTGGAGGCAGTGTGGGCTGACTGGATGACAGGCAGCGACAAGTGCAATGGCGGAGTGGTGATGGTGGGATCAGGAATGCTGTCATCCTGAGAGGACACCAGGTTCCAGCTCCACCAACCTACACCATTCCCCTGGGGCAGCACCTCAGCATCCCTACCAATCTGCTGGAGCACAGATTGGTGGCTTGAGATACCATAAGATCCCCGGTGGACTGTGGTGGACCCAGCGACGATGGCAGCAGTCAGAGCTTGCATGGCACCAAGCTGGGATGGCATGAGAGCAGTCTGAGATTCGATGCCATCAACCATTGACTACATTACAGCACTAAGACATTGCATTGTGGGGCTTCTGCCTGTGCTGCAATGAATGCTTCTACATCGCCCATGACACGTGTCATGAGTTCTGGGAGTCCACCATCCTCTACAGAGTGGAAATGATGGGCTCCATGGTGTGCGCAGAGCTCTGCAATGTTGGAGACGGACGCCTCCATGCTCATTACCATTGCTGAGAGGCTCTCGTACACCCTTGCCATTGCACCTATCATCTCCGAGTGCATGACTGGCTAGCTATAGGGGAACGGTGTCCAGCAAATTTATCCTCACTGGCCTGAGGGCTCTGAGACCAGTTGTTGTGGTCACACTGCCACCCTGGTGGAGATCTCTTATTTTCAGCACAGAAATTTGGGGCTTTCCAATCTGTATAGCTTAATTATATGCCACCTTTATCAACTGAGCTATTTAGGGTGCTCATTTGTCTGTTTTAATACATTGATTTTTTTCCCCCTGAAGTTTATTTTGGTGCAGCATAAATTACTTATAAAATGGCTAACATATTTACCCTTTTCTCTTTCCTTCCTCCTCCTCCACCCAAACCAAAATAAACATGAAAGAGGTCTAATTCTACTGCTGTTGGGTAAACTTCGCATTGAAAGTGTTGAAGATGCAAATCAAATTCTTTCCACTCCAGATTTAACTCAACAATAAACACAAGCAATGCTTGAACAAAGCTAGCAGAAAGTAGTACCTAAAAAAGCAAGTGACACTGGCTCTGTGAACAGAATATCAGATATGCATAGACTGTCGGACCTTGCTGTTACACAGCTGACTGCGTTTGTGGGTAAGGATGTGTTAAATGCAGCCTGGCTTAGAAAGGGAGCAATGTTCCCTGGATGGAACCCAGTATAAACTAATCAAACAGCTCCCCCTGGCCTCCAAAGCTGTCTACTGCTATTAAATTTATATCAATCACAGGAAGTCTTTGCATTCGAAGTCGTCATTTTTTCCCCTCACATCTGGAAGAGGGAAATTATTTTTTGCACCAAAGGTCACAGGGATTCTGGGTAGGGCAAGGAATAAGAGCCATGCAAAACCTGGGAAAGGAAGAATACAACTACTTTTCCACCTTTCCCCCAAAAAAGTTATTTTTGAATGGTTTGGTTGCAAGCCAAGCTACACATCTAGTTTTTTTGGTTTGCTCGATGCAGAATGTAGCGCATGGTTTCGAAAACAATGATTTGGAATTAATTGTGTCCTTAAATAGACCTCTTAATGAATAAAATTGCTTTCCCCAGAGAATAGCAACTTTTACTCTTTTGTTGAGATTATATTTTTTTCTTCGTGGAATAGAGTTGAGAACAGGAGGGTTTAAATGGCTTTTAATGGGTATTTAATTTTTCTGTTGCACTCCATTAACTGTCACCAGGAGCTGGTGCCTTATTCAATGTCCTGTGTAAGAAGATTTAATAGATCAAAGGGAGAAAATGAAGCAACTCATTAAGTGCTGCTTCTAAAGTCTATTTTTGGAATGTTGGAGTTACACTGCAAAAGCTGCATTTGTGAGGAGAGGAGGTGCAAATAAAGTAATTTTTTAAAAAAGTTGACATTGCACTATACAAACTAGGACATCAATATTACAACAATAATAAACAAATTCCTAACAGTCAGACACCCATAATATCAAAAGATCATATTGAATAAAATGAGGAGTTGTACTGAGAGTCTCGGTAATGAAATAGGCTGAGCGCAACCTTAATAAACCTACAGACCCGGTCTTAGGGCACCATGTCATGGAATTTACAGTACATCACAGGGTGGTTAGCAGGAATCCAAATAATCAGTTACAAACCGGTTAAAGACACCCATTAATACTCACCCTCTCCAAAAGATCATGAGTATCTAAACTGTTTTCTTGAAGCCCAGACAAACCTGTCATATTTGTGCTTGTATTTATTATTTGCTGGTGTGTCCTGTTTGAATTTTGTGGGCCTGGAGTTTTGGAAAGTGCTCTTTTTAGCGCTATTGCCTCACTGGTAGAACAATGCAAAATCAGAATGCCAAGATCTAAGGTATCAGCAACCGAAAGTATCTGCAAATTAATGGGATCATGGATTTAAACTTTATACGGGAATCCCAAGCCTCATTGTTATGCACCTATGTGGTTCATGAAGTCAAAATTTTGGGAGACCTCTGTGTAGAACTTAATAGACTTCCCTCCCTAACTGTTAGTAATGCTAACTCCTGAAGGAACCCCCCAAAAAAGCAGAGTTAATTTTTTTTGATGATCAGGGAAGATGCTGGAAATGTATAGCAGACCAGTCAGCCTTTGTAAAGGGAAGACATGTTAAAGTTGGATTTTTCAGAACTGAATATTGTGTTCCAAAATTTGTGGTAATGCACCGTGCTGTACTTGTGCTTTTGTCACTGGTATTAATGATAATTTGTTTGTCTGCAGTATATATTGCTTGGCCCAGGTGAAACCTCTAATTATGTGATATGCAGCCCCAGTTATCACTGGCTTCCCTTTTCCAGTCTGGCATGCAGTAGAGACTGCATTAGAAAGCTAGCGAAGAGCAAATGTGTACACACCACTAAATTTCCCTTTTCAGTTGGATATGTTTGGTATAATAAATCGTTAAATTTAACTACAAACATTTTGACTCTTGTATTTGCAAAATGTTTAAAAATTATTTGGGGATAAAACGGAGTTCTTAACTTTAAAAAAAATTTCTATCACATTTATCACTTACTACTGCTGTAGCAGTGGGGGGATTTGAATAAGACAGTAGCCTGTTTCTAAAGTAATGTAATATTTGGTCAGATCTGAATAAAACTTTGCACAACCTTGTCTCAAGTGGACAGGATGCAATCTATATGTGTCCCACTTAAGCCAAAATGTCAGGACTACATCAAAACTTTTTTTCACCAGACCTGAAGCTAGACATTGTTTTCAATCATAAACTAGAGATAAGAGAATTCTGCAAACAATTATGGGTTTTTAAGCAGTTTGAACTTGGACTGTCCACTGTTAGTACAATTTCAGTGAAGCATCATGGTTGGATGTGTGAAACCTTTACACGATGTCCATTCAAACTGCGGAAAACATTCAGTGGTGCAGGTATAGATTTTGTCCTTTCAAATATAGGTGAAGGCAGTATATAATAAGTTGAAGTACTGCTGGTTACAGGTATGTCACTGGTAATGGGAGTGGTTTGAGGTGATTTTAAGTATATTAGTGCAACATTAGAATGTATTTTCTGTAATATGATTCCTCCCCCCTCCCCCCCCCCCCCCCCAACTCCCCCTTCATAGTGTATCTGTATATACTAAGTTAACTAAGCCTAACATCAACAATACAAACTAATGTCTAAACCAAGATTATTTTTTTCAGTACTGGATTTCACCATAAACATCTTTCTTTTTGCCCTTGGTCCATTTTGAAAACGGATTTGCTGCACACATCCATCAGCACTTAGCTGTCTCTTTAATGATGTTATAGTGTACGAAAACGTGGTGGTCATATCATATGCTGCGTTCCTTTCAAAGGGCATTCTTGAAACCTATGTAGTACAGATGTCTGCAAATTAAGTTTCCCTTCACCTTAACATCTATGTGATGGTATACTTTTCTTATTAACTTAAATGGCCTATTCCTTAATGCTACCAGTTTCTCTAGTTCATAGTTAACCCAGGGCTTTTGCTAGTGGAAATGGAACTGGAATACCTACCGGTTGTTTCACATCGCAGTGCAGATTAATAGTGACATTTTGTATTTTGCTAAATCTTATTGTAGATCTTGGGTATGATTCCGGTTTTCTTCCAACACTGTTAACTTGAATTTGCAACCTACATTTGCAGGAGATAGGCAGTTTCTATAAGCAACCATGCCACTTGTGAACCGAAACCTGCGTGCTCATATATGCCAGATGGACTAAACATTATCCTTTAGTTATGCTATAAAGCAGCAGAGACAATGTGGGATGCCCACTATTCTCTACTCCAAAAGGCAGTAAATACTGATTTGTCAGACTCTTACATTCAGGTTAAAAATTAATTGTTTAATTCAGAAGAAAAATAATTATCTGGAAGCAGAAATATATAGCAAGGTACTAAGTACAAATACTAAGAAAATAATGCTTGATTTAGCCCTACAGGAGATTAAAATATCTTGTTCAGAATGTACACACGATACGGCAGTCTTTTTAAGACTTTTGGAGGAAACATACTTTTTGTAGCCTTACCGATAAAATGACCATGTGTAATGCAGCATAAATCCTAAGTCTGTGTGAAAAAACCAAGTGCCAGAAACTGGACAGAACTGTACTATAGATTAATAAAACAGTCCTCTCTCTTTCCCCCCCCCCCCCCCCCCCCCCCCCAGCAGCTTGTACAATTTTTAGGTCTTAAAGGCAGGTTTCATCATCCAAGATGAAATACATTGTATGAAGAGCCATTGGGCAATTTGACGCACACCATCTGTAACTCGCACCTGCCAAGGTTTTATACACGTGCATTTTGAACTTCTACTAAAACAAACCCCACTCCTTTATCTGTTTAATTACCAGATCAATCAATTTGCCCCATTTCTTGCAGCATGACTCCAATTTCCATTTTACCATTAGTTATTTCTAAAAATTTACCTTGTATATCTTTGAAGATATATATATTTTCACAATTTTATGTACAAGAGCAACTCTGACTTTTTTAACAGTTCCTATAACTAACATCACAATTTACTTTGGGTAACTGCCTCCTTAACTCTCTCAGGCAAATGAGTTTTCAGACATGCCTGCATTAAAAAAAAAAGTGTGGGCGGGAAAAGAAAAAGCTAGATATAAAAAAAACTGCAGCTGCAACTTCTAACTCTGTGTTCTACTTTGTTTTTGTTTCTAGTCATTCTTTTTGGCGGGGGTTGATCAGCTGGATTATTTTTTTCTCCACCCAGGATTTAAAAAAATCTAAAATGGGAAGGTGGGGGTCTGACTGTTGGCTGCTAACTTGCGTAGTGCAGTGCCCCCTGCTGCAAGATGAATGTCAATGCAGAGAGAGGAAGCAATTTTCAGTAACATTTTTATCTGATGAAGGTTTGAGTATTTGATGGGGAAATAAAACCTTTTCTAGCTTGTTACTGTCATCAAATGTATCAGCAACTCTTATTTGTTGCAGAATTGTGATACTGATACCTAGGAGTTAAATGGTTTAAATGTGGACAGTATATGATGGACGGTAATGCACTCCATGTGGATAAGAAAAGCTGTTGAGGTTTGTGAGAAGAAAGTGAAGTGTTTGTGACAGTACTGCCAGATATATATATTGCAGTTTGCTTCCATCAAAGCACACCTGACTCTTCAAATTCACTGTTTGCAGCAAAGTATGTTAATGGGCAGGGCACTTTAAAAGAGAGCATGGTGTTATGGTATGAAGTCATCAATATAATATGATATGTCATGTTACTGTGTTCAAGGGAAAGTAGCAAATAACAGATGTCAAGCTTACACATTGCATTAAAGATAACCAAGCACAAATTTCATCAACATGATCTAGGATGGAGTTGTGCTTGTAGCTGATGAAACGGATTGCTGTATTTTAATACTAAATTTGAAAGACTAAACTCTTATGTTCTGTGTCGAGGTGCGAAATACACTGCCTTAAAGTATACAGAATTCTTAAGTCAGAAACAAACTGCAGCTCAACCATTATCTCTTATTACAGTGCATAAGTTTTTACCAAAAGCAGACAGCTTCACTGTATGAAGTGATGTGTGGTGGGTACTGAAGGTTTACAAACTTGAAGAGATGCTCATTAAATGATACTACAGAGGCCTTGATTTGATAAGTGATGACCATGGTACTTGTTCTAAGCTGGTGTTGCACACTAAAGCACATCCTAAATAATTCTAATGTATAGATTTTCATACTGGCATCTCCCGATCTCTAAGGACGCCAGATTTCTGTCTCGATCATCAGATTGCTATATTTTTCTGCATTTGTTGACTTAACGTGCTATTTCTTGTATAAAAATAAAGTGCTGGCAATTACATAGGGGATATACTGCACCAAAACTAGCCATTCGGCCCAACCAGTCCATGCTGGCATTTATACTCCACTTGAGCCTCCTCCTGTCTTGTCTTCATCTAAATCTCTCAGCATAATCCTCTATTCGCGGCTCCCTCATGCTTGTCCAGCCTCCTCTTAAATGTATCTATACTTTTCGCTTCATCCATTCCCTGTGGTAGCGAGTTCCACATTCTGGTCAGGCAGCATCTGTGGAGGGAGAAACAGAGTTAATGTTTCAGATCTGTCACCTTTCGTCAGAACATTTCGTTAACCTAGAGCAAATGTTAACGGAAATGTTTTCTGTGACAATGGTACTGTTTTCCTTTTGGGTAGCTGACACTGTTGAAAACTAGGACAGGAAGGACCCAGGATTGATTTAATATTTGAAATTGGATTTCCTCATGCTGAAAAGTTTCAAACCCATGTACCAACGTGACCATGAAAGTGGCGACCTATAATTACTATCTGGCCACATTTTTGATATCCATTTTATCTGAGTAGGATTTTCTTTGTGAACTTGGTCCAGGCCTGATGAAACCTACTGTATCCTGTTCGATTATTCAGCAAAGCTAATGGAACAGTAACACTTGATTTAAGACAAGTTAAATGCATGCTGATGTGTCCTAAGGGCAGCCTGACACAAAAATGTTTTCCCCGCCCTATGGAGGTATCTCATTAAAGCTGTCAGTGAGTCATTATTAAGTTTTCATGTGGTTGTGTGTTTTGATGCTAATGTAATGTGTATGACTTGTTTCATTTCAGCACAAATGTGGTTATGAATTATTCAGAGATCGAGTCTAAGGTTCGAGAAGCAACCAATGATGATCCGTGGGGACCTTCGGGGCAGCTAATGGCAGATATCGCCAAGTAAGTACTAATCTTACTGAGCTCTGGGGGTATCTCCAGATATGCATGGATTGAGCATGCTGCTAAATTATCTGTTCAAACCATTGATTTATTTATTGTTTGAGTAAAAGCTGTGATATTGCTGTTTTGGTCCGGAGGTTGCATTTCAAAATAAGAAATTGAATTTACACCATGTTCATTTTACTTCAAGAGCAAAACGCAGTGGAATGGGAATGGGCTGGGGAAAGCATATGGGAACTGGAACGCCTAATGATGTTGCTCCAGGAGCAGCCCTGACCCCACTCTTCATGAAGATTATGCAGTTTGTTACGCTTGTTACATTTTGTTTCTAATGGTCTTGAGCTGCGCAGGACGAGTGAAAAGGATGTTATCACTTTAACCCCACCAACCTCTTGCATCATTCCTAGTTGTTACAGTGCAAGTAACATTTACTTTTAAAAGAACTAACATTTTACAAATTATTTCAGTGCATGCTAAAGGATATCCCATAAAATTCCATTCTTCCCTGCAAATCACAGTGCACAATTTGTTACTGGGTTTCAGGAGCTTTATATGAAATAACTTTATACTGGTTGCATTGCTAATGAGTAAAGCAATGTAAAAAATGCTTGGGGATCAGCACTTTAACCTAGCAAATTGTATTGTACAAGTTTTATTTAACTTGCTGTACTTAAGCCAGTACGTCAATACAATTGTGAAGTACTCATCGCCTCCAATTGGTCCCACCCCTACCACTATCAGTGATGAACCTGTAACCGACAGTACTTCAGCCCAGTGTTATGCACCTGAAAGTACTCTCTCTGGACGCAACCCAAGTTTAGATGGAAAAAAAAAAAAATTTTACTGCAGTGTTTTTCACTGTTGAAGGGGACTTTGCAGGAAAAATTCACATACTCAAATCTCGGTGACAATGCTGGTCCTTATAATAAATAACTGTACAGATTTTGCTAGATTGCAGTGCATTGCAAGTGCAAAGATAGAACTTCACATAAACCTTCACAGGGCAAAGGCTAGAAAGCTGTAGTCAAGAATTTAGCTTAGTGACTCTAATTAATTTTTAAAAGAGCCCACCATATTTATGTGGCTAGCTGCTCAGACCAGGATTTCTCAACATTGCTTTATACATTTAAAAAAAAATTTCACCAAGTTTTAAATTTTGTTCCTCAATCTACCTAGTCATGTAGACTACAACTAGATGATCTTTTGTGATATGTTTCACACATTACCCTGCCCCTGCACTGAGATCCAGCTTCATGGGTCTGTGGCGTCTACTTGACGTTCCGGGATATAATTGGTTGAAGGGACACATTCTGGTTCTGATTGGTGGGTGAAAAATCTCTGCAACATTACATTCAGTTGCAATATTTGTAATTATATAGTTAGTTAGACAGATAGGTGTGAGCAGGATAGAAAACTGGATAAAGTGAGAGCTTAAGTGCTTAGGTGATGCAAGCTTGGGTTTTGAAAGCCTGCAGATTGTAGAAGATGATGAGAAGACTGTAGAAGTGTGAAAGATAACTGATGACACTCATTGTGCTAAGCAATCAAAACATCAGTGGCGTGAATATTTGTTTGGATCAGGCCCATGCACACTTACTGCTTTAGGAATTCTGCATTGGAACTGGCCATGAGCAGAAAGTGGTTCCGTGTGTTGGAAATCTCTGTTTAGTAAGCTCCTTCTTAATTTTCCCCCACCTCTAACCTCTCCTCCAATGCAAGTCAGTTAAACTCCACTGGCCATTAGAAATATTGGGGCCTGTAGTAGTGTTCAGGAAAATAATTATCTTAAATATGTCAAAAACTTTTCTCTCCATCACAGAAGTATTGAGTTCAGATATGTTTGGGAGGAAATTCCAATTCATGAAGTGTATGTGATCATAACTAATTAGTGGTAAAAGTGTGGTACAATTTTAAGTCATATCTCTGCATTTTAGAGTCAGAATGTGCAGAGTATTTTCCTGTCATTTGTTGCCCAGTATCCTGTATGTATTATCAACAACTATGGTTTTACCTGCATTGCCAGCTCGTCCTTCCAGGGCAGTGAATGCTTTTGTAAACTGTACAATATAATGAATGATCACAGGATGAATTGGCTGTTTATTTGCATCCTCCTTGATTTAGAGCTAGTAAGTGTGCAAACTGATCCAAAATCAATGAAGGACCCAGTTTGTATCTGCAACTTGTCCCAGACCATCTGTTACATATGTAATAACACTAAATATTTGATATGCTGTACATCAGATCAACACAGAAAACTCTTAGTAGCCAGCTGGGGTCTGCTGGGGCATTTTTCTTTCATATTAATGTACTGACAATAATTTGTGGTACTGCTTGATTCATAATGCCTATTTGTAAAAGGAAATGTTATGTGTGTATGCCAAACCTATTCTGCCACCTACAGCCAGCCCTTATTTATTGCTTCTGCTGTGGGAGCACACACCCACAGCAATTTCCTTTTTACGAGTAAAAATAGCACAGAGTAAACGCCTAAGGTCCCACTCACACACTGTTCAGTTCTTTTGCTTTGTTTTCTTTCTTTACATATATTGGATCTGCTAAAGCTGCTTTTTTTATTGTAGGTCTACGTTTATGTATGAGCAGTTTCCTGAAGTTATGAACATGCTTTGGAGTCGTATGCTGAAAGACAATAAAAAGAACTGGCGGCGGGTCTATAAGGTGGGGTAACCAAGCATTCCTTTCTCATTTCATGGCACTTCCTATTCAGACTTCCCAAATTTCTAAATGCAACTTTTTCTTTTTTTTTTAAAAAACTCATGGAGGAGGTTAATATATTGTAAAAAAAACAAAGCAGATTTTATTGTTTTATTTTGACATTGAAAAATTGACTAAAGAAATTTAATATTTGTGCTGTCAACCATCTGCCAAATAGTAGCACAATCTGTCTCAAATTCATGATCACATAAAATGGTTTAAATGCTAAAATCTCGAGTGGTTTGCATCACATTAAATATACTCTGTACCATCATTTTTTTCTTCAGTTTTAAATTTTCCAATAGTTCTCTTTTTTATATTGCTGCACAGCACAGTGGTCTTTACTATTAAAACATTTGAACTCCGTTTCAACTACATTGAGGAAAATTGCATCAATTTAAAAACAGCATTGAATTTCATTACATCGTAAAGCTTCAGTCTCCAAATGGGATAGAAGCAATTGATAGTATTTTGTTGCCATTAGAGGTGGTGTTCCATTGAACATCAGAGATCATTCTCAGTCAAAAAGTGGCGGTTGAAGCACCTCAAAATGGGGCAGGGAAAATCTCAGTTGTAAAGTCACTCTCTGAAATTCAGTAGAATGACTGTGTCTCTGTATTTGAACATTCCCTTTTTTTGTTTCAACATCCATATTTGAAGGAGCCATCTCCCATTTTTTTAAAAAATAGGGCCACATATTAACATTTCTTATAAACTTGTGGAAATTTTCACACTATGTTAATGGTGCAGCTATTCTTGTAGAAAGAATTCATATTTTCAGGAATTGCGTCTTATCAATTTTATTTGTTGTTTGAACTTGTCCATGGATCTGACCTGAATTTTATGTAACTTCTATTTTGTGTATAATGAACATTATTTTGCAATGAGATTTTTGCATGCTAGTGCATTTATCCATCTTTGTGTTTTCTAATGGCCTTCAAGTTGGGTCCAAACCATTGTAAAATGTATGAGCTAAAACTAAGACTATAGAAAATATCCAAGCACTATTACATCAATTTAATTAAAAAAAACTACACCTTGGATCTTTTTTATTTGAACTAATCCCACAGGATCTTGAGGCAGATGAGAGGCATGTGATGCTGAAGCTTGCGTTTTATTTTTCTCTCATTGGAGTGAGAATCAACTTAGAACTATCTGAACTAAAAGCAAAGGTTGTCA
This sequence comes from Pristiophorus japonicus, assembly GCF_044704955.1. Classification (NCBI taxonomy): domain Eukaryota; kingdom Metazoa; phylum Chordata; class Chondrichthyes; family Pristiophoridae; genus Pristiophorus; species Pristiophorus japonicus. The sequence continues at coordinate 133,504,166 of NC_091980.1, read as the reverse complement.
AGTTTATTTCTGAAATTCCCTATCTTTTTAGAATTTGTATAGGATGTAAAGGCTCAGACCACGATTCTTAAGGCTTTAATCTGCCATTCAAGGCACTTTTAGCACGCACTATAGAGTCCAGAAATTTTGGCCAATATTTATCCCTCAACCAACTTCAGCTGGTTATGCATCTCATTGCTGTCTGTAGGTCCTCGCTATGCGCAAATTGTTTCACACATTTCTCTACATTACAGCGGTGACACTCATTTCAAAAAGTGCTTCATTGGTTGTAAAGCATTTTTTGAGACTTCCTGAGTTTGTGAAAGGCTCTGTATAAATGCAAGTTATTTCCTTGCCGTTTATTTCTAAATTGCTAAAACGATTGTATAAACTTTGAAACCTTTAACAAGATAGTTTATTTTTTGCTTCCCCCCCTCTCCCCAAAACATAAAAAATAAAAGCTGTGTTTTGTTTATGACTTGAGATGTGCAATTTTTTTTTTCAACATATTTAAATGCATCTTAGCAATATTTAAAAACTTGGTTAGCTGATGGCTTTGAACAAACAAGGCAAAGGGCATGTTTGAAATTTGCTTATTTAATGTATGTTCAAGATGCAAGAAGTAAATCATTACATCCAAGAGCTTTTCGTCTTCTGATTATCTAGTAATAGATATATTTTACAATGTTTTTGGACAAATTCTTTAAATCTGTTCATGAAACAATGACTCCATGTGCCCTTTGTTTAATAACATATAAAAACGTGGAATTAATATTCTTGTAAGTGTAACAGACAACTGCAGTAATCCCCAATGTGTTTCACTGCTGAGACTCAATGATAAACAGCCGCAGATGGTAATTAACGAGGTTCAAATGCTGCAGACTATTATTTGGTCTGTTGAAGAGAATGCAGAGCTTACAGTATTTATCTCCTAATGTGTGAAATCTTTACTGAATTTTTAAAAAACTTTCAAACATGTCAGTCAACATGCAGTGTACTGTGAAAATATGTTCAACTATTTGGATTTTTAAATTGATTTACAGTACTATTTGAATGGGCGGGTGGGGAGGAGGATTGGTAACGAAATTATAGGCTACCATATTTGCAATATCCCGACAGGATGATCGTTTTCAAATGCAAATTTTAGATGGAAATTTGAGACATGTATTTTTTTTAAGTTTCCAGTTTGTACCCTTTCAGTTTACAGTACATTTTGTCTATTTTCCAGCTAAAGCTGCAGTCTCTGACAAAAGAGCAACTTTCAAAGCTAACGTTTCGAAAGTGTGTCATTCGTTGTGCATACTTGATTATGAGCAGGCATGTAGTGACCATTATAGCAGGCTGGGATCTGAGAGAGTTGTGTGTGTATTTCCTCCACCTCCTACTGTGTTTGTTATTGTGCAAGCTTTGACAAGCTGTATTGGTTACAGGTTGTAGCAGAAGTGCAGAATATTATAGTGTATTATCATGTCATTGTGTAGATTTTATTTTTTTTCTAATACCCGCTTGTCTTTCCTTTTTGGTGTCAGCTGTAATGAAATTTTAGATTGGGAGGAAGTTCTGTACCTGAAGAGAAACTCCCTAATGACTAGTTGACTGCTGATCTTGTGCTTCATAATTCAAAAAATAATTTGTTGGTTTACATTATGTGGCAGATTTGACACATTGTTTGATGGCGAATTTTGCTTTCTTTTGTATAGAGGGGGTCAAAAGCATTTATTAAAGAGGAAAGCACAAAGAATTTTGTTTCTCAAAATTGTGCTGACTTAAAATCAGCTTACGGGTATTAAATTTTATAATATAATCTGTCACGTGCATTACCCTTTACGATGTAATTTTCTGAATTTAATCCTTACATATTACAGTTTTAGTTTACTCTGTGTAGTGAAAGGGCCTTGGAAATAGTGCCCTTGTAATTGTGCAAGGGCACAGTGTCAAGTGGAAGAGTATGTTTTGTAGTTATTATAAATAATAGCTAATAAATATTTTCTATGTGCATCGACTAATTGGCAGACCGGGTCACACTTTCACCACCTAGCTCGGAAGAATGCTACTAATTAGTATGTTGTGAACGCATCAATATCGCTTTAATTTTTACTTGTGTGAAAGGCAAATTTATTTATGTTCTGTTCAGTTGGTAAACTAATCATGCAGCTGTCAATTTTGATTTGTGCTGGGAATTCCTCCCACTGACTGCTGACATTCACGGTACTTTATTAAAGCAGAAAGCAATCATTGCAATGTGGCAGGGTGCGACTTTGTTCTCGCAAACATAAAACATTTCTCTCATCGTGTTTTTTTTTCCCCTCCTCTTCCCTTTACAGTCCTTGCTTCTTTTGGCTTACCTCATAAAGAATGGGTCAGAACGAGTAGTTACCAGCGCCAGAGAACACATTTACGATTTGCGGTCAATGGAGAACTACCATTTCGTAGGTAAGCAAACCTCCAACGCTAGGGAGCAAAAAAAAAGCTTTGAGCAAATTATAACAGCAAGTGGAGTTGTCAGTCACCTGAGCCAGTAGATCAGCTTCCTTCATTAATTAGAATGTGACTGGTGGCACTATCTGAAGTGTACAGAGTCTGAGATTTGGGGGCCCTAGAGTATTAATTAGCGAAGACAAGAACTCGCAGAAAGGACATGGTAATAACAACACAACTAGCACAACATGAGTGCTCAGGTTTTTCTTTTTAAAAAAAAAACACAACAGCTATGACTCCCCTGTGATGCTCATAAAGAAATTGCCTTAATTACACAGGAAGGAAAGGTTAGACACCAACACAGACTAATCTGTTTGAAGAAGCAAGAATATCTGCAAATAATATTTACAGTGCAATGGCAATAAGGCCATGTTTTTATTGTTTTGACATTAAAGTCAAAACTTGAGGATTGAAATAAAACTGATATTAGACTTTGTCATATGTGGATGTACAACCTAAAAATAACCCAGGTGCCTTTTTTATATGGACAAATTCTGCTGGATCGACAAAGCTGTTCAGTTTCAAGTCCAATAGCTCAATTTGGGAAGAATCGCTTTTCAAAAATTGTCATTTATTGCTTTCTGTAATTAGCAATGCAGCTTTGTGCATATAGCCAATATTCTACAGACAGATGCTGCAAAAATTTAATTGGTGTATTCGCCGTGATGCAAATTTTTTTTCATATCTGGAAATTAAAATCGTACCATTTTCAATTCAATTTGTGTTCTGATTTTTTTTACTTGTATGAAAGTTGCTTTAAGACCATACAGGTATAAAATTGGTATTTTGAGACTGGGAGTAAGCATATTGCAAGCGGCCTCGACTATGCTGGACTAAGGGAGTGAAACCTTAGCCAGAGTTCAATGTTCCTAATCATTTCCAAAAAATGGGATTAGGTGTTGCTCTGCTAGAATAGCCTGTGGGCATTAAAATGTATAGACTCACAAAAGAACAGATGAGGTGCAGGAGAGCTGGTGGCACACATCGCCCTATACCCCAGTCGTAACTATCAAAAGAGAATGAAGAAAATTGACTTGATAGTTTACAGTATTAACAGCATGAAACTTACCTGCTCAGCCAGCCTCATGCTGCCTTCACACTGCTATTTTCCAGTATTGATTTTTAAACTGTGCTTAACATCATGCTATTATCCTCAGAACATCATTTTGGATAAAAGGTGATTTATATATTTGCCATAAGCACATGATAATCCAAGTTTCCTGTTTCGTTCACACATCAAGTTCTTTATATTCATTAGAGTTTTTTCACTGGGAAGCTTTGATCTAATCCATTTAGTACCTGCCGAGTGCATTTCAAATTGTCCGATTGTTGATTTGGAGATCTCATTTATTGTTCTCTGAATGTCTTTGTTTGTTTACCTGATTTTTCACTGCTATCCTCAGATGAAAATGGCAAAGACCAAGGAATAAATGTCAGACAGAAGGTGAAAGAAATGGTGGAGTTTGTACAGGACGATGATCGCCTACGGGAAGAGCGGAAAAAAGCTAAGAAAAACAAAGACAAATACATTGGGGTTTCTTCAGACAGCATGGGAGGCTTTAGATACAGTGAGTACTGAGATGCTTAGTGCAAATAGCAAAGGATGAACATGTTAAGCATCTGACTTTGAAGTTTTTCTTTTGGGTGCTCTGCAAGGATTCAGAAGAGGGACAAAAATGTAGCTGAGCTATTTGCATTTGGAAGCAAAGATTTCAAACCTAACTTTGAACAGTTCTATGACCTACATTCCAAACAATCTTCCACACGTATTTTAACTTGCACAATTAAATGGAAAACAGCATGGAATGCTCCTAACTATAGAATGATGACAACTCTTCACTGTTAAAATCTAACCATCCAAATGTTTTGGTCTGTTCAGGGAATGCTGGAAATAATGTTTGCTGGTTTAGTCAGTTTGTCTAATTCGACTTTCAAATACACATCTGGAAATAGTAGGAAAGCCATTTTTGCTGTTACAAATCCAGCCCAGACTGATGAGATCTCCTTTGTTGGCTGCCTGTAAGGGTTTGTGAAATGTGTGGGCAGTCTCAATCTGGATCTTACTGGCCATGGACCTACAGCATAAAACTGCCTCTTAATTCGACACTTAATTGCCAATGTCACTTAGATGTCATATAATGTCTGGTGTGAGAAATGGAACAAATGTCACACACATGCAAAAGAGGGTGATCTTCTGAGATCAAGGCTGGGCAGTGTAGAGGGAGTTTTACTTTGCATCTGGCTATGCTATAACTGACCTGGGAGTGCCTGATGCTGTCACTGGGTTTCTGAAATTAGTTCTGTGTCATCAGTAACATCCCATACCTTTTCTGAGTTAAATGAAACAATAGTAACCCTAGATCAGTACTTTGCATAAATTACAACTTAAACTGCTGACAATTCTTTACTACCTACTCCATTTAATTATGCCGATAGCTTTGTTGTACAATCTCTGCAATAAAAATTTCCTATCCCACCTCAAATTTTCTGTAATCTCGTTTTGCATTCCCCCTTCTTTCATTCAGGCAAAGCTTGAGTTCCAGGCATAAAATTCCATGCATTTTCCTAGCCCTTTGATACTCCAAGTGGCCATTCTTCAAATGGAAGTGTTGGTGATGAAAGGGCATAACAGCCATCTTTAATGCAGTCCTCACCTAACATGCACTTGTACATGGGTCACTGCACATTCTGGACAATTGGCGCTCCTAAGTACTATGCAGTGGTACTTGCTGGAAGTGTACATCTCTGGACATTGTGTGAGGACAGGATTGCACTTGGCTGAGCTGGATCGCCAAGGCTGTGTAGCCTGTCGATACACAGGAACATAAGAATTAGGAACAGGAGTAGGCCATCTAGCCCCTCGAGCCTGCTCCGCCACTCAACAAGATCATGGCTGATCTGGCCGTGGACTCAGCTCCACTTACCTGCCTGCTCCCCATAACCCTTAATTCCCTTATTGGTTAAAAATCTATCTATCTGTGATTTGAATACATTCAATGAGCTAGTCTCAACTGCTTCCCTGGGCAGAGAATTCCACAGATTCACAACCCTCTGGGAGAAGAAATTCCTTCTCAACTCTGTTTTAAATTGGCTCCCCCGTATTTTGAGGCTGTGCCCCCTCGTTCTAGTCTCCCCGACCAGTGGAAACAACCTCTCTGCCTCTATCTTGTCTATCCCTTTCATTATTTTAAATGTTTCTATAAGATCACCCCTCATCCTTCTGAACTCCCAACGAGTAAAGACCCAGTCTACTCAACCTGTCATCATAAGGTAACCCCCTCATCTCCGGAATCAGCCTAGTGAATCGTCTCTGTACCCCCTCCAAAGCTAGTATATCCTTCCTTAAGTAAGGTGACCAAAACTGCACGCAGTACTCCAGGTGCGGCCTCACCAATACCCTGTACAGTTGCAGCAGGACCTCCCTGCTTTTGTACTCCATCCCTCTCGCAATGAAGGCCAATATTCCATTCGCCTTCCTGATTACCTGCAAACTAACTTTTTGGGATTCATACACAAGGACCCCCAGGTCCCTCTGCACCGCAGCATGTTGTAATTTCGCCCCATTCAAATAATATTCCCTTTTACTGTTTTTTTTTCTCCAAAGTGGATGACCTCACATTTTCCGACATTGTATTCCATCTGCCAAACCTTAGCCCATTCGCTTAACCTATCTAAATCTCTTTGCAGCCTCTCTGTGTCCTCTACACAACCCGTTTTCCCACTAATCTTTGTGTCATCTGCAAATTTTGTTACACTACACTCTGTCCCCTCTTCCAGGTCATCTATGTATATTGTAAACAGTTGTGGTCCCAGCACCGATCCCTGTGGCACACCACTAATCACCGATTTCCAACCCAAAAAGGACCCATTTATCCCGACTCTCTGCTTTCTGTTCGCCAGCCAATTCTCGATCCATGCTAATACATTTCCTCTGACTCCGCGTACCTTTATCTTCTGCAGTAACCTTTTGTGTGGCACCTTATCGAATGCCTTTTGGAAATCTAAATACACCACATCCATCGGTACACCTCTATCCACCATGCTCGTTATATCCTCAAAGAATTCCAGTAAATTAGTTAAACATGATTTCCCCTTCATGAATCCATGTTGCGTCTGCTTGATTGCACTATTCCTATCTAGATGTCCCGCTATTTCTTCCTTAATGATGGCTTCAAGCATTTTCCCCACTACAGATGTTAAACTAACCGGCCTATAGTTACCTGCCTTTTGTCTGCCCCCTTTTTTAAACAGAGGCATTACATTAGCTGCTTTCCAATCCGCTGGTACCTCCCCAGAGTCCAGAGAATTTTGGTAGATTATAACGAATGCATCTGCTATAACTTCCGCCATCCCTTTTAATACCCTGGGATGCATTTCATCAGGACCAAGGGACTTGTCTACCTTGAGATCCATTAGCCTGTCCAGCACTACCCCCCTAATGATGGTGATTGTCTCAAGGTCCTGCCTTCCCACATTCTCGTGACCAGCAATTTTTGGCATGGTTTTTTTGTCTTCCACTGTGAAGACCGAAGCAAAATAATTGTTTAAGATCTCAGCCATTTCCACATTTCCTATTATTAAATCCCCCTTCTCATCTTCTAAGGGACCAACATTTACTTTAGTCACTCTTTTCCGTTTTATATATTGGTAAAAGCTTTTACTATCTGTTTTTATGTTTTGCGCAAATTTACTTTCGTAATCTATCTTTTCTTTCTTTATTGCTTTCTTAGTCATTCTTTGCTGTCGTTTAAAATTTTTCCAATCTTCTAGTTTCCCACTAACCTTGGCCACCTTATACGCATTGGTTTTTAATTTGATACTCTCCTTTATACCCATAGTCCAGGCTCACACCTGTATGATAGGGATAAGGTACTGGAGGTTTGTTGGAAAGGAGGGGAGGAATGGAAAGGCAAAAACAGCACTATGCTTCATGCTGAACTTAAAAAGCACAATCATATTATTGACCTCCTAAGTTGTATAACTGCTTATACTGGAGGTCATTGCTTTTGATCTTACAAGGAAAGGATAAATCTGTTACCTGTTACTGGCCGGACTGTGGAGGATAAATCTGGTCCTAACCATGGAATGTGGACAGTAAGTCCAGTAGTGGAAAGGGAATGTAGCACAGGGAACTTTCCTATATTTGAGATTCTGAACAGCAGTGAGTTTCTGTGTAACGTGGCAGAGATTCAAAAGGAAAAGTGGGAATAAAATAATAAATTTATAGAAATACACAGCAGGTCCATCGGCATCTAAAAAGACACTGGAATGTTTGGAGTGGCAACCCTACTGATCTACAGGTCCAAGCAGGATTTCCCACCAGGAAAGTTAATCTGTCTTTTCTCTCCAGTTGTTGAGATTTTGCGTATTTCTAAGATTAACTTTTTAAAATTTCTGTACATATTATGCTTGGTTGTGAAATATTGCAAGGAAATGCTTGGTTATGAATGAAAAGGTTGTTTGCATTTAGTGATAGTGAGGTACAGTATTTGGTGAGTCAGCATGGTAACTCCTATGTAACGAGATCAGTGATACAGACAAACCACCTTTCAGCAGAATGTTGTACCTACTACTGATTTACATGGTCGGCAGTATCTATATGGAAAGGACAGGTCACCACTTTTTAAAAAAGGAGGGAGAGAGAAAACGGGTAATTATAGACCAGTTAGCCTGACGTCGGTAGTGGGGAAAATATTGGAATCAATTATTAAAGATGAAATAGCAGTGAATTTGGAAAGCAGTGACAGGATCGGTCCAAGTCAGCATGGATTTATGAAAGGGAAATCATGCTTGACAAATCTTCTCGAATTTTTTGAGGATGTAGCTAGTAGAGTGGACAAGGGAGAGCCAGTGGCTGTGGTGTATTTGGACTTTCAAAAGGCTTTTGACAAGGTCCCACACAAAGAGATTGGTGTGCAAAATCAAACCACATGGTATTGGGGGTAATGTATTGACGTGGATAGAGAACTGGTTGGCAGACAGGAAGCAGTGAGTCGGGATAAACTGGTCCTTCTCGGAAAGGCAGGCAGTGATTAGTGGGGTGCCGCAGGGTTCAGTGCTGGGACCCCAGCTATTTGCAATATACATCAATGATTTAGATGAAGGAATTGAGTGTAATATCCAAGTTTGCAGATGACACTAAGCTGGGTGGCGGTGTGAGCTGTGAGGAGGATGCCAAGAGGCTGCAGGGTGACTTGAACAGGTTAGGTGAGTGGGCAAATGCAAAGCAGATGCAGTATAATGTGGATAAATGTGAGGTTATCCACTTTGGTGGCAAAAACAGGAAGGCAGAATATTATCTGAATGGTGACAGATTAGGAAAAGGGGAGGTACAATGAGACCTGGGTGTCATGGTACATCAGTCATTGAAAGTTGGCATGTAGGTACAGCAGGCAGTGAAGAAGGAAAATGGCATGTTGGCCTTCATAGCTAGGGGATTTGAGTATAGGAGCAGGGAGGTCTTGTTGCAGCTGTACAGCGCCTTGGTGAGGCCTCACACGGAATGTGTGTTCAGCTTTGGTCTCCTAATCTGAGGAAGGACATTCTTGCTATTGAGGGAGTGCAGCGAAGGTTCACCAGACTTATTCCCAGACTGGCAGGATTGACATATGAGGAGAGACTGGATCGACTGGGCCTGTATTCACTGGAATTTAGAAGAATGAGAGAAGATCTCATAGAAATATATAAAATTCTGACGGGATTGGACAGGTTAGAGGCAGGAAGAATGATCCCGATATTGGGGAAGTCCAGAATCAGGGGTCACAGTCTAAGGATAAAGGGTAAGCTATTTAGGACCGAGATGAGGAGAAACTTCTTCACTCAGAGTGTTAACCTGTGGAATTCTCTACCGCAGAAAGTTGTTGAGGCCAGTTCGTTAGATATATTCAAGTGGGAGTTAGATATGGTCCTTGTGGCTAAAGGGATCGGGGGTATGGAGCGAAAGCAGGAAAGAGGTACTGAGATGAATGATCAGCCATGATCATATTGAATGGTGATGCAGGCGCGAAGGGCCGAATGGCCTACTCCTGCACCTATTTTCTATGTTTCTATGCATCCACTGTCTCATTAAAATTCATCAGGCTGCTTTGTGATAGTTCCCTTCTGATCTAATGCATGTCTTCTGTGGGCAGGTGGTTTTAGTTCGAGTTCTGATGTCCGAAGCCTTTTGCACAGGATAGGACACCCCTCCGCGCACGCGCTTTATTAAAAAATTCTCTTTTTTTTCCCTCGCCCCCGTCCCCCCCCCCCCGTCCCTAACCGCTCATGCCCCACTCTCCCCAAATGGTTATGTTGTGAAGGTTCATCAGGAATGAGGCACAGTAGGAAACCAAGATGTTAAATCATGTGGTTGCTTTATTGTTGGATTCAGATACCAAGAATTACTTAGATTTTACAACACAGGCCCCAAGTTTCCACATGATTTGCTCCTGATTTTTAGGAGCAACTGGTGTAGAACGGAGTATCTTAAAAATCGGAATTCTCGACATTTAGTTTGCTCCAGTTCTAGTCAGTTAGAACAGTTTCACTTTGGAACAGAATTTTTTTTTCAAAAGGGGCGTGTCCGGCCACTTACGCCTGTTTTCAAAGTTTCGTCAGTGAAAACTTACTCCAAACTAACTTAGAATGGAGTAAGTGAAGATTTTTGTATGCTCGAAAAAACCTTGTCTACACTTTAGAAAATCAGGCGTAGGTTACAAATTAGGCATAGGGAACGAGGTGGGGGGGAAGGGAAGTCATTAAATTCTACAATCAATCCTTAGTTATACTTATACAAATATTATACAAATAAATCCAACCTGAATAAAAATTTATAAGCAAAGAAAAGATTAAATAAACCATGTTCCTACCTGTGTGAAATAGCATCAGCCTTCGAGCTGCTGTGCTTCAGGCAGGCCTTTCATTTTGGAGACAGGCAGGGGTGTGGCGTCAGTGTCTCGACGGCAGCGGCAGCAAGCTTCAAGCTGAGCTGCAGTGCTTGAGGCAGGCCTTCATTCTCTTCGTGGCTGACCGCGAAGAAGCAACACCGGACGGACCCGAGGCCATTCGGCCGTGAGATATCAGCGGCGACAGTGGCTGGCCGGCAGCCGAAGAATCAACACCTGACACACACAGCTCTTTATGGTGCTTGAGGCCATTCGGCCACGCTTTAGGGGCGGCGTAGTGGCTCGACGGCAGCCGAAGATACAGCAGCAGCCTTCGAGCTGTGAGGGGGACTGAGGTCATTTGGACAGGGAGAGGCAGCCACATCGACAGTTTTATATTTAAATTTGCAGAATGGGTGCTGCATTGTCAACACCACGTATTATGCAATGGTTTGCCATCAGTTCACTGCATAGGAGAGAATTGATTAGAGCTCACCGCACCAGGAACGTCGTAGCCCGTAGGTTGATGGGCAGGAGACCTTACCCACGTCGACAATATTGGCACTCTTAGTTCTCCAAACACATAGTCCTTAATTTGCATGCACCAATGCAGCACCGGTTCTGCAAGTTTAGCAGTGAAAAGCTGAACTCACTGATTTCAGCAGGTGATTTATTCAGCAGTGCTGCTAAAAGCACTCCCTCACACACAGAAATATCAAAAAAAATTAAATTACAAGCCTTTGCAGGGGTCCAAGAAACAAATCTTCACTTTTTCTGCAGTCCTTTTAAAAATGGCCGAGTGCCAATGTTTGTGTGAGACTGCGCATGCGCGCACGCTCCAACACGCACACGCAGGGTTGCCGGCACCACGGAGGCTAATTTAACTTGTACCCGCCCCCTGCTATTTAGAAAATCGGCGCGAGTGTTAGGCTCCGCCCCCTGCTGCGAAGAGCGCGCCGCGCCAAGCAGACATCAATATCAGACTTTTTTTTAGGCGCAGTTTTTGGCGCGAAAAACAGGCGCCCAGCTCGGAGGTGCGCCGTTTTCGCCGCGGGACGGAACTTGGGGCCACAGAAACAGGCCATTCAGCCCAACTAGTCTGTGCTGGTGTTTATACTCAGTACGCGCCTCCTCCCATTCCATCTATCTCATCACAGCCTTTTAGCATATCTTTCTATTTGCTTTACTCTCATGGCATTAATTCTGAAATGCTCTTCAATTTGTTACCTGTGCCATTTATTTTCCAGTCAGCCAGCCAATTTGGATTCATTTGTTAAAATCTCTGCCTTGCAGGACGAGAAATCTCTTCTCCCTTCCTCTAATAGCATCAAATGTTCTCACATTGTTAGATACTATGCTAAATATTTTACTAGCAAAAAGCAATCTGCTCCGATCCATTGAGAAGCATTTGCTGGAGACAGAGATTGAGATTGGGTTAATTATACCACTAGCATCCTCCCAATTACACCAGAAATTTTGACTAGCTCGTTAACGAGTAGAACATCTGAACCACAACACACCTTTTTCTTCCCCCAACTTCCCTTCCCCGTGAGGTGAAATTCAAGATGGTTGACAGTCGCTATTAGAGGGAGGTGACACAAGCTCAAATGACCGAATGGGGAGGCTTGAGGGGCCCAAGGAGCTTCCATTATAATGAAATTCAAATCCAGAACTAATCAAATAATAGAAAATGTCAAGTGGTTGTATATTACATTGCAAAACTGACGATTCACATATGCTTATGAGGAGTTTATCTCTGCGGTGAATCCAAAACTCACGAAGTTGTTATAAACGTATTTATTCATGTGTTATTATTAAGCACATAGTGGGAGGGCGTTTTAATGCAGTGTGTCCTGATTTTCAACAATTGTTCACAGAAATCTGATTTGAGTGGATTTTTTTAGTTTATTACCTACTTTTTATGAGCGTTAGTGAAGTGATCAGGAGCTTAACGAGCTTTGGTTAAATTAGATTTTATAGTAAGTTCTTTTTCTAAAAAAACAGGGAACGAGAACCCCAGGCCCTAAAATGTCAAAATCCAATTAAGTAGTGTAATTTTACAATGATGCAAAAAGTTCTTGTTGGCTTAGTTGTGTTATTATCGACATGCTCCTTTATCATGGATGCTATTGTGTAGAACACTAATCCTTGCTGAGAAGCAAAGATGACATTACCTATAGAACATGATGTGTACAGAAGAGGCATGCAGTATACAGAAAGCATTAACTCCTTAAGCCCCGAGCTGTAATTTTCTGATACAAGTTCATAGGAGCCGGCCGCTCAGTCCCTCGAGCCTGTTCTGACAAGCATGGAATTAACAGAATGCATTGTTTTTAAGTTCAGCTAATCTCTTGCCTTAGTTTGCAGCTTGTATGAATGCAGTTTAATGCAATTTGTTGCACTTTTAATGTAGATCAGTTTGTTTAATCGTTGTCATCGCGCCGATGACCAAGTAACTTGTATCCACTTTACTACAGTACAATACAGTTCACACTTGCATGTATTTACTGTGCAAGTATACAATCTTAATGTACAAATTCCAGTTTCACTTCCTGAGTTATGTTGCATGTTTTGGACAGATAATATTACCAGAAGCTAGCACTGTCTCTTTTCATGTGTGAGGTGGAAGGGTGATGCAATGCACTGGAGCATTGCATGATATCTTAAAAAGTAAAAGATAGAGTTCAATGTTCCCAATTCTGCTTTTCTGCCAAGTTTCCCAATTGTATCTGGATTGCTATGGGGAGTTGCTGACAACAGCCTTGAGAGGTTTGATGGGAAGCGGGCAGGGAGGGAAAGGCGGAAGAACATTTTTCATTGGGCTGGTGTGTACCTAGTAGCAGCTGACGAAAGAGCAGTATTAGCAATGGTCTGGCAGCAGATGGCCAGCCTTCCCCTTAACCTCGCAGCCCAGCAAAAAGTCATATATGTGGAGAAAAATGAATTTTTGTTCTAAAATTGATAAAGTAAGAAACTGTTCAAATTTTACAACTGGTTACTATCAGTTAGTGAGCCGAAGTTGAATAAGGATATCTAAAGAAAGTTATCATCTGTATCGGGAGTCCACCCCTCCGAGCGGCTCCTTCTCTGGCTCAGCATCTGATTATGCTTTTGTGAAGCGCCTTGGGACATTTTCTGTGTTAAAGATACTATATAAATGCACTGTCCCTTTAACTGGCTGCGCGGCCCATTCAAACGCACTGTTTCTTCTATGTAAAAACTCGGTGAGCGGCCTGCATGGGACCGCCGGACCGGCTAGGCGGGAACATTGTTTCTGGCCTGTGTTGATTTGGCTGCTCAGAAGGGGCAGCAGTTGATGTGTCACAATTGGCCTCAGCACTACCAGACAAAGGAATGAGAAGATAGTTCCTGCTGCTGATGATCTGGTGACCCTATTGGAATATATGTGTGTGGATTTCAGGTTAGGACAGAATCAAGCTTGGCTTTCACTCATTCCATGGTAGAACAGCCAGCAGACACTCTCACATGAAGAATGGCCACTTGATTGAGGTACCAAACTAATACAGGAGCATATGGAACTACACTCCAAGATATGGGACTTTCAGGAGAGGAGATGGAAAATTGGAAAGAGGGGAACAAAAGTAGGAGCAGTGCTTTTGGTTCATAATATTTCACCAAGATTACAGATTTTTATTTTTGATAACCGATAAGCACTGTAGTAATTTAACATTGACATAGGGCCTGACGTATTGGTTAGGTACATCGGAATGCAAAGCCTTGGGTACGTTTCTTGTCACTTTACAGGAAAGTGATAGAATTACCAGCATTTATTCTGTCCGAGATAGTAGTGTATTATCTTAACAAGACTTACAGTAGTGCACTCACTCTTGTCTATATTACATGCGCTGAGCAACAAGAGATAATTGATTAGATTTGTGCTGCAAATTTAGCCTGTCTTTCCGAGTTCCCCACAATGTCACTTACTTAAATATTCATAAGATTCACTTACTTTCTTCCCCTGTTAGATGGCTCCATAATCAGGCTGGCAGAAAAATTGAATTAGGATGAGAGAGCATTGTACCATGATAGGGTCAAGCAGTACAGAACCAGCTTAAAGCATCTGAATGAGTCTCTTTACTGAGTTCATTTAATAATTTGTGCTTTATAGATTAAAAAAAAATGCAGCCTCAATGACATCTGATTCACATACAGCTGAACTGCAGTCTAGTGTACTTTATACGCCAGAAATTAGTTGTTGAGAACAGCGCACATCACTCCATTGTCTGCAGTTTCACTGGCATTAACCCATTAAAATGAACAGGCTAATGTTTCTGTTAAAATAACAGACAAAGGAACGAACGTGTTGCGTATTCGTCTGCTAATGTCATCACTGGTAACTTCTTGACTTTCTATGAATGCTGTGCTAATAAATGCAGTGCTTTATTAAAGATTGATGGCATACAAAATAGCTGTGATCCTCCGAGTCTAGTTTACAACATAGCTTTGAGTTTAGAGCTCACCGAATCAAAGTTAACAATTGCTGTAGAACACCAAGACAAGCTGAAGGCATTCGCTCAATTTTTGCTGTTCTGTTCTGTTCTATTCTATTGTGTTATGCAGGTGACAGGTATGATCCTGAGCCAAAATCCAAGTGGGATGATGACTGGGAAAAAGGCAACAAAGGTGCTTTCCCGTTCAGTGAAAAGTTAGGGGAGATCAGTGATAAGATTGGGACCACAATCGATGACACAATCAACAAGTTCAGAAAGAAAGATAAAGATGATTCGCCAGAAAGGTACTCTGGACATGAAAATGTCTTTTTATTAAACTTAATTTTGTTATGCTATTTCATCGCCTGGGGGGAATGCTTCTGTATGGTCCTTGTAAGTGGGTGTCATTGGAGATGTGGTGGGAAACGTTCCTGTGGTTGGTGCATGTCAGTGCTATTTCTTTTTTCTCTCCATTAGAAATAGAGAATAGATGAAATCTCCCTGCTACATTTCTAATGTTGCTAATTCACAATGGCCAGAGGAAATCTCCCCGGTACATTTACAATGTTACAGATTCACAAGGGCCAGAGGAGAGATCTCTGCTACTTTTACAATTTGCTGATTCACAATCACCAGATTCTAAAATTTGCACAGCTTCATTTTAAGGCCTGTGCCTCTAACCAGCCACACTTACGAAACTTGCCACTTGGTAATACACTTGTGTTTATTAATTGCAATTAATATTTTGACTTTAAAATACCTAAATGCTATAGGAAAATATTGACTGAGTGCTCTGGAAATATTCGTTTTCTGCTCTCTGTTCTTCAAATAATAATTAGCTTTAACTTGGGTGATTTGAGTCAAATAAAAGTCGAATCAAATACTGTAAGCAAAGTCTCGAGTAGGATTTGTATACTTCAGCTTGCAATTCTTCTGCACTATCCTAAAAATAACAGTTCCAGTTGATTCCAATTGTTTGAAAGAAAATAAATAACAAAGCACTTCACAATGGCTGAGCTTGTATTTTACAGTTGATTAACAGTGGACAATTATTTGTCATCTTTCCAATTCCAAAAGGTACAGTAGCGTAGTAGTTATGTTAATAGGCAAGTAATCCAGAGGCCTAGTCTAATCATCCAGAGAATGTAAGTTTAAATCCCATGGCAGTTTGAGAATTTGAATTCAGTTCAAAAATAAATAACTCTGGAATAAAAAGTTGCTATCAGTAAAAGTGACCTTGAAGCTATTGGAATGTCGTAAACCCCAGGACATCACTGCAGGAACTCCTTATGGCAGTCTCCTAGGGGCAACTATCTTCAGCTGCTGCATCAGTGACCTTCCTGCCATCATAAGGTCAAAAGTGGGGCTGTTCGCTGATTATTGCAGTGTTCAGCTCCATTGGCAATCCCTCAGATAATGAAGCAGTCCATGCCCACCTGTAACAAGACCTGCTCAACATCCAGGCTTGGTCAGATAAGTGACAAGTAACATTGTCTCATGTGCCAAGAAATGACCATCTCCAATATGGGTGAGTCTGGCCACCTCCACTTGACATTAAATGACATTGCCATCGCCGAATCTCCCACCATTAGCATCCTGGGGGTTACCAATGATCAGAAATTCAACTGGATCAGCCACATAAATGCTGTGTCTACTGGAGCAGGTCATAGAATCATAGAAATTTACACCTCAGAAGGAGGCCATTCGACCCATCGTGTCTGCCGGCTGAAAAAGAGTTATCTAGCCTAATTCCACTTTCCAGCACTTGGCCCATAGGTTTATGGACTTCAAGTGCATAACCAAGTACTTTTAAAATTTGATGAGCATTTCTGCCTCTACCACCCTTACAGATAGAGAGTTCCAGACCCCCACCACCCACTGGGTCAAAAAGGTTCTCCTCAACTCCCCTCATATCCTTCCACTAATTACTTTCAATCTATGCCCCCTGGTTATTGACCTCTCTGCTAGGGAAAGTAGGTCCTTCCTATCCATTCTATCTAGGCCCCTCATAATTTTATGCATCTCAATCAAGTCTCCCATAGCCTCCTCTGTTGCATAGAAAACAACTCCAGCCTATCCAATCTTTCCTCATAGCTAAAATTCTCCAATCCTGGCAACATCTTCGTAAATCTCCTCTGTACCCTTCCCAGTGCAATCGCATCATTCCTGTACACAGTACTCTAGCTGTTGCCTAACTAGTGCTTTGTACAGTTCAAGCATAACATCCCTGCTCTTGTATACTATGCCTTGGCTAATAAAGGAAAGTGTCCCATATGCCGCTTAACCACCTTGTCTACATGTCCTACTTTCAGGGATCTCTGGACATGCACTCCAAGGTCCCTCTGTTCCTCTACACTTCTCAGTATCCTACCATGTATTATGTATTCCTTTGCCTTGTTAGCCCTTATGGCTCAGCAGCTGGGTATGCTGTGACAAATGGCTTACCTAACTCCCCAGGGCCCCTCCACTACCTACAAGACACAAGTCAGGAGTGTGATGGAATACTCTAGTTACCTGGATGGGTGCAGCTGCAAAAGCATTCATGAAGCTCAACGCCATCCAATTTTAATCAGTTCGCTTGATTGGCACTCCATCCACAAGCTTCAACATCCACTTCCTCCGCCACCGGTGTTCGATGGCTGCAATATCTTCATGGTTTGTTTGGCAGCATCTAGGTGCAGGCACAAGGGATCACAATCACCTCCAAGTTACCCTCCAAGTCATATACTATCCCAACATATATAGCCGGTCTTTCATCGTCACTGGGTCAAAATGCTGGAACTCCATAAAACATCATTGTGGGAGTAGATTAAGCGCATGAACTGCAACAGTTCAAGAAGAAGACCCCCCCTCTCAAGGGAAACGAAGGATGGGCAATAAATGCTGGCCTTGCCAGTGATGCCCATATCCCGAATGATATTCAAATACATTTTTAGAACTGGTGACATTTGCCTACTGTGTGAACCTAGAATGTGTGAGCCTGATCTCAACGTTTGAAATCTTAATGGCCATGTACAACAACTTTTATTTTTTATTCAAAGCAGTAATAATAAGTTAGACATGAAATATTGGGGGAGAAATTCTCCAGCACTCCAATTGGGAGCTGCAACCGGCTAGGGGCAGGACTTCCTGTGCACGGTGTGCAAGTCCCACCCTGGTAACGAAATTGCGATTATTGCCTCCACAGGAAGTATAGCGCAATCTCGCACTTTCCACTTCCTGATGGGGCGAGTTCCAGGGCGATAATGGGGCGCCGTTAGCAGCGCTGCCGCGGTTCAACGCCCCTCTCTTTCACTTAAAGGGGCGGGCCCCTGCGCACTATGCCTAGCCTCTGATGGTCACCACTGGGCCACCTGAGCGACGTGGTGCTAAGGCCTCAGCCTGGCACCCAAAACGGAGTGCCAGGCTGCACAATTGCTGCCGGGACCACGCCAGATAAGTAAAGAAGGGGCTTACCAGTGAGTCGGCCAAGCAGGCAAGATGGCGACACGGGACGCTCCTGACTTCACCTTTAACTTCCGCCCGCTTGCAGCAGCCCGTGGCAGGGCATCAGCTAACTCGTGCGCAATTTTGCGGGAGCCAATATCGCTGTTCCTCCCCCACGGGCAAAAATGGTTTTGCGCCCACTGGAGGCACTAATGGGGGGTTGCAAAAAGAGGCAATTTCGACCCAATTATTTTTGACACAGGAATAGGTTTAGCATGCACTGATTTCTCTGAGCTGAAATTGCCTCTTTCTTTAAGCGCCGAGTCCACCTCAAAGAGACGGCCATGGGTCGGTAAGGAATCACCGCTCAGTCGGCACGGAGGGGGCCGCAATTTTGTAAATTCCCCTCCTTTATTTTTGGATTGGTGTAAGGAACTGCCTCATCGTGCATCTGCCGACCCCTTACTGACCGGCGGCCACTCCCTTTTGGAAATTGCCTTGTGCGGAATTGCCAGGCGGGAGCGGCGCCGCCACTGGTCAGTGCTTCTGACATCTTTTCACAACGGGAACCACCTTGTGGCTGGGCTGGGCAGCGCATCAGCCCTTAAAGGGGAGGGCGCACTGCCATGGCCAGCATTTTGTTTTAATTGTCAGACGACTGGATGTGGGTGTCGCTGGCAAGGCTAGGCTTTATTGCCCATCGCTAGTTGCCTCAAGATGGTGGTGGTGGGCCAATTCCTTGAACCACTGGCAGTAGTTTGATACAACGGAGAGGCTTGCTAGGCCACTAACGAGGGCAGTTAAGTGTCAACCACATTGGTGTGGGACTAGAGTCACATATAGGCCAGAAGAGATCATGTTCGAATTTTATAAATCACTAGTTGGGCCTCAGCTGGAGCATTGTCGTCAATTCTGGGCACCACATTTCAGGAAAGATGTAAAGGCCTTAGAAAGGCTAGAGGATGTTACCACGGATGAGGTACTTCAGTTATGAGAAGAGATTGGAAATGTTGGGACTGTTCTCCTTGGAACAGAGAAGGTTAAGCTGTGACCTAATAGATGATAGGTTTTCATATAGAAAAAAAAACTCTCTCCTCTGGCGAGTGGGTCAATAATCAGATGTTGTAGATCAATAATCATTGACAAAAGATCTAGATGAAGAGAATTTCTTTCATTGAGTTGTTGGGATCTGGAACGCTCTACCTGAACAGGAGGTGGAAGTTGATTCCATAAATCATTTAAAAACCGAGTTTAAAAATACTTGAGGATGAGATACTTAGAGTTATGGACAAAAAGTGGGGGTGTGGGACTAAGCATGACTGCTCTTTAACAGAGCTAGCACAGTCATGATGGACCGAAAGGCCTTAATCTGTGCTGTAAGTTTCTGTGCTGTAAGGATGACAGATTTCTTTCCCTAAAGGGCAATCTGAAAGCTTTGTGGTCACTTTTACAGAAACCAGATACATTTCCAATGTATTTGAATGTTGAATCACACACAAGATCTTATTGAAACATAAGATACTGAGGGGACAGAAAGATGTTTCCCTTTGTGGGAGAATCTAGAACTAGGGGGCATGGTTTCTGAATAAGGGGTCGCCCTGTGGATATCTGAACGGAATATATGGAATTAAGGACAGTAAAGTAAACGGGTTATATGAAAATGTATAAGCCATGGAAGAATAGCTGGGAGAATGTCAGATTGCAAATAGTGCAACATCAGCATAGCTAACAGTCTTTCTCAAGGTTTCAAGTCACTAATCCTGCCAATAACATCTAATTGTAACATGAAATAAATCTGCAGAATTGCAAGGTCTCAGCTAATAGTCACACCACTAGATTGGAACATTTAGAGGCAATGCTTGAGCTTTCAAGAAAAACATCTCATATAGATTGACTAATGAGTGGCTGAGTTAGACTGTCAATCCATTTGTATTTTGTTATCTGATTTCAAAACTGTATAACTGTTAACGCTTTACGATGTAACTTCACCTATCCGTAGGGAGTGTGTACGCTCTATCCAGAGAGAATATCTTCTGTCTGATAGGTCTTACTGGCCGGTAATAAAGACTGCTTTGTTCAAAGCACAAGAGGTATTCGACTCAGTAATTTTACTGAACCAGATTGAGGTAAAAGAATCCAGGAATTAACAGCCCATTTAGAACTGAGATAAAAAATTTCTTCTGTGAGGGTCGTAAATCTGTGGCATTCTCTGCCTCAGAGTTGTGGAGGCTGGGTCATTGAATATATTTAAGGTGGAGATGGACAGATTTTTGAGCGATAAGTGAGTGAGTGGGTTATGGGGAGCAGGCAGGGAACTGGAACTGAGCCCAAGATCAGATCAGTTATGATATTAAATGATGGAACAGGTTCGAGGGGCCAAATGGCCTACTCCTGCTCCTATTTCTCATGTTCGCGCAGCCTTTGGAGGAGCAGGGCATCGCGGGCAGCAACTTCTGGATTTCCACATTTAACTGTACATGTGTGATCGCTGGAAATTGTCCAGTTTACACACAAACAACCCTGAGCGCTGTTAGCGTCACATTTTTACAGCAAAATCCAGCCCATTATGTCTTGTGTCCTGAGGATTTAGTTGCTTCCGCTTGATTTTGTTTCTGACCTGATTAGCTCTCTCTTGTATTGAAACCACCTGCCTTTTATTCACTCCAATATGCTTTAGTTGTTGCAATAATTATTGTTTTAAATTTCAGCGATAGCGAGGAGGAGCGACGGTCCAGAAGCAATGGCAAGATTGGAAAGTCCGAATACAAAGACGAAGAGGAGACGGTGACGACAAAATCAATCCACATCACCCAGGCAACAGAGACCACCACCACCCGGCATAAACGATCCGGGATCCCTTCCAAAACAGTTGACCTCGGCGCCGCAGCACATTACACGGGAGACAGTCCCAGCCCAGAATTATACTCTGCTGCAAAGGTGGGAGAATTTCTAGAAACTGCATTTTGCTAGGCCTGAGTGTTTGCACTTTGGCTTTTTGGTAGGTTACTTGTTTATTTGCTTTGAAACACTTCATAGAATCTTAATGCACAGAAGGAAGCCATTCAGCTCATCATGCTTATGCCGGCTCTTTGAAAGCGCTATTCAATTAGTCCCACTCCCCCACTCTTTCCTCATAGCCCTGCAAATGTTCTCCTTTTCAAGTTTAGATCCAATCCACTGTTGAAAATGAAAGATAACAGATTGTAATTTTCTCTGCAGAAATCAATTAATTAGCTTGGCTATATTAAAAAAAACACTTCAGTTAGTCAACCTAAAATGTTGCATTAGCTAAATTGTATCTGCTTTTAACTGATTTTGAGAAATTAAAACTTTCCTCTCCCATTCCAACCTTTCAGTCCTCGTGCATGAGCCTGGACAGTGTGTGTCAACAAGGCTATTCATCGATGGGTATTATAGCCAAGCTCACCACCACCCCACTCCATGACTACACGCATGCACTTTCCAGAATGAGTCACTGGTTGGCAACTGGAAATGGGAACATTGGCTTTCTGTTTCCCCTGCACTAGTCTGAAGTCGTGAAGCTAATTTTATCATCCCTTCTACCTTTTCTAGTTAAAATCAGCTAACTCAGCACAAACTGGGATCTTCCTGGTCTGTTCCACTGTAATAAGCAGTAGCATAGCCTCAAAGCACACCCGAGAAGTTCTGATTCTTTTAAAATATCTGCATTACATTTCTTAAAGATAAAAATTGAGTTGCATAACAAGGATTTTTTAAAATAGAAGTATGGTACCTTGTTCCCGGTCTATGGACTTCCTGTGCCATCCACCACTGAGTGGGCAGGTAAACCTCCTTCTCCCCCCCCCCCCCCACCCCCCATTGCTGTCCTAACTTGCTGTTGTGTGTTAATGGCTGTAGGTGGGGTGGGGGGGGCAAGATGATGAGGTGGGCACCAGAGGGAGAATGTTGAACCTCTCTCCTCACTCTTGATCTCTTCTTTTTAATCTCTCTTCAGAGGCTCGCTGCCACTGTATGCCTGAGATTGTCTCCTCACTCTGCAGAACTGCACCTGCAAGTTCATGTCTCCATCTTCTATCGCGCCAAATGTTTTATTTTTTTATATACTTCTCTGGATGTGGCTGAAGCTGCCAAGGCCGCATTTACTGCCGAGTTGTCCTGAGAACATTAAGAAGGACATTAGGGAACCAGTTGGGTTTTTATGACAATCTGGCAGCTTTCGTGATTATTTTTCTCGTGCCAACCCACAAATGATCAGATTTACTGAGTTCACTTTCCAAACTTGCCATGGTGGGATTTGAACTTTCAACCATTGGATTTCTAGTCCAGTGCCATAAGCATGCCACAGTGCTACCTGAAGAATTTTTCATTGTTTAAAATATATATTTTGCACATCTATACAAAATGGATTTATCATAAATATTTGGAGAGAGCAATGCACAGAATATTTTTCAGGATTAATGCAATATGTTAACATTTGGGCATGACTAAGTGCAATAAACCATAGTGATTCCCCCCGAGTGCTAGATTTATGTCGGCTCATTACCTGATATGCGATTGACCTGGGTAAATAGTACTGATGGCAGATGCAGTCTGTTTAACCGCAGTATTTTCTGCAAGTGTTTTGTCAGTCTCGATCGTTATATCAAAGCAATGTTCCTGGGATTAGCAAACTTTCTCTTGCAGCTTTACTCGTGACTATTGTTTTGTTTGGTTGTGTTTTGGTATTTCTACTCTGTTTTATTTGTTCTGGCAAATGCTACTCTTCAAGTGTTGTCGCCAGGATCTCTGAAGTGTAATGGTGGCTGTGTAAAATTTTCATGCTGTATCCACTTGCAACTATTGTGTGAAACAAAATGGCATTGCAACTGCAAATGTTATCCTTATAAACTTTTGTGTTTTGAGAGAGTATTTTGATTTGTACAATGCCAGGCGTAATATTATTAGTGGTGGGAGCAGTTTGAGGTCATGAATTAAGAGTGTCATATTAAGATGTGAATTGCACAACATTAGTAACAACACTGCTTTGGTTCTCTTCAGTTCCTCTATTGCATAAAGATGTGTTTTATAAATCTACAGACTCTGTGGATAACAGTTTTCACCTTTAGGACAAGACGGTTGCAGTTCCGTGCCCTCTTCCCTAGGATTAGGACTGCTCCCCTTACGTCCAGTATTGTCTTTCTGGCAAGGCGGACGTTCGACCTCTCGTGTCTGTACTGCCTCTTTGAAAGAGCAGTTGTGCTTACTCCCACATCTCCGCTTTTTGTCCGTATCCTGCAAGTTCCTCATCCTCCAGTACCGATTAAACTCCCTTTTTAAAGTTATTTATGGAATCGGCTTTCACCACCTTTTTGAGGTAGAGCGTTTCAAAATCCGATAACTGAGTGGAAAAAAAATTCTCATCTTAACCCATCCACCAGAAGGATGACTTTTTTCCCTATTTGCTCTATCAAAGCCTCGCATTACCTTGGACACCTCCATTAGGCCATCTCCTAATCTTCTCTGTTCCAAAGAGACAGTCCTAACTTTTCTAACTTCTCCTCATAACTGAAGTCCCCCATCCCTGGTAACATCCTGGTAAACCTCCTCTATATCCTTTCCTGAAGTGTGGTGCCCAGAATTGAGGCCTAACCAGTGAGTGATTTATAAAGTACTAGCATAATCTCTTTGCTTTTATATTCTATTCCTCCATATACTTTTTTAACCACCTTATCAACTTGGCCTTTCACCTTTAAGGATTTGTGTATATGGACAACAAGGTCTCTGCACTCAACTACACTTTTCAAAATTGTGCCATTTATAGTATCTGTCTTTCCATATTAGTCCTCCCAAAGTGCAGTACTTTACAGTTCTCCGCATTGAACTCTATCTGCCATGCTTCTGCCCATTTCACCATCCTGTCTGTCATCCTGCAGCCTATAACTGCCCTCATCATAATCATCTACTTTGCCAAGTTTTGTATCATTTGCAAACTTTATAATGCTGCTCCCTACATCTGAGTTTAGAGCGTTTATAAAAATTGCAGAGTAATGGACCCAAAACTGACCCTTAGGAACACTACTGTAAACCGCCACCCATTCTGAAAAACATCCATCCACTACCACTCTCTTCCTGTCGCTGAGCCAATTTCCTATCCATACCGACACTTTCTCCTTAATTCCATGGGCTTCCATTTTCTTAAGCCGCCTTCTGTGTGCCACTTTGTTGCATGCCTTCCGAAAGTCCATATATACAACATCTACTGCACTTGCTTGATCAACCTTCTATGTTACCTCATCAAATAATTCAATCAAGTTAGTCAGACACGATTTACCGTTAACAAATCCATGCTGGCGCTCCTTGTTTAACCGATGCTTTTCCAAATGAAAGTTTATTTTTCCCCCGAGAGTGGTTTCCAATAACTTCCCTACCACCAATGATAGGCTGACTGGCTTGTAGTTTCCTGGTTT
Organism: Pristiophorus japonicus; assembly: GCF_044704955.1. NCBI lineage: Eukaryota > Metazoa > Chordata > Chondrichthyes > Pristiophoridae > Pristiophorus > Pristiophorus japonicus. The sequence goes on along the minus strand of NC_091980.1, from coordinate 133,479,542 downwards.
ATCCCTCTCCCCTTTCTTGAATAGTGGTATAACAATATTTAAGCAACCCTCCAGTCCTCTGGCACTGCTCCAGTTTTTTTTAAATTAAAGCTGACTAACTTTATTTTTCACAAAATTTAGTTGATTAAAATCACAACTATTAGAAGAAGCAAATGATCATCAGATTTCACAATCATGATTGCTGCATAAACTGCAATAAAGTCATGGTCAAAACATAATGGGGCGGGGGGAGGGGGGTTATTCTGATTTTTGGGCTGCCTTTGACAAAATAGGACAGAATTTGCAAGGCATTTTCGACCATCATTTGTTTTGTGAAATATGTACTTTAGACCATGATATGTTGGAGTGAGAGGGCTACGATACACAGCAGGATGTGCAGTTCATTGTCTGCTCAATGGAGTCGAGTTGTTAATTGTGGTGCCTTGATTTCTTTGTGGTTTATTGTTTGTAATCTGCATTAGATGAATGTGTGGTCTCTGCTGCTACCTGCTGGATGTTTGCAGATACTTCAACACAAATTGTAACCGGTGTCAAATTTTTAGCTATATAATTTTTTTCTATCATCTAATAACCTAAAATTCATAAGGGATGGCAAGTACCATTTCACTAAACACAGTACATATTCGTAAGGAAAGCCAGCATAGATTTGTTAAAGGCAAATTGTGTTTAACCAACTTGATCGAGTTTTCTGATAGGGTGATAGAGAGGGTTGATGAGGGCAATGCGGTTGACGTGGTGTACATGGATTTCCAAAAGGCGTTCGACAAAGTGCCACATAATAGGTTCGACAGCAAAATTGAAGCCCATGGAATAATTGGCAGCCTTGATACGAAATTGGCTTAGTGGCAAGAAACAGAGAGTAGTGCTGAATGCTTGTTTTTCAGACTGGAGGAAAGTATACAGTGATGTTTCCCAGGGGTCGGTTCTAGGACCACTGCTTTTCTTTATATATTCATGATTTGGACTTTGGTGTACAGGGCACAATTTCAAAATTTGCTGATGACACGAAACTTGGAAGTATAGTGAACAGTGAGGAGGAGAGTGATAGACTTCAGGGAGATATCGTCAGGCTGGTGAAATGGGCAGACACGTGGCAGGTGAAATTTAATGTAGAAAAGTGTGAAGTGATGCATTTTGGTAGAAAGAATGAGGAAAGGACATACAGACTAAATAATACAATCCTAAATGGGATGCACGAAAAGAGAGACCTGGGAGTATGTGTGCATAAATTGTTGAAGGTTGCAGGGCAGGTTGAGAAAGCAGTTTAAAAAGGTTTACGGGCTCCTGTGCTTCATAAATAGAGGTATAGAGTTCAAAAGTGTGGAAATTATGATGAACCTGTATAAAACAGTGGTCTGGCCCCAACTGTGTCCAATTCTGTGCACCATACTTTAGGCAGGATGTGAAGGCCTTAGAGAAGGTGCAGAAAAGATTTATGAGAATGAGTCCAGGAATGACGGACTTCAGTTATGTTGATGGACTGGAGAAGATGAGGTGGCTGTTCTTGGAGCAGGGAAGATTGAGAGGAGATTTGATAGAAGTGTTCAAAATCATGAGGGGTCTGGACAGACTAGATGGAGAGAAACGGTTCCCATTTGCAGAAGGGTCGAGAACCAGAGGACACACATTTAAGGTGATTGGCAAAAGAACCAAAGGCGACGTAAGAAAAAACCTTTTTATACAGCGAGTGGTTAAGGTCTGAAATGCACTGCCTGAAAGGGTGGTAGAGGCAGACTGAATGTTATCTTTCAAAAGGGAGTTGGATAAGTATCATAGAAACATAGAAATTTACCACGCAGAAGCAGGCCATTCGACACTCCACCCCAACCGGAGCCATGTAATCACCTGGGAGAGGCAAAAACCAGATCAAAACCCAGGCCAATTTAGGGAGAAAAAATCTGGGAAAATTCCTCTCCGACCCACCCAGGTGATCGAAACTAGTCCAGGAGATCACGCTGGAGTATTCTATTCCCTGTAGTACTTACCATTTATATCTGCGCCGCTCAACAAAAGGTCATCCAGTCTAATCCCAATTACCAGCTCAGGTTACTGCACTTCAAGTGCGCATCCAACCATCTCTTAAAAGTGGTGAGGGTTTCTGCATCCACCACTCTTCCAGGCAACGAGTTCCAGATCCCCACAACCCTCTGCATAAAGAAGCCCCCACCCCTCAAATTCCCTCTGAACCTTCCACCAACCACCTTAAAACTGCCCCCTCATTATCGACCCCTCCACCAATGGAAATAGGCCCTTACTATTCACTATGTCCAGTGCCCTCAATATTTTGTACACCTCAGAGGTCTCCTCCCAACCTCCTCTGTTCCAATGAGAACAAACCCAGCCTATACAATCTGTTCTCCATTCCAGGCAGCATCCGAGTAAATCTCCTCTGCACCCTCTCTAGTGAAATCACATCCTTCCTATAATACGGCGACCAGAACTGCACGCAGTACCCCAGCTGTGGCCTAACCAAAGTATTATACAATTTAAGCATAACCTCCCTGCTCTTACATTCTATGCCTCGGCCAATAAAGGCAAGCATTCCGTATGCTTTCTTAACCGCCTTATCCACCTGGCCTGCTACTTTCAGGGATCTGTGGACAAGCACTCCAAGGCCCCTTTGTTCATTACACTATTAAGTGGCCTATCGCTTAATGTGTATACCCTTTCCTTATTGGCCCTCCCAAAGTGCATCACCTCACACTTCTCTGAATTAAATTCCATTTGCCATTGCTCTGCCCACCTGACCAGTGGATTGATATCCTCCTGCAGCCCATGACTTTCCTCTTCATTATCAACCACACAGCCAATTTTAGTGTCGTCTGCAAATTTCTTAATCATACTCCCTATATTCAAATCTAAATCGATGATATATACCGCAGAAAGCATGGGACCAAGGACTGAGCCCTGCGGAACCCCACTGGAAACATCCTTCCAGTCACAAAAACATCCATCAATTATTACCCTTTGCTTCCTATCTTCAAGCCAATTTTGGATCCAACTTGCCACTTTGCCCTGTATACCATGGTCATTAACCTTCATGAGTAGTCTGCCACGAGGGATCTTATCAAAAGCCTTGCTATATCGTACGCACTGACCTCATCAACCCTCTTGGTTACCTCCTCAAAAAATTAAATCAATTTAGTCAAACATGATCTTCCCTTAACAAATCTGTGCTGACTGTCCCTAATTAATCCTTGCCTTTCCAAATGTAGATTTATCCTGTCTTTCAGGATTTTTCCAATAATTTTCCCAATAATTTTCCCACCACTGAGGTTAGGCTGACCGGCCTGTAATTACTCGGCCTATCCCTTTCTCCCTTCTTAAACAAGGGTACTATATCAGCAGTCCTCCAATACTCCGGCACCATGCCCAGATCTAAAGAGGACTGAAAAATTATGGTCAAGGCTTCTGCTATTTCCTCTTTTACTTGGCTCAACAGCCTGGGATGCATTTCATTCGGGCCTGGGGACTTATCTACTTTCAAAGCTGCTAAACCCCTTAATACTTCCTCTCTCACTATAGTTATTTCATCCAGAAGGAGAAAAATTTGCAGGGCTACGGGGAAAGAGCAGAGGAGTGGGTCTAGCTGAGAGTCGGCACGGGCTTGACGGGCCAAATGGCCACCTTCTGTACTGTAACCATTCTATGATTCTAATGTTTGCAGTCCTGACTGCCATGCACAATTGAGTAAAATAATATGCTGTTTTTTTGTAATGCAAAGGTCCACTAGGCCTCAAGAGTTACTTGGTATGCTTTTGAAACAGGATATTGGCTATGTGCGGGGCAAGTAATTTGTTTCTGCTCAGAAAGCAGCATTTTTAGTGTCTCCAGGACTTTTTATGCCAGATTGTGGAACTTTGGTAGTAAATCACACTAAGTGTAGAAATTCACAGGGGTTTATCCTGTTGCTGCTTGCCAAATGACTTAGTGTTATGCATGTGTTTTACCATATTGTCAATGTTTTATTCTCTTCAAATGTTCCATTTAAAAACAAAGGAAGTTGAAAAATGTACCATCAAATTTATTACTGGACCTGACGGAGTAGTTTTACTAAAGAGGTTAATTTGTGCCTTATCTACCAATTATAATCTTCAGCTTGGACCCAGGAAGAATCTTTTGTAAACGTAAGGAAGTCAATCATTTCCAATCTAGAGAAACTTCACTGCCAACATATATCCCTTCTAATGAACTTTAGAAGTTACAGATTTAAAAAAAATAATTTGGGCGTTAGAAACCCTACTTTAATTGACTTGAGGATCCGCCCAGGGCATTTAGCTTCACACTGACCTCCAGGAGAAGGCACATCCTTTGCATGTGATCTTATTGCAGAGAGGTCCAAGCTTTTTGTCTTTGTGGGCTACATTTGTGCATACCTTGGAGCCCCAGATCTCTCATTCCCTTTAATTTGCAGATATATCGGAGTCGCTAATAGCGGGTGTTGGTGTTCTGATTTGGGACTTTAATCACCCGATGAGATCACAGTGCTAATAACAGCTCTTTTCAAACTATTAAATAAGTTCAACTAGGGCTAAGTTGCCTGGACTTCAAGGCCCAGATTGCTAGTGCTCAGGGAAGGGGGCCTTTATGACCCAGGGGCCCCCATTTAAAAGTATGCAGTCACGTACACGGCTGCACAGTATACATTGCATTACATGATAAAATAGTAGTCAGTGTGTTCTGATGGAATTCAACAATTGAGAATTATTGGGAAATACACAGGGAACATACTGCTGGAATTGGAGTAATTGATATGTAAGGTAAGAATGGGTATTTTTCTTTTTTCTTAAATTGTGTACATTACAGTGTGGGGTGAACATGGTCCTTCTGATTGCCCTACTTCTAATGCCTTCTAGTTGGGGTCTTCAAACTTTTGAGTCTGGAACCTTCACAAATGCTGACACCAGGAGACACTCTGTCCTGACCTCTGAAAGACTGTCAGCTACTCAAAGAAGAACAATGCTATCCTTGCAGAAAACATTTTTATTAGTATACAGTAACAGAAACCATGTGCTAGTGAGTCAACAAATTAAACGAGTATACAAAGTGCAGTATTGTGACCCCTGTGTTCGCAGAATTCAGTAAGCAAGAGAAATCTGATCATTTCGAGCCCAATGGTTTAGTGCTTCTTTCTTACTGTCTCTGTCTCCTATCTAGACCTCAGCACCAAGCACCGTTAACAGCAAGTCAAAGAGTGACCTAGTAGACCTACTATTTGACACAGGATTTGGACCCAGTCAGATTCCTTCCACAGGTAATGACACTGATTTCTTCTTTCATAATGCACCTGAGCCCTCCTTCCTGAACAGCAACGCTGATCAATTAAGTTACTGGAGCCATTTTCATGAGACAGCTGACTCTTTATTCCTTATCCGAAAGCAATTGGGGCATGTGCCAGTTTCCAATCATTGTGTTGTTCGGGGCACTGCACCTGCTGCATGCTTCCAGCGATTCTATCCTGCTTTTAATTAAAACTTGCTACCTCAGGAACATTTGTCACCTGAAAAAACTGGTATCCAGCCAAAGAGAGAAAACAATTAGACACACAGAAAATCTGCAATGTGAGAGAACTTTTAAGCCTATTTTCCTGACGACTCTGGACAGCGTACTACATGGGAACTGTACTTATGTTCACTTGTCCAGTTGTCGTTTTACTGCATTCTGGTACATTCCCTGCCCCCAACTTTTAACCAGCATGGGGACACAGGAAATTTGTGGCACCTAGCTGCTAACTGAAGATCAGCTAACTCGATATAAACCAGAGATCAAACCTAACGTGTCTCCAATGTGTACATTATGCCTCTACTTTTAGAAACATTATTTAATAGAGATTCATATCAGTAAGATTATGTCCAGACTCTCCTTCAGATTTCCTGTAGATTTCATTAAAAAAAATTCCCCTGTGCCTTTGCTGGCATTTTCTGACCCCGTATGATAACAAGTTTTCCTCATGACTATTTAAATGCTTGCAGCTTTTATACTTAAAATTAATCATTTGTTAACCAGCTTGAGATTTGAATTTCTTACATTACTTTGGATTACTTCTTGTCACGTTTCTGCTACAGCACTAAAACTTTCAGTACAGTTCACTCGCATCAAGTTCTTTTGAAGTTTGCATTTATGTTGAACTTTGCAAGATTTAGGATTCATTTTTAAAACTCTTGTCCTTTTATATGAATGAAGACCACACTCTATAAGGTCATTCTGTTATAGTGGGTATTGTAGTGCTTGCATTAGGATTTCAGGTGCAGTGTATAGGGGAGGAGAGAGATTTTCAATCTTCATTTGAACTGTGAAAAAGACCCAGCAGCATAATTCTAAATCTGGGCCGTACCTGAAGAGATGGTTTTAAGCTGCATGACCCAAGGTGAAGTACAGGGGGGTTACAGGTCTGTCACCTGTGGGAACAATTTTAAGGTGATAGGTATCACACATGAAGCTAATCACATAATTTTAAAGCATAATGTTTTGTCTGTTTCATCTTGCAATCCATTTGTATAAATACATGGAGTAAGGCTGGTAATGGGCTGCTGTTAGCAGTTTTGTGGTAAGAAAGATATTGTTCAGGGTCTGTAAAGCTGTAAATGGATAAGCAGAATTTCACAGTTAAATTAAACTTGCAGCTTCCCTTTCACTCACCAGTACAACAGACTATGCTTGTGAATAATCAGCCGACAAGGCATCATATAAAGCATTTTTATTTGTAGCAAGATGACCAAATTGTGTAAGGAAGCGTGCAAGAGTCCTTAAAACTAATACTCATTATACCATACACGCACTTTAAAAAGGCATTCCGATTTTACATATCATTGCTTCTGAGCCATTTATACAAAGGAGCCATACTGCATTTGAATAATCAGTGTGTTTCAGTGCGGCAGATGGGCAGGATGTCTTGCAGCTATCTGATGGCTTTTTCGAAATAGTACCAGATGTTGGACATTGTCCCCCTGTGCACTCAATGGCTGTACAGATGTTTCTTTCCCACCTGAGTGGTTCATAAGCACTGCAGGCAAAGATGATGCATCACAATCCATGCAAATTGGTTATTATAGTTTGAGCTGAACCCGAATCTTAACTGTTAATACGGTTTATATCTTTCCACGTTTTAAAGTGACCTGTCGGATACCTGCAGAAGAAATGGTTTAATAATTATGTATGTAGGTTTTAAACTGTTTTTAATCAAATGCTCCTGAGAATTGTGGGTTTGGGGTGGGGGGGGCTGGGTGGAGAGGCAAGTTTCATTAGTGGGGCTACGTATTTTCCACCATTTCACCATGAAAAGTGTTTTGTGTTAAAAGATACGGAACTTAAATAAATTACTGTACTGAAGCAGTAGTGTTAAATTACAGCAAATAGGACACAACATTCCTCTCGGGTTCAACTGACATTGCAAGCCTTCAACATGTATTTAATGGTACCCCAATGGCTCAGTGGGTATATGCACTGCTCAGTGACCAGGAATCAAGCCTGGCATCTGCTAGTCTGTAAGCCATACAAGACTATACAATGCCAGGTTTGATTTCTGGTCACTGAGTTAGCTGATCTCAGCTTAGGCACCAGTTTGAGTACTACATTTAGCCCCAGCCCTTCATTACTGGGAGAGGGAAACTAACCAAGGTTACCACTCTGGATTGGTATCCAGTGACAACTCCTGGCAGGTGTATTTGCGTCAAAGTCTCCTGAGTACAGGATGATGCTCTTGTTGATGCTCACCATCTAGGCTCCTGCATGGAGAATGGTTAATTGAGTCGAGGAACCCATATCCCAGTAAGGGTCAGCACCTTCATGAGAAGAAACTGGAATTTAAAAAGAAACATAATTTCCGATACACCGCTGTAGACTGCCCCAATCAACATTATGTATAAAATTAAATGTCGCAAATGCCACATTTTTATGAATTGATCACCGAGTTTTGTTTTACCAGTGCATTGGTGTCATTGGGTTATGCCAAGTCATTCCTGTAATGCTGTATGAATGGACAAAGTTGCAATTATATGGCAGCTTTCACAACCTCAGGATGTCCCAAAGTGCTTGACAGCCACTGAAGTAATTTTGGAAGAGATTTTTAGTATTTGTAAGATTAATTTATGAAGGAATGTTCTTTTTGAGTTTTACTGATCTCAAGTGTACTTGTAATGCACGTGTACACAAATGGGTTTCCTCTTCAATGTCGAGCATATCACAGATGAATTAATTAATCCTGTACACACTAACCAGGTTGCCAGCAAGTATATATTACTGATTTATTGGCCTTCAAATGTGTTGGTAATTAACCTGTTTGCCTATCTTCGACTTTGGACAAAGAAGGCACACCAGTGGAGCCAATCAAAAAAACAATGCTCTTAATCTCTAAAATGGATAGTCAGTACCAAGGGAGTTAAATGGAGTTTGAGCATTTAGTTTTCAAACAAAAATTAGATCAACTTTTTTTTTTAAGTGGAAGTATTTTTAAAAATTCTGTTCACCCTGTTGTTTCCTAACTTTTCCTCCCCTCCATTCTCATTTTTGTTTTATTTCTAAACAAAAAATGTTTGTGCTTATTTTGAAAGTCTTGCATTTATATAGTGCCTTTCGTGACCTCAGGACATCCTAAAGCCCTTTACAGCCAATGAAATAATTTTGGATTGTAGTCTCTGTTGTAATGGAGGAAATGCGGCAGCCAATTTCTGCACAGCAAGCTCCCACAAACAGCATTGTGATAATGACCAGATAATCTGTGTTAGTGATAAATATTTGCCAGGACACCAGGAGAACACCCTTGCTCCTCTTTGAAATAGCGCATTGGGATCTTTTAACCTCCTATATTGCTCTGGAGTTTCAGGCTAGATTTATTTTTTGCTCCAGTCTCTGGAATGGCACTAGAACCCACAACCTTCTGACTCAGACGAGAATGCTGCCAACTGAGCCTCGGCTGACAGTACCACATCATGTAAGCTGAAAATACACCAAAAACCCATCTGCTCAGGGAGACTGATAATTCCCTGGACTTGCCAGCGGTCCAGGGGTTAAAACTATTTGAAACAGAAAGCATTTCAAAATCTTCATTATAATTATGGTCAAAAGGGTAAAAGCTGGGCTGTTAGAACCCAATTAATCTATAGAGTTTTGATTGATGTTTGATGCCACTATTTTCAGTGGGGAAACTAGGGATTAGTTAGATAACAGATGATGTATAAACATGTTAATAGGTTTTATGCACTAGCCTTAGGGGCTGGGTTTGTTTTTATTTTCTGAACCTATCACTGATTTGTGTATAGGTAATATCTGGATTTGATCAGGGAAGGGGGGGGGGGGAACTACATTTAAGTTCCTACATACACTGTACAATGAACTTTGCTGCAACCACGTAAAGGATGGCCATCCAGGGTCTTCTAAGGATCAGTACCATTCCAAGATCTTGGTGTAGGCTCAAATCCCAAAAAACTAAATTATTACTTTAAGCAAATAGTTACTGAAGAGTTGTTTGACGCTGTAATTATACTGCAGTGTTGGTCTTTAGACTGCAAATCATGACAGGCAATACCCATGCAGCAGGCTGCCACTGGTTGCAGGTAACACTTGCACTGGAAGAGAGTTCTGCACATGTATGCTTACACACACATACTGAACTACACTTCTGGCTGGTAAATTTTAACACTTTGAGGGCGTGGAAAAGAAACGGCTTCAGACTCGATGCATTTATTGCTTTTTTTAAAAAGAAAACCCTCTCCTCCAATTTTTGAATGCCCAGGAGCCGTACTCCATCTAGTGTTGAACCCAAATGATGCGAGACAGCTTCCCCAAATGGACAGAGTCTGATCAGAACCCAAGTCAGAAAGGCACACAACACAGAAGTGACTATACCCTACAATTCATTTTATTAGTATTAGGAACAAGCTTTCCTTTTTAAGATTAATTGACAAGTGGCAAAGTTACTGTTTTATTTGCCTTGTAGGTGGGACACCTGAACAATTTGAAGCGTTTGCAGACTTTTCCTCAACAGGTACAACACCGAGCAATATTCCTGTAACATCAGGTACGTTACTGCTCTCATCACTCCATTTGACTTTTACGATTTCTGTTTGCAGGCTTCATTACAGGTCCGTTCACTTATTGAGAGTTAATATAACTTTGTTCCCTCTGTATCAGAGGAGTAAAATCCCATACATGTCTGAAACTGATGTACAGTGTTTAATAATAATCAGGTATGTGTATTAATGAGAAGCTTTGGGTTCAGGGAAAAGGGCCAGAGTGTAAAAGACCACCAAGGTGGAAGAGAGACTATTTTTGAGGGAGCGATAATAAACCATTCATTGCTTCCCTTTACCAAGGCTCTCACTGTGAGGAAAAATGTCAGAGTTTTGCATTGATTGTTCCAAAAGCCAGGAAAATGATCAGTAGCCATGATCACAGATCACTTCTTACACCCATTATACAAAACAACAGTGGAGCATGCCGTGTTGTAGAATGTAGCACAGGATGTTGCTGTAGATGTTTAAAGGTGTAAGCTTTTAGGAGCTGTTAATAATGGATGTGTTAATTGATTTTCATGTCTTATTCTTGGGTCTTGAGGCCATTTGACATGTTTTAATATCAAATAACAGGTGTTAAGTTTCAGGGCTTTAAAAGACATTGTCCTTCTAATTTATCAAATCTTCAACTGATGCACAGTGATGTTTTAGAAGAGCTGGCTTACTGTGGTAAAGCAAAATGTTTTAATGAAGACGCATAACCTAACGATCACAACATAAGATTAATTCTCTGAAGTGCTGTGAACCCCAAGACCTTCTAGTCTATATGGCTTCTGATGTCATCATTAGTTTGAACTCTTGTCAAATCATTATTTGTTACATTTGATTTAACCTAAATGTGTCCTTTTTTAAGCATCGAATTTGCGTTTTGTCAGTCACGCTCCAGACATCATGCTTTGTTACAGATGTAAGTGACATTAAGAAAAGCCAAATAAGCAAGAAGTGCAATCATTTAACGCTGAGTCTGGAATTTAGTCTGAAATGTACAAACGTTTTCCAGTCTATACAATTTCACAGTTGCCTCGTCAAACAACAATTTGAACTGACGGTGTATTTACTTAATAACAATTAGACACTGTGACCGTGAAGGAATATAGCTCCACCTTGACATCAGAATAATACATTGCATGTTACTAAATATTAGGAAGCCTGAATATTGGGAAGACTGAAGCCATTGACTTTGGACCCTGCCACAAACTCCATTCATTGACCACCGTTTCTATCACTTTCTCTGGCAACTGTCTGAAGCTGAGCCAGATTGTTCGCAACCATGGTATTGTGTTTGACCCTGTGATGAGCTGCCGACCACATACCCGCTCCATCACCAATACTGCCTGCTTCCACCTCCGTAACATCGCCCGACTCAAACCCTGCCTCATCTCATAAGAACACAAGAAGAAATAGGAGCAGGAGTCGGTCATGTGACCCCTCGAGCCTGCCCGGCCATTTAATAAGATTATGGCTGATCTGATCATGGACTCAGTTCCACTTCCTTGCCTGCTCCCCATAATTCTTTAATCCCTTATCGCTCAAACATCTGTCTATCTCCGCCTTAAGTATATTTAATGACCCAACCTCCACAGCTCTGGGGCAGAGAATTTCACAGATTTACAACCCTCTGAGAGAAAAAATTCCTTCTCAGCTCAGTTTTAAATGGGCAGTGCCTTATTCTGAGACTATGCCCCTTAGTTTTAGTTTCCCTATGAGTGGAACTATCCTCTTTGCATCCAACTTGTCGAGCCCTCTCATTATTTTATATGTTTCGATAAGATCATCTCTCATTCTTCTGAACTCCAATGAGTATAGTCCCAACCTACTCAACCTAACTTCATAAGTCAACCCCTTCATCTCCGGAATCAACCTAGTGAACCTTCTCTGAACAGCCTCTAATGCAAGTATATCTTTCCTTAAATCCGGAGACCAAAATTGCATGCAGTACTCCAGGTGTGGCCTCACCAATACCCTGTACAGTTGTAGCAGGACTTCTCTGCTTTTATACTCTATCCCCCTTGCAATAAAGGCCAACATTCCATTTGCCTTCCTGATTACTTGCTGTACCTGCATACTAACTTTTTGTGTTTCATGCACAAGGACCCCCAGGTTCCTCTACTGAAGCACTTGGCAATTTTTCTCAATTTCAATTATAATTTGCTTTTCTATTTTTTTCTGTCACAGTGGATAGCCTCACATTTTCCTACATCATACTCCATCTGCCAAATGTTTGCCCACTCACTTAGCCTGTCTATCTATATCCCTTTGCAGAATTCTTTTGTGTCCTCACAACTTGTTTTCCCACCCATTTTTGTATCATCAGCAAACTTAGCTGCATTATCAGTCCCTTCATCCAAGTCATTAATATAGATTGTAAATATTTGAGGCCCTAGCACCGATCCCTGCAGCACCCACTAGTCACTGTTTGCCAACCGGAAAATGACCCATTTATATCGACTCTGTTAGTTAGCCAATCCTTAATCCATGCTAATATATTACTCCTGACCCCGTGAACTTTTATCTTGTGTAGTAACCTTTTATGTGGCACCTTCTTGAATGTCTTCTGGAAATCCAAACACACCACATCCACTGATTCCCCCTTATCCACCCTGCTCATTACATCCTCAAAGAACTCCAGCAAATTTGTCAAACATGATTTCTCTTTCATAAAACCATGCTGACTCTGCTCGATTGAATTATGCTTTTCCAAATGACCTGCTACTGCTTCCTTAATAATGGACTCCAGCATTTTCCCAATACCAGATGTTAGGCTAACTGGTCTATAGTTTCCTCCTTTCTGTCTGCCTCCTTTTTCAATCCGCTGGGACCTCATCTGCTGCTGAAACTCTCATCCATGCCTTTGTTACCTCTGTTGACTATTCCAATGCTTTGGCTGGCCTCTCATCTTCCACCCTGCTTGTACAAAACTCTGCTGAAAGTCTCATTCACTCATCACACCTGTGCTTGCTGACCTACACTGACTCCCGGACCGGCAACATCTCAATTTTAAAATCCTCATCCTTGTTTTCAAATCCCTCCATGGCCTCGCCCCTTCCAATCATTGTAACCTCATCCAGCCATATAATCCTTCAAGATCTCTGCGCTCCTCCAATTCTGGCATCTTGTGCATTCCCGATTTTAATTGCTCCACCATTGGTGGCTGTGCTTTCAGCTGCCTTGGCTCTAAGCTCTGGAATTCCCTCCATCTCTCTACTCACTCTCTGCAAAGGTGACAGTATAATTGCAAATTCTGACATGATGCTGGAAAGCAACAAACCTTTTTTGCTTCACCCGCCCTCCACCCCGTTAGTAGTTTGAATACAGGATTATGACAGGGAAATGTGTCGTTTATTACGCCACACACCTATATTTCAGACAGTTTTTAGTAGATTTGAAATGCGATTTTAAAAGCAAACATTTGCGCTTATATAACATGTTATCACACTTTTCAACTCATCCCACCGAGCTTCAAACACACTGAATTATAATGTGCAATTATGTGTGTAAACATGGCAGCCATTTTGCATGCAGCAAAGTGCCACAAATGGCAATAAGGTGAATATACAGGTAGCCTGTTTTATCGTTATTGTCTAAGGGAGAATGTTTGGAAGGACACTGAATGAACTTGGGATCTTAACACCCACAGGAACGGGCAAATTTGGCCCCAGTTTAACAATTAATCTGAAGGAAAGTACCTCCAACAATGTAGCACTCCCTCAGTGCTGCATGTGTGTAATGCTATCTCAGTTAAGTATTTTCACAGCGCAGGAAATTGTTTTTGGATTGGTACCAGAATATGCTTTCATGTGTATTTTCTAATATGGATCCCCATGTTTTTCCCTCTCCTGTAGGTGCTGACTCTTCCATGGCTATAGTTCCATGAGCAAGCACTGAAATCCCTCCTGTATCTCATTCACATGGTTGTTTATCATATGGGTCCAGTCAGCAAGCTCTTTGACTATGGGGAGCATCACAGCCAGGCCTGATTTTAGTCTGCATTAGCTGTCCACATACCTGCACTTCCAGCAGTGGTCACTGGGCATTGATCAGGATTGGAGCCGGATCTCTCCCTAAGGTGGTTGTCATGTCCCTGAGGGAGTTACCAGCTACCTCATCAAAAGGGATTGAATCAGGGACCTTGTCTAATTTATTGTTCCCCATTGCTGTTGCATGTTACGTGTAACTGTTGTGTGCCAGAAGTAGTTTTTAGTTTCGGAGAAGTGACAATAACAGCATTTTTAATAAAATTACCACAAATCCACTTGATGATCTTGCTTATCATGAATATCTCTTTATTATCTCTGCATTCATTGAGATTTTCACCGATTCAGAACTAAGATTTTACACAGTTCATCAAAAATAAAACGTCCTTTAGAAACCAACTATAAAAATATTCTATATTTTACTGTTCCACCAAACGTACTCTTTGCACACAGCAGCAATGAAGCCTGCGACTTTAAAGGACAGAGTTTCACGGCTTGAGTTTATAAAGCATTACAGAGCATCATTTGTATTTGGTATTTGTATTTACTGCTATCTTTTACAGAGGTGATCTAGTCTTACGCTTTCAAAACATTTTGCAACATTAGATTATAGCCTTGCATCTCACTTCCAGGTAGTAATTCTGTGTATAATCCAATTGAGGAGAGCCTGGCAGCGTATAGTAAGAGATTAATGAACTGAGCACCGTTTAGAAATGCTAAGTCCTACTTTCGACTAGTTACTCATACCTTTAAATACAGCTTTTTAAAAAAAAAAAAAAAATTCTACAGCAGCAGTTCAGAGGTGGTTTTGCTTTACGTTCAAATTGATGGGGAGCGAATTGGAAGGGTAGTGAGTGGGGGCGGGGGAGGGAGAATTCAAAAGTCCATGAATACTTTTGCATACGGTGCTTGTCGGTACTTATTAAGAACCTGGTTTTGAGAGTTTTAAAAATATCATAATTGGTAGTCTCAAGAAGTTGATTTACATGTGCTCATTTTATCCAGTTATATGTACATCTAAATGCTACTTGACGCAGATACCTGTAATAGGTTTATATAACCTAAATGCTTTTAAGGTCTCATAACCATTCAAAAATGATTAATCTGGGCTGAATGTTATTTCTAGAGGGACCGTAAGTGTTATAAAAGGATTAATCAAATTTGAAAAATGATTTCTAAAGGGACTGAAACTGTTCAGCAATGATTAATCTTCTTTGAGAAATGATTTCCGAAGGGGCTATTACCATTGCTGTACAGCTTCTAAATTAATACAGGCAAAGACAGCTCAAAACTGACTTATTTGTCCTATTAGTCTCTGAGTCTCAACCCAGTGAAATGGGGGCATTTAGCCTGATCAACTATAGATTCAGTCTGCACCCCTCTGTTTCCCTGACCCCAACCAGGCCAATTGAGTCATGGTACCACTCTGTGGTCCTGAGCTCTTTCAAGCAGTGAGTCTCTTAGATTTGATCCCCATGCTGGGTTAGGTAATCTCAGCTGTGCTAGCAGTAGAGACATTACAATTAATAGGAGAGTGGTGGGGAGGGGAGAGGAATCCTCCAAGGTTGCTTTTCATTGTGTGTGTGTGTGTATGTGAGGCCAGGATTAAGCTGCGATGCCCTTTACGGTTGAATAATCTGCCACTCACTGGACTCAGACTCGTACATGAAGAATAGCTACTCATATAAATAAATAGAGAGCAACCAGTACTGGTAGAACCATAATTGGAACATGAGAGGGTAGAAAACTGAGGGGAAGAGGAACAGGGAAGAGAATATCTGCAGCTTCCTCATTAACAACTTACATTTATTTAGCACCTTTAATGTAGTAAAACATCCCAAGGAGCGTTATCAAACAAAATTTGACACCGAGGCACAGGAGATATGAGGACAGATGACCAAAAGCTTGGTCAAAGAGGTAGGTTTCAAGGAGAGTCTTGAAGGAGGAGAGTGAGAGATATAGCAAGGGACGAAGCAGCTGAAGGCACGGCCGCCAATAGTGCAGTGATGAAAATCGGGGATGCGCAAGAGGCCAGAATTGGAAAAGCACAGATATCTCCAAGTCTATAGATCTGTAGGAGGTTAGAGATAGGGAGCGGCGAGGTTCTGGAGGGATTTGAAAAGAAGGATGAGAATTTTAAAATTGAAGTGTTGCTGGACTAGGTAGGAGCCGATGTATTGAACCAGATATACAGTCTACTAATAATCTGAAGTCAATTTTGGATTTAAAAAAAACTATTTATCGAATAATGTGAATTAAGCAACGGAAATAACACAGCAAAGTGGGAATGCATTGCTTACAAAAAATTTAAAGATTGGATTATTTAAATTAAGTAAATTTAAATTAAGAGGAGTAATCTATATAACTGATCTGTGCCATAACTTTGCCAAACAATCTCTTGTCTTTTGATGTTTACATATTTCTACTAAAAAGTGACCGATTCTTGAACTCAGTGTTGAAGGATCTTGGTCAGAAATTTACAAATAAGTGTTACCAAAAACGGTTTCATACATTGGAATAAAGTCGAGGATGACACACTATCAACAAAATTGTATTGCCACCCCCGCACTTCAGATTATTCCTGTTCAAGATTCTTCTATCTGGAGAGAAGGTGTTGAGAGAGAATCAGGGTAAAGAGATTGTTTGGAAAGAGGTGCTTTTGCAGATGTCTTTATGAACTCTCAAAAGTGCACCCTAATCTGACTATGGTTCTTGATTTCTTTCAACTCAGGCTGTGATATTATGAAGGAAACATTTTGAATAACAGAATAGGCTCAATATCCCTCCACATCAACTATTATTTCATATAATTGTATACTGATGAATTTAATTAAATCAATAACTCACAGCATTACCATTGTGCTGCTGATGAGACCAAGTGCTGTGAAGGAGTGCAATGATCACAGGAAGCACTGCTGTTCACTCTGGGATAGACAGCAGGTTGTGATGTCAATGAAGCAGAATAATATCTGCTGATTTGAAAGAGGACATTTATTTTAATTTTTTTGTGAATTTCATATGCATCAAGGTAAGGGATGTTCGTGCTGGGTAATGGGACGTTCATTTCAGGCACCTGGTAATTGCCTTTTGATGAGAAAGCCACAAGGTTCTTGGATGAAGTCTTTCGGTTCCACAGTTATTTCATCAGGATCTTTCCCCTCAGATTGATCTCATGGTTTAGGCTTTTCAAACGACTGTATACGTAAAGTATATATTGTAATTTGTTGTTTTAATGACCACTGTTGTGCTCATCGAGGTAAGGGATGTTGGTGCTGGGAAGTGGAACATTCCCAACATCCATAGAAACATAGAAAATAGGTGCAGGAATAGGCCATTTGGCCCTTTGAGCCCCAATATGATCATTGCTGATCATTTTATGCAACTTTAGTACCCCATTCCTGCTTTCTCTCCATACCCCTTGATCCCTTTAGCCGTAAGGGTCACATCTAACTCCCTTTTGAATATATCTAACAAACTGGCCTCAACAACTCTCTGGTAGAGAATGCCACAGGTTCACAATTCTCTGAGTGAAGAAGTTTCTCCTCATCTCGGTCCTAAATGGCTTACCCCTTACCCTTAGACTGTGACCCCCTGGTTCTGGACTTCCCCAACATCGGGAACATTCTTCCTGCATCCAACCTGTCCAATCCCGTCAGAATTTTATATATTCCAGTGAATATAAGCCTAGTCGATCCAGTCTTTCTTCATATGCCATCCCAGGAATCAGTCTGGTGAACCTTTGCTGCATTCCCTCAATAGCAAACACGTCCTTCCTCAGATTAGGAGACCAAAACTGTACACAATATTCAAGGTGTGGCCCTTGAATACAATATTCACTGTCTGATGCAGATCCAGAGTAAAACATCACCCACTCTGTCTCAATATTGGGACTATTTCCACTCCTATCTGGTTTGGCCTACATGTGACTCCAGCTTCACATTATGTAGTTGACTATTAATGCCATCGGGGCAATAAATACTGTCGCTCACAGTCCAAATGCAAATAAGAAAAAGGTATGCTTTGGGAATGTGTTACTGTGCAGCAATGAACAGTGTTGAACAGGCTTCAGTGCTCATAGGGCGGGGAGCTGCAGCCCAATATGCCTCAGCAATATAAGCACCAAACATACTACTGGTTCCTATGTCTTCCCTCTTTCCCGCTCCCCCTCGCACCATTTTCCAAAAAAAAAGACAGCTCTTGTTTGAGACCTTCCCGGTGCCTACATGAGTAAATGCACCTCTGGGTGTGGTACTGAGACATACTAGACCATCCCTGGCCCATGCTCACTTAATCAAACTCCCTTCGCAATACTTTGGGTGTTAAAATAGGACTGTGTTCCGGGATTACGACGGATAAAACAAAATATCAGCCAAAGCTTTTGCGCCTGATGACAACACGCACAAAAGCCTGTGAAAATTTGGTGGACATTTGGTGATGATTGAATTGGCTTGTCTATGGTGCATCGATAGCAGAATAGCCTGCTGATGGTTCAGACGGACAACGACCCCTTGGATACAGCCCTAAACATAAGAACATAAGAAATAGGAGCAGGAGTAGGCCATAAGGCCCCTCGAGCCTGCTCCACCATTCAATAAGATCATGGACTCGGCTCCACTTCCCCACCCGCTCCCCGTAACCCCTCACCCCCCCCCCCCCCCCATCGCTCAAGAAACCGTCAATTTCGGTCTTAAATAAATTTATGACCCAGCTTCCACAGCTCTCTGATGTAGCGAATGCCATAGATTCACAACCCTCAGAAGAAATTTTTCCTCATCTCAGTTTTAAATGGGCGGCCCCTTATTCTAAGATCATGCCCTCTAGTTCTAGTCTCCCCCACCAGTGGCAACATCCTCTCTGCATCCACCTTGTCAAGCCCCCTCATAATCTTTTATATTTCTATAAGATGACCTCTCATTCTTCTGAATTCCAATGAGTAGAGGCCCAAACTATTAAACCTTTCCTCATAAGTCAGTCCCCTCATCTCCAAGATCAATCTAGTACACCTTCTCTGAACTGCCTCCAAAGCAAATATATCCTTTCGTAAATATGAAAACCAAAACTGCACGCAGTATTCCAGGTGTGGCCTCACCAATACCCTGTATAGCTGTAACAAGACTTCCCTGCTTTTATACTCCATCCCCTTTACAATAAAGGCCAAGATTCCATTGGCCTTCCTGATCACTTGCCTTTACCTGCATTCTATCCTTTTGTGTTTTATGCACAAGTATCCCCAGGTCTCGCTGTACTGCAGCACTTTGCAATCTTTCTCCACTTAAATAATAACTTGCTCTTTGATTTTTTTTCTGCAAAAGTGCATGACCTCACACTTTCCAACATTATACTCCATCTGCCAAATTCTTGCCCACTCACTTAGCCTGTCTATGTCCTCCTGCAGCCTCTTTATGCTAGCTGTGTCGAACGTGAGTATTTATTTTTGAGAGGAAGATATGGTGAGAAAATTTGTCAGGGTTCAGTTTCACCTAAAATCTACTGTCAGGAAATGATGATGGGTAGCAGATGCTGTTTTCATTTTTGATAAATTTACTAGCTATGCCCTTAGCTTTTACTAAATGGGTGGATGGTTAAGGCCTGCCCTTTCTGCAGCTGTTAATAAAATGAACAGTTTAACCTGCTATTATATGGGAATGAAGTCTTGGGATCTGAAGAAAATGATTCTGACAAACAGTACAAGTGGACTTTTATTTTACATAGATTAGCTGCATTTCTTTGAAATCCTATTTGCTGACGGTTTACAGTCAGGACTACTTTGCTGAGTCTAGATCCAATTTTACTGCGAATCCTGGGAGCATCGTGGACATTTGTCACCCAGGTCATTGAGAAACATTGAATGCCTTTTGTAATATTAACAGGAATAGCTCTTGTTACTGTAATGTTAGCCCTGATCACATTCAAAACACAATTTTGCATAAAAATATTTAAACATTTACTTCACTTGCTCTGTCATCCTTTTTTTCTCTTCGGTTCTCTCGCTCCTCTCGCTATCCTTTTTAATTTTAACTTCAGATTTTATAACATAGCATCCTGATCATGTGCCTCAAGCATCTTGGCCCACTTCATAAACAGAGAATTACTTTGCATTGCAATGACTAGTATGGTGACAGCTTGACGGCCATTTTGTGCACAGCAAGCTCCCCCACGCAGAAACTAGGATGAATGACCAGTTATAATCTGTGCTTGGTGGTGTTTGAGAGAGAGAAATGTTTAGACACTGGGAGAACTTACTGCTCTTCTTCAAATAGTGCCACGACTCTCAGATCCTTAATGTCTACAAGGACAGGCAGTCAGGGTCTCACAGTTTAACGTCTCATCTGAAGAACGGTACTTCAGACAGTGCGGCATTTGCTCACTACTGCACTGAACCGTCAGCCTAGATATAAAGACGTTAAACCGAGGTCCCGTCTGCTCTCTCAAGTGGACGTAAAAGATCCCATGG
This sequence comes from Pristiophorus japonicus, assembly GCF_044704955.1. Classification (NCBI taxonomy): domain Eukaryota; kingdom Metazoa; phylum Chordata; class Chondrichthyes; family Pristiophoridae; genus Pristiophorus; species Pristiophorus japonicus. The sequence goes on along the minus strand of NC_091980.1, from coordinate 133,459,104 downwards.
TATTATTTCAAAAAAGAGCAGGGGAGTTATCCTCGGTATCCTGGCCAATATTTATCCTCCAATCAACATAACAAAAACACAGATAATCTGGGTAATTATCACATTGCTGCCTGTGGGAGCTTGCTTGTATGCAAATTGTCTGCCGCGTTTCCCACATTACAATAGAGATTACACTCCAAAAGTACTTCATTGGCTGTAAAGCGCTTTGAGACGTCCCGTGGTTGTGAAAAGAGCTATATAAATGCAAGTCTTTTTCTTTATTCACACACACAAAAATATAGCTATACATTCTTACACAACGTCTGCCACGTCAAATAAGAGATCAAGTAGAAGTTACTGACATATTTGAAATTAAGAAGAAATTGTTTTTCCAGTCATTGGCTGCATCTCAAACTTGAGAGGATGAAAATTTAACATGTATATAAGCCACACCCCCCAACTGAAACCTTTTGGGGGGAGGGGGGTGAGAGGTTTATATGTGATTTAATATAGTATTTTTGTGTACCTTGCTAAAACTAATGAAAATATGCAAAAGGGGAAGGGATGGTCCAGAAGTGCTGCTATCTATAGATATAAGCTGAGCATGTCTGGTTGCATTGATTCTGGTTCATTGCACACTGCTTATTTCATTCACTGTTACCCCCTTACTTGCAGGCACACCAACTAGTGGGAACGCCGATTTTGGTGAATGGAGTACCTTCAACCAAGTTCAGTCCAACCAGACCGGCATGTCAAGTGGGGACCCTTACAACAACATGCAACATGCCCCTGTCCAACCTCCTCCAGCTGCCATGGAGCTATTCAATCTGACGTCTGGTTTGCAGTCAACCATGACCTCATCCCAGAGCATGAACTTTGCTGTGTCAGCTGCCAACACCATAGCTGTCACTGGTTCCAGTATGTCCATATCCAGATCCCAGGTGGGTGCAAGTTTGTGACCAGGAGTTAGTACCCTATATAGGTTAGAGCTCGGCTGTCCGAGCTTGATTTATTTTTTATGTTGGATATGAAATGTCGGGGACAGCAGTTCAGGAGAGTGTTGGTTGCCAGCTCTGCTTAAAGGGCTGTCACTTGGATTTCAGTGAAGTGCAATGGTGGGCATGTTAATGTTTTGAGCTGTGAGAAATGTCCGGAGGTACTTAGAGAGAAAAAAACTGGAGAGATCTGAAGGGAAAAGATGCACAGAGCAGATTGTCAAAGAGAAAAGAACAGTTATGTCTTGGCTGTTGATGTTACCTAGTTCTGATGAATGATGTCCACCTGAAAGGTTGCTGGACCTAGTGTGAATTTTCCAACATTTTCTGTTTTCAGTAGTTACAGATTTACTTTTTCAACCCTGGGACCTTCTCGTCTGTATGGCTTAATGCTACATGGTACAGTACATTTAGCAGGGTGTACGTTTGCAGGTGGAGTGAGCATTTTGAGCTGTAAGAACACTCGGCTGAAAGACTAGAATTAGTCATTACTAGAAATAATGATGAACTAATTGTTTTACACAAGTATTCATCAGCCCAAGTGCAATTTTCCCTGCAGAGTGTTAATATGGCTAGTAACAACATTGTTGTATTACTGATGGATTCCCACTTAGCTCAGCAAATGTCATTCGGCACTAGAGCTGTGATAGTGTTGCTTATAACTTGTGCTTTTTGGTGATTAGTGAAGTTATGCACAAAATACTGGAAGGTACGTATAATATTTAACATACTTGATCTTCTTCTTAGGCGGTCCCTATATTACTCAGGTTATTGCGCTTTTTGAAAGGATGGCCATTTATTATTGACTACTACAACAATAGCCCCACGCCTTATGTAGCACTTTAACTTTAACTTAAACGTTCCAAGGTGCTTCATGGACCTTAGTAGGAAAGTTAGGAGAGGTGACTAAAAGCCTGAAGAGAAGGGTTTTGAGTAGACTGAGCGAGGATGTGAAGGGGTTTATGGAGGAAGTTTCACAGGCCCTTGAGAAGATAAGAAATCACATCCCAGTCACCACAAAAATAATTTGATAGCTCACTGTGAAGGGTTAAAATAAATGTAACTATTAACTTCTACATTTGTGCACATGTCAACAGTTGCTTAGTTTGTTTTGTGATTTTCTCCTCTTGTCTCTCCCGAAAGCTCTGACTAGTAGATTCACAGTTTCACAGGTGCCGTCTGTACCTCATTTTTCATGGGTGTGCTTAAACAGCAAGTGTCAGCAGGCTGTCTGACTGGCGGGCCTCAGAACCAGCTCAAAATTGTTCTTGACCAACATCCATACACGCGTCCTTTCAGGCACAGGTCACTGGATAGTAACCGAGAAGCACGGACCCAGCTGACGCCAACTGAAGCAGCATAACTGCTTGATCAGCTAACTCATCATAGACCAGCAATTAACCCTAGGACCTTCTAATCTGTGTGGTTTTGTGCCACATGGGTCAGTACATTTAGCAGGGAGTAAGGGGATCTAGGGGAAGAAAGCGAGGAGGGAAAAGAGCCACCCAGTTTTAAATGTTTTGTGCAATTAACAAACTAGTGTGTTTCTCTTTCAGCCCTTGCAGATGTTGCCAACGCCTTTGTCAAGGCCGAATACTGTCCCCATGCAAAATATGCAGGAGAACCAGAAAGCAATCAAGCCATGTTTGCCTTCCACCTGGTCAGACCCAAGTGTTAACATCAGTCTGGACTTTCTAACACCTGGCATGCAACCTCCAAAACCCCAGCAACCATCACTTAACACCATGATGCAGCAGCAAGGTAAATGCACTTATAGAATCATAGAATAATACAGCATAGAAGTAAAAAAAAGACGATTTATATATTGCCTTTCACAACTTCAGGATGGCACTAAACGCTTAGCCTATGAAGTACTTCTTTGAAGTGTAGTCACTGTTGTAATGTAGGAAACGTTCAGCCCATAATACCTGTGCCAGCTCTATCCAATTCGTCCCACGTATTGGCTCTTTCCATGTATCAGTGTATTTTTTTTCCTTCAAGTATTTATCCAATTCTCTTAAAGTTACCATTAAATCTGCTTCCACCACCCTTTCAGGCAGTGCATTCCTGATCACAACAACTCATTGCACAATAAAATGTTTCCTCATGTCGCCTCCAGTTACTGACCCTTCTGGGTCATAGAAATTTACAGCATGGAAGGAGGCCATTTTGGCCCATCGCATCCACGCCGGCTGACCAAAAGCTATCCGTCCTGATCCCACTTTCCAGCTCTTGCCCTGTAGGTTACGGCACTTTTAAGTGCACACCCAAGTCTTTTTTAAATGTGGTGAGGGTTTCCGCCTCTACCACCCTTTCAGGCAGTGAATTCCAGACCCACACTACCCTCTGAGTGAAGAAATTCCCCTCCCATCTCCTCTAAACGTCCCCCCAATTACTTTAAATCTATGTCCTCTGGTTGTTGACCCCTCTGGCAAGGGAAACCGGTCCTTCCTATCCACTATCCAGGTCCCTCATAATTTTATACATCTCAATCAGGTCTCCCCTCGGCCTCCTCTGATCCAGAGAAAACAGACCCAGCCTCCTCAATCTTTCCTCATAGCCAAAATTCTCCAGCCCAGGCAACATTCTTGTAAATCTCCTCTGCACCCTTTCCAGTGCAATCACATCTTTTCTGTAACGTGGTGACCAGAACTGCAGACAGTACTCCAGCTGCGGCCTAACCAGTATTATATACAGTTCAAGCATAACCTCCTTGCTCTTGTATTCCATGTCGCGACTAATAAAGGCAAGCATTCCATATGCCGCCTTAACCACCTTATCTACCTGACCTGCTACGTTCAGGGATCTTTGGACCTGCACTCCAAGGTCCCTTTGTTCCTCTACACTTTTCAGTGTCGTATCATTTAATGTGTATTCCCTTGCCTTGTTAGACCTCCCCAAATACTTTACCTCACACTTACCTGGATTGAATTCCATTTGCTACGGTTCCACCCACCTGACCAGTACATTGATATCTTCCACAGCTTTCTTCTTCATTATCAACCACAGCCTATTTTAGTGTCATCTGCAAACTTCTTAATCATACCCCCAACATTCAAGTCCAAGTCATTGATATATACCACAAAAAGCAAGGGACCCAGCACTAGGCAGTCCCTGGGAATCGAGGAAGACTTGCTTCCACTCCTGGGGTGAGTTCTTTGGTGGCTGAACAGTCCAATACGAGAGTCACAGACTCTGTCAAAGGTGGGACAGACATTCGCCAAGGGAAGGATTGGGTGAGACTGGTTTGCCACACGCACCTTCCGCTGCCTGCGCTTGACCTCTTCACGCTCTCGCCGTTGAGATTCGAAGAGCTCAACGTCCTCCCGGATGCACTTTCTCCACCTAGGGCGGTCTTCGGCCAGGGACTCCCAGGTGTCAGTGGTGATGTCGCACTTTACCAGGGAGGCTTTGAGGGTGTCCTTGTAACGTTTCCGCTGCCCACCTTTGGCTCAGTTGCCATGAAGGAGCTCCGCATAAAGCATTTGCTTAGGGAGTCTCGTGTCTGGCATGCGGACTATGTGACCTACCCAGCGAAGCTGATTGTGTGGTCAGTGCTTCAATATTGGGGATGTTAGCCTGGACGAGGACACTAATGTTGGTGCGCATGTCCTCCCAGGGGATTTGCAGGATCTTGCGGAGACATCGTTGGTGATATATCTCCAGCGACTTGAGGTGTCTTCTGTACATCGTCCATGCCTCTATTCCATACAGGAGGGCGGGTATTACTACAGTCCTGCCACCCAGCACTAAGCCCTACGCAACCTCACTGGATACAGCCTTCCAGTCACAAAACCACCCATCAACCATTACCCTTTGCTTCCTGCCTCTGAGCCAATTTTGGATCCAACTTGCCACTTTGCCCTGGATCTCATGGGCTTTTACTTTCGTGACCAGTCTGCCTTGTGGTACCCCTTATCAAAAGCTTTGCAAAAATCCATATACACTACATCATACACACTACCCTCTTCGACCTTCCTGGTTACGTCCTTGAAAAATTCAATCAAGTTAGTCAGACACGACCTTCCTTTGACAAATCCATGCTGACTGTCTTTGATTAATCCATATCTTTCCAAATGAAGATTTATCCTGTCCCTCAGGATTTTTTCCAATAATTTTCCAACACTGAAGTTAGGCTGACTGGCCTGTAATTACTCGTCTATCCCTTTCTCCCTTTTTAAACAAAGGTACAACATTAGCAGTCCTCCAATCCTCTGGCTCCGCACCTGTAGCCAGAGAGGATTGGAAAATGATGGTCGGAGCCTCTGCTATTTCCTCTTTTGCTTCACTTAATAGCCTGGGATACATTTCATCCGGGTCTGGGGATTTATCCACTTTCAAAGCTGCTAAGCCCCTTAATACTTCTTCTCTCATTATGTTTATCTGGTCTAACATTTCACACTCCTCCTCCCTCATTGCAAAGTCTGCATCACCCCTCTCTTTTGTGAAAACAGATGCAAAGTATTGATTACGAATTCCCGCTCTTTCTCTCGTTATCCTCTTGCTCTTAATGTATTAAAACATCTTTGGGTTTTTCCTGATTTTACTTGCCAACATTCTTTCATGCTCTCTCTTTGCTTTCCTGATATCTTTTTTAATTGCACCCCTGCACTTCTTATACTCCTCTCGAGGCTCTGCAGTATTGAGTTCTCGGAATCTGTCATAAGCTTCCATTTTTTTCTTTATCTTACCCTGTACATCCCTTGACATCCAGGGGGGCTCTAGATTTTTTAGCTGCATCCTTTTTTTTAAGGGAACATATTTGCTCTGTACCCTCAGGATCTCCTCCTTGAATGCCTCCCACTGCTCTGACACCGATTCACCATCAAGTAGCTGTTTCCAGTCCACCTTGGCCAAATCCCATCTTAGCTCAGCAAAATTGGCTTTACCCCAATTGAGACCTTTTTTTCCTGGTCCAACTTTGTCCTTTTCCATAACTACCCTAAATCTTATTGAATTATGATCGTTAGCACCAAAATGCTCTCCCATTGATACCTCTCCCACCTGCTTCTCTTCATTCCCCAAATCCAAGTCCAGAACCACCCCCTCCCTTGTTGGGCTTGTTACATACTGGCTAAAGAAGTTCTCCTGAATGCATTTTTAGGAATTCCGCACGTTATGTACCATTCACACTGCTTTTTTCCCAGTTAATATTAGGGCAGTTGAAATCCCCCAGCTCTCTCATTTTTGCACTTCGCAGCAATTTACCCACATATTTGTTCTTCTATCTCCCTCTGACTGGGGGTCTATAGTACACTCCCAGTTGTGTGATTGCCCCTTTTTTGTTCTTCTATTCAACCCATATGGTCTCGTTTGATGACCCCTCTAACATATCATCCCTTCTCACAGCTGTAATTGTTTTTTTAAATTAATATTGCACCCCCTCCTTTTCTACCCCCCCTCTCTATCCTGTCTGAAAACCCTGTAACCAGGAATGTTGAGCTGCCATACCTGTCCTTCTTTCAGCCATGTCTCAGTAATGGCTATATCATCATACTCCCAAGTGTCTATCTGTGCTCTCAGCTCATCTCCCTTATTCCCTATACTCCTTGCATTGAAATATATACCATTCAGTGGTGCCAAACTCCCTTGTTATCTATTTTCCAGCCCTTGTTTCCTCTGTCTTCCAAATTCACTTTCTACTTTTCTGCTGCCCATTTCCAACTTTGCTTCACTCCCCACTGAATCTATTCTCTGGTTCCCATCCCCCTGCCTAGCTCATGATTTGGAATACCTCTATCAAATCTCCTTAACCTTCTCTGCTCTAAGGAGAACAACTCCAGCTGCTACAATCTCTCAATGTAATTCAAGTCCCTCATCCCTGGTACCATTCTAGTACCATTCTTTTGACCATGAGTTTGGTGGTGGATTTGAGGGCCTGGTCTTCAAACACACTTTTCCTCAGGCGGCCAAAGGCTGCACTGGCGCACTGGAGGCGATGTTCAATCTCGTCGTCAATGTCTGCTCCTGTTGATAGCAGGCTCCCGAGGTATGGGAAATGGTCCCACCACCACCTCAGTAAAACCCCAACACTGCACGAGGTAGGAAAAGCCATAAGTCAGCTTAAGAACAACAAGGCTATGGGAGCAGATGGAATCCCCATTGAGGCACTGAAGTATGGTGGAGAGGCACTGTTGGCGCGAATGCATGACCTCATCTCTCTCATCTGGAGGGACGCTAGCATGCCAGGAGATCTCAGAAATGCATGATACTACAACACTTGTGTTTATACAGCAGCTTATTACTTCACACTCCTAGGAAGTAGGTGTGACATTTACAGGAGGTGTGCACGAGATGCAAAACTTTTTATATATACCAGCAGATCTCCTGTGAATCTGTTCATGGTAAGTCCAAACTTTGATGGGATAAGTGTTACAGGAAGAAAGTGTGACATTAACAAGAATATCCAAGACTTTTCATATATTATACATTGATGGGTAGATAGCTATGTAATAAATATGTTAAAACCCATAGGCAGAGAGTTCGGTTAGATGCCAGCGAGTATTTATCCTCAGGATATTTACACAAACAAACTGCTGAGCTGTGAAAGGATCTTTGCAACTTCCCGAGGAAAAGACATTTCCAGCTATGGAGGGCAATATTCTTGTTAGCTGTGATTACAAGGAGTTGTGTGCCACTGTGGACTCCTGGAGTTTTGCTTGATTACCTTAGGAAACTGGGAAGGAATTCCCAAGGTGTTTGCTGAATTGGCCACATGTTTTATTCTCTCCTGTGAATTTGTGTGGTTTGGAGGTGGGCGAATGTTGCACGAGGTTGCACTGTTGACTGAATGGATTGGGCTTCTTGGACTTTTCTCGTAGTTTCTCTCAGTAACGTGGTTTTGTTAGCTACACCAGAATAACAGCTCCCCTGCTGTATTGCCCACATTGCAGTCACTGTACCTCAAAAGTACTGTAATTCATTCTGTGAAGTGCTTTAAGACATCTCAATGTGATGAGGTCGGTGCAAGCTGCTGTATAAACATAAGTGCTATAGTATCATGCCAGAGGGTGATGCGAGCTAAGAATTCGGGTCTTTGCTCTATGCAAGAGGATTTTTTAATTGTTTTTTTTTAAAAAAAATTACAAAGGCAAAAACCTAATTTGTTGGGATCCCAATCGGAGTTCTAATTATAGCACTTAATAAATTGTAAGTGGTGCATATCGTGCACCCCTTTTAATTGCCTGCTGGAGACGCAATCTGAGACTAGTCAATTGTAATATAGTCTCTTTTGCTGCTGTTAGTGCTGTGCTCCACCAGGGATTTCCAAGCTCCAAAGCCTTTTTTGTTCTTCAAGTGTGGAGCTGGCCCCAGGGCCACCTAAATGGAGGTCTGCATCTCCCACTGACTTCAGTGACGACCCTCGGGAAGGGGTGGGGGGGTTGGTGGCGGGAAAGAGTTCCCCCAGATGCTTGGGTCAGCCACGAACTTCACATCCTTACCACTACAATATGATAACACAGGCTGGACTACCATGCAGGTGCTGTCAGGGACATCGAAATCCCCACAGGAGACACACATCTCCATGGTAAATTGAAACTACAGATCTGAAGCTGAAAGGATCCTGTGTGAATACTACCATGTGTGCAGATTGTGGTTACATTTTCTGGATATAATTCTTCCTGACAATCAGCATTCTAAAGCTGCAAAAGGGATCAATTAAAAATCCATCACCGTGAAGACCAAAAGCAGTGCATGTAGAAGACTAAATACAAAGTAGTCCGTGGAAGCCCTCTTCTATGTCACTAAATCTTTTTAAAATCTCGGAACGCAGAATTGTATTGTCAGCAATACAGTGATGTGTTGTTAATCTAGTGGCACAAATGTGTGATTCTGAATTGGTCTCTAGAGCTGCAGTGCCTGAAGGGGATAATGAATTGTTTGAAATAATTGCTTTAATCAAGGAACGAGGGCTACCTTCCATGTTTACACCACAGATACAAACCCATCTACAGGGAAACTTGAACCCGTTACTGAGTGTTTCAACCTTTGGAATACATGTTTCTTCAAAGCACAACTGAGATACACTCTGTCCATGTCCCCTCAAGGTCAGAAAGCCATTGCTGGCTCTTTGATGCAGCTGATAATCTGTGATTGTCATGTGTTAATAGATTTGAGTGCTGTTGGTTGTTTTTCAGCCATATCTTTTTTTTTCTTAATTTTCTCCCTTCCCTTCCTCTGCTGCAAGAGTTAACTCCTCGCTGAAGTATCTCCAAGGAAGTAACCATGGGGCTCCACCTCAGCTTAAAGTCCTCTCTCTGGGACACTATTGCTGAAGCAGTTCCAGTGGCAGTCATAAGAGCATAAGAAATAGGAACAGGAGTAGGCCATACGGCCCCTCGAGCCTGTTCCGCCATTCAATAAAATCATGGCTGATCTGATCATGGACTCAGCTCCACTTCCCCGCCCGCTCCCTATAACCCCTTATCGCTCAAGCAACTCTCTATTTCTGTCTTAAATTTATTCAATGTCCCAGCTTCCACAGCTCTCCAAGACAACAAATTCCACATATTTACAACCCTCAGAGAAGAAATTCCTCCTCATCTCTGTTTTAAATGGGCGGTCCCTTATTCTAAGATTATGCCCCCTAGTTCTGGTCTCCATCAGTGGAAACATCCTCCCTGCATCCAGCTTGTTAAGCCCCCTCATAATCTTATATGTTAAGATAAGATCACCTCTCATTCTTTTGAACTCCAATGAATAGAGGCCCAACCTACTCAACCTTTCCTCATAAGTCAAGCCCCTCATCCCCGGAATCAACATAGTGAACCTTCTCTGAACTGCCTCCGAAGCAAGTATATCCTTTCGTAAATATGGAAACCAAAACTGCGCGCAGTATTCCAGGTGTGGCCTCACCAATATCTTGTATAGCGGTAGCAAGACTTCCCTGCTTTTATACTCCATGCCCTTTGCAATGAAGGCCAAGATATCATTGGCCTTCCTGATCACTTGCTGTACCTGAATACTATCCTTTTGTGTTTCATGCACAAGTACCCCCAGGTCCCGCTGTACTGCGGCACTTTGCAATCTTTCTCCATTTACATAATAACTTGCTCTTTGATTTTTTTCTGCCAAAGTGCATGACCTTACACTTTCCAACGTTATACTCCATCTGCCAAATTTTTGGCACTCACTTAGCCTGTCTATGGGATGAGGTCCTGCAGGCAGAGTTTAGGAGCTAGGAGAGAGATTAAAAAGCAGGACCTCAAAGGTAATAACCTCTGGATTACTCCCAGTGCCACAAGCTAGTGAGTTCAAAAATAGGAGGATAGAGCAGATGAATACGTGGCTGGAGAGATGATGCAGGCGGGAAGGCTTTAGTTTCTTGAGGCATTGGGACTGCTTCTGGGGGAGGTGGGACCTGTACAAGCCGGACGGGATGCACCTCAACAGAGCCAGGACCAAAATCCTCGCTTGCGGGGGTGGTGGGGGGCGGAGGGGGGGCGCGGTTGCTAGTGCTGTTGGAAAGGGTTTAAACTAGCTTGGCAGGGGGATGGGAACCTGAAAATAGATTCAATAGGGAGGGGAGTAAAGCTGAAATTAGCAAGCAAAAATAAAGAAAGTGAGTTTGAAGGAGAGAAGAAATAAGCAGGAAAAAACAAACTTTAAAGGCACTTTGTCTAAATGCACGTAGCATTTGCAACAAAATAGATGAGTTGACGGCACAAATTGAGACAAACGGGTATGATCTGATAGCCATTACAGAGACCTGGTTGCAAGGTGACCAGGACTGGGAATTAAATATTCAGGGTTACTTGACAATCGGAAGGACAGACAGAAAGGAAAAGGAGGTGGGGTAGCTCTATTAATAAAGGATGGAATCACTGAAATAGTGAGAAACAATATTGGCTCAAATGATAAGGGCGTTGAAACAGTTTGAGTGGAGATAAGGAACAATAAGGGGGAAAAAGTCACTGGTGGGTCCCCTAACAGTAGCAACTCTGTTGGTCGGAGCATAAACCAGGAAATAGTGGGGGCTTGTAAAAAGGGAACAGCACTAATCATAGAAACATAGAAAATAGGTGCAGGAGTCGGCCATTCGAGCCTGCACCACCATTCAATAAGATCATAGTTGATCATTTCCTCAGTACCCCTTTCCTGCTTTCTCTCCATACCTCTTGATCCCCTTTGCTGTAAGGGCCATATCTAACTCCCTCTTGAATATATCCAATGAACTGGCATCAACAACTCTGTGGCAGGGAATTCCACAGGTTTACAACTCTCTGAGTGAAGAAGATTCTCCTCATCTCAGTCCTAAATGGCCTACCCCTTATCCTAAGACTACGTCCCCTGGTTCTGGACTTCCCCAACATCGGAAACATTCTTCCCGCATCTAACTTGTCCAGTCCCGTCAGAATCTTATGTTTCTATGGATCCCCTCTCATCCTTCTAAACTCCAGTGTATAAAGGCCCAGTTGATCCAGTCTCTCCTCATATGTCAGTCCAGCCATCCCAGGAATCAGTCTGGTGAACCTTTACTGCACTCCCTCAATAGCAAGAACATCCTTCCTCAGATTAGGAGACCAAAACTGAACACAATATTCCAGGTGAGGCCTCAGCAAGGCCCTGTACAACTGCAGTAAGACCTCCCTGCTCCTATACTCAAATCCCCTAGCTATGAAGGCCAACATACCATTTGACTTCTTCACTGCCTGCTGTACCTGCATGCCAACTTTCAATGACTGATGAACCATGACACCCAGGTCTCGTTGCACCTCCCATTTTCCTGATCTGCCACCATTCAGATAGTATTCTGCCTTCGTGTTATTGCCCCCAAAGTGGATAACCTCACATTTATCCACATTATACCGCATCTGCCATGCATTTGCCCACTCGCCTAACCTGTCCAAATCACCCTGCAGACTCCTAGCGTCCTCCTCACAGCTCACACCGCCACCCAGTTTAGTGTCATCTGCAAATTTGGAGATATTACACTCCATTCCTTCATCTAAATCATTGATGTATATTGTAAATAGCTGGGGTCCCAGCACTGAGCCCTGCGGCACTCCACTACTCACTGTCTGCCATTCTGAAAAGGACCCATTTATCCCGACTCTCTGCTTCCTGTCTGCCAACCAGTTCTCTATCCATGTCAGTACATTACCCCCAATACCATGTGCTTTGATTTTGCACACCAATCTCATGTGTGGGACCTTGTCAAAAGCCTTTTGAAAGTCCAAATACACCACATCCACTGGTTCTCCCCTGTCCACTCTACTAGTTACATCCTCAAAAAATTCCAAAAGATTTGTCAAGCATGATTTCCCTTTCATAAATCCATGCTGACTTGGACCGATCCTGTCATTGCTTTCCAAATGCACTGCTATTTCATCCTTAATGATTGATTCCAACATTTTCCCCACTAATGTCAGGCTAACTGGTCTATAATTACCCGTTTTCTCTCTCCCTCCCTTTTTCAAAAGTGGTGTTACATTAGCTACCCTCCAGTCCATAGGAACTGATCCAGAGTCGATAGACTGTTGGAAAATGATCACCAATGCATCCACTATTTCTAGGGCCACTTCCTTAAGTACTCTGGGATGCAGACTCTCAGGCCGCGGGGATTTATCGGCCTTCAATCCCATAAATGTCCCTAACACAATTTCCCGCCTAATAAGGATATCCTTCAGTTCCTCCTTCTCACTAGACTCTTGGTCCCCTAGTACTTCCGGAAGATTATTTGTGTCTTCCTTCGTGAAGACAGAACCAAAGTATTTATTCAATTGGTCTGCCATTTCTTTGTTCCCCATTATAAATTCACCTGAATCTGACTGCAAGGGACCTACGTTTGTCTTCACTAATCTTTTTCTCTTCACATATCTCTCAAAGCTTTTGCAGTCAGTTTTTGTGTTACCGGCAAGCTTTTTCTCGTACTCTATTTTCCCCCTCTTAATTAAACCCTTTGACCACCTCTAAATTTCTCCCAGTCCTCTGGTTTGCTGCTTTTTCTGGCCAATTTATATGCCTCTTCCTTGGATTTAACACTATCCTTAATTTCCCTTGTCAGCCACGGTTGAGCCACCTTCCCCGTTTTTATTTTTACTCCAGACAGGGATGTACAATTGTTGAAGTTCATCCATGTGATCTTTAAATGTTTGCCATTGCCTATCCACTGTCAACCCTTTAAGTATCATTTGCCAGTCAATTCTAGCCAATTCACGCCTCACACCATCAAAGTTATCTTTCCTTAAGTTCAGGACCCTAGTTTCTGAATTAACTGTGTCATTCTCCATCTTAATAAAGAATTCTACCATATTATGGTCACTCTTCCCCAAGGGGCCTCACACAACAAGATTGCTAATTAGTCCTTTGTCATTGCACATCACCCAGTCTAGTTGGTTCCTCGACATATTGGTCGAGAAAACCATCTCTAATACACTCCAGGAAATCCTCCTCCACCGCATTGCTACCAGTTTGGTTAGCCCAATCAATATGTCGATTAAAGTCACCCATGATAACTGCTGTACCTTTATTGCGCGCATCACGCATGGGTGATTTTAACCTCCATATTGATTGGACAAATCAAATTGGTCAGGGTAGTTTTGAGGAGTAGTTCATAGAGTGCATAAGGGATGGGTTCCTTGAGTAGTATGTAATGGAACCAACCAGGGGGCAGGCTGTCTTAGATCTGGTCCTGTGTAATGAGACAGAATTAATAAACAAACTCCTGGTAAAGGATCCCTGAGGAATGAGTGACCACAGCATGATTGAATTTCAAATTCAGATGGAGGGTGAGAAAGTTGGATCTCTAACCAGCGTACTAAGCTTAAATAAAGGAGACGATGAAAGTATGAGGGCAGAGTTGGGTAAAGTAGACTGGGAAACGAGATTGAAGTGTAGGACGGTTGAAGAACAGTGGTGTACATTTAAAGAGGTATTTCACAACTCTCAAGAAAAATATATTCCGGTGAGGAAGAAAGGATGTAAGAGAAAATATAGCCATCCGTGGCTAACTAAAAAAATAAAGGACGGTATCCAATTAAAAACTTTAGATTATACTCCCTGGGGAATAGTTAAAACAAAGTGTAAATATCACTAGGAATTCTCCCAACTATAACTCTCAGCAGCATCTCTTGACAAGCCTAGCTTTTTACTCCCAATCTTCTGTGGAGGATCCCACCTCCGTGAAGCATGGACATGGTTCCCTTTCATTGTAAATTATTCCTTCTGAGATATCCACAGACTGCCGCTGGGTAGGAGAATATGCCGAATCACAGGAAAATCTGACCGCATTTCCTACACTATGCCATGAACCACTACAATTGTTTCAACAACATTCAGGACAAAGCAGTCCACTTAATGGGCCCAAGTTCCGGGCCGTGCCTGGAACGGCGCAGCCCCGACCTGGACGCCCGTTTTTCGCGCCACAAAGTGCACCTAAAAAGAACTTCCAGATTCTCCGGCTCCCTGCTGGTCCTCTGGCCCTCGGCGCGGCGCAGCACGAGCTGTGGGGGGCGGAGCTCGGTCCCTGCGCTGAAAACAGTGCCGGGACCTCTGCACATGCGCGCTACAGTGGGCGCGCATGTGCAGTAGCTCCAGGCGCTCAAAACTGTGTGGGAGGGGCCCGAAGCACGCAGCCCCTAGCCCTGGCCGAATGGCCTCACTGGGGCTGCGTGCATAAGGCTCCTCCCACGCCCAGCTCCTGCTTCCTCCCGACCCGACTCGACTTCCCCCCCCCCCCCACCCGCCCTCCCTGCCACCGGACCGGACCCGACTCCCGCTTCCCCGACCCGACTCCCGCTCCCCCCCAGTCCCTGGACCTGACCCGACCCCCCCCGGACTGGCCCCAACCCGCGCTCCCCCCCCCCCCCCCGACCCGACCTCCCTCCCCCCACCCCCTCCCTCCTCCCTCCCCCCACCCCCCTCCCTCCTCCCCCCCCTCCCTCCTCCCCCCCCTCCCCCAACCCGACCCGTGCTCCCAACCAGCTACCCCCGACCGGCTCCGCCCCATGCTCCCCCCCCGACCCCGGACCCGACCCGACCCAACGCCACCTACCTGTAAATCTGGTGCTGTGGACGGGCCCTGCCTGAAGTCTTGGGCCCAGCCGCCGGGCCCGGCCTGTTCAGCCTTCCCCCCCCCCCCCCCTGCCCCCGTTCAGCCTCCCCCCCCCCACCCCGCCCTTGTTCAGCCTCCTCCCCGCCCCCGTTCAGCCTCTCTCTTCCCACCCCCCCCGTTCAGCCATCCCCCACTTCTCCTTCCCCCCACTTCTCCTTCCCCCCACTTCTCCTTCTCCCCCCCTTCACCCTCTCCTGCCCCCTTCCCCTACTCCCCCCCTCTTCCCCTACTCCCCCCCTCTTCCCCTACTCCCCCCTTCCCCTTCCCCTTCTCCCCCCTTCCCCTTCCCCTTCTCCCCCCTTCCCCTTCCCCTTCTCCCCCCTTCCCCTTCCCCTTCTCCCCCCTTCCCCTTCCCCCCCCTTCCCCTTCCCCTTCTCCCCCCTTCCCCTTCTCCCCCCCTTCCCCTTCTCCCCCCCTTCCCCTTCTCCCCCCTTCCCCTTCTCCCCCCTTCCCCTTCTCCCCCCTTCCCCTTCTCCCCCCTTCCCCTTCTCCCCCCTTCCCCTTCTCCCCCCTTCCCCTTCTCCCCCCCTTCCCCTTCTCCACTCCCTTCCCCTTCTCCCCTCCCGTTTCCCCCCTCCCCTCCCCTTCTCCACCCCTCCCCTCCCCTTCTCCACCCTTCCCCTCCGCTTCTCCACCCCTTCTCCCCCTTCTCCCCCTTCTCCCCCTTCTCCACCCCTTCTCCCCCTCCTTCTCCTTCTCCCCCTTCCACTTCTCCCCCCTTCCCCTTCTCCTCCCTTCCCCTTCTCCTTTCCCCACCTTCCCCTTCTCCTTTACCCACCTTCCCCATCTCCTTTACCCACCTTCCCCTTCTCCTTTACCCACCTTCTCCCCCTTCTCCTTTGCCCCGCCCCTTCTGCCCACCACCTCCTTTCACCCCCATCCCCCTCCCCTCCACCCTCCCCACCCTTCCCCCTTCTCCCCTCCCCACCCTTCCCCCTTCTCCACCCTTCCCCCTTTCCCCCTCCCTCCCCTTCCCCCTCCCCCCTCCCTCCCCTCCCCCCTCCCTCCCCCTCCCTCCCCTCCCCCCTCCCTCCCCCCTCCCTCCCCCCTCCCTCCCCCCTCCCTCCCCTCCCCGCTCCCTCCCCTTCCCCCTTCTCCCCCTTCCCCCTCCCCCCTCCCTCCCCTTTCCCCTCCCTCCCTTCCCCCCTCCCTCCCCTTCTCCCCCCTCCCCTTCTTACCCCCTCACCTTCCCCTTCTCCCTCCTCCCCCCTCCCACTCCCCTTCTCTCCCCTTCCACTCCCCTTCTCCCTCCCTCCCCCTTCCTTTCTTCCCCCCTCCCGCTTCCACTTCTCCCCCCTCCCCTTCTCCCTTCTCCCCCCTTCTCCCCCCTTCTCCACCCTCCCCTTCTCCCCCCTCCCCTTCTCCCCCTTCCCCTTCTCCCCCTCCCCTTCCCCCCCCTCCCCTTCCCCTTCCCCCCCTCCCCTTCCCCCCTCCTCCCCTTCCCCTTCTCCCCCTCCCCTTCTCCCCCCCTCCCTCCCCTTCTCCCCCCCTCCCTCCCCTTCTCCCCCCCCTCCCTCCCCTTCTAACCCCCCCCTCCCTCCCTTCTCCGTCTCCCCCCCCTCCCTCCCCTTCTAACCCCCCCCCTCCCTCCCCTTCTAACCCCCCCATCCCTCCCCTTCTAACCCCCCCCTCCCTCCCCTTCTAACCCCCCCCTCCTTCCCCTTCTAACCCCCCCCTCCCTCCCCCTTCTACCCGCCCCCCCTTCCCTTCTAACCCCCCCCCTCCTTCCCCTTCTAACCCCCCCCCCCCCCCTTCCCCCTTCTAACCCCCCCCTCCCTCCCCTTCTAACCCCCCCCTCCTTCCCCTTCTAACCCCCCCCCTCCTTCCCCTTCTAACCCCCCCACCCTCCCTCCTCTTCTAACCCTCCCCTTCTCCCCCCCTCCCTCCCCTTCTAACCCTCCCCTTCCTCCCCCCCCTCCCTCCCCTTCTCCCCCCCCTCCCTCCCCTTCTCCCCCCCCTCCCTCCCCTTCTCCCCCCCCTCCCTCCCCTTCTCCCCTCCCTCCCTCCCCTTCTCCCCTCCCTCCCTCCCCTTCTCCCCTCCCTCCCTCCCTTCTCCCCTTCTCCCCCCTCCCCTCCTCCCCCCTCCCTCCCCTTCTCCCCCTCCCCTCCCCTTCTCCCCCTCCCCTCCCCTTCTCCCCCTCCCCTCCCCTTCTCCCCCTCCCCTCCCCTTCTCCCCCTCCCCTCCCCTTCTCCCCCTCCCCTCCCCTTCTCCCCCCTCCCCTCCCCTTCTCCCCCCTCCCCTCCCCTCCTCCTCCCCTCCCCTCCCCTCCTCCTCCCTCCCTCCCCTCCCTCCTCCTCCCTCCCTCCCCTCCTCTCCCCCCCTCCCTCCCCTTACCCCTCCCTCCCTTTCCCCCTCCCTCCCTTCCTTTCTCCCTCCCTCCTCCCTCCCCTTCTCCCCCCCCCTCCCTCCCCTTCTCCCCCCCCTCCCTCCCCTTCTCCCCCCTCCCTCCCCTTCTCCCCCCTCCCTCCCCTTCCCCCTCCCTTTCCCCTTCTCCCCCCTCCCTTTCCCCTTCTCCCCCCTCCCTTTCCCCTTCTTCCCTCTTCCCTTCCCCTTCTCCCCCTCCCGTTCCCCTTCTCCCTCTTCCCTTCCCCCTTCTCCCCCTCCCGTTCCCCTTCTCCCCCTCCCCTTCCTCCCCCTTCCCCTTCTCCCTCCCCCCCTTCCCCTTCTCCCTCCCCCCTTCCCCTTCTCCCTCCCCCCTTCCCCTTCTCCCTCCCCCCCTTCCCCTTCTCCCCCTCCCTTTCCCCTTCTCCCTCTTTCCCTTCCCCTTCTCCCCCTCCCCTTCCCCTCCTCCCCCTCCCCTTCCCCTTCGCACCCTCCCCTTCCCCTTCGCACCCTCCCCTTCCCCTTCTCCCCCCCCTTCCCCTTCTCCCCCCCCTTCCCCTTCTCCCTCCCCCCTTCCCCTTCTCCCCCTCCCTTTCCCCTTCTCCCTCTTCCCTTCCCCTTCTCCCCTCCCCTCCCTTCCCCTTCTCCCCCTCCCCTTCCCCTTCGCACCCTCCCCTTCCCCTTCGCACCCTCGCACCCCCCCTTCCCCTGCTCCCTCCCCCCTTCCCCCTTTTCCCTCCCCCCTTCCCCTTTTCCC